>NC_083337.1:21696300-22318384 GCF_019175385.1 Lycium barbarum
TATCATATATCAACTCCCAGACATCATTAATAACATTCGCAATATCATGACAATACACTTTATTCACCTACATTATCCTTACTTGTCAATTCACTTCCAATCATCCATACCCATGGTCATAGCACACGATTACATTCATTCATATACAATGTCTATCCCATGTTCTTAACATCATTTATAACATAACCATAATCACAACACATCAAGAATCATGATTCAATCCAAGCTATTACTAAAAAGTGACACTATTCCCACATTTGTGACCCATTTTCTATACCCTTCTACAATCCAAGTGTTTCAACTTTTCAATACCTTAAAAAATATGTAAAATACCATAAAACTTACCTTAGATGGTGTATGAATGAACCTTGGGTGGAAACGCTTCACTTGAGCAAAACCCTAGTTCCACCTTCACTTTGATTTCTTGTCTTGGATGAACTTTAATGAGTTTCTTACACTTGATTCACTTGGTTTGTTGAGGTTGATCACTAATATCTCATGAATTCTTGTGGGATAAGTGTGGAGAAATGTTTTAGAGAGAAGGGGAGTGAAAGGGAAATGAAATGAAATAACATGGATCCCTTATTAATAATACTCAAATCTGTCCTGACCAATTTCTACGGACCAATATACGGTCCGTACAAATTATACTGATCGTATGTTTGGTCATACTTTTGGTCCAGTGAGATATGCTAATTTGGGCTGATTATACGGCCAAACATACGGCCAGTATAATTTATACGGCCGGTATATTGGGCCGTATAATGCCCAGTTCTTCCGAACTCATTCTCGTCGACTCGTTTGATCTCCAATCCTTATGGAACCTTCTTAACACTTGTTTATCACCTCATTAACAATCTAAGGGAGGTTATAACTCTTCCCCAAAGCATCATTAAATCATCATTAACTTCTTACTCGTAAATCCTTTCCGATACATATCGTATGCCTTGCCTTCTCTCGGCAAACTTTCTCCCCCTTCCTCGAATGTCTTTGAAATTTTAATTAGCGTCATCAAATGTCATTCCTTACTTATTGAAATACCATACACTTCGTGCTCTTCATTGGTCTATTCACTGTGCATCAACAGAAAATTTTTCGAGGTGTAACATTTTTCCCCCCTTAAGAACATTCGTCCTCGAATGTTAAGTCCTCGAGGATTCTATAAAACAATTTCCGGAGTTTCCCGTGTAACATGGCACTACCATCCCGTCACAACAGCCCATAATAACAATGCCTCACAGGGCCACAACATAATAGTAATAGAGTTTGGCCACACACGATCCAAATGCATAAAAAGGAAAACATACATACCTTAGGATCTTGATGTCTCACGTTGGATCTCTTTCGGGGGCTGAAATAAGTGCGGGTACTTGGATTTCATAATTCTTCCGCTTCCCATGTCATCTCTTCTCAGTTATTATTTCTCCACAAAACCGTAACTGAGGCCACTTCTTTGTTTCTAAGCCTCCGTACTTTCCTATCTAATATGGCAATGGGTACCTCTTCATAAGTCAACGTTTCTGTCACTTGAACATCATTTACTGGCACGATGCTAGTAGGATCTCCAACACATTTATGAAGCATCGAGACATGAAAAACTAGGTGAACTGACTCCAGATCAGGAGGTAGATCTAATTCGTATGCCACTTTGCCAACCTTGCGCACGATCTTATAAGGCCCAATATATCGGGGACTTAACTTCCCCTTTTTGCCAAATTTCATAACGCCATTCATCGGCGACACCTTTAAGAATACCCAATTTTTAACTTGGAACTCTAAGTCCCTTCGACGATTATCCGCATAGGACTTTTGACGAATTTGGGCTGCTAATAGTTGACTTTGTATGAGCATAACTTTTTCTATGGCATGCTGGACCAAGTCTGGCCCTATAACTTTCGTCTCTCCTACTTCAAACCACCCAATTGGGGATCTACACTTTCGCCCGTATAAAGCCTCATACAGTGCTATTTGGATGCTAGAATGATAACTATTATTATAAGAAAATTCAATAAGGGGTGAGTGATCATCCCAATTTCCTCCGAAATCCAACATGCATGCCCGTAACATATCCTCAAGAGTCTGAATAGTACGTTCAGCTTGTCCATCAGTCAGCGGATGAAATGCCGTGCTTATGCTCACTCGAGTCCCGAAACCGTTTTGGAAGGACTTCCAAAAATTAGCTGTAAACTGAGTCCCTCTATCGGAGATAATAGATATTGGAACACCATGAAGTCGGATTATCTCTCTTTAACATAAAGCTTTGCATAATCTTCTGCCACATATGTAGTTCTGACTGGTAAGAAATGAGCTGAGTTCGTGAGCCTATCCACATTCACCCATATCGAGTCATACTTGCGTCGAGAACAAGGCAAGCTTGTAATGAAGTCCATGTTAGCTACTTCCCACTTCAAAGTTGGAATTTCTATAGCTTGCAACAATCCGCCCGGCTTTTGGTGCTCGATTTTCACTTGTTGTCAGTTGGGACATTGACCTACAAATTCCGTTATATCCTTCTTCGTCCCATTCCACCAATATATAGATTTAAGATCATGGTACATTTTGGTTGCTCCGGGGTGGACAGAATAACGGGAGCAATGAGCTTCTCTCAATATTTGGTGGCGTAATCCTACCACATCAGGAACATAAAATCTGCCTCGGCATCGGAGAACTCCGTCTCCTGCAATCTCAAATGATGACTTCTCCTTCTGAGGGAGTGTATCTCTGTAATGCATTAGCATTGGATCTTCGCATTGTCGCTCTTTCATTGCCACTACTAGCGACGAGACTACTGAACTCTGAATGGTAGTTCCCCTCCTACCTGAGTCCACTACTCGAACTCCTTGGCTAGCTAACTGCTGGAGCTCATGAGCCATTTCTCTTTTCTCTGGTCGTACATCACACAAACTTCCCATGGATCTACGGCTAAGAGCATCAGCCACAACATTTGCCTTTCCGGGGTGATATAGGATATCAACATCATAATCTTTTAGTAATTCCAACCACCGTCGTTGCCGCAAATTCAACTCTTTTTGCTTGAAGATATACTGAAGGCTCTTATGATCGGTGTAAATATCCACATGAACACCATACAAGTAATGTCTCCACATCTTTAATGCATAAATCACTGCAGCCAATTCAAGGTCATGGTTGGATAATTTTTCTCATGTTTTCGTAATTGCCTTGAAGAATACGCAATCACCTTACCATGTTGCATCAACACACAGCCTAGCCCAATGCCTGAAGCATCGCAAAAACAACATAACCATCCAATCCATCTTGAAGTGTCAGGACTGGGGCAAAAGTTAATCTATCTTTTAACTCTTGGAAACTACGGTCACAAGCATCTGTCCATTGAAACTGTATTGATTTCTGGGTCAGCTTTGTAAGTGGTGCAGAAATAGAAGAAAAACCTTCCATAAATCTCCTGTAATATCCTGCTAAGCTCAGAAAGATACGAACCTCCGTAGAAGTTGTGGGCCTTGGCCAAGTCTTCACGACCTCAATCTTTTGGCTATCTGCCCGAATACCATCAGCAGAAACAATGTGCCCCAGAAATGTCACTGAGTTCAACCAAAACTCACACTTAGAATTTTTTTTCGAACAACTCTCGAGTTTTAAGAACTCTAAGGACAGTACGTAAATGATCCACGTGCTCCACCTCGGATCTAGAATACACCAAGATATCGTCTATGAATACAATCACAAATAAATCTAGAAAGGGTCTGAACACATCGTTCATCAAATCCTTAAACATTGCCTGTTATTTAGTTAGTCCAAATGACATCACTCGGAACTCAAAATAGCTGTATCTCGTTCTGAAGGCTGTCTTAGGGATATCTTTCTCCCTAACTCTCACTTGATGATACCCGGATCTGAAATCTATCTTTGAAAACCATTTGACACCTTGTACTTGATCAAATAAGTCATTAATCCTCGGAAGAGGATATTTATTCTTAATCGTCACCTTATTCAGTTGCCGATAGTCAATGCACATTAGCAAGGAGCCATTTTTCTTTCGGACAAACAATACGGGTGCTCCCCACGGGGATGAACTAGGCCTAATAAAGTCTTTCCCAAGCAAGTCCTTCAACTGTTCCTTCAATTCCTTCAACTCTGCGGGAGCCATTCTATAAGGTGGAATAGATATAGCTTTGTGTCTGGTAACACATCAAAGAAAAATCAATCTCCCGATTGGGAGGGAGGCCTGGAAGCTCTTTCGGAAACACATCCAGAAATTCATTCACCACGGGGACTGACTGAAGAGTTGGCGGTTCAGCTTCTACATCTTGAACCCGAACTAGATGATAAATGCAACCTTTTGTGATCATTTTCCTTGCTTTAAGATAGGAAATAAACCTACCTTTTGGTGACGCAGTATTCCCTTTCCATTCTGAAACTGGCTCTCCCAGAAATTGGAAACGAACCATTTTCATTCTACAATCAACATTGGCATAGCAAGAAGCCAACCAATCCATGCCCATAATAACATCAAAGTCCACCATTTTTAACTCATGCAAGTCAATCATAGTACGACGTTCACAAATCACAACTATGCAGTTTCTATATACTCGGCTAGATATTACCGATTCACCAAGGGGTGTAGACACCTCAAAAGGTTTGATCGACTCCAGTTTGACTCTAAGCCGACCCGCAATAGATGGAGTAACATATGACAACGTGGATCCCGGATCTATCAAAGTATATACATCATGAGAAAATACCGATAATATATATGTGACCACATCAGGAGAAGACACAAGATCTTGGCATCCAACCAAAGCATAAATACGGTGTTGAGGACTGCTAGAACTGGGAACTCTCCCTCTGCCTCTACTATGGCTGACTGGCATATGTGAACCTGGCCCATAGGGCGTATAGATGACGAAGATCAAGCTACCTACCCTGAAGGCTGGGTCTTGCCTCTACCACCAACTTAGGGGCAACCACACATAATATGGCCTGGTCGACCACATGAATAACATCCCTCTGAACCCAATCGTCACTAACCCCAATGTAACTTCCCACACTGGGAACATGGTGGTACGGGTGGCCTCGCCTAACCCGAATCACCCCTGAACTGAGATCCCGAAAAATTCTGACTCAGGCTGGAAAGAGTAGACCTATCAAATCTCTAGCCTGGAAAATGTGAAGGCGCACTAGTCAAAGAATGGCCTGAATGCCTCGAAAACTGCTGTCTGCGCCCGCCTCTATACTCACTCATCGGACCCAAAAATCTAGCCCTTTTTGTTATACCCTCTATCATTATCACGCTCACTTCTTTGTTGTTCTTGACTTTCTTCTAAATTCTGAGCATGGGCCTGAATGCGTGAAATATCCATGTTGTCCTGAATGGACGCAGTCAAGCACCAAACCATCAAATGTGGACCTAGGCCTTTCATAAATCGGTGCACTCGGTCACCCATACCCTCTACCATGGCGGAAGCATTCCTAGCCAAGGAATTGAAGCGGAGACTATACTCTTAAGCACTCATGCTTCCTTGCCTTAAATTCAAGAACTCATCGGCTCTAGCTCGCCGAACTTCTGGAGGCAGGTAGTGTTGGAGGAAGGCATTTACAAATTCATGCCACACCGGGGGAGGCACATTGGCTCCCCGTGAAGCCATCCAAACCGTGTACCAATGAACCGCAACATCCTTCAATCTACAGGATGCTAACTATACCGATTCGGTGTCCGAAGCATGTATCAACCGAAGTGCCCTCAACATTACATCAATAAAATATTGAGGGTCCTTATCCGGCTTTGATCCAAATCATGAGCCCTTTCCCTAACAACCCTATCACCTTGCCTTCTTCTTTGCTGCTGAGTCTGGGCAGTAGCCAATTGAGTAAGCTAATGAATGACCTCTTTTACATCTTTGCCTGAAGCATCCGGTGGAGGAGCCGGAGGTACTGGAGCTGGGGCTGAGGCTGCCTCACGCTCCTCAAAAATAGGCACTGAAAGGGAGGAGTGAGATTGAGTCGCATTCTGGGACTCACTCTCCTATACAACCATTGGCGGTGCTCTTTCAGCCCGCTTTTCTGCCACTGTCTTGCCCTTTTGGGTTGTCGTGGCCTTTCTCTTTACAAGCATTTCTGAAATACACTACACACGGTTAAGGAGAAGGAAATTCTTATATCGTAGCTCTATCGCACGATCATACGAAGAAGAAGGTCATTCATTCCTAAATTGTTCGCAGACTCTTGTTTATAAGTGTGGCGCGCAACACACCCATTACCAAGACTCTACTTGACACGGCTCGTAGACACACCCTAGGACAGAACTGCTCTGATAGCACTTTTGTCACGACCCAACTGTAGGGCCGCGACGGGCACCCGGTACTAACCCACCCGGGCACCTCTTATCATACTTTCACATTTACATCTAGGTGAGCCACATAGCTAAAGCATACTTTCTATCCATCAATCATACTAATCCCATTGGGCAATCAATACATTTATATCATCATTAGCAACTATGCCCATATCAATGTACATAAGCCGACGAGGCTAACAAAATGATATCAAAAATTTAGGCCGACAAGGCCAAATACATCTAACCATATACACATGTCTACGAGCCTCTAAGGAGAGTATGTCATATCATATAGACGGGACAGGACCCCGCTATGCCCATAAATATGCAAAAAAAAAAAAGTACCAAAAGCTGTAGCTCCGAATGAAATGGAGCTCCGCTATGTAGTCCCTGAATAATAAAGCTATGGATCAAGCCTGTCTCCCTGGCCACCTGCGGGCATGACGCAGGGTCCACAAACAAAAGGACGTCAGTACGAAGAATTTACTGAGTATGTAAAGCATGATCAACATCATTATGAAAGTATAATAGACCACATAAGAAATAGCATAGGATGGGAGATAGTGATCATCGTCATAAACACTTACTTGCTTTTCATAGGGATTTTCAATTTCTAATACGTGATTGTGTACATACATCCATATCCATATCCGTATTCATATCCGTACTCATTTACATTCATATCTATTTTAGTATTCATATACATAGTTATAATCATATACATATCATTTATATAGAATACCCGACGATGAAGGTTCGGTGTTCACATACCCGGCCATGACAAGGCTCGGTGTCATACATAGCTGGCCCTACCAAGGCTCAGTGTTATACATACCTGGCCCTACCAAGGATCAGTGTTTTCCGTACCCAACTGCAGTGGTGCGCGCGCAATACGTATGTATTCTACCCGGCCATATAAGATCGGGGTTTCATAATAGTCATACATAGACACATATACATAAAAGCTCATAAGCATCTTTAGCATCATTTCTACAGTCGTTCATTACATCTATACTTAGAGGATTACTCGTCATATGAGGAATTTGGTAAAATCGTAGCATACCGAGAATCACGAGCTTAGTAGCTTTTGAAGATAGCATCATTTGGAGGACATCATAGGCTTATAGAAGGTTAGATATTAGGCCAAAGAACCATGCCTTATGAAAGAAGGGTCAGCCTCACATACCTCTTTGTTCAACTATTCTCTCATTTGCACGTTCTCCTTCAATGCTCACGTTTCTACCTTCCTTAGAGTTATACTGTCATTAGAAAATCGATAGCTTAGCATAGATAACTAAAGCTAGAGAAAATCGGACAACATCTCTTTTATTTATACGATTTCCTCCATATCATATATCAACTCCCAGACATCATTAATAACATTCGCAATATCATGACAATACACTTTATTCACCTACATTATCCTTACTTGTCAATTCACTTCCAGTCATCCATACCCATGGTCATAGCACACGATTACATTCATTCATATACAATGTCTATCCCATGTTCTTAACATCATTTATAACATAACCATAATCACAACACATCAAGAATCATGACTCAATCCAAGCTATTACTCAAAAATGACACTATTCCCACATTTATGACCCATTTTCTATACCCTTCTATAGTACAAGTGTTTCAACTTTTCAATACCTTAAAAAACATGTAAAAAACCATAAAACTTACCTTAGATGGTGTAGGAATGAACCTTGGGTGGAAACACTTCACTTGAGCAAAACCGTAGTTCCACCTCCACTTGGATTTCTTGTCTTGTATGAACATTAATGAGTTTCTTAAACTTGATTCACTTGATTTGATGAAGTTGATCACTAATATCACATGAATTCTTGTTGGAGAAATGTGGACAAATGTTTCAGAGAGAAGGGGAGTGAAAGGTAAATGAAATGAAATAACATGGATCCCTTATTAATAATACTCCAATCTTTCCCGACCAATTTCTACGGACCAACATATGGTCCTTATAAATTATAATGACCATATGTTTGGTCGTTCTTTTGGTCCAGTGAGATATGCTAATCTGGGCTGATTATATGGCCAAACATACGACCAGTATGTTGGGCCGTATAATGCCTAGTTCTTCCGAACTCATTCTCGTCGACTCGTTCGATCTCCAATCCTTATGGAACCTTCTTGACACTTGTTCATCACCTCATTAACAATCTAAGGGACGTTATAACTCTTCTCCAAAGCATCATCAAATCATCATTAACTTGTTACTCGTAAATCCTTTCCGATACAATTTCCTCCGAAATCCAACATGCATGCCCGTAACATATCCTCAAGAGTCTGAATAGTACGTTCAGCTTGTCCGTCAGTCTGCGGATGAA
The DNA here is from genome assembly GCF_019175385.1 of Lycium barbarum. Classification (NCBI taxonomy): domain Eukaryota; kingdom Viridiplantae; phylum Streptophyta; class Magnoliopsida; order Solanales; family Solanaceae; genus Lycium; species Lycium barbarum. Next base: position 21,704,968 of record NC_083337.1, read on the forward strand.
ATGCCGTGCTAAGGCTCACTCGAGTCCCCAAACCCTCTTGGAAGGATTTCCAAAAATTAGCTGTAAACTGAGTCCCTCTATCTCTTTAACATAAAGCTTTGTTTAATCTTCTGCCACATATGTAGTTCTGACTAGTGAAAAATGAGCTGACTTCGTGAGCCTATCAACAATCACCCATATCGAGTCATACTTGCGTCGACAACAGGGCAAGCCTTTAATGAAGTCCATGTTAGCTACTTCCCACTTCTACGTTGGAATTTCTATAGCTTTCAACAATCCGCCCGGCTTTTGGTGCTCGATTTTCACTTGTTGACAGTTGGGACATTGAGCTACAAATTTCGTTATATCCTTCTTAATCCCATTCCACCAATATATAGATTTAAGATCATGGTACATTTTTTTTGCTCCGGGGTGGACAGAATAACGGGAGCAATGAGCTTCTCTCAATATTTGGTGGCGTAATCCTACCACATCAGGAACACATAATCTGCCTCGGCATCGGAGAACTCCATCTCCTGCAATCTCAAATGATGACTTCTCCTTCTGAGGGAGTGTATCTCTGTAATGCATTAGCATGGTATCTTCGTATTGTCGCTCTTTCACTGCCACTACTAGCGACGAGACAGCTGAACTCTGAATGGTAGTTCCCCTCCTACCTGAGTCCACTACTCGAACTCCCAGGCTAGCTAACTGCTGGAGATCACGAGCCATTTCTCTTTTCTCTGGTCGTACATCACACAAACTTCCCATGGATCTATGGCTAAGAGCATCAGCCATAACATTTGCATTTCCGAGGTGATATAGGATATCAACATCATAATCTTTTAGCAATTCCAACCACCGTCGTTGCCACAAATTCAACTCTTTTTGCTTGAAGATATACTGAAGGCTCTTATGATCTGTGTAAATATCCACATGAACACCATACAAGTAATGTCTCCACATCTTTAATGCATAAATCACTGCAGCCAATTCAAGGTCATGGTTGGATAATATTTCTCATGTTTTCGTAATTGCGTTGAAGCATACGCAATCACCTTACCATGTTACATCAACACATAGCCTAGCCCAATGCCTGAAGCATCACAATAAACAACATAACTATCCAATCCCTATGGAAGTGTCAGGACTGGGGCAGAAGTTAATCTATCTTTTAACTCTTGGAAACTACGGTCATAAGTATCTGTCCAATGAAACTGTGTTGATTTTTGGGTCAGCTTTGTAAGTGGTGCAGAAATAGAAGAAAAACCTTCCATAAATCTCCTGTAATATCCTGCTAAGCCTAGAAAGCTACGAACCTCCGTAGGAGTTGTGGGCCTTAACCAAGTCTTCACGACCTCAATCTTTTGGCTATCTGCCCGAATACCATCGGCTGAAACAACCTGCCCCAGAAATGTCACTGAGTTCAACAAAAACACACACTTAGAAAATTTCGCGAACAACTCTCGAGTTTGAAGAACTCTTAGGACAGTACGCAAATAATTCGCGTGCTCCGCCTCAGATCTAGAATACACCAAGATATCGTCTATGAATACAATCACAAATAAATCTCGGAAGGATCTGAACACATCGTTCATCAAATCCTTAAACACTGCCGGTTCATTAGTTAGTCCAAATGACATCACCCGGAACTCAAAATGGTTGTATCTCATTCTGAAGGCTGTCTTAGGGATATCTTTCTCCCTAACTCTCACTTGATGATACCCGGATCTGAAATCTATCTTTGAAAACCATTTGGCACCTTGTAATTGATCAAATAAGTCATCAATCCTCGGAAGAGGATATTTATTCTTAATCGTCACCTTATTCAGTTGCCGATAGTCAATGCACATTCGCAAGGAGCCATTTTTCTTTCGGACAAACAATAAGGGTGCTCCCCACGGGGATGAACTAGGCCTAATAAAGCCTTTCTCAAGCAAGTCCTTCAATTGTTCCTTCAATTCCGTCAACTCTGCTGGAACCATTCTATAAGGTGGAATAGATATAGGCTTTGTGTCTGGTAACACATCAATAGCAAAATCAATCTCCCGCTTGGGAGGGAAGCCTGGAAGCTCTTCCGGAAAGTCATTCACCACGAGGACTAACTGAAGAGTTGGCGGTTCAGCTTCTACATTTTGAAACCGCACTAGATGATAAATGCAACCTTTTGTGATAATTTTCCTTGCTTTAAGATAGGAAATAAACCTACCTTTTAGTGATACAGTATTCCCTTTCCATTCTAAAATTGGCTCTCCCGGAAATTGGAAATGAACCATTTTCATTCTACAATCAACATTGGCATAGCAAGAAGCCAACTAATCCATGCCCATAATAACGTCGAAGTCCACCATTTTTAACTCATGCAAGTCAATCATAGTACGATGATCACAAGTCACAACTATGCAGTTTCTATATACTCGACTAGCTATTACCGATTCACCAAGGGGTGTAGACACCTCAAAAGGTTTGATCGACTCCGGTTTGACTCTAAACCGATCCGCAATAGATGGAGTAACATGTGACAATATAGATCCCGGATCTATCAAATCATATACAACATGAGAAAATACCGATAATATACCTGTGACCACATCAGGAGAAGACACAAGATCTTGGTGTCCAGCCAAAGCATAAATACGGTGCTGAGGACTTTTAGAACCGGGGACTCTCCCTATGCCTCTACCATGGCCGACTGGCGCATGTGAAACTGGCCTCATAGGGCGTATAGATGACGAAGATCCACCTACCGACCCTGAAGGCTAGGTCCTGCCTCTACCACCAACTGAGGGGAAATCACGCATAATATGGCCGGGTCGACCGCATGAATAGCAACCCTCTGAACCCAATTGACACTGACCCCGATGTAACTTCCCACACAGGGAACATCGTGATACGGGTGGCCTCGCCTGACCCAAATCATCCCTGAAATGAGATCCCGAAAAGCTCTGATTCGGCCCGGAATGAGTAGACCTATCAAATCTCTGGCCTGGAAATCGTGGAGGGACACTAGTCATAGAATGGCTTGAATGGCTAGAAAACTGCTGTCTGTGCCCGCCTCTAAACTCACTCATCGGACCCAAAAATCTAGCTCATTGTTGTTGTATACTTTATTCTAAATTCTGAGCATGGGCCTGAATGCGTGAAATATCCATGTTGTCCTGAAGGGACGCAGTCAAGCACCTATCCATCAAATGTGGACCTAGGCCTTTCATAAATCGGTGCACTCGGTCACCCATATATGTTACCATGGCCGAAGCATACCTAGCCAAGGAATTGAAGCAGAGACTATACTCTAAAGCACTCATGCTTCCTTGCCTCAAATTGAAGAACTTATCGGCTCTAGCTTGCCTAACTTCTGCAGGCAGGTAGTGTCGGAAGAAGGCATTTACAATTTCTTGCCAAACCAGGGGAGGCGCATTGGCTCCCCGTGAAGCCATCCAAACCGTGTACCAATGAACCACAACATCCTTCAATATATAGGATGCTAACTCTACCGATTCGGTGTCCGAAGCATGTATCAACCGAAGTGTCCTCAACATTACATCAATAAAATATTGGGGGTCCTCATCCGGCTTTGATCCAAATCATGAGCCCTTTCCCTAACAACCCTATCACCTTGCCTTGTTCTTTGCTGCTGAGTCTGGGCAGTAACCAATTGAGTAAGCTAATGAATGGCCTCTTTTACATCTTTGCCTGAAGCATCCGGTGGTGGAGCCGGAGGTATTGGAGCTGGGGCTGAGGCTGCCTCACGCTCCTCAAAAATAGGCACTGAAAGGGAGGAGTGTGATTGAGTCGCATTCTGGGACTCACTCTCCTATACAACCGTTGGCGGTGCTCTTTCAGCCCGCTTTTCTGCCACTATCTTGCCCTTTTGGGCTGTCGTGGCCTTTCTCTTTACAAGCATTTCTGAAATACACAACACACGGTTAAGGAGAAGGAAGTTCTTATATCGTAGCTCTATCGCACGATCATACGAAGAAAGAAGGTCATTCATTCCTAAAATGTTCGCAGCCTCTTGTTTATAAGTGTGGCGCGCAACACACCCATTACCAAGACTCTACTTGACACGGCTCGTAGACACACCCTAGGACAGAACTGCTCTGATAGCACTTTTGTCACGACCCAACTGTAGGGCCGCGACGGGCACCCGGTGCTAACCCACCCGGGCACCTCTTATCATACTTTCACATTTACATCTAGGTGAGCCACATAGCTAAATCATACTTTCTATCTGTCAATCATACTAATACCATTGGGCAATCAATACATTTATATCATCATTAGCAACTATGCCCATATCAATGTACATAAGCCGACGATGCCCACAAAATGATATCAAAAATTTAGGCCGACAAGGCCAAATACATCTAACCATATACACATGTCTACGAGCCTCTAAGGAGAGTATGTCATATCATATAGACGGGACAGGACCCCGCTATGCCCATAAATATGCACATAAAAGAATAAGTACCAAAAGCTGTAGCTCCGAATGAAATGGAGCTCCGCTATGTAGTCCCTGAGTAATAAAGCTATGGATCAAGCCTGTCTCCCTGGACACCTGCCGGCATGACGCAGGGTCCATAAACAAAAGGACGTCAGTACGAAGAATGTACTGAGTATGTAAAGCATGATCAACATCATTATGAAAGCATAATAGAATACATAAGAAATCGCATAGGATGGGAGATAGTGATCATCGTCATAAACACTTACTTGCTTTTCATAGGGATTTTCAATTTCTAATACGTGATTGTGTACATACATCCATATCCATATCCGTACTCATATCCGTACTCATTTACATTCGTATCCATTTTCGTATTCAAATAGATATTCATAATCATATTCATATCATTTACATAGCATACCCGACCATGAAGGTTCGGTGTTCACATACCCGGCCATGACACGACTCGGTGTTATACATACCTTGACCTACCAAGGTTCAGTGTTATACATACCTGGCCCTACCAAGGCTTAGTGTTTTCCATACCCAACTGCAGTGGTGCCCGCACAATATGTATATATTCTACCCGGCCATATAAGCTCGGGGTTTCATAATAGTCATACATAGACACATATACATAAAAGCTCATAAGCATCTTTCGCATCATTACTATCATCGTTCATTACATCTATCCTTAGAGGATTACTCGTCATATGAGGAATTTAGTACAATCGTAACATATGAAGAATCATGAGCTTAGTAGCTTTTGAAGATAGCATCATTTGGAGGACATCATAGGCTTATAGAAGGTTAGATATTTGGCCAAAGAACCATTCCTTGTGAAAGAAGGGTCAGCCTTGCATACCTCTTCGTTCAACTATTCTCTCACTTGCACATTCTCCTTCAATGCTCACATTTCTACCTTGATTAGAGTAATACTATCATTAGAAAATCGATAGCTTAGCATACATGACTAAAGCTAGAGAAAATCGGACAACATCTCCTTTATTTAGACGACTTCCTCCATATCATATATCAACTCCCAAACATCATTAATAACATTCGCAATATCATAACAATATTCTTTATTCACCTACATTATCCTTACTTCTCAATTCACTTCCAATCATCCATACCAATGGTCATAGCACACGATTACATTCATTCATATACAATGTCTATCCCATTCTCTTAACATCATTTATAACATAATCATAATCACAACACATCAATAATCATGATTCAATCCAAGCTATTACTAAAAAGTGACACTATTCCCACATTTGTGACCCATTTTCTATACCCTTCTACAATCCAAGTGTTTCAACTTTTCAATACCTTAAAAAACATGGAAAATACCATAAAACTTACCTTAGATGGTGTAAGAATGAACCTTGGGTGGAAGCACTTCACTTGAGCAAAACCCTAGTTCCACCTCCACATAGATTTCTTGTCTTGGATAAACTTTAATTAGTTTCTTACACTTGATTCACTTGGTTTGATGAAGTTGATCACTAATATCTCATGAATTCTTGTGGGAGAAGTGTGGAGAAATGTTTTAGAGAGAAGGGGAGTGAAAGGGAAATGAAATGAAATAACTTGGATCCCTTATTAATAATACTCAAATCTGTCTCGACCAATTTCTATGGACCAACATACGGTCCGTATAAATTATACTGACCTTATTTTTGGTCGTACTTTTGGTCCAGTGAGATATGCTAATCTGGGCTGATTATACGGCCAGTATGTTGGGTCGTATAATGCCCAGTTCTTTCTAACTCATTGTCGTCGACTCGTTTGATCTCCAATCCTTATGGAACCCTCTTGACACTTGTTTATCATCTTGTTAACAATCTAAGGGATGTTATGACTATTCTCCAAAGCATTATTAAATCATCATTATCTTGTTACTCGTAAATCCTTTCCGATACATATCGTATGCCTTGCCTTCTCTTGGCAAAATTTCTTCCCCTACCTCGATTGTCTTTGAAATCTTAATTAGTGTCATCAAATGTCATTACTTACTTATTGAAATACCATATACTTCGTGCCCTTCGTTAATCTGTTCACTGTGCATCAGCGGAAACTTTTTCGAGATGTAACATATCATCTCTCATGGATTTTGGATAACAGCTAGGAGGATGGATACTTCATGGATGTTCGAATAGCTGCTTCTCATCCAGGTAGATTACAGTTTACTTGAGTTAGAATTTGATTAGTGAGTCATATATACGTATAGAATTGACGGGAGAAAGCATGATTAAGTCTTCGGACATGAAATTCAGATGAATATACTCATAATTTAATGAAAGTGTATATATGTATAGTAACTAGAATAAAAAAGAGTGTATAAATGGATACTAAGTCCTAAGGTTTGTTGATGTCTGCATGTTACTGATTGGAAGTGATCACTTGTCCCTATTAAAGAAGGTTAACCCGTAGGTTAGCATAATTATTTCAAGGTATATCTAGTTCCCACAATAAATTGTTGAGTTATTTGCAATATTCGTACGACTGTTCATTCTTGTCAATAAAAAAGGCTGCATTGGGTGAGTTGAAGCGAAGGCATGATAGTGTTACGCGCATCAAGGGAATATTTCATGACATTGATTTTATTCATTAGCATCATTGCATATGTTTGCGTGTAATTATTGAATACTGCATGGAGCGAAAAGTCTGAGTAAATATCAGTTATACTACCCGATTTTATGGTCGAGTTGGGTTGAATACGAGGTACTACTTGATAGTCGATCGTTGAAAGTGATGTGACAATATATATATATATATATATATATGAAAAACCACATTTGACCGGGGGTGAGGATGTGACCTATATTTATGAGCTCGGGGTCCGAGGTTCGTTCCGGAATGTGGTATATACACACCAAGCATCCCTTGCAGGTCATGACTATTGGGCAAAGACACTAATTAGCATGTATGTACAGTCTGTGTATTTGGCCATTGCATTGCATACATTTCGTGGATGCATCATACCCTAGTGAGTGAATAGGATAGAAAACTCCAAGGCTAATAATCAGAGACTAGACGTTAGTGGAATTGATGAAATAAGGATTAAAAATTTGGCCCTAAACGAAATATGAAGTAGGACGACACTTGAATAGTTGGGTAGTTGGCGGTACTGTGGGAATAAGGGAACCAGAATAACTAGGAGTTAGAGAGGTGAGTTCGTGCCAGTGGAGTTGTCTATATTGGGAGTCTTGGTGGTGTGTGTGGAATTATCTGTTTATCATGTTGGTTTTATATTATGTTGCGTGAACTAATCTTAGTCGACCCATGATGCTTACAAGTACGTTTGGTGTACTAATACTACTCTTGCCACATCCTTTTTGGGTGTAGATGTGTTGCAGGTTATAACTTGAAGTTTCTCTTAGTGGATTACTAGACATATTCTACAACCTTGATCATCTCATTCCAAGCAGAGGCTGCGCCATTTATTTTGGTTTCATTCTCATGTAATAGGAGCTCTTGTACCTGTGTAGACTAGATCCTAGGAAATTTTAGGTTTTCTTGTATTGATAGATGAGTCATTGTGAATCTTTATTTTAAATTGTGATCATTATTTACATTATTGGCAATAAGAATGTGCTTGAATATTGGGTTGGTTGGTAAGGGTTCGCCTACTAGGTAATAATATGATAAGTGCCTGCACGACCCGTAATTGGGTCGTGACAGTTGGTATCAGAGCCTAGGTTACCGGTCTCACAAGTAAAATAGCAAATGTCTAGTAGAGTCTTGTGGAATGGTACGATGACGTCCGTACCCATTCGCAAGAGGTTATAGGACATTTAGACGTTTCCCTTTGTTCATTCTATCATGCTACTCCAATACTCAATTTCCTTGTCGAATCCAATTGGTATCTAGGCTATTTCGATTAGTCTCTTGACGGGATAATTGGCATCTGTCGATCCCAATTGGTATCTAATTATAATGTCCCAATAAAGACCTTCTGTGGGTATTCTGTGTGCTAATTGTGTGAATAAATGGAAATCAGGTGCCAATACTAAGTGGCATAAATTGTGTATGTATATTAGGAAGGTTAGTAACATGAGGATGCGTTTGTATGCATTAGGTGAAATTCATGTTTATACGCGCTAAGCTGTCACGACCCAACCGAAGGGCCATGACGGGTACCCGGTGCTAACCCACCCGGACACCTCTTATCGTACATTCCTATTTACATCTAGGTGAGCCACATAGCTTAATTATACTTTCTATCCATCATTCATGCTAAACCCATTGGGAAATAATACATTTATATCACCATCAACAACTATGCCCATATCAATGTACATAAGCCGACGAGGCTAACAAAATAATATACAAAATATAAGCCGACAAGGCTAAATTCATCTAACCATATACACATGTCTACGAGCCTCTAAGAAGAGTATGTCACAACATATAAGCGGGATAGGACCCCGCCATTCCAATAAGTATGTACACAAAAGAATAGATACCAAAAGCTGTAGCTCCGAATGAAATGGAGCTCTGCTACGTAGTCCCTGAGTAATAAAGCTATGGATCAGGCCTATCTCCCTGGCCACCTGCGAGCATGACGCAGCGTCCACAAATAAAAGGACGTCAGTACAAAGAATTTACAGAGTATGTAAAGCATAATCAACATCATTATAAAAGCATAATAGACAACATAAGAAATAGCATAAGATGGGAAGTAGTAGAACCATCGTCATAAACACTTGTTTTTAATAGGGACCTTCCATTTCTAATGTGTGATTGTGTACATACATCCATATATGTATCCGTATGCGTATTTATATCCATATTCACATTCATATTCGTATTCACATTCATATTTGTATTCATAGCATACCCGACCATGAGGGTTCGTTGTTTCACACACCCGACTATGGCAAGGCTCGATGATTATGCATACCTGGCCCTACCAAGGCTCAGGGTTATCCATACCCAACTGCAGTGGTGTGCACGCAATACATATCATACCCGGCCATATAAGCTCGGTGTTACATAATAGTCAAACATAGACACATATACATAAGAGCTCATAAGCATCTTTGGCATCATTACTATCATCGTTTCATCACATCTATCCTTAGTGGATCACCCATCGTATAAGGAATTTAGTAGAATCATAAACATAATGAGAATCATGAGCTTTAGTAGCTTTAAAGATAGAATCATTTAGAGGTCAATATTGACTCGTGAAAGAATAGATATATAGCCAAGGAACCATGCCTTATTGAAAGAAGGGTTTGCCTTACATACCTTTTCGTTTAGCTATTCTATCACTTGAAATGAAATGAAATGAACTTGGGTCCCCTTTTAATAACTCACAATCTGTCCCGACCCAGTTCTACTAACAAACATACGGTCCGTATAATTTATATGGACCGTATGTCTGGTCGTAGATTTGGTCTAGAGAGGGCTGCCATTCTGGGCAGAATATACGGCCTAACATACGACCAGTATATTTTATACGGCCAGTATGTTGAGCCGTATAATGCCCAGCTTTTCCGAACCCGTTCTCGTCGACTCGTTTGATCTCCAATCCTTATGGAACCTTCTTCACACTTGTTTAGCACCTCATTAACAATCTAAGGGACGTTATAACTCTTCTCCAAAACATCATTAAGTCATCATTAACTTGGTACTTATAAATGTTATCCGACATATAACGTATACCTGGCCTATCTTAGCAACCTTTCTTCTCTTACCACAAGTTTCTTTGAAATCTCAATTAGGATCATCAAATGCTATTTATTACTTATTGAAACATCATATACCTTTTGCCCTTCATTAGTCCATTCACTGTGCATCAACGGAATGTTTTTCAATTTATAACATTCTTCCCCCCTTTAAGAACATTAGTCCTTGAATGTTGAGCGCTCGGGATTTCTATGAAAATTTTGCTAGAGTTTCCCCTGTAATATGGCATTACCATCCTGTCACAACAGCCCCTAATAACAATGCCTCACAGGACCACAACATCATAGCAATAAAGTTTGGCTACACACGACCCAAATGCATAAAAAGGAAAACGTACATACCTCATGATCTTGATGTCTCATCTTGTATCTCTTCCGGGGGTTTAAATAAGTGCGGGTACTTAGACTTCATATTTTGTTCCACTTACCAAGTCATTTCTTCTCAGTTTTTGTTTCTCCACAAAACCTTAACTGAGGCCACTTCTTTGTTTCTAAGCCTCCGTACTTGCCTATCTAATATGGCAATGGGTACCTCTTCGTAAGTCAACTTTTCTGTCACTTGAACATCATCAACTGGCACGATCCTAGTAAGATCTCCGACACACTTACGGAGCATTGAGACATGGAATATCGAATGGACTGACTCCAAATCAGGAGGTAAATCTAATTTGTAAGCCACTTTGCCTACTTTACGCACAATCTCATAAGGCCCAATGTATCGGGGACTAAGCTTCCCCTTTCTGCCAAATCTCATTACACCCTTCATTGGTGACACTTTTAAGAATACCCAATCTTTTACTTGGAACTCTAAGTCCCTTCGACGAATATCCACATAGGACTTTTGACGACTCTGAGCCGCTAGTAGCCGATCTTGTATGAGCTTAACTTTCTCTATGGCTTGCTGGACCAAGTCCGGCCCTATCAATTTAGTCTCTCCTACTTCAAACCACCCAATTGGAGATCTACACTTTCGCCCATATAAAGCCTCATACAGTGCTATTTGGATGCTAGAATGATAACTATTGTTATAAGAAAATTCAATAAATGGTAACTGATCATCCCAATTACCTCCAAAATCCAACATACATGCTCGTAACATATCCTCGAGAGTCTAAATGGTACGCTCAGCTTGTTCGTCAGTCAGCGGGTGAAATGCCGTGCTAAAACTCACCTGAGACCCCAAACCTTCTTGGAAAGATTTCCAAAAATTGGCTGTAAACTGAGTTCCTCTATTAGAGATAATAGATATTGGAACACCGTGAAGTCGCACAATCTCTTTAACATAAATCTTTGCATAATCTTCTGCCACATATGTCATTCTGACGGGTAAGAAATGAGCTGACTTCATGAGTCTATCCAAAATAACCCATATAGAGTCATACTTACGTCGAGAACAGGGTAAGCCTGTAATGAAATCCATATTAATTACTTCCCATTTCCAAGTTGGAATTTCTATAGCTTGCAACAATACGGCCGACTTTTGGTGCTCAATTTTCACTTGTTGACAGTTGGGACATTGAGCAACAAATTCCGCTATATCCTTCTTCATCCCATTCCACTAATATATAGATTTAAGATCATGATACATTTTCGTTGCTCCGGGGTGGATAGAATAACGGGAGCAATGGGCTTCTCTCAATATTTGGTGGCGTAATCCTGCCACATCAGGAACACATAATCTGCCTCGGCAAGGAAGGACTCCATCTCCTAAGATCTCAAATGATGACTTCTCCTTCTGAGAGACTGTATGTCTGTAATGAATTAGCATGGGATCTTCGTATTGTTGCTTCTTCACTTCCACTACCAGCGACGAGACTGCTGAATTATGAATGGTAGCTCCTATGCTACCTGAGTCCACTACTCGAACTCCTAGGTTAGCTAAATGTTGGAGCTCACGAGGCATCTCTCTTTTCTCTGGCCGAACATCACACAAACTTCCCATAGATCTACGGCTAAGAGCATCAGCCACAACAATTGCCTTTTCGGGGTGATATAGGATATCAACGTCATAATCTTTTAGCAATTCCAACCATCGTCGTTGCTGCAAATTCAACTCTTTCTGCTTGAAGATATACTGAAGGTTCTTATGATCTGTATAAATATCCACATGGACACCATACAAATAATGTCTCCACATCTTTAATGCATGAGTCACTGCAGCCAATTCAAGGTCACGGGTTGGATAATTTTTCTCATGTTTCTGTAACTGATACGCAATCACCTTACCGTGTTGCATCAACACATAGCCTAGCCCAATGCTCGAAGCGTCGCAATAAACAACATAACCTTCCAATCACTCTGGAAGTGTCAGGACTGGGGTAGAGGTTAATCTATCCTTTAGCTCTTAGAAACTATGTTCACAATCATCTGTCCATTGAAACTTTGCTGATTTCTGGGTCAGCTTTGTGAGTGGTGCAGAGATAGAAGAAAAACCTTCTACAAATCTCCTGTAATAACCTGCTAAGCCCACAAAGCTACGAACTTCCGTAGGGGTTGTACGCAAGTGATCCACATGTTCAGCCTCGAACCTAGAATACACCAAGATATCGTCAATGAATACAATCACAAATAAATCTAGGAATGGCCTGAACATATTGTTCATCAAATCCATAAATACTGCTGGTGCATTAGTTAGCCCAAACGACATTACCCGGAACTCAAAATGGTCGTATCTTGTTCTGAAGGTTGTCTTAGGGACATCTTTCTCCCTAACTCTCACTTGATGATACCCGGATCTCAAATCTATCTTTGAAAACCACTTGGCACCTTGTAATTGATCAAATAAGTCATCGATCCTCGGAAGAGGGTATTTTATTTAGTAGTCGATAGTCAATGCACATCCGCAAAGAGCCATCTTTCTTTCGGACAAACAATGCGGGTGCTCCCCACGGGGATAAACTAGGCCTACTAAAGCCTTTCTCAAGAAAGTCCTTCAATTTCTCCTTCAATTCTTTCAACTCTGCGGGAGCCATTCTGTAAGGAGAGATAGATATAGGTTTTGTATCCAGTAGCACATCTATAGCAAAATCAATTTCCCGCTCTGGAGAGAGGCCTGGAAGCTCTTCCGGGAACACCTTCGGGAATTCATTCACCACGGAAACAGACTGAAGAGTTGGCGGTTTAGCTTCCACATCTTGAACCCGAACTACGTGATAAATGCAACCTTTTATGATCATTTTCCTTGCCTTTAGATAGGAAATAAACCTACCTTTTGGTGACGCAGTATTTCCCTTCCATTCTAAAACTGGTTCTCCTGGAAATTGGAAGCGAACCATTTTCATTCTACAATCAATATTGGCATAGCAAGAAGCCAACCAATCCATACCCATGATAACATCAAAGTCCACGATTTTTAGCTCATGCAAGTCAACCATAGTACGATGGTCACAAATCACAACTACACAGTTTCTATACACTCGGCTAGCTATTACCGATTCACCCACGGGTGTAGACATCTCAAAGGATTTGATCAACTCCGATTTGACTCCAAACCGACCCGCAATATATGGAGTAACATATGAAAATGTGGAGCCCGGATCTATAAAAGCATATACATCATGAGAGAATACCGATAATATACCTGTGACAACATCAGGAGAAGACTCAAGATCTTGGCATCCAGCCAAAGCATAAAAACGGTGCTGAGGATCGCTAGAACTGGGGACTCTCCCTCTGCCTATACCATGGCCGACTGGCGCATAGATGACGAAGATCTGGCTACTGACCCAGAAGGTTGGGTCCTACCTCTACCACCAACTGAGAGGCAATAACGCATAATATGGCCTAGCCGACCACATGCATAGCAAACCTCTGAGCTTAATCGGCACTAGCCCCAATATAACTTTCCACACTGGGAACACGTGGTACGGGTGGCCTCGCCTTACCCGAATCACCCCTAAACTGACAACCTAAAAAACTCTGACTCGGCCCGTAATGAGAAGATCTGCCAAATCTCTGGCCTGTAAACTGTGAAGGCGCACTAGTCATAGAATGGCCTGAGTACCTAGAAAACTGCTGTTTGTGCCCTCCTTTAAACTCACTTATCGGACCCAAACATCTAGCCCTCTTGTTATACCCTCTATCATACTCACGCTCACTTCTTTGCTGTTGTTGACTTTCTTCCAAATTCTGGGCATGGGCTTGAAGGCGTGAGGTATCCATATTGTCCTGAAGGGATGCAGTCAAGCATCTATCCATCAAATGTGGCCCTAGGCCTCTCACAAATCGGTGCACTCAGTCACCCATATCAGCTACCATGGCCAAAGCATACCTAGCCAAAGAATTGAAGCGGAGACTATACTCTAAAGCGTTCATACTCCCTTGCCCAAGATTCAGGAATTTTTCGACTCTAGCTCGCCGAACTTCTGGAGGTAAGTAATGTCAGAGGAAGGCATCTACAAACTGTGTACCAGTGAACTGCAACATCCCTCAATCTATAGGATGCTAACTCTACAGATTCAACGTCTGAAGAATGCATTAGCTAAAGTATCCTCAACATCCCATCAATAAAATTCTAAGGGTCCTCATCCGACTTTGATCCGAAGAATTTCGGAGGGTTCAAGCTAATAAAATCACGGTCCCTTGCACTAACAGCCCTATCACCTTGCCCTGTACCTTGCCGCTGAGTCTGGGCGGCAACCAACAGAGTAAGCAAATGAATGACTTCTTTTACATCTTGGCCTGAAGCATCCAGTGGAGGAGCTGGAGGTGCTGGAGCTGGGGCAAAGGCTCCCTCATGCTCCTCTGAAATAGGCACTGAGTGGGAGGACAGAGATTGAGCCGCATTCTGGGACTCACTTTCCTCTGACATCGTTGGCGGTGCTCTTTCAGCCCGCTTTCCAGCCACTGTTTTGCCCTTTTGGGCTGCCGTAGCTTTTCTCTTCACATGCATCTCTGAAATACACAATAAATAGTTAAGGAAAAAAGAAATCCTTATATTATGGCCCTATCGCACGATCTTATGAAGAAAAATGGTCATTTATTCGTAAAGTGCTAGGAGCCTCCTGTTTATATGTGTGGCGCACAACACACCCATAAATAAGACTCTAATGGACAAGGCTTGTAGACATACCCTAGGACAGAACTGCTTTGATGTCACTTTTGTCACGACCCAACCGGAGGGCCATGACGGGTACCTGGTGCTAACCCACTCAGGCACCTCTTATCGTACGTTCCCATTTACATCTAGGTGAGCCACATAGCTTAATCATACTTTCTATCCATCATTCATACTAATCTCATTGGGCAACAATACATTTATATCACCATCAACAACTATGGCCATATCAATGTACATAAGCCGACAAGGCTAACAAAATGATATACAAAATATAAGCCAACAAGATAAATACATCTAACCATATACACATGTCTACGAGCCTCTAAGGAGAGTATGTCACATCATATAGGCGTGATAGGACCCCACCATGCCTATAAGTATGGACACAAAAGAATAGATACCAAAAGTTGTAGCTCTTAATCAAATGGAGCTCCGTTACGTAGTCGCTGAGTAATAAAGCTGTGGATCAAGACTGTCTCCCTGGTCACTTGCTGGCATGACGCAGCGTCCACAAACAAAAAGTCGTCAGTACGAAGAATGTACCAAGTATGTAAAGCATAATCAACATTATTATAGAAGTATAATAGACAACATAAGAAATAGCATAAAATGGGAGGTAGTAGAACCATCGCCATAAACACTTACTTGCTTTTCATAGAGACCTTCCATTTGTAATGCATGATTGTGTAGATACATCCATATCTATATCCGTATTCATACTTATATCCATATTCACATTCATATTCGTATTCATACTCGTATTACTATTCATATTCATAGTATACCCGACATGAGGGTTCGGTGTTTCACATACCCGGCCATGGCAACGCTCGGTGATTATATATACCTGGCCCTACTAAGGCTCAGGGTTATCCGTACCCAACTGTAGTGGTGTGCGCACAATACATATCATACCCGGCCATATAAGCGCGGTGTTACATAATAGTCAAACATAGACACATATACATAAGAGCTCATAAGCATCTTTGGCATCATTACTATCATCGTTTCATCACATCTATCCTTAGAGGATCACCCATCGTATAAGGAATTTAGTAGAATCGTAAACATAATGAGAATCATGAGCTTTAGTAGCTTTAAAGGTAGAATCATTTAGAGGTCAATATTGACTCGTGAAAGAATAGATATATAGCCAAGGAACCATGCCTTATTGAAAGAAGGGTTTGCCTTACATACCTTTTCGTTTAGCTATTCTATCACTTGAACGTTCTCCTTCAATGCTCATGTTTCTACCTTTGATGGTGTAGGAATGGACTTTGGGTGGAAACACTTCACTTGAGCCAAAACCTTAGTTCACCTCCAATGGAATTTCTTGTCTTGGATGAGCCTTAATGAGTTTCTTACACTTGATTCTCTTGGTTTGATGAAGCTGATCATCAATTTCCTTTGAATTCTTGTGGAAGAAATGTGGAGAAATATTCTAGAGAGTTCTTGAGAGAAAAGGAGTGCTTGAAATGAAAGTAAATGAACTTGGGTCCCCTTTTTTAATAACTCACAATCTGTCCCGACCCATTTCTACGGACCAACATACGGTCCGTATAATTTATATGGACCGTATGTTTGGCCGTAGATTTGGTCCAGAGAGGGCTGCCATTCTGGGCAGAAGATACGGCCAGTATGTTTTATAGGGCCAGTATGTTGGATCGTATAATGCCCAGCTTTTCTGAACTCGTTCTCGTCGACTCGTTTGATCTCCAATCCTTATAGAACCTTCTTAACACTTGTTTAACACCTCATTAACAATATAAGGGACGTTATAACTCTTATCCAAAACATCATTAAGTCATCATTAACTTGGTACTCGTAAATATTATCCGACACATAACATATACCTTGCCTTTCTTGGCAACCTTTCTTCTTTTACATCAAGTGTCTTTGAAATCTCAATTAGGATCATCAAATGCTATTTCTTACTTATTGAAACATCGTATACCTCGTGTCGGTCGTTAGTCTATCCACTGTGCATCAACGGAATTTTTTCCAGGTGTAACATAAGAAAATGATTAAGCCCCTACATGCCCTGAGTTGGTGGAAATCAAAATTCGCCTACTGAAACCGCAGCTTTGCTGCAACGGTATGGGAAATGCTACGGTAGGCTTGCCATAGTGGATCACTGTTCACTACGGCGGACCCAAATCTTCTTGCAGTCCCACTATAGCGTGACCCTTCCCGCCATAGCGCTCTCGCTGCAGCGGACAAGTGACCACCGCAGCGGCGCCACAGACCAGTAACCTTCATTTGTTCTATATTTTCTCAACTTGTTCATCCACCAACAAAATTCAAAGGAAAGCCAATTTTCAAAGAAAATCCTACTTAGAACCATCCCACCCAACTACGGAAATTGTCTTACGAGTCGTTAAATCGGGACACCCATACCAAAAATGAAAACAAATTATCCAAATACTCAAACAAACCAAAGCTAGTAGATTGCCTTAAAAACAAGCCCTATAAGGGCAAATGGGAACCAGGCTGATATTAAACGGGGGGGAGGGGGCGGGAATCTCTAAGCCACTCCTTTGTTGGTCGCCTCGTCACCTCCAACATCAGAGTCATTGGAGTCTTCACTGCCAAGCCCAAACACTCTCAGGAAGGAGAACTACAGGTCATCTTGAGGGGTCACCTTGGGGAGTCTCTCCTTCAGGGCTAGGGTCTTTAGAAGCCTCTTAATGCCCTTCCACATCCTCACAAATAGCTTATCCCTAGCCCGATTCTTGTTCTTCTCTCAGTCCAAGCTCTCCCGAAGATCTACATGGGCCTGGGCTAGTGATCCAAAAGCACCATGCAAGGCATCCACAGCATCCCCATTTTGGACTAGGTGTCCATGTAGCCCTTCATCTCGTCTGGGGTGAAAAAACCAACACCAACAACAGCATTAGATGACCCAGCCTTTATGGATGCAGTGCTAATCCCATCATAGCATCCTTCAACGCTGCCATATCCGCCCCCATACGCTCTAAAGTACTCGGAGCCTGTGAAGGACCACTACCGTCAACACTACCTTCTTGGCCCTCGCTGGGCTCGTCACCATCTAAGTCTGTCCTACTCCTCTTACCCCCACCTTATGACCCCTTCACCTTCAATGGGTCGAAAGGAACATCACACTCAACATATCGATATCCAGGCTGCACAGTCACACCGACCCTTTGGCATAAGTGGGTCGAAAGGAACATCACACTCAACATATCGATAGCTAGGATCCACAGTCACACCGTCCCTTTTGCAAAAGTGGGTAATCAGGGAGGGAAACATTAAGCTCGGACTAGCCTTGGCCATGAAACTCCGCCACTCTTCAAACACCTCTATCCACATATTCATTGGCACACCATCTCGAATGCAAGCAGCCACAAGGGTCGGGGCTAAATGACATCAGTAATGTTACTCGAAGGGCAAACCCTTCGGGAAATAAGGTTCAGCCACCTCCAAGCCTCTGGGTAAAGTGACAGCTCTTGATGGCAGACCGGGTAATACCCTATGTAGTTTTCCTTCTTTTTGACTCCTTCACCAACATTCTCACCAACCAAGGCCCATTTCCCTCGTGGTCCTTGGCCCTCAACTCATCTTGCGAAGGGTTGGGAAAACTATGAACAACATTGATCGCCTCCGCACCAAGCTTTATCTTGACCACTATAATGCTGATCTCAGGTTCCGGAACAGTCCAATCAACAGTAGGGAGCATGGCATAGAATTCCCTAACCAAGTTACAATTAACATCTCCCAGCTAGTCAACCAATGGACCCCAACCCATTTGATATAAAAGTTGATAAAATTTTAGGGCCAGCTTTTTCACCCGATCCATGGCAAAGGCCCTCTCATAAAGTTGACCCTTGGTCTGCTGCTCCATGTAGCATCTCTTGAACGTATTCAAAGCAAACCTAACATGGGGGGTGGGGGGGCAGCGGGTGCTTCTTGTTGTTGTTGATTTGCCATAACGGAGTGAGATAATGAGCAGGTAAAGGGAAGATTGAGTTAGAATAATGTGGCACCAAGATTAGACAGTGATAAGATAAGCATGAATTAAGTAAAAACACAGACTGTGTTCATGTATAAGGTTCTGCCTTTGGCAGCTTCGCTGCGGCGGTAGGGTGACCATTGCGGCGAAGCCACCAAAGCGACAAAAGGACTGCCCCAGCGGATGAGTTCTGCTATGGCGATGCAATCGCCGCTATAGCAGGCTCGCCATAGCGAGCAGGTGTCCGCTACAGCAGATATCTTCCAAAATTATTTGTCCGTGCCCACGACTCCCCCAGCATCACAGCGGCACCACTGTAGAGAAGAAGGGTCCGTCGCAACGGACCCATCTTCTCCAGCGAGAAAACCTCAGACCCCAAAATTTAGAACCCTAAAAATCTGACCATAGTTTCTAATTTTTTGGCAAGGATCAATTGCTATGATAGCAAGCATGACTATTACAACATATAGCACCACATTTCAACCACAATGAAAACCAAAATTTTGAGCAAAAACATCAAAAATTGTACATCTACCAAATACCCCCACCCCAACATAAACTACCCTATTTTAAGGAGATTTTTAGTAGTAAGTGATGCTAGGACAATATGAGTGACGAAATAACCTTCCGTGACCTAAGAACTTCATACCCCAAGAAATCGAAAACCTTTGTTTCAGAGGACCAACTTTTTGCTCTAATCTAGCAAACCTAGTCATGGAAATTTCAAAAAAAAAAGGCTATAATCAAGTTGTAGGATAATGAGAGGGAGTACATACCTTTAAATAATTTGAGATCTGTAAGCTTTTGCTCTAAAAGGTGACCCTCAGGCTATAAAGAATTTCTTCATTTTCCTTGAGTATGTAGGTGGTGTAGTGAATAATGAAGGGGTAGGGTGTTTAAATGGGAAGTGAGGAAGGAGATAATGGGTCTATGGAGATGAATGGAGAGCAAACTTTTAGAGGAGAATGGAAGAGTTTTCGATTATGGGGTGTAATAGGGGAGGAATGAGGGGTGAGCTGAATCACCCCATCTTTAAAAATTCCTGTGTCCTACTGCAACGGTGGAAAGACTGCATTGGCGATACCGCTATAGCAGCCCACTGACCGTTGTAGCGGACTGCGCGACATCCAACCACTTTGTAATTTTTCCCTTTTTCGCAATGACAACTCGAAATCCTTCCTCCTCGGGTGTAGGGGTTTAGAGCATGACAAATAACCCATCCCATGTCATTCCGAGATGAACGGTGGTTTAATTGGTATTTGATGTAATGACCTACCCGATCGTTATTGAATACTTAACAAACCCATACCCAATCTAGGATAAGATCTTAAATGGTAATGTTACAACCCTCCCTCTCAAAGCATGAGCATGCAACATATTTCACCATATGAATGGAATATCGGAGACGTCTCGTGAAGTCTTGAAAGGTACAAGCCATGAGCAGTACGTAACAATGAAGTAAATGATGAATTATGATCTCGTAAGTCGTAATCGGGAAGGAAAACCTTGTAACTAGGGGACATGACCCATATCAAGTATAATTAATGATAAATATCAAGTATGAGAAGTTTCGGAAGGCTCTAGGATAAAGCGAATAGAAGAAAAGAAAGTTAATGGGACTTTGGAAGAAGTTGGAGAATTTTCGGAAGGAAATTTTGGTCCAAATAGATGGGAGTGTAACTTTTAGCATGCAGGTAGTTTAAGGTTATTCAAGAGCTTAAAATGAAGTTTTTCAAGTCTAGTTTCCAGTGCAACAAACCGTCTGTCAATACGACATAGGAGTAGGGAGTTATTAGCATTTTAAAATGAACTGCAAGAAGCCTGCGAACCTACGCGGAAATTCTAGAAAACCACTTAAAAGCCCACTAATTTCGGCCCATTAAGCCAAACCCGATCCACCCACATATAAATACCCCACCAACTCACCATTTCACCCGTTTCACCTCAAAAACATCAGATTTACATCTATAAGCAAACCTTAGAGAGATTAGGGGTATTTTGGCAAAATTTTGGGTAAGATCTAGTGGAGATTAAGGCTCGGGAGGTGCGTAACACTTCGTAGACTTCAGCTTTTCCATCGTGGCATCATAGGATGAGGCGGAACCCCTCCACGCAATCTGGTCCTTGAAGTTTCCAAGACAAATTAATGTAAATGCCGCTCCTTCTTTGGTAATTGAGTTAATCCGTAGTAATACTTGCTAGATTATCGCATATTAAGTTGAATTCATCAGAAAAGTGAGATTATCCTCATTGTGGGTGTTACGGGTGAATTGATATGAATATTGGTTTCAATGGAGGTTGTGGATGTTGATTCTTGAGTATTTTTGTTGTTGGTGGTGGTGGTGGTTGTTGTTATTATTGATATTACGGCTCTCTGACACATGCTGGGATATGACAAAAACAGAGGAATTGCTGTCGCATTTTCCGTAAATCGAACTCTTCAAGAGTATAAGATTTGGAAAATTTTAATCTACGGAATCTACGACATCGACTAAAGGAAGTATTTGTCGATATAGGTTTCGGGACGAAGGCATGAGCGGTGGAATAAGGGAGCAAGTCGGGATTAGCAAGGCAGCAGAGACAGGTATGTAAGGTTTAGCTGTCCTCATTTCCTTGGCATGAGTCTTAGAGATATTTAGCGTGCATGCTCCTTCATTCGAACCATCCGAAGTTTTACAAAGAAAGGATACGTTTTTATAAGAAAGTTGGATTTTGAGAAAAAGTTATGTTTTACGAGATTTACTGATTTTATGGAAAAGCATGTTTTAAATGATTTTCTCTAAAAGAGCATGTTGATTATGACTAAAAGTCCGTTAGTGCACATTCCTTGACTCTTGTTAAATTCCACAAAATTTCACGTATAATCCTTATGCTTGTTTATTGATATCATAGCTATTATTGATTGTCCTTTTGGCCTCGATATATATTCCATAACTAATTTGGAGGTCATGACCTTACATCACTCCGAAAGGCCCACGTCTATTTCTTGAACTATGCATGCATTTATATATATACTCTATTTGCACTATTTTACTTACCGAGCCGCGATAAAGTAGGCCGGGTACGGCAGGTAGCTGTGAAACCACTAATCAGTTGGTTATGTTTGTCGAGTCCCAAAAAGGGGCCGAGTACGTTATGATAATGATATTAAGTTTCCCCGGACGCGGGATGCCCCGGACGCGGAAGGATATGAAGTTGATGCTTATTTACTGAATCTCGAAATGGCAGGGTACGATATCTCACCGAGTCCTACTAGGGCCGGGTACGTTATATATCTATATATACTATGTTGCGTATGACAGATGGTTTTTATCATGCACTGTATATTGATTAGGTTCGGGTTATGACTTTCTTTATACATCTTCTGTCTGTCTTGTTTCATTACCGCATTTCATCCTGCTGTACATACTCAGTACATATTTTTCGTACTGACTGTTCCATTTTGGGACATGCATCTCATGCTGCAGGTTAGGACAGGTTTACTGAAGGCGCGCCTTGATAGGAGCTTCGTCAGCGGGTCAGCCAGTGCCATTCATCCGGACTTGCCAGTTTTGGTATATGATTATAACTGCATGGTTACTGTATGTGTTTTGGATATGTCGGTGGACGTATAGTCCCGACCTTTCATGAGGATAATGTTTCCTACTCTTAGAGGCTCGTAGACCCTGTGTAGTGTGTAGGTGTTAGTCATGAGAATTATGTTCTGTTAAATAGGCCTACTAACTTATGATATTGTTTAGTGGCGGCCTCGTCAACACGCGTACTGTGATTATGTGTATATGTAGGTGATATTGTCTACTGTTCGGTTTGGGTTTTACTGAATATAGGTGCCGCTAAGGCTTTATGCTAAGTTATTCCATGTCCATTATGATTATGTTATCTAGTTCAGGTTAGCTCAGCCGGCACTCCGACCGAGGGGTATGGTGCCCTGTCACGCCTCCCGGTAGAGGTATGATAAGGACACCCCTATAGGGGGGGAGGGAGGGGGGAGGAATAGGAAAGGAAGAATATAAAGGTAAGCTAACAACCCGAAAGAGACACAATATGAATAATGGAAGTGGAACGGATATCGGGAAAGGACCTACACATAGTCAAAAGGTGGAGAGGTATCTCCCGTAATTAAGCGGTAGAGATGCAATCCGGAAACATCATAAGCAAAAGATACTGGAGACAGGTGTGATGCGACTGCAATGTGATTCGATAAACGTCCATGGACGCAGGTATAAGCTACTGTACGTATCACCGAATTCCAAGACAAGCAAGGATGAGTAAGGTATAAGACAAAAGGAGTACGACTAATCACTATCAAGAGCAGTGACAGTAGGATGATTAGGACAGCAATGGAATTGACCCCCTGAATCCAAAGTAACATCATCGCCTAAGAATTGAGCTTACTCGAGGAATAGTATAGTAAGGACCAATTATCAGATAAGGGGAAGCGGGCAATGACAAAATAACAAAAGATTGAGACATCAGAGTAAGACAGGCACTAAGTCGGAGTCCATAACCGCAAGGAATGGGGTAAGCGTAAAACCTATAGCCATTAAGAAGGTGTCACACGAAGGACGATCAATGCGAAAAGGGCCTAAGATGACAACGACGGTAAGTAGATGCCATCAGCATGCAAAGGACTGGAAGAACCAGAAGTAGAATTTCCCAAGTATTAACCAGATCAAAGGAGCATATCGTAACTTTGTCACCAAGAGCAGGCCAAGCATTTTCGGCACCCCCGAGGGCGGATATTAGATAAAGGATGAGGGAAGAAACTTTTTGAGTAAAGACGCAAGATTGATGTAAAGGTATGGAAGTTAGGAACGTTATTGAAAGAATTAAGGATAGTCATGAGGACTCCGGAGGCAGCCAGGAGGCAAATGCACCAAGGAAAGAGTACCCCGCACCACACTAACTCAATGACGAAAGGTAGTAATGAAGGATTAAAAGGTAAAAATAATGACACAAGAAGGATGGGGAAGACTCTGAGGATAACCGAGTAAGTCCATTGATCATCAGCCATTTCCATATATGCCAAGGGTGCAGACAAGGAAGAAAGGGACTGTTGGAGGCAGATTATCAGCAAGATAGATAGAGAAATTAGCGGAAACTAAACACAAGTTCAGAAGACGAAGATAAAAAAGACGTCAGGTTCAAGTATATAGCGGTACCCCGTAGTTAATCAACAAAAAGGAAAACAAGATTTAGTATATGGATGTCAAAGCGTCAAGCTGTAAAGGTCTTGCTCGCAAAGATAACTTGGGTGGCAATAAAGACAAGAACGTATTTTTGGGGACAGGAAAAGCAAATACGGACACTATTAACAATATACTATAGTACGACGGACCGTAATAAGAGGGGACCCCATACTTTCAAGGGCTTATGGAAGTACATGTATACACCGCACAATATGTCATGTGCATGACAGATCCAAGTAAATCAGGAAGGAAAAAAGTGACAAAGGAGGTGTTTATGCGGACAGAGAAAGAAAGGTTGGTTCAGGATAGCCGAAGGTACATGAGGCCATCCATACCAGACAACGAAGTAGACTCAGTTGTTATAGCTGGTCAAAAGGTAGTAGCTAGAGGAGAAGACGTAGGATGTAAGGAGTAATGAAAAGAGGATCTAGATTCAAGAGATAATAGGCTGAGGAAGCCTTCAGGAGAAGTGTTGGTGTATACAAGCACGCTTAAGTCCAATGTAGCTTCTGCCCCGTGGAATGATATTGGAATTCTGGGAGAACGGACCCGACAAGTGAGAAAACCCTTCGACTATTAACATTTGAGGATAAATGTTCTTAGAGGGGGAGAATGTTACACCCCACCCTCTCAGAGCATGAGCATGCCATGTATTTCACCATATTAATGGAATATCGTAGACATCCCGTGAAGTCTTGAAAGGTACAAGCAATGGGAAATACGTAACAATGAAGTAAAGGATGGATTATGATCTCGTAAGTCGTAACTGTGAAGGACACCCTTAGAATCAGGGGACATTACCCTTATCAAATATAATTAATGATAAATATCATATATGGGAAGTTTCGGAAGGTTCTGAGATCAAGTGGATAGAAGAACAGAAAGTTAATCGGACTTTGGAAGAAGTTGGTGAAATTTCGTAAGCAAATTTTGGTCCAAATAGATAGGAGTGTAACTTTTAGCATACAAGTAGTTTTGAGGTTATTCAAGAGCTTAAAATGAATTTATTCGAGTCTAGTTTCAAACGCACCAAACCATTCATCAAGAGCATTTTAAAACAAACTGCCACAAGCCCGCGAACCTACGCGGAAATTCTAGAAAACCACTTAAAATCCCACTAATTTGGGCCTATTAAGCCAAACTCGATTCACACATATATAAATACCCCACTAACTCTCCATTTCACCCATTTCAGCCCCAAAACATCATATTTACATCCATAAACAAATCTTAGATAGATTAAGGGTATTTTGGCACAAATTTTGGTAAGATCTGGTGGAGATTAAGGCTCGGGAGGTGCGTAACGCTTCATAGACCTCAGATTTTCAATCGTGGTGGCATAAGAGGACGCGGAACCCCTCCATGCAATCTAGTCCTTGAAGTTTCCAAGACAAATTAAGTTAAATCCCGCTCCTTCTTTGGTAATTGAGTTAATACGTAGTAATACTCGCTAGATTATCACATATTAAGTAGAATTGATCGAAAAAGTGAGATTATCCTCGTTGTGAGTATTTCGGGTGGATTGATTTGAATATTGGTTTAAATGGAGGTTGTGGATGTTGATTCTTGAGTGTTGTTGTTGTTATTGATTTTACGACTATCTGACACATGCCAGGATATGAAAAAAACAGAGAAAGTGCTGCCGAATTTTTCGTAAATTGAACTCTTCAAGACTATAGGATTTGGATAAGTTGAATCTACAGAATCTAAGAAATTGAATAAAGGAAGTATTTGTCGATATAGGTTTCGAGACGATGGGACGAGCGGTGGAATAAGGGAGCAAGTCGAGATTAGCAAGGCAGCAGAGACAGGTATATAAGGTTTAGCTATCCTCATTTCTTTGGCACAAGTCTTAGAGCTATTTAGCGTGCTTGCTCCTCCATTAGAACCATCCAAAGTTTTACAATGAAAGGATACGTTTTTATAAGAAAGCTGGATTTTGAGAAAAAGCCATGTTTTATGAGATTTACCGATTTTACGGAAAAGTATATCTTATACGATTTTCTCTAAAAGAGCTTACTGATTATGACTAAAAGTCCGTCCGTACGCATTCCTTGACCCTTGTTAAATTCCACAAAATTCCATGTATAATCCCTATGCTTATTTGTTAATATCATAACTATTATTGATTATCCTTTTGGCCTCGATATACATTCCATAACTAATTCGAAGGTCACGACCTTACGTCACTCCGAAAGGCCCATGTCTATTTCTTGAACTCTGCATGCATTTATATATATACTCTATTTGCACAATTTTACATATCGAAATGCGCTATAATCGGCCGAGTACGACACGTAGATGTGCAACCACTTATCAGTTGGGTATGTTTACTGAGTCCCGAAAAGGGGCTGTGTACGTTATAATAATGATATAAAGTTTCCCCGGACGCGGGATGCTCCGGCGAGAGGGTATGAAGATGATGATGCTTATTTACCGAGTCTCGAAAGGGTCGGGTATGATATCTCATTGTGACCCACTAGGGCAGGGTACATTATATATATACACACACTATATTAGATATGATAGATAGTTTTTATCATGCACTGCATACTGATTGCTTTCGGATTATGGCTTTCATTATACCTCTTCTGACTGTCTTGTTTCATTACTGTATTTCATCCTGCCTTACATACGCATTACATATTTTCCGTGCTGACTGTTCCATTTTGGGACCTACATCTCGTGCTGTCGGTCAGGACAAGTTTACTGAAGGCGCGCCTAGATAGGAGCATCATTAGCGGGTCAGCAAGTGCCATTCATCCGGACTTGGCTATTTTGGTATATGATTATGACTGCATGGTTAGTATATATGTTTTGGATAAGTCGATGGACGTGTAGTCCCGACCTTTTATGAGGATGATATTTCCTACTCTTAGAGGCTCGTAGACCTAGTCTAATGTGTTGATTGATATTGGTCGTGAGAATTAAGTTCTGTTAAATAGGCCAACTAACTTATGATATTGTTTAGAGGCGGCCTCGTCAGCACGCATACTGTGATTATGTGTATATATAGGTGATGTTGTCTACTGTTCAGTTTGGGTTTTGCTGAATGCAGGTGCCGTTAAGGCTTTATTCTATGTTATTCTA
Organism: Lycium barbarum; assembly: GCF_019175385.1. Classification (NCBI taxonomy): domain Eukaryota; kingdom Viridiplantae; phylum Streptophyta; class Magnoliopsida; order Solanales; family Solanaceae; genus Lycium; species Lycium barbarum. The sequence continues at coordinate 21,732,410 of NC_083337.1, forward strand.
AGTCCATTATGATTATGTTATCTAGTTTAGGTTAGCTCAGCCGGCATTTTGATTTAGGGGTCGGGTACCCTGTGATGCGCTGGGAATTTATGGCACATTCAAGGCCTTTTTATGAGAAGTTTTACTTTTTTTTAAGCAAGTTAGTGTCTATTTAATGTGTTTTTAATGTTTTTCAGGAAACAGAACAGATTTAGAATGAAATCAGTTAAAAGTGCAGAAGTGGTCGTAAACTGAGTTTACGGTCGTAAACTCAGTTTCCATGGGCGTATTTAAGGATAAGAAGAACCTGAAAGGCAGGTTAAAGAGATGGTGATTTAGGAACAACTTTTACGGACCGTATTCCACTTTACGATCTGTATTTCCAAGCATATTTAACCATTCAAGCATCTGGTAGAAAGTTAAAGTTTTGGAAGTTGAAAGACGACTGTGCAGAATACGGACCGTAAATCAAAATACGGTCCGTATTTTAGGAGATTTCAGTTGCTTAAGTCTTGAAGGAAGACCTGGTCGTAAACTGGTTTACGGACCGTATTTTGTATCGACGGGGACCAAAGTGCAAATCCGTAACTTTTACGTTTTCAGAACCTATAAATAGTCATTATAGGGTTTTAATTGTTATCAGTTACTATATTTTGACTTTTGACATAGAACATTAAATACTCTCTAGTTTTTGAAGGTTCAAACATCAATTCAAATATTATCAATCCCTCTTTTTTTCCAAACTAAGCAATTATGAATTCTTCAATTTCTTATTTCTTGTTCTTTGTCATGAGAAGTTAAATTCCCTTACTAGGATTGTGAACCCAATGATGGGTGTTTTGTGATTGATACACACATAATGGATTATTAGGGTTTGTTTATTCTTCATTCTTCATTCATAATTAATGGTTGCAAACATTGATTAAAGTCATAACCCTTGATTTATATGGGAAAATAATTAGGGTTGGTAACTCAAAGCTTTAAACTTTGTTTAATAAATTCACTTAGGAATAAGAAGAGTTTACTTGGCATAATTAACCGTTCTTCATAGTTACTTTCTTATATTTCGGAAAATCATAGAAAGAGATAATCTTTATTTATTGAAAAATAGTAGAGATTCATATAGAGGTTAAGTGCATTCATAGAATGATCCATTAGAAATATATCAAGATCAATACCCATGATCATACACTTTATCTAACGGGGACACAACCTTGGTTTCTTTTACCATAAATTACATCCAAAGCAATTAGTTAGAAATTAGTCATAAAAACCTAACTTTTACAAAAATCATCAAATTAAGACATTAGACCTAAATTAAGCACATTTGTTTCTATTTGTGATTGTGTGCCTTCTAATTTTCCTTAACTTATTCATCCATGATTTGCACCTGGGAACCTATTATCTTTGTTCGCTTTTGTTATTGCAGCCTGTCTCCTTTGTGGTGATGATTGAATCTTTTTGCTTACCAGAACTTGATCATGCTATAAACCTATCTCCGTTTCTTTCTTCTTGTTTCCTATGAAAAGATTCCGATTAGATTAAGTAGTTGAAGGGCCATTTATTAAGGACTAAAATTGTTTCGTGACTGTTTTGACTAATTGCCCTCATAATATGCGTCCTGAAATCCCTTTTCCTTTGCTAAAGACTTTAAGAGTATATCTATATGTGAATTGACATTGATCTTAATTAGCTAATATGTTTGTGATATGCCTGGACTTGTAAAAGGGGGAGGTGAGTTTAAAACAACAAGTATGAATGTGTGCTCTAAGTCATAGACTCTTCCAAAGTTTTTTCTTCGACTGAAATAAGTTAATGTAGTGTCCAAGGTCTCAACCAACCTGCTGTGCCCTCCCTAGGCCTTTTTGTACCTTTTATTTTAGGATTTTGATGGTTTTCTCAATTGGTCAATGTCATTACTGGCTTGTTTAGAATTAGGCCTCCATGAGAATGCTCTGTCTGTGTATTGAACTACCATTTGCTTTCTAACTTGGTTGTGTGTATCCTTGGGGTTGGTTTGAATGGGGGTTATGGCATGGCATGACATGTAGGGAGTTTAGACCCATCTGAGGTGAGACTATGAAGCCAAATGGACCTGTTAGTGGTGAACCTGACCCATGCTATGCCCCCTGAATTAGTTTAGTTATGCTTTGGGAGTTTGAGAAATGGTTATGGTCTAAGATGATTGTGTCTACTTAGTTGAACATGTATGTTTTAGAATCCCTTTTGGATTGACTTCTAGGCTGTGAGTAACGTGAAAATCCAAACCTCTATGTGATCACAAGGGGGCTGGCAGTGAACCAAGGTCACATGACCTAAGAGAAGCCTTTTAAAGGGGCCCAGGAGAAAGGGGAAAGAGAAACCAGGCTCAACTTGGTTTATAACACCTTTTCTCTCAGATAAAGGGCCTATGGCACATATATGGCCTGTGGGGGTTGCGTGTTCATTGTAAAGTACCTTGGAATCACATGGACCTGCTCCTAGACTAATTGCGGCTTCCAGATTTAGAGTTAAGTATACTAACAGGAGTAATTGGTGGCTTGACCAAATGGGGGAGTAAGTGTGCACCTGTGACTGAAGTTAGGCAAAAGGGAAAGGGATTAGTGGAAGTGTGAGGTTGTTGCATCGACTATTGTCTTATTTACCTGTTCCTAGAGTGTACAAGCTGCTTTTAGATGACACCAGGCTGTGTATATTAAAATTCAGATAGAGGAGGGCTTTAGTCTTGCCTCTCTCCCTGCCATGTCCATATACCTTGATTTGTTATGTTTGCTTTCCCATTGGCAAGATGTAAACTGCTTTAGTTCATTTCATGGTGGTGTGTTTTAGTATTGGCTTGCCTCCCTTGTGTTTCATAGTTTGTGTATGTCTTAACATGATTATGTGTTTTGATTTCCTATCCTTGGCAATCCCATATCTGTATACTGCAGCCTATGTTGTCTCTCTATGATCATGTGGCTTTGTTCCTTGTTCCATTTATGTTATACTGGTGGGCTGCAGTTTTGTTATCCCCATGACTATATATATTTTAGTCCTTGCCTCTTTGTTCATCTCAGCTTGCCATGAGTTCCTTTTATGAGTGTATGTTTGGTCTTACTTTTGCTACTCAAGCCCATGTCCTGAAGTTTTACTTGATTGTCTTTATTCCTTGGTTTGCATCATCTTCATAAACATGGCCAGTTATATTATGGTTTGGTCCTAGGATCTGCCTATATTTTGGTGACATTGGTGTGGGATAAGGTAATTTGGGGGGGGGGGGGGGGGGATGGGGGAGGGGGTCTAGTCTTAGCCTTCCCCGGTGACTAGCCATGCCTAGGGTTCATGAAACCCCTTAGAATTTGTGCGGCACTGGGAATACGAGGGAGACGACTGTTCCTTCCTCTTTGTTACCAAATACGTGCCAGTGGGCCTTGTGGTATACATATATACACACCTACATAATTGCTTTACTTCATTGACTTCTAAAGTTACTTGATACTTGCATACATACTTGATATATGTCCTTTTTTTTTTGTTTTTTAAAATATAATCGTTATAAGTTCAGAAAATTATGAACTAACCGGGTTCGTTTTTCCTTTTTCGTTTTCTTCTTCACCACATGACCACTCGGGTCGGGGTCAGCCTGCCTATTGGGCTTCAGGCTCAATAAGGAAAATTCCTTCTCCAAAGATATCTAGTCCGTGAAGATAAAATTGAATAGCTTGGCGCGCAGAAGGCCCAGCCATGGGTGAAAATGGCCAGTTAGGGGCTTGGTACGCCCCTAGTCTTTGAGCTTTGTGTATATTTGTACAAAGACTTGTAAAAACTCATGTCATAGCGGAATCCTTATCGTATGAACTAGTAGTCTTAGGATAATGGTACTTATGCCGTTTAGATTGACTTTAAGTCCCCAAAACCATTTCCAAAAATACGGATTTAGCATAATGATTTTGACAAACTTAAATAGACATATCACCAGATTATTTTGACATGGTTTAAATTTTAAACAAGAACAAAAAAAATATTTCAAAACCACAAATGTTTCCACATTGTTAAACAAAAGGGGCTGAATTTAAAACCAAAGCATATATCCTTTCTAAAAATAAAACCATGTTTCATTTAAAATAAAGCCAGGTATTTTTGACATGGTTTAAAAGGACATTTTCAAAATCATGAGTATTACAATTTTATGGACTGATTTTTTGAAATCAAAGCACATTCTTGATAAAAACCATGTTTTGTTTTTAAAAATAAGGCGAAGGATAAATGTGTTTTGATCAAATGAATCTAGCAAAATATTGAGCTAAAAGCCCACTGATTTTAGAAAATAAGGCCGGAACTGGCCAAATTTAGCAGAGAATAAAAAGGGAGTTTTTGGGCCAAAGCCCTCTCACGGATTAAAAGGGGGTGATGATATAGACATCTCCAAATTTTCATGTACAAATTTCATTTGGGCCAAGCCCAGAAAACGGACAGTCCTCTTAAAAATAGAAAATTATAATTTTAGGTATAAAACCCAATCCGAGACCAGTTTCATAACTTATAACAAAAGACATATGTTTCAAAACAAAAACATATTCGTAGGCACGGGTTCTTGGATAAAGCGTTCAGAATGTATCAAACATATCGATCCAAACATAATATGAGTCAAGCATGTTCAAGATTATACGCTCAAAACATGACAAGTTCATATTTTAAAATAACATGTGTAAAACTAACAACTTTATACTCATTTTCCAAAACAAAAATATATCATCCTTGTATACTAAAGAAGATTATTTTATCTGGATATTATAAATCCAAATCTATGTACCATATATATAAAGGGAGCATATTCAAATTCTTTCCTTAAAATGGCTGCAAAATGACAAGATTTTTTGCAATAATAAACACTAAACAGACAGTTCATGCAAATACTCATACATTGGTATTCGAAGGTCAACCGTATAGTACGGATCCTTAATACTGGGGTGCCTAACACCTTCCCCAGGGGATCATTAGAACCCTTACCTAGAACTCTGGATTACGAAGGTTTTTTCGTGGTTTTTGATTAAACCCTTCACCCTTGGTTTTCCTAGTTTCCTAAAAATTAGGTGGCGACTCTTTTAAAAAACAAAGTCCGAAAGAGCACCAACGAGTTCGTAGTCGCCTTTATGTTGTAACAATCGTAAAAGAGAACCATTACAGATAACGACTCTGCTGGGGACTTAAAGGTTCTCACCATAAGGATTCCAGTATAATATGAGTATATTTTCCTTAACTGTCGATGTGTTTACTTTCTCGCAATTATTAACTGTCATTGCATGCATATCATAACTCTGCCACTCTTGGCATTTATTTTACACGTTGTTCCAAAGCCGACTTTGTAGAGCACGCGGTCATTTCCTCATTATAAAATTAAAATCTCTTTTGGAACCGTTATGAGGCGGGGTTGGTTCACCGTCATCCAACAGCCCTAATGGTTCAGCCCCAGTTGTCCGCTCAGGTTCCCGGTCTTTCGTGAAAAATCACTCTAGTGAAAACTAGGATAGAGCTAAGCCAAATCCCTACTGAACTAGAGCATTTATACTTAGATGGTCCTTGGTTATCTCAAACCTACCTAAGCCTCATTAAGAGTGACTACCTTGTGTTCGGACGGTCTATGACCCAAAAACACCGCATCTCATTTATGTGCAATGTGGAAACATGTTCGTGCCTATGTGATGAACCATTGATCCTACGGGGATGGGGGAATTTTAACCTTGTTCTGTTTTGTAGATGGAACGAAGGATCCATTTTGACATCGTTACTGAGGCTCTAGAGTTGCTGAGAGCTTAGTATGAATTGTTGGGTGATACTCACCAGAGAACGAACAATTGCACTTTAGGACACTTACCCTCTATCATGATAATGAAAGGTCGCCCGGAACTGATAGACGTATTGGCGAGGTATTGGGAAGACAAGGAAATGATGTTCCATTTTGGTGATATTGAGATGACTCCTACTCTAGAAGAAATTAGAGATGCCAGATATAGCAATAGAACCTGTCTAAGGAGGCGACACAAGCCAGATCACAATCTGTTATTTCCACAGAGGCCCACCATCGGCCAAATCATGAGGTTTCTTGCTTTGATTAAGGCGGGCGCCCTGGGCACAAGGGCTCAGCGGAGCCTTCACAGATCTATATTGGAGATTCAGGGATGTCACCGGATACACTTTATATCAAAGGGAATTCAAGAGTTGAGAAGAATGGGAGACCACTAGGCCTTTAGCCTTCGCCATAGCCTTGTTAGGCACTATGGTGTTTCCACAGGACGGGTCATTGGCCATAGACACCAGGGTGATCTACCTGGCCTATGCAATTTTCCACGCATAACCAAAGATCAAGAAACAAGGTATTTTGACCTGCCACCCATCATATTGGCCGACATCTTCCGGGCTCTAGACAAGTGTCGAAATCATTTTTGATACTTCTAGGAATGCAATATGTTGCTACAATGGTGGATTATCAAAAACCTTAACATGACCAAAGAGGTTCATGGTTAGAGTAGAAAAATCGGATAGATCGCCTCGTGAATTACTGTCCAATTCTTGGGTTTATGTCAGAAAATGCTTGGGTTGATTTCTTCACCAACTTGACTGAAGATCGGATCCATTGGATGTTTCCTGACTTTATATCCGAAATTTTGGTGGTACGAGGAAAGAATTGCCCCTTCGTGCCACTAGCTGGGGTTTCAGGAATTCGTCTTTATTATTCGTCTCGGGTTTTGAGACAGTTCGGTAGGAGGCAAGTGATACCTCAGGAAGAAACAGACCCAATGATTTTCAGGATGGACCTATATCAGGCACGCCTTTATATCCAGACCACCCTTCGAAAGGTCAAGAAGGCCAGGACGAGCCAAGCCTCGACATCAGCAGCCGGAGGACTTCCTTGATTACTGCTTTTGTTATTATTTATCATCACTTTTGTAATCCATTCGGGGAAGATATTACTACTATTTATTTAATCATGATATTTTTTAAATCAAGATGACTTTTTTCGGGGCAATGGTTCACCCTCACAAATGGAACTTACATGTTTCAAACGACTAAGAAAGCTTTAACTCAAAAGGGCCTTAGGGAAATGAGTAGTATAAATATCTATAAATTACGTGTTTATTTGTTGCGTGCTTTGCATGCTTACTTGCTATGTGTATGATCATATATTAAAGCTTGAGTACTATTGGTCGGATAATCTAAACTACTTACCCGAAAGAAAAACCACGAGGCTTAAAACTTACCTGAATTTATCTCCACTAAAGGTTGACTTACGATGGCGAATCAAGAAGGGCGGGAAGCGTGGACTTTAGGGGGGACAGCTGAGATGCTGCGGGACAAGGTGTTGTAGACGGAAAAACACCTCCAGGAAATAGGAAAGAAAATTGAGGAGGTAGATGGATTACTGGGTATGGTTGGGAATCTGCCGGTAGGCATACCCCAAGAGAAATACCACAAAAATGTCCCTTAAGCGGTGAGGGAATTGGTGCTAAACTACATACTGCTAGAAAGAAGGCCTGTAACACCCAGAGAAGGAACCTCAGAGGGGACCAACATGGAACAAGGAGCCGGTTCAGATCCGTGGGTGTTCACATCAGATCCATAAGAAGGAGCAGAGCCCCAAGAAAAGGATCCCGAGGCCTTTGAGGAAGAAAAGCCGGAGGAAAAGGAAGAGCCAGAGGACGAAGAAGAAAAGCCACAGAATGAGAAGGAAGAGCCTCGTGACATGGAAGAAACAAAGCCTGTCGACATAGGGGACGACGGAGCGGAGAAACCATTAGAGATGTTTCCCGAATTTCAGGGAAATAATGCGGATGACGAATCCAGTTATTATGCCCCGACTGAGGAGGGAACGGATTTCTATGAACCTTCGCCCATACTGATGCCTACTGCCTCTACTATGGCTTTAGAGAACTTTGGAAGGACAAAACTCCCTACACCAGTTCCGTGGAGCATAGCTTTCAGAGCTCGATCTTCCCTATTCAGAGTACCTCGGTTACCCATCACTTGTATGGAAGTATTCAGGAAAATGATGGCCGCTGGGATGGATTACACCACTAGGGTAAGGCTACCGGTCCCCAACTTGCTGTACGCTTACAAAAGGTTCCCGTTTCAACTCAATCAGGTGGGTTACACCTTGAACGAATGTTTGGCGTTAAGGAGAAGGATTATTAGTTTGATTAACGACAAGATCATCTGACGACAAGATCATCGGGACTTTATGGGGGCCGCATACCTTGCTAGTCCATGACCCCATCACCCCATGAGAGGGAGGTACTCCCGAGACTCAAGTTTGGCGGTATGATTTCACGATTTTTGAGGAATCATAGGCTTAACGTTTCTCGACTTACATTTCATTGAACAAGATCAGAACTGTGGAACCTATTTATGAGCCCGCGCCATTAGGGCCGAATAGAAACAAGTTATGCTTATACTATGCTGGAGCCAGGGGACATGATATTGAAGGATGCCATGCCTTCAAACTTGAGCTCGAAAATATGATTAGGATCGGACAGATCATGGTCCTACTCCCACCGTGGTTCTTAGGAAAAGAAAGATTCAGCTCGAGAAAGCAAGTTCATAAGGACAACGACTTGCAGAGCTATACTTGTGGGTAGATATTAGGTGTCCCCTTCTTTTGTACAAATATTTCCCCCACCCTCATAAATTTGTAAAGGAACCACGCCGACCTGATATCCCCATGGAGGGGTACGCAGAAGCCCTAATCGGGCCTCGTCTAGGGATGTCTGTAGCTAGGATTAGCCAAAGGATATTTTGGAAGAATGTATATCCTTCTTTTGTAATCGAACTGCGTAGGGCCTGATTTCCCCGGCGGGATATGTTGGCAGTCTACGTAAAACTCAGTTCCTTCAAGGTTTAAATTATAATTCCCTCCCCCCGCTTGCTTAAATTTTTATGATAGGTCAAAAGTTTCGCCGCAGTAACTCAACTACAAGAGCACTGAACCTAGATCCATCCAAACATAAAATGCCCGTAATGTCCAAGCCCTTAGAACATCAGATTAAAAGTATTCAAGCTTCAATATATGACTTTGTGTGCTAATTATTCTTTAAATACGCATATGTGATATTTTGCCTTTATATTTGATGTCCAGAAACTAACTTTTTTTTACCGTTGAGTTATTCTTATCTTATAGAAAGGGGCTAATTAGTGTACATCGAAAGCTAGCATACTTCACGAGATCTAAAGTCGTGTTAGCATCCCTCTCCGAAAAAGGAAAAACAAAATGACTGGTACTCCCGAAGAAGCAAGAAATGAGCTCGTCCTCCGCAACGGAGACACCCAGGACTCACAAGAAGTAGCATCCCAGGAGGATGTGATTGCAAAGTTGTTAACTGCCGTCACCACTCTTCAGAAAAAGATAGCCAGAAGGGAGGCAACTGATACAGAAAAGAATGCCTATACTGAAGGAAGGAGGCCCTCTCCTCCCTTTCCCTCGTTGAGCTCCCTAGTGCCCGATCACTTTCCTGTTTACCCACCAGGAATCCTACCTCATCGACTAAACATCGCCAATCCAAACCATGCCTCCCCCTCTTACTGTACCCCACCGCCAGTTAAAAACGCTCAAATTCCAGGAGCCACCCACTCAATCCCTTCGTACCAAATCCCTCAGCCAGTATTCTTCAAACCGACAAGCCAAGCACATACACCAGCCCACCAGCGGGGAAAACCACCATATCCCATTTAACCATCCCACTCACCAAGTGTCATTCTTCACTCCTAACATCCCAGAAGAATCTCTCCCGGGGCATAAAAAGTTGGATCATTATGAGAAAATTGAAAGGACCTGGAGAACTGAACAAGATAGACGTGAGAATGACATGGAGAGGAATATGGAGGAATTGCTGGAAAAATCCAACAGGTCTGCAAGAAAGGCCACAGGCCTTAGGTACGACGACCTGTGCATGCACCCCGATTTAGACCTGCCAGAAAGGTTCAAGATCCCGAAATTTGAAATGTTTAACGGGACAGGGAAGCCCAAGGAAGACCTCCGTTCATACTGCTACCAGTTAGTCGGAGTGAAAAAGAATGAATCCTTCATCATGCGACTATTCAGTCGTAGCCTGACTGGCGAAGCAGCCGAATGGTTCGCCATACAAAACATGCGCCAATGGCTTCTTTGGAAAGACCTGCCGGAATCCTTCGTGAAATGATTTCATTTTAATATCGAGACCGTGCCGGACTTCTAGTACCTCGAGAAGGTTAAACAAAAGTCAACAGAGAACCATAGGGAATTCACCAGCAGATGAAGGGCCGAAACGGCCGTGTACAACTGCCAATGTGTGAGGGAGATCTTGTCTCTGTGTTCATCATGTCACAGGAGCTGGATTTCTATGATAGGATATTGTCCATGGCCGGGATGTTGTTTCCGAACTGGTAAAAATGGGAGAGGCCATAGAAGATGATCTCAAATCTGGAAAGATCGTTAGTATCTTCAACAAAGTGTTTGGACAAGCCACTGGGGGAATCTTCCGTAAAAAGAAAGAGGACATGGCGAGTATATCCCACATTCTAAACGAAAGCCCAAAAGGACCACCATCTTCCCACCTAACTCCACCCCTCGTGAATTACTCCTCTTCTCCATACAGTCCAGCACCCGTGTATTATGCACAGCCAACCTTCACCACTACTATACTGGTATACACGGCTCCGCCTAGTATCCGTGTGTCTACTCCTGCTTATCAACCACCACCACTGCAAGCATACTAACCACCGCCCCAGTAAAACTACCGTCCACTACAAAACAACCCTCCACAACCCTATCAACCCCAAAATTACCAAAATCAACCACCACCTCCAACATATAATGCTCTACGTCCAGCTTTTGAGAAAAGACCATTAACATAATTCACGATGCTTCTCGCACCAAGGGCTTGACTCTTTGAGAGACTATTAACTGCAAGGTTGATTCAGAAAGTCCCACCAAAGCCAGCACAGCCCGAAAGCAGATTCTACAGGGCCGATTAGACTTGTGCCTATCATTCAAGAGGGAATGGGCACAGCGCGGAGGACTGCATAAACCTGAAACAAAAAATCCAGGATTTGATCAAAAAAAGAAAAATCATCGTGGAAACTGCAGCCCCAAACGTTAACACGAACCCGCTGCTAAATAATGGAAACAGCTGTTACACCTCAAATATTTTCACGTCGTTTGTATCGTGAGTAAACTAACATAAGCTCGGAGAGGCCATGGAACCCTTATAAGGTTAAAGAATACTCTTAACAAGTGTTAAGCAAATGTCTAAAGGTCCTGGGATCAAGCAAAATCGAAGAAAATAAGTTTGTTAAATATTTGAAAAAATTTGGCAGAATGTTTGGATAGAAATTTTTGGGTGAATTTTAGGGAAGTATATCTTTTAGTATATGAAGAGTTTTAAAGTAACGTAAAAGCCTAAAATGAAGTTTATGAAGTCTAGTTTCCAATGCAACAACCGCTAGTCGATATGACATCAGAGTAGGGAGTTATGGACGTTATAAGTTAGGCCAGAGCTACAGTGCGCGAACACGCCAGCTACAGTGCGCGACGGGCTAGCTACAGTGTGCGAAATTTTTAGGTCTATGGAACCGACCTTGGAAAGTATAAAAGGACTCTCTTTGGTCATTTTTGGGTCATTTCCCAACTCTAGACCCTTCCACAACATGCACATATGTTCCTACAAGTCTAGAAACCTCTCCAAACATATTCCAACATACTTCCAAGCCTAAACTAAGGATAAAAGTGAAGATTAAAGTGGTTAAGGGTTCCAAGTGAGGTCTACACTTGTCTCCTCATCTTGAAGATGTTTGGGTGAGTATTTTTAAGGTGGAGTAACCATGGAATTGTAGTGTTCTTGAATTTTGTGGTAAGATTTCATCTTAGTTTCATGTCTATGAGTTTGTTTGGTAATTATGTTAATTATGTTCAGATTTTGAGTTGTGAATTAACTTGGGTTATAATTATTAGCATGTTTTGAGCATAATCTTGTTATGAGGGATAATAATAATGTCTTATACAAGTATATAAGGGGTTGTATGAAGTTGTTGTTATGGATTGATTATGAAAAGAAGTTTTGGGATTGATTTGAGTATAGTTTGAACATAATCTTTTGATTATGGAATTGTTGATGTTTTATTGTGCTTTGGGAGTTGTTTTGATGATTGGAGGAGGTCGAAGATATTAGGGAAATGTTGTCCGATTTTCTTTAGCTTACCAATTAATCTAATTTGACCTTGTAAGCGTTTCAATAACTTACCCTTTATGCAAATCATCTTAAATGTAGATTTACAAGCTCGGAAGGATAAGCATTGCGTATTTAAGGAGACCCAAAAAGTATGTTAAGGTTGTTCCTTCTTTTCTTAGCATGATTCCATTTATGGTAAAAAAAATGTAATGAACCTTATGACTAGAGATTTGTCAAAGTAGAGCTTGTCATAATATTGCATAGTTTTCGAGTATTTTCAACATATGCATGATATACATATATTTTCTTTGGCCTGACCACTTGGTCAGTGAGACACTTTCTTTTGCCTGGCCTACGGGTCAGTGAGACAGATTGCTTGGCCTACGGGTCAGTGAGACAAATTAGCTGGCCAACAGGCCAATGAGATTTTACGATTGCCTGGCCGCTTGGTCAGTGAGATATATAATAGTGTTATTTTGCATTTCATATGAGACAGGTCAGGTGAGATATTCCGGGCATCTTTTGACCTCCATATTGTATTGTTTCAGTTCAGTTTCAGTTATCGCTTGCCTTATATACTCGGTACATTATTTCGTACTGACGTCCCTTTTTTCGGGGGCGCCGCATTCATCCCTGCAGGTACCGATCGACAGATCATCCCAGTAGGCAGGATCTGATATGAGCTGATTGGTGAGCTCCCTCTTTGTTCGGAGTTATCAGGTCTTTGGAGTCTCTCCCTTTTGATTACAGATTGTATGGGCCGGGGCCCTGTCCCGACCATTGTACAGTCATACTTACCCTAGAGGCTTGTAGATGAGTCCTGTATATAGTATGTCTATATGATAGCCTTGTCGGCTTGTATATGTCTGTTGGATACTGTTTGTTTTTTATAATTAGAGCAGCCTCGTCGGCTTGCTCAGTTGTGTATATACATTTTTGGTGTGTGTGCTAGTTCAAACGAGATAGTCAGTATTTATATATATATATCCTGATTTAGATATTATCGGTTTAAGTGGAAGGTTATTCCTCAGAGTTTTAGATTTAGAGTGGTTCGCTCGGGCCTAATTTGGAATCGAGTGCCAGTCATGCTACTCCCAATTTAGGGTGTAACAACACTGGGGTCCACATGATAGAGAGGGATAAAGACTGGGAAGCTTGCGGAGCATTGTCTCCTAAAATAACCGTGTCTCTTGAACAGACAGTTGCTTCCCTCAAACTTTAGGAATGACCCAAATTCAAAGTCTTGATTCCCAGTCCAGAAGTTCCCAAGGCTATGCCAATTTTTAGGACTTTGGTTCTAGCGCCCGTGATAGAACAGGTGGCACAACAGATTGTGCCTGACCCCAAAACCCCAATCACTGTGCAGGCAGTTATGACCCAAGGCATGACTCGCTCAGGAAAATGCTACACTCCTGAAGAATTGGCCCAGAATGCCACAAGGAAGGAAAACACTCAGTAAAGGGCGATAACTGAAAGAGAGGCTGAAGATTTTTGGTGGCGCATGTAGCCAAAAGATTATTCCATTATTGAGTATTTGAAGAAGACGCCAGCGTAAATCTCGGTGCTATCATTGCTGGCTAACTTACCCTCACACAGGCATGCTCTCATGAAGGTATTGGACGACGCACATGTACTGACGGATACAAGTAATGATAATTTAGCCGGGCTAGTAGCCCATATTATTGGGGAGCATAAAATCTGCTTCTCCAAAGAAGAGTTGCCCATCGAAGGGACCTCTCACAATAGAACCCTCCATATCGCCCTGGAATGCCATGACAAGGCTGTAGGAAGGGTAATTATGGATAATGGGTCAGACTCAACATTTTCCCTGTAACCACCTTAACACAGCTTAGCTGTGACAGAAGTAAAGGGTCCTTGGATTATGAGCCTTTGATGGATCTTGGACCATAGGAAATATTTTCCAGAGTGGGACGAATGTTAGGGGATTTGTCGGATCCCTAAGTGATTCCTTGGGGGAGATCGACCTACAGATACAGGTCGGGCCTGCCTCCTTCACGGTAGAGTTCAAGGTCATTGCAATCACTGGAAATTACAACATGCTCTTGGGAAGACCCTGAATCCACTCTGCTGGTGCGGTACCATCAAGTCTGCACCAGGCCATAAAATTTGAATGGCATGGATAGAAAATTATGGTCGAAGCTGAGAAGCATGTCCAGAAGCATCCTTACAATGTTATACCAGCAATCGAAGAGAGTCCTAATAGACCAAACTTCCACGTGGTGGAATACATCGGGGCATCCATTCAGAAGGGGATGTCGACAGTCCGATGCCGGCAGTCTATAGAATAATCACCTCCACAATGCTGAGAAATGGTTTTGAAATGGGAAAAGGCCAGGAAGGGACCTTGAAGGGATAATAGAGCCTGTGCCGATCCCGAAGGAGAATTACCTCTTTGGTCTAGGGTATGCTCCTAGCGAGGATGAGCTCGCGAAGGCTATCAAGAGAGAACTTAGAACAAGGAATCTACTGATGTGCCGGGAAATTGGGGCACAATTGACACCTTTTTACGAGACGTTTTACTTGTTTTTAGGTAACTGGTTGTTGTTATGACGTGTTTTTGTCATGTCTCAGGTAAATCATAAAGTTCGGGTTCAAGAATTAGAAGTTACAGAAAAGTTGTACTAAAGCTTGATTTCCACGGTCCGTAGAAAGTTGTACGGACCGTATCTGTGGTCGTACAAAAGTTGGTAAAGCAACAGAATGTCGCAGTAGAGAGATGCTGAAAAACGAACACCTATACGGACCGTACAATATTATACGGGTCGTATAAGTGGATGTGATGAAGGTTGGAAGAAGTTTCACGGGCAAGTTGTATGAGTCGTATAAAGTTATACGAACCATGGAATTCCAGTTCGTATCGTTCTCTTCAGACACAAGGATGAAGGCCGTATAAGTCTTATACGGTCCGTGAAAAGTTGTATGGACCGTATAAGTACCGCTTGGGACTTAAGTGCAAATGCTATAATTTTACGTTTTGAAACCTATAAATAGCTTATTGTAGGGTTTTAATTGTTATCTGTTATTATATTTTCACTTTTGGCTTAGAACATTAAATACTCTCTAGTTTTTGAAGGTTCAAACATCAATTCGAGTATTATCAATTCCTCTTTTCTTCCAAAGTAAGCAATTATGAATTCTTCAATTTCTTATTTCTTATTCTTTGTTATGAGTAGCTAAATTCCCTTACTAAGGTTGTGAACCCAATGATGGGTGTTTTGTAATTGGGTTTGTGATTGATATACACATAATGGATTATTAGGGTTTATTTATTCTTCATTCTTCATTCATAATTAATGGTTGCAAACATTGATTAAAGCCATAAACCTTGATTTATTTGGGAAAATAATTAGGGTTGGTAAGAATAAATAACAAGGACTCAAAGATTTAAATTTTGTTTAATAAATTCACTTAAGAATAAGAAGAATTTACTTAACATAATTAATCGTTCTTTATAGTTACTTTCTTATATTTGGGAAAATCATAGAAAGAGATAATCTTTATTTATTGGGAAATAGTAGAGATTCATATAGAGATTAAGTGCATTCATATAATGATCCATTAGAAGTATTTCAAGATCAATACCCATGATCAGACACTCTATCTAACGGTCATACAACCTTAGTTTCTTTTACCATAAATTACCACCCAAAGCAATTAGTTAGCAATTAGTCATAAAAAAATCAACTTTTACCAAAATCGTCGGATTAAAACATTAGACCTAAATTTAGCATCCTATGACTTTAGTAACCTTTTCACACCATATTCCCTATGGGATTCGACCCCAACCTTGTTGGGTTACTATATTTGACAACGTCCGCGTTATACCATTAATAGGTGTAATTTGAGCGTATCAAATTTTGGCCCCGTTGCCGGGGAATACGGTTTTAAATTACTAAATAGTGTTTGTTTTGGTTGAAGTCTTTTGCTTATTCCATCACACCTTGTATGCTACTCTGTGTAAACCATGTGAACATGAATCAGAATCAGCAAAATCAACATGCTGGTAACCAGGGGAATCAATTGAATAATAAGGCGAATGAATCAGATGATGAGAATGTTTTCGCTGATCTTGTTCCACAGGAGGAATATGCATCTGCTATTGTTCGTCCTTGAGTTGGAGCTACTAGCGTGATAATTGACTCCTCTCTATACCAGTTGTTGAAGCTTGAGGGATACTTTCGGAACTTTACTGAGAATGACCCTCAACGTCATTTGTAGAATTTTGTGGATATGTGTGCTAATCAAATCCAGAAAAACGTTTCACAAGATGCTATTCGGCTGAGGTTATTCAAATATTCCTTAGCTGGAAATGCAAGAACATGGTTTGAGAAGCTGCCCCGAAATTCGATTAGTACATGGGCAGAGATGGTGACTGCTTTTCTCACAAAATGGTACCCTCCTAGCAGGAAGGCTGAAATTCGTGACAAGATCTATGAATTTAAGTAGCGACCAGGGGAAAAACTCTATGAATCCTGGGAGAGATTCAAAGTGTATTTGTAGAAGTGTCCGAATAATGGTTTTCCAGATCACATATTAATGGAGAAGTTCTACCGAGGGCTAGATCCAGTAACGCAGTCAGTTGCTAATAATGCAGCTGATGGTTGTTTCATGAACAAATCTTATCGACGAGTGACCAACATACTTAACAAGCTAACTACTCACAATCAGGCTTGGCACTTGTAACACCTCGTAGCTTCGGGCGAAGGTTTGACTCATAAGATGATAATATAATGGAACCAATATGAGGGTTATAGGAAGTGTCTTGAAAACTAATCAAGTCATAAGAAATGTCTTTGGGCAAAGCAAAGTTGAAGCCACTTTACGGGGCATGTTTGCAAGTGAGTTTGTAGAAGGTCTTACTTCCAATGACCATAACCCTTTATTAATTAGGAATTTGTGAAAAATCCCTCAAATAAAGTTGCAGCACTTTGAACTACCTTTCCAACGGTATATTATGGGGGTCAAGGGGACATCTGTACAAAAAGTTATGGCCATTTTACTGAAGGAGTATAGAGCAGTCCATTCACTGGTCATGTTATACGAACTACTTATACGGCCCATATAGTTTTATACGGACCGTATAAGTCGTCCGTACTTCACGAAATCCCAACCCGACGTTCTGTTTTGTGCCATGATAAAATATGGTCATATTATACGGACCGTATAACTTTATACGGACCGTATAATATGTCCATATAATTTCCGCCTCACTTTTGTATAAATTCAAGCCTTGAGTTCTTTTATTTCATTATTCACAATTCCAAGCCCTAACAACAATCCAAAACATCAAGGTAAGTCAATCCAAACCCTTTCAACTCAATTCTAACATATACTCTAATAATCTAAGCAAGAAATCATTGTTCCTAAACTAGTATTTTCAAGAAAACCCATCTCAAGGTTTAAGAATTCAAGATTTTGGAAATCTTATTCAAAGTTAAAATCTTTAAATCAATATTTGAGCATTACCAGGTATGTAGAGTTACTATCTACGTGTGGGAACATCATTGTTTTTCCCCACGCCTCAAAATCCATAAATTATGATTCTCTACTAAAACTAGGGTTTCTATACCATGCTAATGATAACCTTAGGCTCATGTCCATGATTATATTATGTATGAATTGATATTATTCTATCATTGTGTTCTTAATAACTCCAAATGATTATTGATAATCAGTCTGTAATCCATGAAAACCCATATCTTGTATTCCATGGATTCTTGCATGCATGTTTTAGCTAAAATGATTATTTCATGAATATCCTACATGTCTACAAGTTTTCATGCAACTATATTATATAATTACTTTCATGCCATGATACAAGATACATAAATGCTACATACAAGTTATTTCATGAAACCACGTTTACAAGTTATTTCATGATATCCATGTACAAGCAAGTTATATTCATGAAAACCATGGGCAGCAAGTGCCACTTATTTTACATGTTCATGTTTTTGGGAGTTGCATTAATTACCGAGAAGGCTTCAAACAGCCTGAAACTACGTAGCCACCGTAGGATGAGGACTGCTCCACCCATGCTTAGGACGATCTCTCATAATGACTGGATCCTTTCATAATACTATTAAATATCATGTTCCTGGCAAGGTATGAGTGTTCTGCTGGTAGGACGCAAGTACCAGACCATGTTGTCGGTTATATTTACTGCTCTCCCTACTCACGATACTTTGCACATGTTATATATGTATATGTACTCATGTTCATTATCATTTTTCAGCTTAGCCTCTGTTATGTTATTTTCATGTCCCATGTTAACTCTTTCAGTTGCTTTACATACCAGTACATTCAATGTGCTAACGTCCCCTTTTATTGCCCGGGGGCTTGGATTTCACGATGCAGGTACGGATTTATAGGACGACGCCTCTGCTCATTAGGATCTGCACGTAGCAGCTTATTGGTGAGCCCCATCTCATTCGGGGTTTAGGCATTGTCTTTCTTATTTAGTTTTGCATCTAAAGGTATGCTGGGGTGGGGGCCTTGTCCCAGCAAGTATGTTACGTGTTTCAGACTCATGTTAGAGGTTTCATAGACAAGACAAGTGTCATGTTAGACTACTAGAGTTGGTTAGCCGGTTTGGCTCATTTATGATATTGTCAGCATTCATGACTTAATCAAGTTCTTATGTTTAATATTATTACTTACTATGTTTTATAAAAGCTCATCATGCACTTCACGTTATATTTTCGCTCATGTATGCCTCATGATGATTCAGCAAGCCATGTGATACGCTCGGTCACGTGCAGTGAGGCACCGAGTGTCGTGTTATGCCCAGGCCATGGTTCGAGGCGTGACAAAGCTTGGTATCAGAGCCCTAGGTTCAAGTGTCTTAGGGAGTCTATGAAACCGTGTCTAGTGGGGTCACTTTTATATGTGTGAGGGCCCCATATATATAAACAGTTGACCACCAAGACATTCACGATTGTCTCACTTATTTCATATTCTAGATCGTGCAGTTAGAGCAGTACTTTTAGGATGTCTTTCTAATTCGTGCGTCTACATATTTTCAGAGAATGTCTGCGAAAAGGAAATACACCAGAAAGGCTACAGCCACCAGCCAAGGGGCTACTGCGGATGCAACTCGCGAAGAGACCGTTCCGACTCAGACAGCAGTCCCAACTGCTCCTACAGCTACACCTCCTAATAAGCGATCTAGCTGCTTACTCAGATCGTTGCCAACCAGGCGTAGTGACAAAAATCGGCCCCTAGCTCAGGTGCTAGTGGCGGGCCAAACCGTTCAAGAACTCAAGAATTCCTGCGGATGAAACCTCCAACTTTCAGAGGGACGAAGGCTGAGGAGGATCCGCAGAACTATATTGATGGCCTATAGAAAGTGTTTCGTATTATGCATGTCACCGAGACAGAGGCAACAGAGTTTGGTGCTTTTCAGCTGCAGGATGTTGCTCATATTTGGTATGAGACATGGGAACAATCTCGAGGGGAGGATGCATTATCTGCTACTTAGGACGAGTTTGTTGATGCTTTCCTTGACCACTTCATGCCTATCGAGGTCCGGGAAGCAAAGGCTATGGAATTTGAGTGGTTGAGGCAGGGTAACTTGACCGTTCAAGAGCACTATCTCAAATTTATTTCGTTGTCCAGATATGCTCCTCACATGGTTCCCGACATGAGGGCAACGGTTAGAAGATTTATACTGGGTTTAAAACACGAATTGTATAGAGATGCCAAGACTGCTGCTCAGAATGATAAGATGACTATCTCTAAGATCTTGGCATTTGTACAAGGTAATGAAGCTGAACTAAAGGAAGAGGAAGCTCTGCAGAAACAAAAGGATAAGGAATTCTACAAGAGGGCTAAATCTTCAGGTAAATTTAGTCAGGGAGGAGGTAGGCAGTTCATTAAGAACAGGTTAGCATGAGCCGCTCCATCTACAGCTAGTGCCCCCGTCCCTAAGTTCCGAAATGACAAGAAGCAGGACTTCAGACCATCGAGTTCTTATTCTCATGATAGTGTGGGTCAGACAGCCTATACTATTCCAGCTTACAGCAAGTGTAGTAAGAGACACTTGGGTGAGTGTTGTATGGGTACAGATGCGTGCTATGGTTGCGTCCAGAAGGGCCACATTCAGAAAGATTATCCATCAACTAGGCAAGAGGTAATGTGGCGCAGTCCACAAATTCAGCAGCTCCTCATCATAATCAGGTCCAGCAGGGGTGTGACACGACAAGGTCCGTCAATACAGGCGGTGGTCAGAACCGTTTGTATGCACCGACAGATGGTCAGGATACAGAGGCTAGAGCAGTTGTTGTCACAGGTACACTCACAGTTTTCACTTTTGAAGTATATGCCCTTATTGACCCAGGATCCACCTTATCTTATGTAACCCCTTTTGTTGCTAAAAAGTTTGGTATTGAACCAGAAAAATTGTATGAACCCTTTGAGGTGTCCACCCAGTTGGGGAATCAGTCATAGCTAGACGTATTTATAGGGGTTCTCCAGGTTTAGTCTATCACTACAGAACCATAGCTGATTTAGCGGAATTAGAAATGGTAGACTTTGATGTGATCATGGGTATGGACTAGTTAGCTTCATGTTATGCCACAGTATGTTGTAGAACTAAAGTGGTAAGGTTCGAGTTTCCTAATGAGCCAATCATAGAATGGGAGGGTAATTCAGTAGTACCCAGGGGTAGATTTATTTCTTACCTAAAAGCCAGAAAAATGATTTCCAAAGGTTATATCTACCACCTAGTTCGAGTCAAGGATTCAAATGCCCAGACTCCAACTCTCCAGTCCGTCCCAGTTGTAAATGAATTTCTAAAGGTCTTTCCCAAAGATCTTCTAGGAGTCCTTCCTGACAGGGAGATTGAATTTGGAATTGATCTACTTCTCGATACTCAACCGATATCTATTCCGCCATACAGAATAGCTCCAGCAGAGTTAAAAGCCCAGTTGAAAGATCTTCTTGACAAGGGTTTTATTAGGCCCAGTGTTTCGCCTTGGGGTGCGCCAGTCTTATTTGTCCGAAAGAAGGATGGTTCCTTACGTATGTGTATAGACTACTGTCAGTTGAACAAGGTCACCATTAAGAACAGGTACCCTCTTCCTAGAATAGATGACTTATTTGACCAACTGCAGGGCGCCTAATGTTATTCCACGATTGACCTCAGATCAGGCTATCATCAGTTAAAGGTTAAGGAAGTTGATATTTCGAAAACCGCTTTCAGAACCCGTTATGGCCATTTTGAATTTCTTGTTATGTCATTTGGGTTGACAAATGAACCAGCTGCTTTCATGGATCTTATGAACAGGGTCTTCAAGCCTTATCTCGATTTATTCGTCATTGTCTTCATTGATGATATTTTGGTGTATTCCCGTAATGAGGCTGATCATGCAGAACATCTCAGAATAGTGTTGCAGACTTTTAAAGATCGCGAACTTTTTGCAAAATTCTCAAAGTGTGAGTTTTGGCCTAAGTCAGTGGCGTTCTTAGGACATGTGATCTCAGGTGAAGGTGTTAAAGTTTATTCTCAGATGATTGATGTCGTAAGGAGTTTGCCCAGACCCACCTCAGTTTCTCTAATATAAGAAGTTTCTTGGGTCTGGCAGGCTATTATCGACGCTTCGTAGAAGGATTTTCTTCTATCTCTGCTCTGTTGACTAAGTTGGCTCAGAAGAAAGTTAAGTTCCAATGGTCAGATGCTTGTGAGCGAAGCTTTGAAGAGTTGAAGAAGAGATTGACTTCTGCTCCAGTTGTGATGCTGCCAGAGGGAACTGAAGGGTTCGTTGTTTATTGTGATGCTTCGGTAGTTGGTCTCGGATGTGTCTTAATGCAGCATGGTAAGGTTGTAGCTTATGCATCTCGTCAGCTCAAGGTTCACGAAAAGAATTATCCGACTCATGACCTAGAGTTGGCAGCTGTAGTTTTTGCACTTAAGATATGACGTCATTATTTGTACGGAGTGCATGTTGATAGTTTCACAGATCATAAAAGCCTGCAGTATATCTTCAAGCAAAGGGAGTTGAATCTTAGGCAAAGGAGATGGCTCGAATTGCTTAAAGATTACGACGTGGATATTCTTTATCATCCGGGGAAAGCGAATGTTGTAGCTGATGCTCTTAGTCGGCGTTCCATGGGAAGTTTAGCCCACGTGGACGTAGATAAGAGAGTTATGACAAAGGAAGTTCACCATTTGTCCAATCTTGGAGTTCGACTTTTGGACTTCGAGGATGGTGGTGTGGTTGTTTAGAATAGGGATCTTTCCTTTTTAGTCGTTGAAGTCAAGGATAAACAGTTTAATGATCCCTACTTATTGCAGCTGAAAGAGGGGATTCACAAGCATAAGACGACGACTTTCGAACAACGGGGAGATGATGGTACCTTGAGGTACCGAGGTAAATTGTGTGTTCCAGATGTAGATGGGCTTAGAGAGCGAATCATGTCAGAAGCCCACAACTCTAGGTATTCCATTCACCCAGGTTCCACTAAGATGTACCATGATCTTAAGGAGATTTATTGGTGGAATCATTTGAAGAGGAATGTAGCAAATTTTGTAGCTAAGTGTCCGAATTGTCAGCTAGTGAAAGCCGAACACCAGAGGCCTGGTGGCTTAGCTCAGAATATTAATCTTCCTGTATGGAAATGGAAAATGATCAATATGGACTTTGTATCAGGTCTACCTCATTCAGCTTGGAGGCATGACTCTATTTGGGTGATCGTTGACCGGCTTACTAAGTTGGTGCACTCTTTGCTAGTCAAGACCACAAATTCAGCAGAGGATTATGTCAAGCTGTATGTTAATGAGATTGTCAGATTGCATGGGACCCCAGTGTCCATTATTTCAGATCGTGGTACTCAATTCACAGCGAACTTCTAGAAATCCTTCCAGAAAGGATTGGGTACCAAGGTGAACCTCAACATAGCTTTTCATCCACAAACAGATGGCCAGGCAGAGTGCACTATTCAGACCCTTGAGGACATGTTGAGAGCATGTGTCCTAGATTTCAAGGGTAATTGGGATGACCATTTACCTCTCATCGAGTTTTCCTATAATAACAGTTATCATGCTAGCATTGGGATGACACCGGTTGAAGCTCTGGATGGGCGAAGGTGTAGATCACCAATTGGTTAGTTCGAAGTTAGTGAAGCATAGTTGTTAGTACCAGATTTGGTTTATCAGGCTATGGAGAAAGTCAAGTTAATATAGGAGCATTTGAAAACGGCTCAGAGTCGCCAGAAGTCTTACACAGATGTGAGGCGAAGGGACTTAGAATTTTCAGTTGATGATTGGGTGTTCCTTAAAGTTTCACCCATGAAGGGTGTTATGAGATTTGGCAAGAAAGGGAAGCTCAGTCCCAGATATATTGGACCTTACAGAATTGTGCGAAAGGTCGGTCTAGTAGCCTATGAACTTGAGTTGCCACAAGATTTGGTTGCTGTACATCCCGTGTTTCATGTGTCCATGTTGAGAAAGTGTGTAGGAGACCGGTCGTTGGTTGTTCCTATTGATACTATAACAGTTAAGGATAGTTTGACCTATGAGGAGATCCCCGTAGCCATTCTTGACCGTCAGGTTTGCAAGTTGAGAACTAAGGAAGTAGCCTCAGTGAAAGTCCTGTAGAGGATTCAGAACGTTGAGGAAGCCACATGGGAAGCCGAGGAGGATATGAAGCCCAAGTACCCATTTTTGTTTGAAGAGCAAGCAGCGAACTCTCAAGGTAACTTTCCATAGCCCATGTCATGTTATTTCTCATGTTTCACGCTCATGCCATGTATCCAGTGCCCATGTTCCATGCCTCAGTATTCACGTTTCAATGTAACTATGTCATGTTAGTTCAGTCTCCATGTTTCATGTCATGTTCCCTTCACGTTCATGTACAAGCCATGTCCAGTCATATTCTTAACAATGACCTATCATTCGAGGACGAATGATCTCTAGGGAGAGATATTGTAACACCTCGTAGCTTCGGGTGAAGGTTTGACTCATAAGATAATAATATAATGGAACCAATATGAGGGTTATAGGAAGTGTTTTGAAAACTAATCAAGTCATAAGAAATGTCTTTGGGCAAAGCAAAGTTGGAAGCCACTCTACGGGGCATGTTTGTAAGTGAGTTTGTAGAAAGTATTACTTCCAACGAACATAACCCTTTATTAATTAGGAATTTGGGAAATCTCCCCGAAAGAAAGTTGTAGCCCTTTGAAATACCTTTCCAACGGTATATTATGGGGGTTAAGGGGACATGTGTACAAAAAGTTATGGCCATTTTACTGAAGGAGTACAGAGCAGTCCCTTCACTGGTCATGTTATACGAACTACTTATACGGCCCATACAATTTTATACGGACCGTATAAGTCGTCCGTACTTCACGAAACCCCAACCTGACATTCTGTTTTGTGCCATGATAAGATATGGTCATATTATATGGACCGTATCACTTTATACGGACCGTATAATATGTCCATATAATTTCCGCCTCACTTTTGTATAAATTCAAGCCTTGAGTTGTTTTATTTCATTATTTACAATTCCAAGCCCTAGAAACAATCCAAAACATCAAGGTAAGTCAATCCAAACCCTTCCAACTCAATTCTAACATATACTCTAATAATCTAAGCAAGAAATCATTGTTCCTAAACTAGTGTTTTCAAGAAAAACCCATCTCAAGGTTTAAGAATTCAAGATTTTGGAAATCTTCTTCAAAGTTAAAATCTTTAATTCAAGTTTGGAGCATTACCAGGTATGTAGAGTTACTATCTACGTGTGGGAACATCATTGTTCTTCCCCACGCCTCAAAATTCATAAACTATAATTCTCTACTAAAACTAGGGTTTCTATACCATGCTCATGATAAGCCTAGGCCCATGTCCATGATTATATTATGTTTGAATTGATATTATTCTATCATTGTGTTCTTAATAACTCCATATGATTATTGAGAATCAGTCTGTAATCCATGAAAATCCATATCTTGTATTCTATGGGTTCTTGCATGCATGTTTTAGCTAAAATGATTATTTCATGAATATCCTACATGTCTACAAGTTTTCATGCAACTATATTATATAATTACTTTCATGCTATGATACAAGATACACAAATTCTAGATACAAGTTATTTCATGAAATCACGTTTACAAGTTATTTCATGATATCCATGTACAAGCAAGTTATATTCATGAAAACCATGGGCAGCAAGTGCCACTTATTTTACATGTTCATGTTTTTGGGAGTTGCATTAATTATCGAGAAGGCTTCAAACAGCCTGAAACTACGTAGCCACCGTAGGATGAGGATTTCTCCACCCATGCTTAGGACGATCTCTCATAATGACTGGATCCTTTCATAATACTATTAAATCTCATGTTCCTGGCAAGGTATGAGTGTTCTGCTGGTAGGACGCAAGTACCAGACCATGTTGTCGGTTATATTTACTGCTCTCCCTACTCACGATACTTTGCACATGTTATATATGTATATGTACTCATGTTCATTATCATTTTTCAGCTTAGTCTCTGTTATGTTATTTTCATGTCCCGTGTTAACTCTTTCAGTTGCTTTACATACCAGTACATTCAATGTGCTAACGTCCCCTTTTATTGCCCAGGGGCTTGGATTTCACGATGCAGGTACGGATTTATAGGACGACGCCTCTGCTCATTAGGATCTGCACGTACCAGCTTATTGGTGAGCCCCATCTCATTCGGGGTTTAGGCATTGTCTTTCTTATTTAGTTTTGCATCTAAAGGTATGCTGGGGTGGGGGCCTTGTCCCAGCAAGTATGTTACGTGTTTCAGACTCATGTTAGAGGTTTCATAGACAAGACAAGTGTCATGTTAGACTTCCAGAGTTGGTTAGCCGGTTTGGCTCATTTATGATATTGTCGGCATTCATGACTTAATAAAGTTCTTATGTTTAATATTATTACTTACTATGTTTTATAAAAGCTCATAATGCACTTTACGTTATATTTTCGCTCATGTATGCCTCATGATGATTCAGCAAGCCATGTGGTTCGCTCGTTCACATGCAGTCAAGCACCGAGTGCCGTGTTACGCCCAGGCCATGGTTCGGGGCGTGACAACACTCAAATAATGCTGATGTTGTACCATATGGTAGTGCTATGATCCAGAATATGGTAAAGGAGAATCAAGAGACCCAGCAAACCATGGCAAAACTTGCAAAAAATATTTTCTTGCTAACAAAGAAGTTTGATGAAACCCAGATTAAGAAGGTAAATGTTTGTGAGAATGATACAATTATGCCAAAAGGGATGTACCATACTAAAGATGGTCCATTTCATGATGGGCCCCCTATTCAGAAGCTTGAGTCACGGATGAGGGATATTTCTAGAGAGAAGCACCCCTCTCAAAAGGGAGGACTTCCGAGTGACACTATTCCAAATCTGAAGAATGAGGGAGGCGGTGTAGACCGTGTGTTTTCCATCACTACTAGGAGTGGTAAAATACTTCAAGGGGCTGATAAGAAGTTAGTTGATCTTGAGCCGATAGATGAAGAGGAAGAGGTGTAGTCTGAAGCACGCATTATTGTTAATAAGAATCCTACTGACAAGAAGGTTGCTGATACTCCAAAGATTGTGAAGAAAGCTGATAACATAAGCAACCAGACTGTAAAAGGGGCTCTCCTCCATTTGACTCAACTTTTCATGTCTAAACCTCCCTTTCCTTAGAGGTTGGTAAATAAGATGGAAGATGTTAAGTTCGAGAAGTTTTATGATCAGTTGAAGCAGTTATCTCTAAATTGTACCGTCTTGGAAGTTGTCAAGGAGATGCTCGATTTTGCTAAATATTTGAAGGTCCTACTGACCAAGAAGAAAACGGTTCAAAATGAAATCGGGAGTTTTACTCACACTGTGAGTTCCATCATCTCAACTACTACTGTTCAGAAAAAGGGCAATCCTGGGGCGTTCACGATTCCTTGTTCTGTTGGGCACCATGATTTTGCTAGTCCTTTGTGTGATAATGGGGTGAGTATTAATTTGATGCCACTTGGTATATACAAACAATCAGGTTTGGGGATGCCAAGGCCGACTACTATGAGGTTACAAATGGCTGATTGGTCTATTAAAAGACCTGTTGGGGTGGTTGATGATGTACTGATGCGGGTTGGTGACTTTATGTTTCCCGCTGATTTTGTAATTCTTGACTGTGCTGTTGATTGGGACATTCCTATTATTTTGGGGAGACCCTTCCTTGCTACAGGGAGAGCTCTGATGGATTCGGAGAAAAATGAAATCAAGTTCCGAGTAAACGATGAAGAAGTTACTTTTCAGGCTAGCAAGGGGATGAAGTTACCAAGTGCTTACGAGAGCATTTCGGTAATTGATTCTTTTGATGTTGTTGATGAAGCGGTGGAGTTCAAGATGGAAGAAGAAAGTTTGGGTGAAGCTCTAGCTGGCATTCTTGTGAACTTTGATGCTGAGGACATGGAATGTTATGTGGAGACAGTTAATTCACTTGTTAGGTTGGGTTCATATTCTTACCACCCAAAGAAGCTAAATCTTGATTTGGAAAATAGAACAACTCCTCCTGCAAAGCCTTCGATCATTGAGCCACTTAAGTTGGAGCTTAAGCAACTCCAATCATATCTGAAGTATGAGTTTCTTGGTCCGAACAATACATTGTCGGTGATTGTTTCAGCATTCCTGACTGAGGAGCAGATTCTACAGCTTTTGGAGGTGTTGCGCGAATATAGGCATGCTATTGGTTGGACCATAGCAGACATTCGGGGTATCCCATCTGGAATCTGTGAGCATAAAATCCAGTTGGAGCAGGATAGCAAACTGAGTGTAGAGCATTAGAGGAGATTGAACGAGAATATGCAAGAGGTCGTCAAGAAAGAGATCATCAAATGGTTAGATGCGGGAGTGGTTTACCCGATTGCTGAAAGTAAATGGGTGAGCCCAGTCCAATGTGTTCCTAAGAAGGGCGACATCACTGTTGTGCCGAATGCAAAGACTAAGCTGATTCCAACAAGAACTGTCACCGGATGGAGAGTTTGCATGGACTATCGCAAGCTCAACACTGCCACATGCAAAGACCATTTCCCTATGCCTTTTATTGATCAAATGCTTGATCGGCTAGCGGGGCGTTTCTACTATTGTTTCCTTTATGGTTATTCGGGCTACAATAAGATCAACATTGCATTAGAAGATCAAGAGAAGACTACTTTTACTTTTCCTTATGGGACGTTTGCGTTTAGCCGGATGCCCTTTGGTTTGTGTAATACACTAGCCACTTTTCAGAGGTGCATGATGTCAATCTTCTCTGACATGGTAGAGGACTTCTTGGAAGTGTTCATGGATGATTTCTCCGTTGTGGGTGATTCATTTGAAGATTGTCTTGGCCATCTGGGTCAAGTGCTGAAAAGATGTGAGGAGACAAATCTCGTG
The DNA here is from genome assembly GCF_019175385.1 of Lycium barbarum. Classification (NCBI taxonomy): domain Eukaryota; kingdom Viridiplantae; phylum Streptophyta; class Magnoliopsida; order Solanales; family Solanaceae; genus Lycium; species Lycium barbarum. The sequence goes on from NC_083337.1 coordinate 21,760,974, forward strand.
CTAAATTAGGAGAAGTGCCATTTTATGGTGAAGGAAGGGATCGTCCTCGGTCACAAAATCTTTGAAAAGGGAATTGAGGTCGATCAAGCGAAAATTGATATGATTGTAAAACTTCCTCCACCGATCTCAGTCAAAGGTGTCCAAAGTTTCTTGAGACATGTTGGGTTCTACAGGCGTTTTATCAAAGATTTCTCCAGGATTGCTAACCCGATGTGCAGGCTTCTTGAAAAAAAGGCTAAGTTTGTGTTTGATGATAAGTGTCGGAAGGCGTTTGATGAGTTAAAAGAGCGTCTCACTGCTGCTCATATTATTTTTGTGCCTGATTGGTTCTTGCCCTTTGAACTGATGTGTGATGCTAGTGGTTTCGCAATAGGTGCTATGCTTGGCCAGAGGCACAATAAAATTATGCACCCAATCTATTATGCAAGCAGAACACTGATGCTGCCCATATGAATTACACAGTGATGGAGCAAGATCTGCTTGCCATTGTATTTGCTTTTAAGAAGTTTCAGGCCTATTTGTTGGGGTCCAAAGTTGTGTTATACACTGATCATGCAGCATTGAGATACCTTATGGCAAAGAAGGAAGCAAAACCACAACTGATCTGATGGGTACTATTGCTAGAAGAGTTTGATTTTGAGGTGAAGGATCGTAAGGGCATCGAGAATCAGGTGCTGACCATCTCTCTCGACTTGAAGAAGCTGGGAGACCTTCTGATGAGCTATATTGATGATGCATTTCCAGATGAGAGGGTGTTGGCTGTGTCAATGTAGGTAGCACCGTGGTATGCTGACATTGCCAATTATTTGGTAACAGGCATAGTTCCAGAAGATATCAAAGCTTACCAAAAGAAGAAGTTCTTATGGGATTCTCGGTAGTACTATTGGGACGAGCCTTATTTGTTCCGAACATGCGCGGACCACATCATTCGGTGTTGTGTTCCTGAAAGTGAAGTGATGGCGATTCTAAAGGCGTTCCATGACTCTCCTGTCGGGGGTCATCACAGTGGTAATCGGATTGCAACTAAGGTACTTGAATGTGGTTATTACTGGCCGACTATCTTTTATGATGCTAATCTATTGGTGCGGTCTTGTGATTAATGTCAGAGGCAAGGGAATATAGGCAAAAGGCAAGAGATGCCTATGAATTTTGTGATAGAGGTACAAGTGTTCGATGTCTGGGGGATTGAATTTATGGGACCCTTTGCGAGTTCAGGTGGCATGAAATACATCTTGGTTGATGTGGATTATGTGTCAAAATAGGTAGAAGCGGTGGCTTTACCTAATAACGAGGCTAAGAGTGTCATGGGGTTCCTCAAGAAGAACATATTTACTCGTTTTGGTACTCCGAGGGCTATAATCAGTGATGGTGGTCCCACTTTGTAATAGAGCTTTCGCGGGATTGATGGAGAAATATGCTGTAAAACATAGGGTGGCAACATATTATTATCTTCAGACAAGAGGGCAGGTTGAAGTATCCAATAGGGAGATCAAGATTATTCTAGCAAAAATAGTGAATGGAAATAGAACTAATTCGGCCCGCAAGCTCGATGATACTCTATGGGCATACTGGACTGCTTTCAAGACTCCGATTGGGATTTCACCCTTCAAGCATGTTTTTGGAAAAAAATTTCACTTGCCGATTGAACTTGAACACAAGGCTATGTGGGCTTTGAAGAAATTGAATATGGATTGGGAAGAAGCGACCAAGCTCCGATTGTTTCAACTAAATGAGATGGATGAGTTTCGGTTCCAGCCATTTAAGAGTGCATCACTATATAAAAAGAGGATGAAGCAATATCATGACAAGAAAATCCTGAAGTGAGAGTTCTACAAGGGTGATCCTGTCTTGCTGTTTAACTCCCGGTTGAAGTTGCTACCGGGTAAGCTAAAATCAAAGTGGTCTGGTCCGTTTGAGGTGGTAGGTGTTTCACCCCATGGAGCGATTGAGTTGAAGTCTGGAGATAGAACTCGGACATTTAAGATGAATGGGCAGAGGGTGAAGCACCATCACGAGATGGTATCGTCAGATAAAATTGTTGACCGATACCGGTTGAAGCACCTCAGAACGAACAATGATCTGGTGTACGCAGATAAGGAGTGAATGGTTACTACCGTCGTGCCGTGGCGTTAAATCAAGCGCTTCTTGGGAGGCAACCCAATTGTAATGTTTATTTTCCTTCTTGTTTCTGTTTGAATATAGGGTAACGTTTGTTTTGGTGCAGGTAAAAAAAAGAAAAAAAGAGTTGCAGAAAAATCACTGAAGCCTGGAAGAAATTGGACTTATACGGATTGTACAATCCAGTCTTGGAAGGTAAGAAAATCAGGTAGAACACTGTTTGAAGACATCCTCCATATACGATCATTTTCATGGACCGTATAATATTATACGGGCCATATAAATGATCGTGTAATTAGGATGTGCTCAAACATGGGTTAGTAAATAAAACTGATGTTACACGGACCGTATAATGTTATACGGCCCGTATAACTAAAACAAAAAAAAAATTCGCGAACAGAGGGTTTAAACCCTTCACTTGCCCGTTTTATTTTATTTATTTCACTCCCTCCATTAAACCCACGAATTCCACAGACCACCCTACGATCACCCACAAACCATCCACCTTCACCCACTCGAATTTCACCTCCCCAAATCCATCAATTCATCCAAGTAAGCCATAAACACCTAGCAAAATCCATCCCTCTTTTCAAGATTAAAATTTTCATTTTTCTTTTCTCTTTCTGCCCTTGTTTTGCACAAGGTGTCTTAAAGCACTCTTCTCAAAATCATCAAGGCACAGGTATGTTGATGTTTCATTCCGAAATTTCGCTTGAAGTGGTGAAAATTTTGTGTTAGATATCAGTAAGCTTAAGATGTTAGTCAATTTTTCCATGGTTGATGATTTTCTAAAACGGGGATGAGCATAATAGGTTGTTATGAACTCATGGAGTAATTCTACACTCTATTGGCGGAGGGAATTTCAACTGAAAAATCTAAGTGGGCATTTGGCCATAAAAATTATTCACTTTTTTCTGGAATTTTTTTTCACTTTTTTTTTTTTACTTTTAGCGTTTGGCCATAAAAATTATTCACTTTTTTCCGGAGTTGTATTCCGGAATACTAAAAACAAGAAAAACTTGTTTTTAAAAAAATTTCCACTTTTTTAACTTTTTTACACTACATTTCACCAAAAACTACAATTTCAAAAAATATGGCCAAACACAACTCCAACTCCAACTCCAACTTCAAAAATTCGAAAAAAAGTGAAAAGGTTTTTGGTATTTATGGCCAAACGGGCCCTAAGTTTTTGGATTCGGATGTTGTTATACCTGCCAATACAAATTACTTAAAAATGCTAATGAACTGTAAAATAGGAAAAATGGGTGAAGTCTGAGTAACCCCACCGCCGTAGGAATTGAAACCATGGAATACTGTGTATGTGATGATTTGCTGTAATCAAAAAGTCGTATAGGATTGATGGGTTGGCAGAAGCCCTTGTTTTTGAAATACACGATCTAGGCTGTTATACAGACCATATAATATTATGTGGTTCGTGAAACTAGTTCGTGGTTCACAAACGGGGACCTGAATAGTTTGTTTCCCACATACCCTGACCGTATAAGACTTATACGACCAAAAAAAATTAAAAGAGAGAACTGTGTTTTCTGTCAGCTGTCACTTCTGAGACCCGTCACTAACATAGGTTCTTTTGCAGGTATGGTTCAAAAACGGAATGTACGAAAAGGTATGGGGCCCCGAGCTGGAAGGGCCTACGTCGAGCCCACGACCAACCAGAGACAGACCTTCGCTTGCGAGATGAGGGCTCAGACGATGAGGTTATACCAGTGAAAAAGGTCAGGGGGGTTAACAATCCTAATCCCCCAACCATGACCCCTTCCACCTTGGAGGGAGGAGAAAAATCTGTGGAAGCTGGAACGGGGACAGGTGAGTCCTTAGATGATGAGGGAGATTCGAACAAGTGTGGCTTATCTGAGCCGACAGACACCCGAGCTCCAAACTCGGATGCTTCACCAGAATCAGCACACAACAAGCGCCGGTTGGTTCTACGAAGTAAAACACTACCAGAGGATGCTTTGCGGTTTGGAGTTCTGGATCAGAGGAGTTGTACGAGGATGGTCTGTCTACTATCAAGCGTGGGGGTGAGCCGAATCAAAGTATATTGGAAGTGAGGCAATTGGTGTTCGAGGGTCTTGAGGCTCTTCCTAACACAGCCGAAATACTCCGATTCTACAGGTTAGAGGGGTTTGCTGAACCTGCGGGGGAGTTTTGCCCATAGATTATGCGAGAGTTTTATGCTAACTATAGGGATGAAATGTTGCGGATGAAAAATCCCAGTCATACTAATACTGCTCTCCCGTTGCTTGATTAAATTAGGGTGCGGAATGTCAAGGTTGACATCTCAGCTAAGGCTATCAGCAAAATTTATTTTGGGGATGACTTTCAGGTATCGGAAGATGAGAAAGAGTACTTAGATAAGTTGGCCAGCCGAAATCATCGGTCGGTGGTCAAATGGCTAGCTACGGTAATTGCCCACCCGGAGGTAGATTGGGTGACCCAGAAGAGCCCAAAGATTTTCAAGGGTTCGCTCAATAAGGAAGCTCGATTCTGGTGGCACCTGATGAGGTACAGACTGTTAGTGACCCAGAATGACAATACAATCACGGTTGCCTAGGCAGTGGGTATTTTATCGATAATGAGTCGGTATCCAGTGAACATGGGGCGAATGATAGCTGATGAAATTCGACGGAGAGCACCCCAGCCTATGACTTCATTGGCATTCCCGTGTCTTATCACGGAGCTGTGCAGACGAGCTCAAGTTATCGGAATTTCAGGTCGGGGCCAATGCAGCCAAAAATAAAATATTTGGGGACTGGCGAAAGGGTAAAAAAGGGGATGCACCGAAGATATTTGTAGTCCCATCTGATGTAGATATAGAGGCTCCATCCGAGTCTGAGTCTGGGGCCATGAGAGATACTATTGCTACTGATCCTGAGATTCCTGAAGCTGGTAGTACTGATGCTACAGCTCAGGCCCATGCCACTGATTCTAGTACTGTGACGGTTGATGTGGTTGCTGGTACCACTGCGGCTACTGATCCACCACCACCTCCTGCCCTGCACCCGCTACTTCTACTGGTCTTGCCATTTCATCTGCTCCACCTTCTGCAGCGTAATCTGGAGGTGATTGTTTTATATTTTCGAGAGCGAGTTACCAAGAGTTAGCCTTCAAAACATTAAATGCTCAAAAACAACATGAGGTGATCATGCAGCAGCTTAATCCCCAAATAAATAAGCAAATCAACATTTCCAAGAGAAATATTTGGGAGGAATATGCTCAGTCTCGCGAGTTTTTCCAAGCACGATTAGACGGGTTTGAGACGAGGGTGGTTGCTTTGGAGCAGTCGAAAGCAGGGGGCAGTTCAGCTACATTTAATATCGAATTAGCAATACTTAAGGCTGAATTAGACGCGCTGAAGGCGCGCGAGCGAGTAGAGGAACCTGTTCTGGCACTGCACACCAACATGGATATTGATATCCCGTTCTAGAATCTTGTCGACTCCGAGGCAGAAGGTGAGGAAGGAGAAATGGCGTGAGGGAAACGACCACTAGATGCCGTAGTTGAGGATGTGAATGAGAGAAACAAGAGGCTGCACAAACTGGAGGAGGAGATGGTGCAAGCCACTACCCTGAACTCATTACGCGAAAACTATCCAAATCCAATGGGCGCGACGGGCAGCCAGCCACGAGAGGCGACGCTTGATATTTCTGGGTCTGAGGTAGTACAGTCCCGAGTCAAGGAGCATAGCGCCTAGGGCGCCCAGGTATCCCTTACAATTTTTAATATTGCACCTAGATTTGATGCATTGGGGACATTTCAGGATCTTCAGTTTGGGGTGGGGGTACTTGATCAGGTTAATATTTTAAATATTTGTTTAGGAACCCCCTCGGCTTTTCTTTTCCAAAGTTCTTTTCCTGAGGGATTGTATTTTTGTTGAAACTGGCATGTTTAGGATGTGCTTAGGTTGAATAGAGTAGTTTTGATTTATTTGGTGTTACTTTGTAACTGATGGCATGTTGTGATGGTTTGTTGGAAATTGTGGACCCCTTGAATATTGAAAAATGCATATTTAGAACAGTTATAGGTTGACATGATTGATTCTTTATATGACATTACTATTGTTGAGGTATTGTGTGTGATGAATGACTACTTAGGAGGTCACAAGTGTAAAAATAATTGTCCTTATGCCACTGTGTGTGTGAGTTGTTAGTTTGGTTCTGTTTATGCATGTATAATCCAGAACTTGCTCGGTTGGTTTTGTTTGAAATCCGAAAGTTAGTTTGGTTGAGAAATGATCTTAGGCTTTCTTTGCATAAATAGTCACTTTACCTTAATAAGCCTTACCAAATTGCAAGTATCCCTAGTTTTCCTTTTTGAGCCTTTTCTTTGGCTAGCCAATTATGAAACCTTACCCTTTGTGCAATTAATCCATCTTCGCACCCGTTCCCTCTTTGATGCTACTAGATAGATGAGGCAAAATGCCTAATTTGGGGGTGAATTAAATGTGAAGTAGATGTAAAACCATAAGTTGGGGGTGGTGAAGTTGCTAGTGATGATTTGATGTGGTAATTGCATAGAAAAAATTAAAATCAGAAAATTGTGACATAAAACGAATTGTAAGTTGGTTAGGAATAAAACCACATTGAAGTTGAAAGCTTAAAAGGAAATAAAGGGGTTGGAAAGAAAAAGAGTTGAATTAAGGTGAAGAGATGTTGTAGCGTTCAAGGAGAGTGAGTCACTAATATCCACAAAGTATCCTACCCATCCCTAAGCCTACATTACAAGCCAAAACAAGTCCTAATATGATCACAACCGAACAAGCCTAGGATGGAAACACAGAAAATAAGGGCAAGCCTATGATATTTGCATGTGTAGATATGAATTTCGTTGTGAGTGTGAGTATTTTTATTTTCTCGATCGTCTTCGTCCCATTCTTGTTGTATATATGTGTGTTGGGACATTCTTTGGTCTATGTGAGGGCATAAGGTTGAAAATTGAGCGAAATAAAGTGACTGCCTAAAGTAGCGTTTTTGTGCATCATAATATGTTCGATAATGTAATGTCATGCATTGAAGCTTCATTGTTAGTCACCACGTTCTTGGGTTGTGTATATGGTTTGAAAATCGAAAAATAGGGGGGTCCTTGGAAGAAAAACATGCACGCTGGTAGTTCAGAGTCAAAACCAATGTAGACATTAGTACTCTGTGATATCTATGGGTTACTTGAGTCCTAGTTGTGTCCACTACTTGCTTGAGCACAATCAAGGATTTTAAGTTGGGGGTGTTGATGTGCCGGGAAATTGGGGCACAATTGATACCGTTTTACGAGAAGTTTTACTTTTTTTTAGGCAAGTGGGTGTTGTTTTGATATGTTTTTGTCATGTTTCAGCTAAATCATAATGTTCGGGTTCAAGAATTAGAAGTTACAGACTAAAGCTTGATTTCCATGGTCCGTAAAAAGTTGTACGGATCGTATCTGTGGTCGTACAAAAGTTGGAAAAGCAACAGAATGTCGCAGTAGAGAGATGCTGAAACACGAACACTTATACAGACCGTACAATATTATACTGGCCGAATAAGTGGATGTGATGAAGGTTCGAAGAAGTTTCACGCCCAAGATGTACGAGTCGTATAAAGTTATACGAACCGTGGAATGCCAATTCATATTGTTCTCAGCAGACACAAGGATAAAGGCCGTATAAGTCTTATACGGTCCGTGAAAAGTTGTACGGACCGCATAAGTACCGCCTGGGACTTAAGTGCAAATTTTGTAATTTTACATTTTGAAACCTATAAATAGCTCATTGTAGGGTTTTAATTGTTATCAGTTATTATATTTTGACTTGTGGCTTAGAACATTAAATACTCTCTAGTTATTGAAGGTTCAAAAATCAATTCGAGTATTATCAATGCCTCTTCTCTTCCAAAGTAAGCAATTATTAATTCTTCAATTTCTTATTTCTTGTTCTTTGTCATGAGTGGCAAAATTCCCTTACTAGGGTTGTGAACCCAATGATGGGTGTTTTGTGATTGATATACACATAATGGATTATTAGGGTTTATTTAGTCTTCATTCTTCATTCATAATTAATGGTTGCAAATTTTGATTAAAGCCATAAACCTTGATTTATTTGGGAAAATAATTAGGGTTGGTAAAAATAAATAACAAGGACTAAAAGATTTAAACTTTGTTTAATAAATTCACTTAGGAATAAGAAGAATTTTCTTGGCATAATTAATTATTCTTTATAGTTACTTTCTTATATTTGGGAAAATCATAGAAAGATATAAACTTTATTTATTGGGAAATAGTAAAGATTTATATAGAGATTAAATGCATTCATATAATGATCCATTAGAAGTATATCAAGATCAATACCCATTATCATACACTCTATCTAACGGGGACACAACCTTAGTTTTTTTTACCATAAATTACCACCCAAAGAAATTTGTTAGCAATTAGTCATAAAAAAAATCAAATTTTACCAAAATCATCGGATTAAGACATTAGACCTAAATTTAGTATCCTACTACTTTAGTAACCTTTTCACACCATATTCCCTGTGGGATTCGACCCCAACCTTGTTGGGTTACTATATTTGACAACGTCCGCATTATACCATTAATAGGTGTAATTTGAGCGTATCATCTACCATAGCCAATTTCGGGGTTGTACCAGTCATTTCCTAACAACATGCCAATGTTGAAGGGAGAAGAAGTTTATGGGGGTCTCAAGTTGCTGTTTCAAGAAGTGGGGTGCTATGCGATTACCGAGAAAAGCCAGGAGACATCCACCGTATGCAGTCTGAGGCTAGGAGAGTGTTTGAACAATTGAACATCTACTCCCCTTTTGGCTCCTCGGTAGAGAGATAGATTTTCCCTAAAAAAGAATCTTTTGCTAAAAAGCGGCGGCATCGGCTAAGGCCCGAACGACTGGCTTTCCTAAAGAATACTTCGTGATGTTTAAAAATGGAAATGGTTTGTCCTTGTTCCAAGCCAGGACCACGGTTTTTAACCCATTTCTTTTGAATTAATAAGAAGCCTCGACCTGAGCAAAACTGCTATTCTTATTGGGTATTAAAGCGAAAATTTGCTTACTAATCACGTAGTAACGACTGACGAATAAGCCTAATTTTACTTTGCCTCGTCTTTTCAGTAGTAATCATAATAAAAGAACCAAAAATTTCATTACATGTCGCGAAAAGAACAAAATATTTCATTACATGTCACAAAAAGAATGAGGAACATAGTAAGCAGTACTACGAGGAGTACGACGAAGCGAGAATGATGCCAGAAGGGTTGGTAGAGGAACTCGGGGAATTAGAAGAAAAGAAAAAGCCAAATATGGACGAAACTGAGGTGATCAACCTCGGCAGCGAGGCGGATGTCAAAGAAACATGAATCAGTGCTAACTTTGGAGCTCCACAAAAGGAAGAGCTCGTAGCTCTGCTGAAGGAAAATGTGTACGTCTTCGCTTGGTCGTACGTAGATATACCAGGGTTGAGCACTGAAATAGTGGCCCACATATTGCCCATAAATGAGGGTTTTGTCCCGATCAAACAAAAAAGCGAACATTTAAGCTAGGCATGAGTATCAGGATAAAGAATAAAGTAGAGAAACAGATCAAGTCTGGAATAGTGGAAGTGATATCCTACCCCACATGGGTGGCCAACATAGTACTAGTACCCAAGAGGGACGGAAAGATTCGAATCTGTGTGGACTACCGGGACCTCAACCGAGCCAGTCTGAAGGACAACATTCCTCTCCCAAACATCATATTCTAATAGACAACTACGTTAAGCACGAACTGTAGTCATTCATGGATTGTTTTGCCGGATACCATCAAATACTCATGAGAGGGAAGACAGCCTTTATCACCTCTTGGGGAGTCTACCATTACAGGGTAATGCCGGTCCACTTCAAGAATGCCAGCGCAACATACATGAGAGTTATGACTACCTTGTTCCATGATATGATACATCGAGAAATCGAAGTCTATGTGGACAATGTCATTATAAAATCAAAGGAAAGCTTAGAACATACCGTGCACTTGCGCAAGTTCTTTGACAGGCTTCGCAAGTTCAATCTGAGGCTGAACCCTTCAAAGTGCGCATTTGGAGTGCCCGCCGAAAAGTTGTTAGGAGTCATAGTCAGCCGTTGGGGCATTAAATTAGATCCTACCAAATCAAAGCAATTAAGGAATTGCCGCCGCCCAAGACCAAGAAAGAAGTCATGAGTTTCTTGGGAAGCTTGAATTACATTGAGCGGTTCATAGTCCAGTCAACTGTGATTATGGAGCCAATCCTTAAATTGCTCAAGAAAGTAGCTCCCACAAATTGGACAGAGGAATGCCAAGAGGCATTTCACAAAATCAAAAGATATATTTCCAATCCTCCCGTCTTAGTGCCTCCCAGGCAAGGGAGTCCTCTTTTACTGTACCTGTCAGTATCAAAAAATACTTTCGGGTGTATGCTCGCCCAACATGATGAAGCGGGCAAAAAGGAACATACCATTTACTATTTGGGCAAGAAGTTCACATCCTGCGAGGCGCGGTATACGCTCTTAGAGAAGACCTGTTGTCCCTTGATTGCCTTTTGTGCCACGTATACGATGTTGAAATCGCTTAGCAGCATCACCCATTTGGCCAATTTTCCTATGGGAATTGGTTGCCGAAAAAAGTATCTTAGCGGATCCATTCTCGATATGAGGTGAGTGGTAAACACTGATAGGTTGTGTCTCAGTTTTTGGGCAATCCAGGTCAAAGGACAACAAGACTTCTCTACGAGTGTATACCGCGCTTCGCAGGAGGTGAATTTCTTACTCAAATAGTAGATGGCATGTTCCTTTTTGCCCTCTTCATCATGCTGGGCGAGCACAAATCCCAACAACTTACCTGCAGGTACTCCAAAAGCGCACTTTGCGGTGTTCAGCTTTAGATTGAATTTGCGAAGTCTATCGAAGAACTTACACAAATGCACAGTATGCTATGAATTTTCCCTTGATTTTATAATGGCATCGTCCACATAGACCTCAATCTCTCGATGCATCATATCTTGGAACAGGGTAGTCATAGCTCTCATGAATGTGTCGCAGGCATTTTTGAGGTTGAATGGCATTACCCTATAATGGTAGAATCCCCAATGAGTGATAAAGCCTGTCTTTTCAACATCTTCTTTGCTCATGAGTATCTAGTGGTACCCGACGAAACAATCCACGAATGACTGCAGCTAATGTGTGGCACAGTTGTCTATCAGGATGTGGATGTTTGGAAGTGAAAAGTTGTCTTTTGGACTGGCCCGGTTCAGATCTCGGTAGTCCACATAGATTTGAATCTTTTCATCCTTTTTGGGTGCTAGTACTATGTTGGCCACCCAAGGGGGTAGGATGTCACCTCCACTAGTTCGGACCCGATTTATTTCTCCACTTCGTCCTTTATCCAGAAACTAAGGTCAGGCTTAAATGTTCAAGTCTTTTCCTTAACCGGCGCGAAGCCTTCGTTAATAGGCAATATGTGAGCTACAATTTCAGTGCTCAAACCTAGTATATCTGCGTATGACCAGTCGAAGACATCCACATATTCCCTTAATAGAGCTACGAGCTCTTTTTTCTGTGGGGTTCCCAAGTGAGCACTGATTCGTGTCTTCTTGACATCCCCTTCGTCACCAAGGTTGATTACCTTAGTTTCGTCCATGTTCGGCTTCTTCTCTTCTTCTAATTCTTCCAATTCTTCTACCAGTCCCTCTGGCATCATTGTTGATTGATCGTACTCCTCATATTCTTGTTGTCCGTTTCCCTCGCCCATTTCATGACACGTCATGACATTTTCGGTTGTTTTATTATGATTACTAATGAAAAGGCGAGGCAGAGTAATGTTAGGTTTATTATTGCCTGTTATGCGTAGTTAGTTAGAAAAACCTTGATTATTATTATTATTATTTGATAAAGGTAGCAGTTTTATGTAAATCGAGGCATTTCATTAATTCAAGAAAAATCAGCTACAACTGTGGTCCGGGTTCGAAATAACGTCGGACCATTTCTATTTTTAAACATGACGAAGTAATTTAGAAAAAGGTGATCATTCGGACCTCAGCCGATGTCATCGTTTTTAGCAAAAGTAAAATCCATCTCTCTACCGAGGAGCCAAGAGGGGGGTGGACGTCCAATTGTTCAGGTGTTCTTCTGGCCTCAGGCTATGTATGTTGGGTGCTTCCTAGTCTTCTTCCATGACCCCGTAGCATCCCTATTCTTGGAATAGTGCCTTGAGACTCCCACATGTTTCTTCTTCGTTCAGCGTCGACATCTTTCTGGGGAATGACTGGTACATGCCCGGAATTGGGCGAAACAAGTTTTTTCTTTTGGGCTCTCTTTTTATTGCCCTTGTGAGCTCGTCTTCGCTAGGAGTATACCCTGGACTGAAGTGGGAATTTTATTTTGGGATTGGGACAGGCTCAGTTATCCCTGCGAGGTCTCTTGCCAGACGTTTTCCTGTTTCAAAACTGTTCTTCAATAGGGTAGAGGCAATCATTCTGTAGACTGCTGGCATGGGCTTACCAGCCTCTTCCTCCACATGAGTGGCCCCAGCGTATTCCACTACATGAAAATTTATCAAGTGAGGGTTCCCTTCGATCACAGGGATGATGTTGTAAGGATACTTCTGAATATCCTTCTCAGCTGCTACAACAATTTCCCGTCTTTGCAATGTGAATTTTATGGCTTGTTGCAGAGTTGACGGGATTGCATCGGCGGAGTGTATCCAGGGTCTTCCCAAGAGCATATTGTAGTTGGTAGTGATTGCCATGACTAGGAACTCTATTGTGAAGGACGCAGGTCCGACTTGGATCTACAAATCTATCTCTCCAAGGGAGTCACTTAGAGATCCATCGAACCCTCTAACGTTCATTCCACTTTGGCGAATCTTGCCTACGTCGCAGCCGAGCTGGGTCAATGTTGTGACAGGGCAAATATTGAGGCCTGATCCATTGTCCACCAGTACCTTCCCTATTTCTTTACCATGTCTATCACGGTGATGTTAATAGCTCTGTTGTGAGCGGTCCCTTCGGCTGGAAAATCCTCTTTGGAGAAGTTTTCCGATGATATGGGCTACCAGTACAGCCAAGTCTTCACTACTTATACCAGCTGGTATGTACGCATCATCTAACACTCTCATAAGAGCCTGCCTGTGTGATGGGAAGCTGGCTAGCAATGACAACATCGATATTTGTGTAGGTGTTTTCTTCAAATGTTCAACAATGGAGTAATCTTTTGGCTGTATTCGCCGCCAGAAATCCTCAGCTTGTCCTTCAATTATTGCCATTTTTTGGGTGTTTTCATTTTTTGCAGCATTCTAAGATAATCCTCAGGAGTGTAACATCTCCTTGAATGGGTCATGCCTTGGGCCATGGCTGCTTGTGCAATGATTGGCTTTGCAGGAGCGATTTTTTGCGCCACCTGAGCGACTATGGGTGCTGGAGTCAAGGCTTTAATCTTGATGTCATTGTTGTGGCTCCTGGTGCTGGTACCAGAACCTTGAAATTCGGACACTCCTGAAGTGTGAGGGATGCTATTGTATGCTCCAAGGATTCGACTGGTCTGGGGGTCAATGCTCTGTAAGCTTCCCAGTCCTCATTCTCTTCAGTCATGCGGACTCCGTTGCTTCTATGGTTGGGCAACGGGTTTGTGTTCACATTGGGAGCTGTGGTCTCCAAGATAATTTCCCTTTTGTCGATCAGATCTTGGATTTTATGCTTGAGATTTATACAGGCTTATGTGTTATGCCCATTTCCTCCCGAATGATAGGAAAGGTTTGATCAGCCCGATAAAATCTATTTCCTTGCTGTGCTGGTTTAGGTGGGACTTTTTGAATCAAGCCTGCAGCCCATAACCTTTTGAAGAGTTGAGCCCTAATATCGATGAACGTTATGAATTCTCTTACCGACCTCTTCTCGAAAGCAGGACATGGAGCATTGTATGTTGGGGGTGGCGGTTGATTTTGGTAGTTCTAGGGTGGTTGCTATGCTTGTGGTGTGTTATTTGGGCGTTAATTTTTGTTAGGGTGGTGCTTGGTAAGTGGGAGGGGACACACAGACATTACGCGGAGCCGTGTATGCTGGTACAGTGGTGGTAAAGCTTAGTTCTGCGTCGTAAACAGGTGTCGGATAATTTATGAGGGGTGTAGTTATGTGGATGGATTGTGATTCTTTTGGGCTTAGATTTGGAGTGTGGGATATGCTTGCCACGTCCTCTTTCTTCTTGCGGAAGATTCCTGCGGCAGCTTGTCCAGATGCCTTGTTGAACACACTAACTATCTTCCCGAATTTGAGACCAGCTTCTATAGCCTCTCCCGTTTTGACCAATTCAGCAAACGGTCTTCCAGCCATGGAAAACATTCTGTCGTAGAAATCAGGCTCCTGAGACCTAATGAACACAGAGACTAGCTCTCCTTCACACATTTGTGGCTGCACACGGGCTGCCTCGGCCCTCCACCTGCTGGCAAACACCCGATAGTTTTCTGTCAATTTCTGCTTGACCATTTCAAGGTAATAGCGGTTTGGTGCTGTTTCGACGTTAAAGCGGAATCTTTCCATGAAATATTATTCCATGTCCTCCCAAGCATGCCATTGACCCATATCTTGAGTTGCGAACCATTCAGCGGCTTCTCCATTCAGACTTCGACTGAATAGTTGTATGATTAGAGGTTCATTTTTCTTACTCCAACCAATTGGTCATAGTAGGATTGGAGGTGTGCCTTGGGATTCCCTTCTCCGTTGAACATCTCAAATTTTGGGATTTCGAACCCTTCCGGTAGGTCTAGGTCGGATTTTGAACCCTTCCGGTAGGTCTAGGTCCGAATGTATGCGCAGATCATCATATCTTAAGCTTGTAGCCTTTCTTGCATACCTGTTGGACTTCTCTAGTAATTCCTCCATCTTTTTCTCCATATCTCTTTTTCGCTTTTCCTGTTCGGCTCTCTAGGACCTTTCCATTTCTTCATAATGGTCTAGTTCCTTGTGCCCTAGAAAGCATTCGCTGGGGATGTTAGGAGTTAAAAACGAGACCTGGTGGGTGGTATGCTTGAGCGCGGCAGCGGCGATTTTCCCAGTTGCTGGAGTTGGAGCACGTAACTGAGTGGTTGGTCCCTGGGGCTTGGGTGTAGTTTGTTGGTAGGAAGTTCTACTATGATTTGGGTTGGTGGAGCTTAATAGAGGTGGAATGGTTCCTGGCGGGTATATGAGGAAGTGATCGGGCATTGGTGAGCTGAGGGAAGGGAATGGAGGAAGATGCCTTCTTTCCTCGGTTGAGGCATCTTTGCCCATATTTGTTGCCTCATTCCGGGCTACCTTTTCTGGTAGAGCCATAATGACAGTCAGTAATATCACAATCACATCTTCCTGAGATGATACCTCTTACGGATCTTGGGCATCTCCGTCGCGAGCTCGGTTCCGTTCTTGGCTGTACCAATCATCTTCTCTTTGCCTTTGTCTGCGAGGGATTCTAACGTAGCTTTGGATCTTGTAAAGTATGCCAACTTTTAGTATTACACTAATCAGCCTCGTTCTATAAGATAAGAATAACTCAACGATAGACAATGTTAGTTACTTGACATAAAGTACAAAAGCAAGATATCACATATTGGTATTTAAAGCGCACAGAGCACATAAAATCATGTATTAAGCTTGAACACTTTTGACCCTCCGTCCTAAAGGCTCGGATGTTTATGGGTTTTTGATGTTTGGGTGGATTTTGGTCCAATGGGCTTTATGGATGACTTAATCTGGAAAACCCTCCCTTGTTACAGAAGTTAAACAAATAGGGGGGAAATTATAATTTATATTATGTAGGGGTCGAGTCTTACGTAGACTGTCTACGTATCCCACTAAGGAAAATCAGGCCCTATCGTAGTTCGTCATACCAAAAAAGGATACATATGTCCTTTAAGCTAAGCCTAACTAAAGACATCCCCAAACCAGGTCGGTGCGGTTTCTTACAATATTTATGTGGGAAGGGGTAACCGTTTATGTGTAAAAATGGGGACACTTATTATCTACCCAAATATACAGTCCCGCGAGCCGTTGTCCATACGAAATCGCTCTCTCTCATTCTCCTTCCTTCTCATTACTGTGGTAGTATGACGACCAAGATCTCTCCTATACTGATCTTGTGTTCAAGTTCGAGCTTGAATGCATGGCATTTCTCTATGTTGTGCCCCATGGATCCTATATGATACAAGCATAATTTTTTCCTATTGGGTCGTAATGGTGTGGGCTCGTGGGCCGGTTCCACGGGTCTAATCTTTCTCAGACTAGCCAGGGTTGAGAATATACGGGCGTATGATTCCTCGAAGATCCTGAAGTCATACTGCCAAATCTGCATGCTAGCAGTGACTCCCTCCCTAGGGATAATAGGGTCATGAACTAGTATGGTGTGTGGATCCCACAAAGTTCCAATGATTCTATAATCAATCAGACTATAAATTCTTCTTCTCAACCCCAAACACTCGTTCAGGGTATGACCAGCCTGGTTGCGGTGGAACAGACACCTTTTGTATGCATAAACTAACTCGGGCGGTGGTACCCTCACCCTAGTGGTGCAAGGCACTCCTATGACAACCATCTTCTCATATACCCCCTTACAGGTGACGGGCCGTGGAGCTACTTTGAATGGGGAGAAGTGGGCTTTGAAGGCTATTCCCCACCAAGCAGGTTCAGAAGGGCCAATCCTTCTGAAATTCTCTGATGCCCCGATGAAGGTTGTCGGTACCAACATAGGTGAGGGTGCATAGAAGTTAGATCCCTTATTGGTCGGGGCATAATAATTAGAATCCTCATTGGCATCATTTTCCTCTTCACCAAACTGAGGAAACAACCCAAATGGTCCTTCTTCTCCCTCAACTTCTACGTCAATGGGCTCCAATGAGGATTCTAATTATATTATGGGGACCCTCCTCTTCTGGTTCCTCCCCCTCAATAGATGCAGAGGCTTTCTATTAGGGTTCTGACTCTTCTTGGGGGTCCGATTCTGTCACTCAATGATCTGATCCAGCTCGTTGGCTTTCCTCCTTTCGTCATGGAGTTCCTTCCCTAGGAGTCATGGGCCTCCTCTCTAGAGGTATATAGTTCAGCACTAACTCTCTTACTTCTTCTGGGACATTCCCGTAGTATTGTTCCTGGGGTATGCCCTCGGGTGGGTTCCCAACCATCTCTAGCAGTCGGTCCACTTCTTTTATTTTCCTCCCTATCTCTTGGAGGTGGTTCTCCATTTGTAGTACTTTGTCTCTCAAAATTTTTGTTGTCTCTCCTAGAGTTCGCATTTCTTGTTTTTCTTGGTTTGCCATAGCAAGTCAACCTTTTAATGGAGATAAATTTGGGTAAGTTTTAAGCTTTTGGTTTTCTTTTTGTATGTTGTTTTAGTTTATCAGATCAAATGTATTCAAGCCTTAATAAATGATAACACACATAACAAATAGGCATGTGAGGCACGTAGCAAGCATTCATATAATTTTGACAGATATTTATACTACTCGCGTTCCTAAAGCCTTTTTGAGTTAACGCTTTCCTAAACTAGTGAAGCATGCAAGTACCATTTGTGAAGATGAACCAATGCCCCGAAAAATCAACATTAGTTAATAATAAAAATATCTTCCCCGAAGGGATTACAAAGATAATAAAGTCGATAAGCGGCTCAAAATAAAGCAGTAAATCAGCAAGGTTCCCCTCCAGCGGTTGAGGTCGAAGCCTAGCTTGGCTTGGCTTTCTTCACCCTCCGAAGAGTGGTCTGAATCCGAAGCCTTGCTTGGTACATTTCAATCCTGACTATTACCGGATCTGTTTCTTCTAGAATCTGGGCTAAGTGCTCATCCGTGCTTCCAGACATTCCTTTAGATGCTCCTCTTCTTGAGCATCGTAAGGAGGTGCGGGCCTTAGGATAGATTCCCGGGCTAGGTGTCCCTGTAGCCATTCATGATACCCCGTGTCGCACCCTGCTTCGAACCTGTCTAGAGCTAAAGCGTGTGGACCCCAACTCACGCGACCGTTCTATTCTCTAAGGATCACCCCGACGTTCTTGATCTTCTACCCCGTGTGTTCAATAATGAATTGCTCAGGATTTCCCACCTGAGGTATCACTTGCCTCCTACTGAATTGCCTCAAAACCCGAGATGGGTAATAAAGATGAATTCCTTGAACCCTAGCTAATGGCACAAAAGGATAGTTCTTACCCTAAACCACTACATTTTCTAATATGCAGTGAGGAAACATCCACTGGATTCCACCCTCAGTCAATTCTTCAAAGAAGCCGGCCCATGCCCCTTTGGACATGTAACCAAGATTCGACAATAATTTGTATGACGGTCTACCCTGTTGTGGTTGGTCAGATATTGGACTTCCTTAGCCATGTTGCTGTGTTTGATAATCCACTATTGTAATAACATTCTACATCCTTGGAAGTATCGAAAACCATTCCGGCATTTTTCCAAAGCCCGAAAAATGTCTACCAAGATAATGGGTGCTAAATCGACATACCTCATTTCTTGGTCCTTGGTTATACCATAGAAAATAGCATGGACTAAGTAGATCACTCGGGTGTCTATGGCTATCGAGTCGCCTTGTGGAAACACCATAATGCCTAGCAAGGCTATGGCGAGCACCAAAGGTCTAACAGCTTCCCACTCTTCCCTACTCTTGAACTCTCTTTGATACAGGGTATACCCGGTGGCATCTCCGAATCTCCGACACAAATATCTAAAGGTTTTAGTGGGCCCTCGCGCCCAAGGTACTTCAGTTAGTGCAAGGAGCTTCATGATCTGGACGACTGTGGGCCTCTGTGGAAATAACATGTGGTGATCTGCTTTGTGTCGTCTTCTTAGATAGGTTCCATTGGTATCTATGGCATCCCTAATCTCCTTTAACGTCGGAGTCATCTCAATTTCACCGAAGCGGAATAACATTTCCTTATCGTCCCAATGTCCATTAATACCTCTATTATTTTCGGACGACCTTTTATCATCATGATAGCCGGTAAATGACCTAAAGTGCAGCTAATTGTCTTCTTGTGAGCATCCCCTAACCATGCCCACCAAACCCTCAATAAATCTGGAGCCTCGATGATTATGTCAAAATGGATGCGGTCCATCTACAAAATAAAACACCGTTAGGATTTCTCCATCCCCGCAGGGTCAATGGTTTATCACATAGGCACTAAACATGCTTCCATATAGCATATAAATGAGATGCGGTGTTCTTCGGGTCATAGACCGTCCGAGCACAAGGTGGTCTTACTTAATGAGCTTCAGGTAGGTCTGATATACCCAAAGCTCATCTAGGTATGAATGCTCTAGTTCATTAGGTATTTGGCTTAACTCTATCCTAGGCTTACTAAAGTGGGTTTTTCACAAAAGATCGGGAACCCGAGCGGACAACTGGGGTTGAACCGTTAGGGCTGTTGGACGACCATGAACCAACCCCGCCTCATAAATGTTTCAAAAGAAGTATTTTAGTTTTTTAGTGAAGGTACGACCGTGTGCTCCACGAAGTCGCCTTTGGAACAAAATGTAAAATAAATGCCATGAGTGGCGGAGTTATGAAATGCATGCAATGACAGTTGATAATTGCAGGAAAGTAACATGTAAACAGTTAAAGCAAATATACCTACATTATATTGGAACCCTTATGGTTAGAACCTTTTAAGTCCCCAGTACAGTCGCCATCTGTTACGGTTCGCATTTTCGCGGGAGGTGTTAGCGCTTGGAAAAGCTACTTCGAAGTCATTGGTGCTCTTTCGGACTTTGTTTTAAAAGAGTCGCCACCTAATTTTTAGGAAATTAGGAAAACTATTTTTGAAGGGTTTATTCATACACCGTGAAAAAAACCTTCTTAATCCAAAGTTCAAGGTAAAGGTTCTGGTGATCCCCTAGGGAAGCTGTTAGGCACCCCAGTATTAAGGATCCATACTATACAGTTGACCTTTGAATTCCAATGTCTGAGTATTTGCATGAACTGTTTACTTAGTATTTGTTTCCCGCAAAGCCTGTCGTGTTGCATATCATCGTTTGAAAAAAATTGAATATATCCCGTTTATATATAGGGTAGGCTTGGAGTGGCTGACTGGATTGTTTAATGTCATTTTCAAGACAGCGAAGATGCCGGAAGAATGGAGGTGGAGTACAATGATTCCCGTGTATAAGAACAAGGGAGACATTCAAAGCTGCAACAACTATAGAGGTATCAAGCTGCTAAGTCACACTATGAAAGTGTGGGAAAGGGTGGTGGAAATGGGGTGAGGAGAGGTGTGTCTATTTCAGAGAACCAATTTGGATTCATGCCGGGATGCTCGACTACAGAATCCATTCATGGTATTCATTAACCTAGAAAGGGCCTACGACAAAGTACCAAGAGAGGTCCTATGGAGATGCTTGGAGGCTAAAGGTGTACCTGTGGTGTACATTCGAGCGATAAAGGACATGTATGATGGATCTAAGACCAGGGTAAGGACGGTAGGAGGAGACTCGGAGCACTTCCCTGTTATGATGGGGTTGCATCAGGGATCAGCTCTTAGCCCGTTTGTATTCGCCCTGGTGATGGATGAATTGACGCGACAAATACAAGGTGAGGTGCCTTGGTGTATGTTGTTCGCGGATGACATAGTCCTGATTGACGAGACTCGCAACAGAGTTAATGATAAGCTGGAGGACTGGAGACAGACGTTGGAGTCTAAAGGATTTAAATTGAGTAGGACCAAGACAGAATACTTGGAGTGCAAGTTCATTGGCCTACCGCGTGAGGCTGACGAGGAAGTGAGGCTTGGTACCCAGAGTTTCAAGTATTTTGGGTCTATTATACAGGGAGATGGGGATATCGACGACAATGTTTCACATCGTATTGGTGCAGGGTGGACGAAATGGAGGCTTGCCTCCCGAGTGTTGTGTGATAAGAAAGTGCCACCAAAACTTAAAGGCAGGTTCTACAAAGTGGTGCTTAGACCGACCTTACAGTACGGGGCGGAGTGTTAGCCAGTCAAGAAATTTCACGTTCAGAAGATGAAAGTCACGGAAATACGAATGCTGCGGTGGATGTGTGGGCACACTAGGAGGGATAGAATTAGGAATGAAGATATCCGAGACAAGGTGGGAATGGCATCGGTGGAGGACAAGATGCTGGAAACAAGGCTGAGATGGTTCGGGCATGTGAAGAGGAGAGACACAGATGCCCCAGTGCAGAGGTGTGAGAGGTTGGCTATGGACGGTTTCAGGAGAGGCAAAGGGAGGCCGAAGAAGTATTGGGGAGAGGTGATTAGACAGGATATGGCACAGTTTCAGCTCACCGAGGACATGACCTTAGATAGGAGGTTGTGGAGGACTCAGATTAGGATAGAAGGCTAGGTGGCTAATCCTTTCACCATAGTAGGTGTAGTTTTGCTCATTTGTTTATTGCCATTTGATTGCTGCTTATATTTGTTGGGTTGTTGTACTTTGGTTATCTTAGTTATCTATAGTAGTTAATGCTCCTTTCTTCCCGGACTGTTCTACCATGACTTTCTCGGTTTTGTTATTCCTTGCTTTCATATTGTTTTCAATATGCTTGGTCCTATCTAACTTTTGTCTTGTTTTTCCTCTCTTGTTTTCCTCTCTTGAGCCGAGGGTCTTTCGGAAACAACCGCCCTACCTTTGAAGGTGGGGGTTAGGTCTGCGTACACTCTACCCTCCCCAGACCCCACATGGTGGGATTATACTGGGCTTGTTGTTGTTGTAGTTGTTGTTGTTGTTATATATAGGGTATTTATGTTCGGATTTATGATATACAGGTATAATTAATTCCTTTTATATATACAAGGATAGTAGTTTTCTAAAAGATTGGATAGTTTTATTGGTTTAGACTTTATTCATGCTTTACTCACACATGGACCGGGTTGATCTGCTTAATACGTTTTTAGAATACCCTTACCTAAATTTTGGTAAATTAGGCATAAATTGGACTGTTTTTACCCCTTTAAGAAAGAACTCGTTATATTATTTTGCGCAGTTTAATTTAGAAAGAAAATGAATTGTTTGTGGCCTAAAAGAAACTCTTATATATTTCCTTTAACAAAATATACTCGCTGCATACATATAAAAAGTCCAAATTTTACCTTCAAAGATAAATTTTGCCTTTTGAAATCCATTCTTTTAAAACATTAGCCAAAAAACACATGGATCATGGACTTGTTTGGTTGAAAGATTAAAATGGGTCTTGACCACAAAGTGTTTTTATCTTGTTAAAAGAAACTACCCGTGCGGGCCTTGACCCAAATATTCCTTGTTTGCGTTACACCCCTCGTGTTCATAGTAGTAGAACCTATGGTTTTCTAGTCACGTATGCCCTTGGAATAGAGACCCGAGCCTGAGATTGGAGGTAGAAAATGTCTTACCCCGTGTACGAGGGGCTTTATTATAGAAGGTTTCTAGAAGGATTTTCCTCTCTTTCAGCCTCATTGACCAAATTGACTCAAAAATCAGCTAAGTTCCAATAGATAGAAGCTTATGAGCAGAGTTTTCAGACACTGAAGGAAAAGTTAACTTCAGCACCAGTTTTGACTCTTCCAGAAGGAGTAGATGGCTATGTGGTATATTGTGATGCTTCAGGTGTTGGGTTAGGCTGTGTGTTGATGCAGCACGGTAAAGTTGTCGCTTATGCTTCTAGACAGTTGAAGAAGCACGAGAAGAATTACCCAACCTATGATCTTGAGTTAGCGGCAGTGATTCATGCCTTGAAGATATGGAGGCATGTCACAACCCAACCCCGTGGGCCGTGACTAGTGCCCGATCTGGACACCCGTATACGTACCTGTTAGATATAGTCATACATAATCTAAGAACAATATGGAAACTTTTAAAAGAACTCCAAGGTTTATAACGTCGTCATATATATATGTCCAGATAAACTGTCTCCTGAGGAGTCACAACTATTCATATCACAAAAGGACACGCAAGCCGACAAGGCTGCCACTACATATCAATATCATGTCATATGCAAGCCGACAAGGCTGCCATTACAGACGAACCTATCCATAGCACAACGTTTAGACACAGCTGAACAGAACTTATACACAACCTACACATATGTCTACAGACCTCTAAGAGTATCGATAGCGAAATATGACGGGACAGGGCCCTGCCGTACCCCTGGATAAACATATACATATACATCATAAGATCTGAACCAAAAGTCTAGACTCCGGAACAACGGAGCTCTCCAAAACAGCTAAGTAGAAGTCCTATGCTGAAGGGTCACCAAACCGACTATTTGTACCTGCGGGCATGAAACGCAGCCCCCCGAAGAAAGGGGGTCAGTACGGAATATGTACTGAGTATATAAAGTATGAAATACAATAAAAAGGATCATATCTAAAATAGGGAATACAGAAGACAAGTACAATGTTCATAATACCAAAACACTTGCCCTTTTGAAACATAAATCATGCATGTCAATATCACATATCATACCCGGCCCATTATGGGACTTGGTGAACATGGTTGCCACCCCGTCTTTGGCGCCATAACTCAGCATAACACCATAAGCACATCATAACGCCATAAACACATCATAATGCCATAACACATCATAACTCCATAAACACATCATAACGCCATAACACAGCATAACTCCATCATATGCATATATATATATCATATTCCGGCCCTCTAGCGAGGGACTCGGTGAACAATGCAGTGAGACTGTGCACGATAGAATACCCGGCCCGGGACTCAGTGAAGGACATATTGAGGCATGCACGAGCAGAGTAGTAAGAAACCATATGCAATTTAAATCATATCTTAGACTCAACGGAATAATTAAAACGAACCATCATTTGAAAATCAAGACAATAGTCATATCAAAAACCTTTCGAATGTCACTGTGGATTATATCAAAATAGAACTCTGGGATCATATGTACGTATCAAAACATAATAAAGTATGTTCTGGGAATCAAGAACATTAGCCATCCTAGTGGCTCTAAGAATAGGAATTTCTTTGGAATCATATACATATCGTCTGTTCGTTTCATAAAGATCATGCCAAAAAGAAAGAAGGGTTAACTTTACATACCTTGTCGCTTCCCAAGTTAACCATAACTTAGGTCTCGGGCTTCGCCACTCTACAAACAATACCAAAGATTCCAATAATCAAATTAGAATACTCTTTCAAACCAATCCTTAATTACTTAGAAATCTAACGATATTCGGGCAGCATCTTCCCTAAAAACATAATAATCCTCGTGATTCCAACTTAGCCAAAATATCAATCACCACACTAACAACAATATCAATAAATACATATCCAAATAGAATCAAATCAATTCTTAAATCACCTCCAAAACAGCCCAATATACATTCCTACACCGATACTTATATACACTTCTTCATTTTCGTATATACATAGTATAACAATAAACACAACAACAACAACTATAGCCAATCCCATGCTATTCCAACACCCCAAACAATTCATAACAACCACCAAACAGTCCATGATAACAATAACAATTTTATCCGATTTCCCGCAATTAATTTCGTAGTTCCCGACTCACAATTTAACTATGACCTGGACGAATTTAAATATATCTAGGAGAGAGGATTTCTTACCTTATATGCCAAGAACTAATCTTCTTCCACCTTTCTTCACTTGGAAGGAACCCCAAATTTAATAACACAACAAAACGAAACAACCAGATCTATGCGGTGAGCGGAACACGTAACAAAATTGAATAATTTCGCTTGCTAAAAGGGAATATCACGTTGCTGCATCTATTTATCATGAAATGAAATTTTTGAACGTTTTAAACTTTCCCACTTGGTATACACGAAATGGTATCATACAATACGTTTTTGTTGATTGTTGGAAACGTACTAATTCTTTTGAAGTGATAATTGCCAAGGTGGAATCTCTACACCTTGTCTCTCTCCCATGTGTCACCCATGAAATCCAAATGCTTTTGACTCTTAATTCCTTCATAAATCTTAAATCCTTCCTTATGCTACCTACTGCCGCGTCGAAGAAAGGTGTGACACTCTACACTTGCCCACTAACATTACTTAATTCACTATCTCCGCTACAATTTAACATTTAATCAATCACACACATAATTAATTTCTTGATCTCAATTCCCTTATATAGTAATCATTTTTAACACACTCCTTATACTCATTATCATGCTAATGTGATATAGCACTAGTCCATAGCCTCATTTGCCACACATAAAATATTATTTTCGATCGTCGTCGTCACACTTTTTCATCTTAAATAATTTTGGGACTTCATTCCTCATATTCAACGAGCTCTTGATTTTCATCCTTGGATATGATCGAATTCTCCGGGCTCGGGTAAATTTACTCATATTGGACGATTAAATTTTCTAGTCCCAAAAATACGGGGTATTATAGATTGGACCACATTTCATTCAAATAAATGTTAAACCTCGACGAAACTTATTTTCTTCGATTTTTTTAACTTCTAATATTTACAACACATGTGTACCATCACTTTAAGCATCTATAAGCTTGGGGGTTAACCTCGTGTCCGTTACTAATATCATTTAACTCGCACACTTTCCAACGCATGAGAATACGGGATGTAACAAGGCACTACTTATACGGTGTCCATGTTGATATTTATACTGATCATAGAAGTCTCCAGTACATCTTTAAGCAAAAGGACTTGAGCTTGCGTCAGAGGCGATGGTTGGAGAGGTTAAAAGACTATGATGTGGCTATTTTATACCATCCCAGGAAGGCTAATGTAGTAGCTGATGCCCTCAGTCGTAAATCTATGGGTAGCTTGTCACACGATCCGCCAGAGAAAAGAGAAATGGTCTGTGAGATTCATCAATTAGCTAGCCTCGGAGTTCGATTGATAGATTCAGGTGATGCAGGAGTTACTGTTCAATACATAGCGGTATCATCCTTAGTAGTAGAGATAAAGGAGCGTCAGTATGAGGATCATGTTTTAGTTCATTACCGAGATACAACACCTCAGAAAGAAAAGACACCCTTTGTAATCACAGGTGATGGAGTACTCAGGTATCGAGATAGATTATGTGTTCCTAATGTTGTAGGGCTCCGTCAGTAGGTTATGGAAGAGGCACATTACTTTCGCTATTCTATTCATCCATGCTCAACGAAGATATACCATGATCTCAAGGAAGTTTATTGGTGGGATGGTATGAAGAGAGATATAGCAGAATTTGTCGCTCAGTGTCCAAATTGTCAGCAGGTCAAAATAGAGTACCAGAAGCCTGAAGGTCTATTGTAGGCTATGGACATTCCGACATGGAAGTGAAAGGTAATTAATATGGACTTTATTACAGGGTTGCCCCGTACTCAGCGGAAGTGTGATTCGATATGGGTCATAGTTGATAGGCTTATAAAGTCAGCTCACTTCCTACCTGTCAGAACTACTTATACAGCCGAGGATTATGGAACGCTTTATCTTAAGGAGGTTGTACAACTTCATGGTATTCCTTCAGTCATTATAGAAGTTCACAGCCAAATTATAGAAGTCTTTTCACCAAGGGTTGGGGACTCAGGTGAGCCTTAGTACTGTATTTCACTTCTAGACAGATGGACAAGCAGAGTGTACTATACAGACCCTTGAGGATATTCTTAGGGCTTGTGTACGTGACTTTCAAGGCAGTTGGGATGATCATTTTCCTCTTATCGAGTTTGCATATAACAATAGTTACCATTCCAGTATTCAAATGGCTTCGTATGAGGCCTTATATGGGCAGAGATGTAGATCGCCCATAGTGTGGTTTGATGTCGGGGAAAACCAGTTAGTAGGCCCAGACTTAATTCAGCAAGCATTTGATAAGGTGAAAGTGATTAAAGAGAGGTTACTAACAACTCAGAGCCGACAGAAATCCTATGCGGATAATCGACGACGTAAGCTAGAGTTCGAGATAGGCAACTGGGTATTCCTAAAAGTTTCACCCATGAAAGGAGTGATGAGGTTTGGTAAGAAGGGTAAGTTAAGCCCTCGATATATCGGGCCATATAAGATCATTCGTATAGTGGGTATAGTGGCATATGAACTAGCATTGCATTCTGAGTTAAAGTCGGTACATCCAGTATTTCATGTATCAATGCTTTGTAAGTGTATTGGAGATCTTTCGAGAGTGGTACTAGTGAATGACATTCAGGTGACCGAGCAGTTATCATACGAAGAAGTTCCAGTGGCTATATTGGACAGACAGGTCCGTCAGTTGCGGACTAAGGATGTAGCTTCAGTTAAAGTTTTGTGAAGGAATAATAATGTCGAGGAAGTGACTTGGGAAGCAGAAGAGGAAATGAAGACTGAGTACCCGTATTTGTTCTCAGCAGTACAGGATATTCAGTCTGAGGCATCATCACCCTCAGGTATTATTTCATTTCAGTTATCGTGATTGGTCGTGTGAGACCATGGTATTGTGTGTTATAGTATGTGGCCCTGTGTGGCATTATTTTGGGTTGCTGCGTGCAAGATGGATTGGTATAAGTATAGGGGAAACTCTGCCAAATTTTTTATAACCCAGTAGTGTTCGAACATTCGAGGATGAATGTTCCTAAGGGGCGGGGGGGAGGGGGGGGGAGAGTGTTACACCCCTCGTGTTCATAGTAGTAGAACCTTTGGTTTCCTAGTCGGGTATGCCCTTGGAATAGAGACCCGAGTTCGAGTTTGGAGGTACAAAATATCTTACCTCATGTGCGAGGGTATTAGCAGATATTCCTGGGAATTTATAGGGTTAGAAGTTGAACGAATCGAATCGACGCGATCTGAACTGGATCAGAATAATCTGTAGGACACCACTCATCGTCGACGGTTCGTCACATGTTCGACGGACAATGGATGTGCGGCATCGACAGGGTCCCGCAGCTTTATAACTGCAGGCGCAGGTTGACGGAACAAGTCAACGGACCGTCGACGTGCCGTCGACCAGCTCGTCGAACCGGACCACTGTAGCCTTTTTTGCTTCCAAGTATAAATAGGTGGTTCACAACCTAATTTCATATTTTCCTCCTTTCCAAATCAGAAAAATCCTAAGATATTCGCTCCTAATAATTTTCATCATATTAGTGAAGATTTAACAAGACTCGAACCCCGTAAACCTGAGATGGTGAAGAAGAAGGTTGCTTCTAGGGTTTCTTCAAGGTTGTGAAGCTTAGGGAGTTGAAGTTGAAGTGATTCTTGGAATTTTTACCCCTCAAGGTATGTAAATTATTTCTACCCTTATATTTAAGTTGGTTATCAAGAGTTTTAGTGATGTTGAGTGAAGAGAAGGTAATTGTGGAAGTGTTAACGTATGAAGGGCAATGTAGTAATATAGGGTTATTTTAAGAGATGATTGGAAACTAGTTTACGAATATTTAGATATATATATATATATATATATATATATATATATGTGTGTGTGTGTGTGTGTGTGTGTGTGTGTGTCTGTGTCTGTGTGTTGTCATTGTTGATGTTAGTATTGTAGTTGATGTGGGATCGAATGAGAAGTTGGAGAGTTGTAAGCTTACAAAGGAAATTATTGTCTATAGTTCATTGAGCTTTATACGTATTTGAGGATGGTTAGTAAGCGAAGTAAATAGCCTAATTAAGCCCTATGTTATCTTAATTGTAGAATTGCCAGTTCGAGAGGTAGAAGTTGGATGGTTAAGTACACTTCCAGGTATGTTAAGGTCATTCTTTCCTTCATTTGGCATGCTCCTATGATATAATCCAACAAGCGAGTAAGCGAGGTTCCATATTACTCTACTCTTAGAAGCATTAGAAGTACTTCAGTCTTTGATGTTCATTTATGAGTGATCCTTCTGTTCATGGGTCCACTCTTATGTAGCTAGTTCCATGGGTATGACGGGGCCCTGTCCCGTCCTTTCTACAGCTTTTATTCCAGTAGATGTCTGTAGATAGTTTTATGTAGTAGTCAGATGATGTAGTCTTGTCGGCTTCTATTCTTTTATGTACTGTATATGTAGCAGCCTAGCTGGCTTGCACTGTTCTTCCGCATGTCGTGTATATATATATATATGCAGATTGTACAGAGTTCTGATGTTTCTCTCTCATGAGATCAGTTTGCCATTTATGGGCTTTGATGTTTTGTATGTTTCAGGTACGTGTTTAGGGGAGTTTGGTCGCTAGAGGTCAGACTCCTGTCATGGCTCATCGGTTTGGGTCGTGACAGTTTGGCCAATTACATTTTGGGCCTTGATCCCTTTTATTAACCTCCGATTTTATGTAAAGCATTAAATGAAATTTCCTAGCCCAAGTGGCGACTTTATATCAAGTCCTTTTTTTGAAAACCAAATTGGGATGTGCTTTATCCTAAACTTATCCTTTCGAAAAAAACATCCAGTTTTAAGGAAATGAATCATGTGGGTTTTGGTCCTAAGATGTTACTTTTTTTAATAACTCATGACCAAAAAAAAAAAAGAACACGTTTTGACAGTTTTGAAAGGCGAAAAGAAATTTTTGTCTAATCTACCTAATTTTATACCACATGTCTATACCATTGTTTTTGTTTTATCAAAACAGACCTCTTTGGCTCCTTAAAAAAAGGGTAGTTTGTTTTTCCATTTTTTATCTCCAAAAATCAGTACGCATTTTTTCAAGTTTTTGAAAGAGTTTTCAAGTGCTAAAGTCTGTCTAAATGGCATATGCAGCGTTTTCCTATGATGCCTAATTCATAATAATGGTTCCAATAATATTTGTGGGTTTACAAGTAATAAATACAACACAAATAAGCCAAAAGATAACGAAAATATGACGGAGTAAAATGAAATGGGGTGTACCAAACCCCAACCATTTTACCCATGGTCAGGCCTTCATATCATTTTTACCTATGATTGGACCTTCAATATATTAGATTTGTTTTATTCTTTTTGGACTCAAAGACACTTGAAAGAATTTTCCCAATTAAGCCTTCGGCACAAGTGGCCATGCAGTGGAGAGGAGGAAAAAACAAGAGACCCTGGTTAGTTTATGTTTACTGTTCCTATCATACATATGATATATGCACATAATATACATAACACACTACAGTTTATAAATCCATTCTATACATAAATATACACACATATAAGAAACATAGCCTATTTATTCATAAGCTCATGTGAGGGGCATATGTGTGTTCCATATCCTCAAACTCCATATCCCAAACTAGGTAGTGGAAGGCCAAGTCATCACCGCCCTTTATTCCTTATGCCTCACAAGTTCCAAGAGGTTTCATAAACCTCCGGCATGGCTTGTCACTAGGGAAGGGTTCAAACTAGACCCCCCCTTTACCTAAACTGCCTCTCAACAAACAACTATGGAAGACACAGATCCACACACACACACACATAGCTCAAAATAAGTAGGATAGGTCTAATATACATGTGTATGAAACAATCATCAGCCAACAAGAACAGATGAGACAAGTACAGGACAGGTAAAATGACTTGAGCAAAAAGATGAAAAGCAATATGTATGGACACAATGTAGCTTAGACCAAATTTAAATGAAATAATCACAACAGTGGCAGTCATATGGAAATAATGCAATTCTAGACAATATTGAATCAGGCAAATGTGATGAAGTATAGAGACATACAAGGATAAGGGAAAACCATCTTCTAGGTATAGTATAACCACAACAGGTTTAGTATACACGAAGTATATGTATAACTATCTAAGTATAACTCTTAAATAAGCCTAGACATTTTATGGACAATTCAAGTGAATACCCTTGCCACTTTTTAGGACATTATATTCCAAAGTCTAAATGATTCCTCTAGTGAAGTAAAAAATAAACAGGAGGATGCAGACTATAATCTTAACAGATATAGCCTAACAAGACCAAGCAGGTGCAAATCAGAGTCCTTTAAAAATGGAACAACCCTTTATTAGTATGATACTATGTTACTTTTACAGAACCCAATTCAAGACACAAGCAGTAATGAAAACCAAGCTAGGATCATTTGTAGAACCAACTGCTAAGAGACCTTAAATTTTCATGTTCCCACATAGGATATATAAATCTCAAACACAACAGTTACACCTCTATACATGACATAAGCAAGTAAGAAGGTCAAAGTCTTAAAAATGCACAGAAATTTCACAGTTTTTCTAAGTGCAAAGTTTAGAAATTTCCTAACCTTTACTCTTGATTCTATCTCATTTGCAGAAAGGTCTAAATTAATCTTCAAGGGATGCACCTAATTTTAGTTATGGCCTTATTCTTAATCTTCTTCTTTTTTCAAAATTGGACAGGTATCACATATTTTTGACTAACTTTTAACGCTGCACAGAAGGAAGACAAATTCTTCAACATAACCAGATTAGGTTCAGCTTTATCTATTACTGGGGCCTTTAGATTAATGGACTCACCACACAGTTCAAGGAAGAAGATAGAAAGGAAGCATGGCTTATTATCCAAGGTATCACAAAGAAAGGGGTCAAATATACCCCCCATCAACCTTCATTGCTACCTTGAATAAATGCAAACCATTGACCTTTTTATTTTGTAAAGAGGCACTATTAGGACTTAGGATGCAAGGGATAACAGATTACCTTTCAAAAAATGCAGATTGAAACCACATCAATGCACACAGGATCTATATAGAGTCTAAATCATGATCCTAATTTATCCAATTGTTAAAGGGTCTGTATTATATTATCATGTCATCTTCACAAAAAGAAAAGACTCTTATACTTTATTTACCCAAAAAAAAAACAATCGGTGTCCTCTTTTGAAAACAACTTTTCCATTTCCAGTTCTATTACAATTTCCAAATCATTATACATCCTCCAATTGATCCAAACATTTAATTAAGACACATCAGGACAACTACAACAAAACCAGGATAATCAGTTCTAGGTTTCCATTAACAAGTGTATAAGAAATTTCATCTTTTAGGACTCAATAACTTTAACAGAATGACAAGATGACACCAAAGTGAAAAGGTGAGACTTTAAACCCCCATAGACTTGAGAGGGATGCCATGACAATCTTTTATTTGGGAGAAAAGATACTATAGGTCAAGAAATGCTTGATCCTTTCTCAATCCTCTCCTAAGATGTCTTTAAAAGACCTTCCCTACCTAGTCAAGTGGCTTTTCAACCTCCACCCTACACTTATGACCTTTTATTACCCTCTATCACATACCAAATGAGACTGGACAGTTTATAGATCAAAAGGCAAATGTTTTTTCTCTTAAGTTCTCAAATACTGTTTATTCTTTCCTATTCCTTCATACTCCTCTTTTACTTAGATTATTATCATAAGGTTTTTCTTTCTATCTGTGTCCATATTTAAGGCTAGGCAACATGCAAACAAGGGGTTATTATTATTACATCAATTACTTATACACACAGGAAGAACAAAGAAGCATTCATGTCTCAAGGCATAACCTTAGTCTTCAAACTGTTCAGGACTTGGAAAAATCAAAACCAGGTTGTTTCCTTTTATTCTACTTTTAATACTTAAACTCATAAAATTGGAACACTTATGATCACTTACCAAATTATGACCCTTACATGGATGAAGAGCAACATAGATTCAAGAGTATAAAATATCAGTCCATTTTTATAATAAATTTACTTCACCTTTTAAGTAAGACACTGATAGGGCAGGACCAACAAAAGAAATCACAAATAAGAGAACATACCTCCCTCTTAGACACCATTTCATTCTTTCTTTTATACTATTTAGTTTCAACCTAATCATGATCAAACATACAGGTTGACAATCAATCTATTAACCAGCTGTCAACTAGATTAATTCTAATCAATCTTTAATGAGGGCTTAATCCTACAGTTCTTACAATCAATCACCTCCTTTCCATTTTTTCATTTTCCCCTTTTATCAAACTCTACACATTTAGGAGTAGACCATTCCCAGATGAAAGACTTGTGACATAAGCCAACATAGCAAGTTATGAACACCATGCGTATGAGCAACAAATTTAGTCAAGAAAACCAGCCTTATGCAAACAAAAAAGGGAGACAGAATTCACACTCAAGTGCCATAATCATGATGGTCCTGAGATTTGCTATAGGCCATGGGCAATTAGCATATACTTGCCATAAGTCACAGGTGATTATACATAATCTAGCCCACATTAGATGATGACTCAACCATAGATATAGCCATGAACAACCTATCAAACTCTAAGCTGAAGGTATGAACCTGATACTCCTTTTGTTTTAGTGTTGATTGACAAACAAAACAGACCATTGACTTATCTTGTTTTACCTTATTCTAGGCGGGCAAGGTCATTTAAGAGGAAAGGATAGAAGCAATAAGGCATCCTACTATTATATTTTCAGAGATTCAGCAAACAGGTTCACATTTTATCTAAGTGTTCCTTTATTTACTTATTTTCAAAAGAAAGAGAAACATATCATGGATTATGTCCAAAACAACTTGTCAAGTTCAAACAACACAGTTAAGATTTTGACAAAAGACCTCACTTCACAATAGGGGCAATTCATGACTAGTCAACAAAGCATGGGACTTAACTGTAGTCACAAGCATACACTACTAGCAAATCATCCACATTCATTTGTACTAACACATAGATTGTCTCATCTTCCTCCTTTTTTAAATTAAGTTGGACTCATACATTGACTCTACTTAGGATCATGATCAGTAAACTAGCAAAACATTTAAGAAAAAGACAAGGGAAATGGAGCGGATTTTTCAAAAGCACTTCACACACACATTTTTATGATGAACATAGAACCTCAAGATCACATGAACAAACAAGAGCAATAAGTAATTCAACAGCCTACTTCTTAAATGACCTTCACAATAACACATACATCAATCCCTATTGTGTTTGTATTAAATAAAGCACACATTAAGCATAGAACTAAATAAGGCATACTTAGCATCATCAGACATATAAACATAACTAACCTACAAACATATTCAAACTAGGTAGAATACTAAATACAAAATGAAATGAATTAAATTAAGGTTTACCTCTTTAGTGTGCCGCCAAGAAAAGAACGGATTTAAAGTAAAAGATCATGGCGATTTTGTCTAAAATTTTTGGAAAACATAGTAAAGTAAGGATTCATTTCCACATTTGGACAAAAGTAGTCGCGAAATAAAGTGTATATGTAATATTTCATCACAAAGGGCATACAGATGTTGTGCATGTTAGCACATGCCTCTAAAAATGCCATTTTTTGCATGAGAGTGGCGAGAAAAGCATGGCGGATACCTAGGGTTTTACGCGAGAAGGGAAAGGAGGAGAGAGAGAGAGAGAGAAGCGGGGGGGGGGGGGGGGGGGTATATAACATTTAATTAAAAGGATTGGGCCGGGTCACAGGCCTTAAGTTTTCTTGTATACACCAAGTTTATACATATATATTTCATATATATGTGTGTGTGTGTGTGTGTGTGTGTATACTTTGGTGTATTTTAATTACGGGAAAAATTAGGCCGTAGTTATTTTAAATAATTGTAAAAAGTCGATCAAATGGTCAATGGGACTAAAATGGCCTTAGTTAATTAGGCTAGCATAATTATTTTAATTATGGCCTTTTTAATCAATTTTGGAAATTAAATTAAACCTATTATTTCAAATCAAACGTGAATAGACTGATTTGGCAAAAACAACTCTAATTTCATTAAATTATGGATTGACTAAATTAATTATGGCCAAGGCAAAAAAATATAAAAGCTCAATTTTGCAATAATTATCACTTAATTTCTTAATTAGCCTAATTAAAATATTTAAGGGCCATTATGCTTATTTTATAAAAATAAGAAGTCAAAAGGGTTAAGTAGTTAATTACTTAAATTATTCAAATTTTCAAAGATAAAATCAAAAGGGAAGAAGTATTTGCAAAAGAATTTTAGGTAATTAAATAAGAACTCTTCCTCTAT
The DNA here is from genome assembly GCF_019175385.1 of Lycium barbarum. Lineage (NCBI taxonomy): Eukaryota > Viridiplantae > Streptophyta > Magnoliopsida > Solanales > Solanaceae > Lycium > Lycium barbarum. The sequence goes on from NC_083337.1 coordinate 21,795,933, forward strand.
CTCTCCTTTTCCTTTTTAAATTAAATTTAACAAAATATCATGAAAATGCTCATTAATTTCTAAATAAAATTTATGATGCATGAAAATCCTTTTTTGTTAATTTAAGGGAAAAAAATATTGATCTGGACAATTTATAAAAATCACTAAATGTTTTCAAAAATGCTCAGCTCATTTATTTATTATCCGGGGATTCTGAGTGATTGAAATAAATTATGAGATATCAAAAATTAGGTATCAGCAGTTAAACCTACACTGGGGCCTAATTTTTTAGAGAGTCTCAAAAATTTCCTACCAGAAACAATCGACAAAGAAAATGGCAAAACAAAGCCATACACTACCGCAAAATTTGAGGGAACCTCAAACATTCTCGCACAATTAGACAAAGCAAGGGTCGCTCAGAACAAGTCTAGAAATTCAGGTTGAATTTTTGAAAAAGATCTGAAAAATCCTATCAGTTCAGAGAATCAGCAATCGTACCACCCGAGAGAGTCGGAAGACCTCGTTCAAAGACACAGGCCATGACAAAAGATTTTTCAATATATATATATCGACACGCACTTTATAAATTTTACTTTAGATTTTCAAAATATACCCATTAGTATAAATACGCTATAGAACCATCTCTCAAATACCGAGCCCAAGAGGGTTCGAAAGAGCATCAAGAAGAGCCGCCAGACGGGAGGATGACGACACTAATTGGCCTCTTAGGAAACTCACAATTTTTCTATGGATGCACGTTTGTAATAGGGCAACAGACCCATCTTCAACCGGCTTACACTCAACGGAGGTGAAAGGCATGCCCGACCAAAAAGGTCACAGTGGATGAACGTAAAGACATATCTGACAAAAGGGTCATGATAAAGACAAAGGCGCATATTCGACCACGAGGGCACAGCCCACACTATCGACGAAAGAAATATTATCTAGCCAAAAGGGCCATATCTTTCACCCCCATCATATTTTTACTTTCTTGTTACCAAGAGGGCTATTGTACGTTTATTTTCCTGCTGCTGAGAGGGTCATTCATACAAACTGCTGAGAGAGTCATTCCTACATACTGCCGAGAGGGCCATTCATATAAACTACCAAGAGGACCATTCACACAAATTGCCATGAGGGCCATTGCACGTTTATTTTCCTACTGCCGAGAGGGCCATTCATAAAAACTGCCAAGAGGGCCATTTCACATTTATTTTTCGGATGCCGAGATGGCCATTCATACAAACTACCAAGAGGGCCATTCATACAAACTGCCTAGAGGGCCATTGCACGTTTATTTTCCTACTGCCGAGAGAGCCAATCATACAAACTGTCGAGAGGGTCATTCATACAAACTACCCAGAGGTCCATTCTTAGAAACTGCTGAGTGGTCCATTCATACAAATATCATGAAAAATATCTGCAATATTGTCGAATTTCAAAAGCAGGTGCACAACCTCCAAAAGGGAGCCAGCTTGCCGAACCAGATCTAGACGAATTGCGGAGCAAACGTGGAACTTTTTCTTACTCAACCAGTCAAGATAGGGTGCCTATGAGAGTCAAGCTCTCCGGCCAGCACTTGAAAGCCATCGAATCTCAGACTTAGCCACAATTTGTCTATTTTCTTAAAAAAAAAAACCGCCACTAGTCGGATACACGCTTGGAAATCTGAAAGTATTCCCCTCAAAAGGGACATACTCTTGTCCAGCGAGTTGAACTATATGTGTCCTGATTCCCAGAGACCAGGAATATGTAGGCAGGCTCAAAACTAGAGCGTCGGCCACAATCTAATCACCGTCCTGGGAAACCCTTGTCACAATACCGGAAGTCTCAGGACCTTCCTACTAAATCACTTAAAAGTCTTTAATTGAGTCGAACTATAGGTGGCCTAAATTCTCGTATAATCCCGAGATATGTAGGAAACCTAGAAGCCCGAGTCCGGCCGCGTATGTGAATTGCATGAAATTAAAGGGTAAGATGAGCCGGGTCCGTCAAAATTTAAGGTTAGGCAAATTTCGTTACTCAGGGATGGTCCCGCCATCCCCGAACACCGAAGGGGAAGTTGTTGAAACCTAATTTTTGACATCCCATAATTTATTTTAATTACTCGGAGTCCTTGGACGACAAATAAAATAAGTTGTGCTTCTTGGAGGGTCTAAATAATTCTTATAAAAAAAATTAGTTGGGACGATATTTTCACCCCTTAAATTGATAAAGAGATTTTCAGGACATTACAAATTTTGTGCAAATTAATTGATATTTTATGACATTTGTGGAATATTTTATTGGAATTAATCAAAAGCAAAACAACTTTTGAATAATTCTTTACTTAATTGATTAAATCAAGAAAAATCAGATTAATGAATAATTTATTCTATTTATTGTCAAATGTAATTTTGAGTAATTAAAAAGAATTTACCTTTTTTACCCCTCAAACTCTGATTCTGTGTGTTTGCATAGTTGTTTGATTAATAAATTGTTTTGAGTTTTTGTTTCCTCAGTGTTATTAAAGCTTTAAGTGAAAAGTTTAAGTCTTCCCTAGTTCTAAAAAAATTATTTCTTTTTTTGTTGCTTGGTATTTGGTGGCTGAGTTTGGTGTTGGAAGCACAAGAAGGCATCCAAGTCCATTCTTGCTCCGATTACCCTTTAAAAAGGTAACCATCTATTAGTTTGTTGCTTTATTTTAATTTTTGTCTATATTAATTATAGTTTGATGTGATTAAGTGTTCTATGTGTAGTTGTAATGTAGTTCAGTACTGGTGGTATGCCTATTTGATGTATGAACAATAATTTTTGTGTTTGAATTAGAATTAAAAGTTTATTAAATAATGTGCTTGGTTGGATTCTGTTTATTCCATTTGGTAATGTGTTTGGTTTAAAGATTGTTTAAAGATTTACAGATCTAATAAGTAGTATGTTTGGTTCAGCTCTAGATCATTCTACTTAGTAGTATGCTTGGCTTAAAGGTTGGGTCAAATGTTAAAGGTTTATGAAGTGATGTGTTTAGTCTGATTCTGTTTATTCTATTTGGTAATGTGCTTGGTTTGAAGTTTGTTTAAAGGTTTATTAAGTAACGTGCTTGTTCATTCTATCCAGCAGTGTGCTTGGCCAAAAGGTTAGTAAAGACTTAAAGATTGATACTTTATTGTATATTAATAATGTGCCTAGTTAGATGTTTTAAGCAATGGTTTTGAGGGCCTGAATCATGATAAAGATGTTCATTAATCCTACACTTGTCTGATTGCTCTTGATTGTAACAATTTGGTTTAGCTAATGAATATCAGGACCTAATTGAACTTACCTCTGAGTGGGGTTTGTCTGAATAAGAATGTACTTGGGTGGGTTGAAGGGTCTTTGACACTATTAAATTTTTTCTTATTCAAGACAACCCTAAGATGGTCTTTACCTTGCCTAAAATGGTCAACCAACTAGTAAAATAGGTTTGTTAAGTTGTGATGATAGTTATACTTGCTTTAACTTAGTAATAAGGTGCCAAATCCTGAAAAAATGGTATTAAGAAAGAACTTTAAGGATTGGTAGCTTGACATGAAAGCATGTGTGTGTGTGAGTCTGTTTTGTTTTACCATGTGTATAAGTGTATGTGCTATGTGTAGAAAAATCATATTTCCAAGACTGATCACATAAAATTTGATAATTATAAAGATAAGAGAAAAAGGGGAATAATGGGAGAACTTTAGTAGGTGTCTGTCTAGGTTGTCTTTGTAAAGCTGCTTGGTACTGCTTTTTGGGATGGTGTGGATTGAATATCTTTAAATGAACAAGTAGTGTAGGGTCAAGAAAGGAGATGGTGAAGTTTAGGGTTTGTAAAGTTAAAGTGGTTTTGTATTTGAGTCTGACTTGCTTATCATATGTGTTTTGGTCCTAAAAGAAGGACATATATGCTCTGAGATGCTGTGTGGTATAAAAAGGATAAAGTCATTCCATAGTTAGACTTTGGGTTGAGATTGCCTTTGAATATTAGTCTGTGTCATTTCCATTTAAATACATATGTTGGGTCTGTCTTAGTGATAGAGTTCAATGAGTCATCTATGGTAGTTTTTTGATAGTGTTAGGTTGTTCTAAACCTTCCTATGGTCCTTAGTGTTGTCACTGGGGTATGAGTATGAGGCCATGGGATGGGTAAAAAACTCTCTTAAAGGATCTAACTCATTCTTGATTTCTTTAGCCATAAACCCTTCCAACTCTCCCACTAGGCTGACAATCTATCGATTTGCTCAATTTTCTTATACGAAGGAGTCGCGCAAGTTGTGTTTAGTGAAAGGGATCAACCTACCCCGTGGCAAGACCATGGGTACTGGAGTGGCTGTGGAAGTAGGAGGAGTTGTGGAAGTAGGCGGGAGCTATGAAAGTAGTCGGAGCTATGGAAGTAGCCAGACCAGATGAGGACGCAAGAGTTTCTGATGATGTTGGTGCTGCCGTGGTGGCAATAGCGGGAGTCTCCTGAGTAGCCTCAAGCATTGGCTCATCATGGTCCTATGGCTCTGACTGAGGCCATATCGATGTCAATGTGGGCACAACTGTCAATAATGAAGCCAGAGATATAGATCCGTGCTCTTCATTAGATCATAAACATGCTAAGCTTGGATATGGTGATCTGTATGGGGATACCGTTGAACACCGGCTATGAGGCATAGTCTAGTAATAAGACAGGGATACACCAATGAAAGGCCAGGCTGTTGTGTAGCTGGTGGATTTCCTCCATAATAAGCTTGCCTATACAAATAGTATATTGAGACATAATGGTTGCTATAAGTATTACCTGGTCAATGGTGAGCTGATTATCTAACTGAGTGGGGTAGAACTAGTTGATGAGGATACTCCACCATGATTTTGGCCTCAAGTGAGATGTTAGCCTTTTAAATCGGAATTTTGGGGTTGGTGCACCACCCGGGCTCTCCCCATGCAATTATTGAAGGTACCTATGGTAACTCACCTAGTTGATCCTCCCTTTCACTTCTCAATCTATAGTTAAGCTCGTCCGTATTTCAGGCGGCACAAAATCATCCCCAAAGTAGAAATGGTTGACGGCTCTTCTGGAGATGTCAATTCTCAACCCTCGGACCGCAACCTTTATAAGCCTCACCGATTTCTTTTTCTATTGCACTGGCTTAAACTGATTATTTATCTCAGCTGCATACGAAGCATATAACTCCCTGACAATGATCATACAATACTCCCCCGGAGGATGGTTGAGGAACACCTATTTGTGGAATTTAATGATGCATAATATATTTGGGAATTTCTCTAACCCATCAAAGCTGATTCACCTTTCCTCATAAATGCATCTTCGTGGCCCCTCACTGCCTTACTCAGTTCTATACCATGCTCAAATAGGTCCTTCAATCCTTTTACAGAAAATTGAAAAACGTTCGCTGACTTTCATCAGCAATTCATTCTGCCTTATGGCCTCTTCCTCGTCCGATCCTTCTTGAGTTTGTTGTCCCAGAGGGCTAGAACTCTGCCTACCTTTGTGAACGGAATGACTATTGGGTGACGACGATTCCCCCTCTTCAGACCGGGTGATGCCGGTGTTTGTTCTACACTTCTCTGCCTGGTGACCCTGACCAGAGGTGTGTCATCATCTATATTCTTTACTTCAGGGTCGAAGGGCAAGTCACAAAGTCTCAATCTGAAATGTGGTTGACCTCAGTCCCAGCCCTATCCACTTCGTTCTGCACTAACCCTTCTCACTTTATTTTTTGGGGCCATATGTAATGACCAATTTGGCCGTTATAGTGTTTTGACCCATTTAACCTTGTTGACCCTTCCCCTGAGTCCTGTTAGTACGATCTATGACTTAGTGAAGTCATTACTTTGGGTCCTAAGGAGTTTGGGGATGTTTTAAGTCTTGAGTGAAGGTTTAGTTTCATAGTGTTGGGGTGGACTTGGTTAATAACGGGTTAAAATGATCTCTTCTGGGATTGTCGAGGTCACGGGTGAGTCCGTAACGTGGTCTCCACTCAAACACATATATTATTTGTGTTCAGGAGGTTTCGGATGAGCTTCGGGGACTAAAACAAAGTTTTCAACATTTCAGAAAATTGGGTACCCGTTGTGGCGCAGGGTGCACCCGCTGTGGCGAAGGGTTTAGGTAGAAAAGTCGTTGTAAGTGTATATTTCGAGTCTTTCCCCACAAAATCCCAAAAACACTTCCCTAGAAAGTGAGAGGCTATTATCCTAGGACTAGGGTGAAGTTCCTCCTTGAAGGTAAGTGCAAACCCTTATGTTATTCATTACCATTCCTTCTTCAAATCCCATGACAAGCTTAAGCTACATTAAGGGTGGGTGAAATATTAGAACCCAAGAATTGATGAAACCTTCAATAGTTGAAGGGTTGGGGAGATCACAATGGAAAAGAATTCACAAGTACTTTAGGGTAAGATTCTAACCTAGTATTCATCATTTGTTGTCGACTATCATCATCCCATAGTCATCCTACACACTAAATTTGAAGACTTAATGGTTTAAGAACCCTAGGGCTAAAAATAGAAAAGATGACTTTGGTTATCTTGTGATCAATACAATTTCATGAAATTAAGATTGAAGGTTAACTAGATGATGGGTAAGGTAATTGTGCACTAATTTTTCCGTTTTACCCTTATGAACCCTGAGTCACATTGTAGGGGTATTTTGGGTATTTTTTTTGAAAGTATACCAATATGGGTATTGTTGTCTTGTTTTCTGATGTAGATTAATTATTTGATAGAGGTTAACCATTTTGAGGCTCTGCAAAGAGGAAGGAAAGGATAAGGTTTGACGGTTCGAGACTGTTGTTTGATATTCCAGGTAGGTTACAGCTTACTTTAGTTAGACCTTGATTAGCGAAACGTATGTATTGTATAGAATTGACAAGAGAAAACATGATTAGGTCTTCAAACATGGTCTGTTGGTTGGATATTAACTAGGTTGGTATGACTTCTGATTTCGTTGGCTCGTCGTTGTTACTTTATGTACTGAAATATAAGGTGTAGTTGTATTCATACTGTCACGACCTAACTAGGGGCTATGATGGGTACCCGGGGCTGACCACCGAGCACCGCTTATTCTACTACTCATCATACTCATTCTGCGTTCATTCGTTATTCTCATGCTTCTAACCATAGAGGAACAATTTCCACTTTGAAACATATTTACCTTTATATACATAAGCCCTTCGGCTATCAAAATAATGCATATATACAAGTGGGAAAAATCGTGGTACCATATTACCCACACATACGTATCTACGAGCCTCTACTAGAGTACTAGACATCCGAACGGGACAGGACCCCGTCATCAAAGAAAAAGGACGTCAGTATAAACATTGTACTAAGTATGTAAGGCATGAATAAAATGAACGTAATAAAGAAATCATGAAACATAAGATGAGGGTATAACCTGCTTAACCTTTTAAGAGTAAGTGAATTTTATACATATTACATATATCATCATGTCACATATACCATTGTCGTTAACCCGCGTCCGGGTAACCATCATACGCTGCCCACTAGGTGTCATGCCCGATCCTCTAGGCTCGGTATAGTTGTAAGCATCCCGCCTTAGCGGTGTCATGCCCGCGGTGACATGCCCGGCCCTCTAGGCACGGTGGAATCATATCATTGTGAACACATCATAACTCATCATCATCATACATTGGTCATAGAATATGCATTAGAGCTTAAAGACAATTTATAACTATATCGGGGTGACATAAGGTCGAGATCCCTCGATACATTATGGGGTGATCATATTCATCATATCTCATCTTGAAGGGACTAACGTTGTAAGGAGAGTGTACAAAATGAACAACATCAATGGATCATACTTAGGATCATTAGCTTTGTAGAAGCATCATATCCTGAACTTTAGAATCTTTAGACTTAAGCTCATCATCATCATTATCATACTCATAACGTATCTCTTATCTTTATCTTATATGAGGGTCTTCATAAACATAGACTCATAATTTTCGGAATGTAAGAAGGTCATGGAGAATAGGGGAAGTCATGTCATGGGATTCATGCCTTGACAAAGAAAGGACTAGCCTTATAACCTTTTTTTTAGCTATTCAATCACTTGAACGTTCTCCTCCGATGTTCACGTTTTTACCTTCAAGAGAGTTTTTGTACTAACATTAGATAATCGATAACTCAAGCATGGTTGACTAAAGCTAGAGAAAATTGGGTAACACTTCCTTTGTTTATACAGCTTTCTCCATATCACATATCAATTCCCAATCATCAACAATAACATTCATAATATCATAATCAATAACTTTTGTCAAGTTCATCATTATCCAACTCCCACAATTTCCTCTCAAGGTCATCCATAATCATGGTCATAATACAACATTACATTCATCCTCATCTAATGTTTCTCCCATGTTCTTAAGGTCATTTATAGCACAATGATAATCACAACATATCAAGAATCAAAATTCATTCTAAGCTACCATTCAAAGATGTCACTATTCTCATATTTATGGCCCATCTTCCACCTCCTTTCATAATCTAAGTCTTTCAACCCCTCAACACCCTAAACAACATGAAATGATCATAAAACTTACCTTTGATAGAGTGGGAATCAGCTCTGGGTGGAAACACTTCACATGAGAAAAACCCTAGTTTCACTTCCAATGAGATTTCTTGTCTTGGATGAACCCTAATGAGTTTCTTATATTTAATTCTCTTAGTTTGATGAAGTTGATCATTAGTTTCTCTTGAATTCTTGTAGGAGAAGTGTGTGTAACTCTCTAGAAGCCTTGAGAGAGATGGAGAAGTGTGGGAAATGAAATTAGTGAAGTGGGATCACATTTAAATACTTGAACTTAACTCAGCCCGTCGGGTGTTCTACGGACACTTATACGGTCCGTATAAGTGACCGTACTTCACCATTAGAGATTTGTTTTTTCTATTGGGTGTTATACGGTCCCTTATACGGACCGTATAAGCGGTCGTATAACCCCATTTTCCTGAAATGATTTCCGTTATTCGTTTGATCTCCAATCCTTATGGAACCTTCTTGTCACTTGTTTAACACTTCATTACCAATCTAAGGAGCATTATAACTCTTCTTTAAGACATCATCAAGTCAACCTTAACTCGATCCTTTACACATCCTTCTCCAAAATACAACTTGTGCTCAACATTCTTTAACGAACTTTCTTCTTTTGCTTCAAATCTCTTTAGAAATCTTAATTAGCATCATTGAATAACTTTTCTTACGTATAAAAACATCGTAAACTCCTTACCCTACGTTAGCTTATTCACTAGGCAACGACATGAAATATTTTCGAGGTGTAACATCTATCCCCCCTTTAGAAACATTTGTTCTCGAATGTTAAGTTCTCAGGAATTCTCTAAATATTTTGCTAGATTTTCCCCTGTAATATGGAGCTATCACCTTGTCACAACAGACCACAATAAACATGCCTCACAGGGCCACAATACAATAGCAATATTTTTATGGCCATACACGACCAAAAGCATGAAAAGAAAGCATACATACTTGATAATGTTGATGTTTCACCTTGAATCTCTTCCAGGGGTTGAAATAAGTGCGGTTACTTAGACTTCATATTTTCTTCCACTTCCCGAGTCATTTCATCTCGGTTATTATTCCTCCATAAGACTTTGACTGAAGCTACTTCTCTATTCCCAAGTCTTCGTACTTTCCTGTCTAGTATGGCAATAGGTACCTCTTCATAAGCTAGCATTTTCCGTCACTTGAACATTATCTACTGGCACAATTCTAGTAGGAGCTCCAACACATTTTTGGAGCATTGAGATAGGGAAAACCGGATGGACTGATTCATGTTCTGAGGGTAAGTCTAATTCATAAGCTACTTGACCCACCTTGCGGACAATCTTATAAGGCCCAATATATCGAGGGCTCAATTTTCTTTTCTTACCAAATCTCATCACGCCTTTCATCGGTGATACCTTCAGAAATACCCAATCATCCACTTGAAATTCTAAGTCTCGCCGACGGCTGTCCGCATAAGATTTCTGGCGACTTTGGGCTGCCAATAGTTGGTCTCGGATCACCTTGACCATTTCCACCGCTTGTTGAATCAATTTAGGGCCTATTAGCTATACCTCTCCTACTTTAAATCACCCAATTGGGGATCTACATTTCCTCCTATATAGAGCTTCATACGGAGCCATTTGAATACTGGAATGATAGCTGTTGCTGCATGCAAACTCAATAAGGGGCAAGTGCTCATCTCAACTACCACCGAAATCTAGTAAACATGCTCGTAGCATATCTTCCAAGGTCTGAATGGTACGTTCGACTTGCCCATCAATTTGCGGATGAAATGTTGTGCTAAGCCTCACCTGAGTACCCAAACCTTCTTGGAAAGATTTAAAGAATTTTGCTGTAAATTGTGCTCCTCTATCTGTGATAATAGACACCAGAATACCGTGGAGCCGCACTATCTCCTTAAGATATAATCTTGCACAATCTTCTGCTAAGTACGTAGTTCTAACTGGAAGAAAATGGGATGATTTTGTGAGTCTATCTATGATCACCCATATAGAGTCATACTTGCTTCGGGAATGGGGTAACCCTACAACGAAATCCATGTTGATCACTTCCCATTTCTAGGTTGGAATCTCCATTGCTTGCAATAATCCTCCCGGATTTTGATGCCCGACTTTCACTTGCTGACAGTTTGGACATTGGGCTACAAATTCTGCAATCTCTTTCTTCATTCCATCCCACCAATACATTAGCTTAAGGTCGTGGTACATCTTTGTCGCTCCTGGATGAATAGAATACCGAGAATAATAAGCTTCTTCTAGAATTCGACGGCGTAATTTTGCAACATTAGTAACACATAATCTGCCTCGGTATCTAAGAACTCCATCTATAGAAGTTTCAAATGGTGGCTTTTCTCTTTCAGGAAATGTGTCTCTATAATGCCTCAACTGAGGATCTTCATATTGACACTCTTTCACCTCCATGTCCAAGGATGAAACTGTTGGATTATTAATATCAATTCCTACACCACCTGAATCAATTAGACGAATTTTGAGGCTGGCTAGCTGGTGGAGCTCATGAATTAATTCTTTCTTCTCTGGAGGAATCTCACATAGACTTCCCATTGATTTGCGATTAAGTGTATCAGCCACTACATTCGCCTTTCCGGGGTGGTATAAAATGCTCACATCATAATCTTTCAGTAGCACTAACCACCACATCTGTTGTAGATTTAACTCCTTCTGCTTAAAGATATATTGGAGACTCTTGTGATCTGTATAGATATCGACATGTACACCATACAAGTAGTGTCTCCACATTTTTCATACATGGATAACCGCAACCAACTCAAGGTCATAGGTCGGATATTTCTTCTCGTGTTTCCGCAACTGCCTTGAAACATAGGCAATGAATTTATCATGCTGCATCAATACACAACCTAACACAACACCAGAGGTATCCCAATATACAACTTAATCATCTAGCCCTTCTGGAAGTGTCAAGACTGGGGCCGAAGTCAGTCTGTCCTTCAATTCTTGGAAACTGTGTTCATAAGCATCAGTCCATTGAAATTTCGCTAATTTTTGGGTTAACATCGTCAATGGTGCCGAGATGGAGGAAAACCCTTCCACAAATCTTCTATAATAACCGGCCAATCCCAGAAAACTATGGACTTCTGTAGGGGTTGTAGGCCTTGGCCAAGTTTTCACAGCTTTAATTTTTTGGGTATCAACCCGAATGCCATCAGCTGAATTAATATGGCCCAAGAATATCATAGAATTCAGCCAAAACTCGCACTTTGAAAATTTTGCATACAATTCTCGAGTACGAAGAATCCCCAGGACAATGCGTAGATGGTCTACATGCTCGGATTCTGTCCGAGAATATACCAGAATATCGTCAAGGAACACGATCACGAATAGATCTAAGAGTGGCCTGAATACATTATTTATCAAATTCATAAACACTACCGGAGCATTTGTCAACCCAAATGATATTACCCGAAATTCATAGTGGCCATATCTCGTTCTGAAAGCTGTTTTGGGGATATCTTCTTCTCTAACTCTCACTTGATGGTACCCTGACCTTAGATCTATTTTGAAAAACCACTTGGCACCCTATAGTTGGTCAAACAAATCATCAATTCTTGGGAGAGGATATTTATTCTTGATTGTCATTTTATTCAACTGCCTGTAATTGATGCACATCTGTAGGGAACCATCTTTCTTTCGTACAAATAGGATTGGTGCTCCCCACAGTGATAAACTGGGCCTAATGAATCCTTTTTCAAGCAAATCCTTTAATTGTGCCTTTAGCTCTTTCAATTCTACAGGAGTCATTCAGTAAGGAGGAATAAAAATAGGTTTAGTGTCCGACAACACATCAATAGCGAAATCAATCTCTCTTTCAGGAGGAAGACCTGGATGTTTATCGAAAAATACATCCGGAAACTCATTTACTACCGCGACGGATTGGAAAGTTGGTGACTTTGCTTCCGTGTCATGAACTCGGATTAGGTGATAAATATAGCCTTTGGCTGTCATCTTTCTTGCCTTAATGTAGGAAATAAACCTACCTCTGGGACACGTTGTATTACCTTTCCATTCAAGCACGGGTTCTCCCAGAGTTTGGAATCGATCAACTCTCGTTCGGCAATCGACATTGGCATAACAAGAGGCCAACCAATCCATACCCATAATCTCATCAAAATCTAGCATTTCTAGCTCAATCAAATCAACAATAGTTTGACGTTTACATACCATCACAACATAATTTTTATACACTTGTCTAGCTATTATAGGATCACCAACCGGAGTAGATACCTCAAAAGGTTTAATTGGCTCGGGTTTCACCCCAATACGTCTAGCAACATAAGGAGTAATATAAGATAGCGTAGAACCGGGATAAATCAACGCATACACATTATGAGAAAATACGGATAATAGACCTGTAACCACATTCGGGAAGGACTCAAGATCCTGTCATCCGGCTAGAGCATAGATACGGGGTTGGGTACTACCTGAACTAGACGCTCACCCTCTGCCTCTACCTCGACCTGCTGAAATCTGGGGAGTCTGCCCTATTGGGCGCACAAAAAAAGAACCAGCCGCTAATCCTGTGGGCTGAACCCCACCTCTAACGTACCTCGAGGGGCAATCACGTATCACGTGCCCATTCTATCCACAAACAAAACAAGTGTCTAATCCTTGGCGATATGGCTCCGAATGTAACTTTCTGCACTGACTATATCGTGGAACTGGTGGTCTCCTCTGGCTATAATCACCCCCAAACTAGGAACCTAAAGCTCTCGAGCTCTGACCCTACCCTGAATGGATAGAGCGGTCAAATCTCCTACCCGCAAATCATGGAGGTGCACTAGTGGCTGACTGGCCCGAATATCTGGAAAATGACTGTCTGGATCCCCCTCTATAGTCGCTACCGGCACCAACGGATCTGGCCCTCTTACTTTGCCCTCTATCGATATCACGCTCACCCCTTTGCGGATGCTGCTGCTCTTTTAGGTTCTGGGCATGGGCCTGAATGCGGGAAATATCCATCCCCTCTTACAATGAAGCTGTTAGACAATCTTTAAATAAATGTGTCCCTAGGCCACTCACAAATCTGTGCACTCTATCTCCCATTTCGGCCACCATAGTCGGAGCATATCTAGCCAATGAATTAAACTGAAGGCTATACTCCCGGGCACTCATATTCCCTTGCTTGAAATTTAAGAACCTATCCGCTCTAGCTCGGCGGACCTCGGGTGGCAAATAGTGGCGAATGAAGGCATCTACGAATTCTTGCCAAACCGGAGGAGGTGTATTCTCCTTTCTCGAGGATATCCAATTATTATTCCAAAGTACCGCCATATCTCGAAGCCTATAAGATGCCAACTCCACATATTCAGTTTCGAAGGCATGAATAATCTTCAATGTTCTCAACATTTCATCAATAAAACCTTGTGGGTCATCATCCGGCTTTGACCCGAAAAACTCTGGAGGATTTAAACTCATAAAATCACGGGCTCCAATACTAACTGCCCTATCACTTGGACCCAAACTCTGCCGCTGTGCCTGGCCGGCAACAAACTGCATCAGTAAATGGATAGCTTCGGTCATTTATTGACCTGAAGCAACAAGTGGAGGAACTGTAGGCATATGAGCTGGAGTTGAAGCCCCCTCTTTCTCTTCTAAAATAGAAGGAGTGGGACAGGCATTAGATGGAGCCTTATTATGTGATTCACCCTCTTCTATATCCGTTGGCGGCTCCCTTTCTACCCGCCTTTCTATCATAGTCTTGCCCTTCTGGCGGCTGTAACTTTTCTCTTCGACGGCATCTCTAAAATCATAACACACTATTAGGGAGGAGAAAATCTTATAACACGGCTCTGTAACACGATCTCATACGAAGAAGGGTGGTCATTTTTCCTAAATGCCTTGTAGCCTTCTGTTATAAGTGTGGCGCGCAACACACCATAAACAAGACGTTACTAGACATGGCTCGTAGACACTTCCTAGGACAGAACTACTCTGATACCACTTTTGACAAGACCCAACTAGGGGCCATGACGAGTACCCGGGGCTGACCACCGAGGACCGCTTATTCTACTACTTATCATACTCATTCTGCGTTCATTCGTTATTCTCATGCTCCTAATCCTAGAGGAACGATTTCTACTTTGAAACATATTTACCCTTATATACATAAGCCCTTCGACTATCAAAATAATACATATATACAAGTGGGAAAAATCGTGGTACCATATTACCCACACATACGTATCTACGAGCCTCTACTAGAGTACTAGACATCCTGACCGGACAGGACCCCGTCGTGTCCAAAACATATAAATATACAAAATAATGAACCATTGGCACCTCCGGAACAATGGAGTGCTCTTGAAGTCTGCTGATAGCTCTTACGAATCTTGATCACCTCCTTGTCTACCTGTGGGCATGAACACAGAGTTCAAAGAAAACGGACGTCAGTACGAACATTGTACTGAGTATGTAAGGCATGAATAAAATAAACGTAATAAAGAAATCATGAAACATAAGATGAGGGTATAACCTGCTTAACCTTTTAAGAGTAAATGCATTTTATACATATCACATATATCATCATGTCACATATACCATCATCGTTAACCCACGTCCGGGTACCCATCATACGCTGCCTACTAGTGGTGTCATACCCGGCCCTCTAGGCTCGGTGTAGTCGTAAGCAGGCCGCCTTAGCAGTGTCATGCCCTGCCCTATAGGCTCGGTGTAATCATATGCACCCTGCCTTAGCGGTGACATGCCGGTCCCTCTAGGCACGGTGGAATCGTGTCATTATGAACTCATCATAACTCATCATTATCATACATTGGTCATAGAATATGCATTAGAGCTTAAAGACAATTATAACTATATCAGGGTGACATAAGGTCGACAACCCCTGATTGCATTATGGAGTGATCATATTCATCATATCTCACCTTGAAGGGACTAACGTTGTAAGGTGAGTGTACAAAATGAACAACATCAATGGATCATACTTAGGATCATTAGCTTTGTAGAAGCATCATATCGTGAACTTTAGAATAGTTAGACTTAAGCTCATCATCATCATTATCATACTCATAATGTATCTCTTATCTTTATCTTATATGAGGTCCTTCATAAACATAGACTCATAATTTCCGGAATGTAAGAAGGATATGGAGAATAGGGGAAGTCATGTAATGGGATTCATGCCTTGAGAGAAAAGACTACCCTTACATACCTTTTCGTTTAGCTATTCAATCACTTGAACGTTCTCCTCCGATGTTCACACATTAACCTTCAAGAGAGTTTTTGTACTAACATTAGATAATCGATAACTCAAGCATGCTTTACTAAAGCTAGAGAAAATTGGGCAACACTTCCTTTGTTTATACAACTTTGTCCATATCACATAGCAATTCACAATCATCAACAATAACGTTCGTAATATCATAATCAATAACTTTTGTCAAGTTCATCATTATCCAACTCCCACAATTTCCTCTCAAGGTCATCCATAATCATGGTCATAATACAACATTACATTCGTCCTCATCTAATGTTTCTCCCATGTTCTTAATTTCATTTATATCATAATCATAATCACAACATATCAGGAATCATAATTCATTCTAAGCTACCACTCAAAGATGTCACTATTCTCATATTTATGGCCCATCTTCCACCTCCTTTTATAATCTAAGTCTTTTAACCCCTCAATACCTTAAACAACATGAAATGATCATAAAAATTACCTTTGATAGAGTGGGAATGAGCTTTGGGTGGAAACACTTGACTTGAGCAAAACCCTAGTTTCACTTCCAATGAGATTTCTTGTCTTGGATGAACCCTAATGAGTTTCTTGCATTTAATTCTATTGGTTTGATGAAGTTGATCATTAGTTTCTCTTGAATTATTGTAGGAGAAGTGTGTGGAACTCTCTAGAAGCCTTGAGAGAGATGGAGAAGTGTGGGAAATGAAATTAGTGAAGTGGGATCACATTTAAATACTTGAACTTAACTCAGCCAGTCGGGTATTCTACTGACACTTATACGGTCCGTACAACATTATACGGTACGTATAAGTGAGTGTACTTCACTATCAGAGAAAGAACATTTCTATTGGGTGTTATACGGACCCTTATACGGACCGTACAATGTTATACAAACCGTATAAGCGGTCGTATAACCCCATTTTCCTGAAATGATTTCCGTCATTCGTTTGATTTCCAATCCTTATGGAACCTTCTTGTCACTTGTTTAACACCTCATTACCAATCTAAGGAGCATTATAACTCTTCTTTAAGACATCATCAAGTCAAACTTAACTTGATCCTTTATATATCCTTCTCCAAAATACAACTTGTGCTCAATATTTTTTAACGAACTTTCTTCTTTTGCTTCAAATGTCTTTAGAAATCTTAATTAGCATCATTGAATAACTTTTCTTACTTATAAAAACATCGTATACTCCTTACCCTGCGTTAGCCTATTCACTAGGCAACGACATGAAATTTTTCCGAGGTGTAACACGTACTGTGGTGATTCAGAATGAATTTCTATTAGGTTGATTATTGTTGATGTCAGCTTGTTGCCCTGTTATTGTGATTAGACTTGTTACCTGAATTATTGTGTTGTAATACGAGTTGCACCAAACTTTCTCTTAATGTGACACGCATATTCGGAGAAAAGAAGGAAAATGAGTTTAAACCTAAATCGTATGTATACTTATGATAGTACACAGATGAAATCTTGATTATGGTCTACTGTTGATAACGATATCATACATGGCATACATTCTCATTTATACACATATTAATATTGAATTATGACTTAGTGTTGATGATGACATATGAGGAAATGGAGTACCTTGGTGATACAAGACTTAGTTGGAAGGTGTACATGTTATGTTGGGAAGTAAAGAGGGATATAGACCTTTATATTGATTGAGATGGTTGGTATGATTCAGTTCATAGTTGAGCTGATTTATCTAAGTATGGATAGGACTTGTGGTTTTGTGACTTGTACCTTCATTGTTATTTTGTTTGAATTATTTTACCCTGTTTCCACTCATCTATGCATTCATACATGATGGAAAGTGATATGAAATCAGTGAAGAAGTTAATATAATCTTCTTGTTGAACTTGTGATACTTTTTAATACATGGTACATGATAAATTGATCATTGAGTGATAATGTGGGCTAAATGCCATTATTCGATGTGCGGTGACCTATAATTTGATGACAATTGTGGTGAGAAGTTATGTTATATCCCGCATTTTTGTGCAATCGAATAATTCAAGATAATCGCGGGAAGATGACAAGCAAGACCTTATTTTTATTTTGTTTGGCATACAAGTTGTTTATGAAAATTTTGAAGCGGGAATGTTAAGCAAGGTCAAGGGTATAAACGGAAATTCGCAATACGATTCATAGAAACGTAGAGGAGTGCTAGGGGTAAATTTGGAGAGTTGGAAAATAAATTGTATGAAATGCTAGACACAAAAAAAAAAGGTGGGCTTGGTCCTTGGGCCATGTTGGCCGTCCACTTCTTGGTGGGCTTAATCCCACATGGAATTTTAAGGGGTCAAAATAAAAAGATGACCAAGTCATCTTTTTCATTCAACCTCTAGAAACTTCAAGACTTTAGGAGAAAAGAAAAGAAGGAGAAAAACATCTAGACCCTTTCGGCCATAGCAAGAGCAAGAGAAACCTTGGGGATTTTTCATCAAAAAATTCATCTCTTCTATCCAAACAATCCATTGAAGGTTCCTAAGCAAAGTAGAGTGGTTTTTGAAGCAAGGAAAACACATTTTCATGTATGTTGTGGATTCTAGTCAAGTGAAGGGTTAGAGACAAAAGGTAAGAATTCATTCTCTTTCATATGTTATGGATGTTGTGCATGTTGTAGCGTATGGAATGAGTGAAATTCATGAAGAAGATAAAAATAGGGGTTGGCCGTGTGTTGTGTGTGTGTGACCGTGCATGTGTGTTTTAGTGTAAGCCGTGTGGTTGTGTTGAAATATGGAAGAGAATGAGTCAATTTTATTTAGAGTTTTGGTTGTTGTTATGTTGTGGGTTCTATGTTGCTAATGAATGTCTAGGAACCTTAGTGAAGTTGTAGTAGTGGAGGCTTGTTTTAGAAGTTATATGAATGGAATATAATGTTCTTGCATGCATGAAAGACAATATGATTAGTATGATGTTGTTGGAATATATTATGAGGTTGTTATTGTTTTTATTGGAGTTGGAAGGTTTTTGAAAGATGTAGTAAATTGATTGAATATGGAAATTGTTAGTATTGTTGTTGACATTGTGATTGATAATTTTGCCGGGTTGAATTCCCGGGATTGTTGTTGATTGAAATTGGCCAAGTTGAACTTGGTGGGGGAGTGCTGCCGAAATTTCGGTAGACAAATGTTACTTTAAGATTCCAATTCCAAATGCTCTAACCAAAGTTGGTAAATGTGACCAATTTGTAGATTTTGACGGATTTGCAACTTGAGTTTGGAATATCATAAGGAGCGGAAAGAGGTATGTAAGGCTTCACCCTTCCTTCTATGGCATGTCTTAGACGTAATATGTTGGATATGAGCCTCGGGGATAACTCTACCCTCCGAAATCCGCGCCTAAAGTTTCCCCTTTTTCATTTAGTAGAATTGAATTAAAAATTGTGTAAAATGTTGGAAGAATCTCCTAAACCTCTAGAAGTCGCATAAATAGGACCCGACTAACCTAAAACCCTCACAAGTAATGCCATGACATGTAACATATGTAAATTTGTCACGCCGCCTCATTTGACCCGAGGTGGGCCCGTTGTTCCCGGATTTTCCTTATTGTTCTGCTTGACTTACTTTGAAGCTGAATCCAAAAGAAACCTTTGATTCTTATTCCGTTGTCAAATGGCAAGTACTATACCTATCCCAACGAGAATACTTCTATGACGATAATGATAACGATGATGTTAGAAAAGAGAATATGCCTACGATAAGTATGACCGGAATGATTCCATGACCAAGATTTCTAAGCAAAGGATTCAATGTGAATACGAAGGTGACAAACTAGTTCTTGATCCTTATCTCTATTTCTTAGCTATGACACTATGTTCTAAGGATTTCAAAGCCTATGTATTGACGTCTATGATGCCTATGATTTCATACTATGTTTTCTTCTAGTACTATTCTTCGTTGGTAGTCTCGCCTTAAAATACTTGTTCCTTCAAGGTGAGACGGAGCGATCACGGTTGTTCCATAACGTAATCGGAGGTCACCGACCTTACGTCACTCCGATGGCTACATGATTTTTCCTTGGGCTCTCTTGCATGCTTATATGATATATATATATATATAAGATATGTATATGAACATGGGGTGGGGGAAGGTATACATGGGGATGGGAAGGGAAACATGTTTCACTGCCACCTGGTCAGCTGGCTTATCATCCCGGACGCGGGATGCCCGGACGCGGGATATATGGGCGAGCCGATGTATTTCGGTGCTATGTGGGCGAGCCGACATTGTTCGGTGCTATGATATCACATGATATACTATGATATGCTACGCTATGATATGACATGATATGATATACTATGATATGAAACGCTATGACATGACATGATATGATATGATTAGACATGACAGGACATAAGATCTATTTTCTATGAATATGAAAGAGAAATGTTTTCCAAAGAAAGACAAGCATGCATGGTATCCGGCCTGAAAGGGCATTCCTATGTACTGGTTACCTTTTTGTTTCATTATATGCCTATGACCCCATGATATTGGTAATCATACTCTATGTTCCTGCTTGCATTATTTTTCCATGCCTTACATACTAAGTACACTATTCGTACTGACGTCCCTTCTTGTGGACCCTGTGTTTTATGCCGCGCAGGTCAGCAGGTAGACGGACTTGATTTCTAGGAGTTCTATCAGCAGTTATCGGCAGTGCTCCAGTTGTCCCGGAGCCTCAGATTCTTGGTACTATTTTGTGTATATATGTTCAGGCACGGCAGTACTCGGCCCTTCCTATGTATATGTATACTATGTTTAGAGGCTCGTAGACAGATACGTACAGTTAGATGTTTTGTACTTTTGCTGGTCCTCGTTTTTGTATAAAGTGCAAACCGAGTTTGTTAGCCTATGTTTATAACTATGCTACAAAGGTTAACGTTTAGTAAACAAGAAAAAAAAATATATGGTGCAGTTCATACGGCCCACTTAGTAACAAGAATACGATACGGGGTAGGGGGTGCTCGGTACAAGTATAGGGTACTCGTCGCGGCCCCTAGTTGGGTCGTGACAAGTTAATATGATCTTCTTGATGAAAATGATATACTACTTAATAATCGCTCATTAAAAGTGATGTGACAATTTATGTATATATGTATATGTATATATATATATATATGTGTGTGTGTGTGTGTATAATATGTGTATATGTGTATATGTATATGTATATGAAAAGGTGCATTTGAAAGGGGTGAGGATGTGAACCAGATTTTGGGCAAATTTGACAGGGGTTGAGTATGTGGCCTAAGTTAAAGGCTCGTGATCCGAGGTAAGATTCCGAAGCAGGGTACATGGACACCATAGGTCCCCTGCAAGTCATAGCTATTGGCAAAGACACTAATTAGCATGTATGTACAGTTTGAGCGATTGGCCAGTGCATGGCATTGCATTGCACATCATCATATTTTGCATTGCACATCATTATATTTTATTCTGCATAATTATATGCTCGTTTGGTTCTGACTTTGGTATGGATGTTGAATGCCTATTATGATATAAATATGACCATTGACTGAGTTCAATTGTGGATTAGTGACTCTACCTAGGGACAAAACTTAGACTTGTGATTATCAGGTGAGATTATTGAGACTTGACAGAATTGTGGTTTAGAAGCTTTATCTTAGGCTGTGACTCTGTTATGGGATATTATGTGACTTAGATTTGAGTATTATGTGCCTGTCTTTTTATCTAGTTGATTTTATGCTTATATAAGTGAACTAATCTTAGTCGTCCTATGATGCTTATAGGTACATAGTGTTTGTACTGATACTACCTTGCTGCACCCTTTTTGAGTGCAGATTGTGTTTCAGAGATTTCATCCAGACTACATCTGTAGCTTGAAGCTAGTTTGCTCGATTTAAGATCTGAGGGTGAGCTTCTACCCATGCCATGCCACCAGAAGATCTCTCTTTCCAAATGTCTACTTTAAATGCCAAACATTATTTATTATTATATTTGACATATATTTCATCATTTAGACATTGTTGGTTAGAGTCCTTGTACGATGATTTTCAGATTTTGGGGGTGTAATAGTTAAGACTTCCGCACTTATATTATTTATTATTTATGACTTGGTAAGACTATTTATTCATTCACTTATTTATTTATTGTTAGACTATAAATTATTAAAGAAGTTGAAACTGGCTAGTGATTAATGGCTTAACAGGTAAGAGTTCGCCTACTAGTGATAATAAGGTAGGTGCCCGCACGATCAATAATCTGGGTCGTGACAGTTGGTATCAGAGCATAGGTTCGTGAATCTCATTGTACAAGGGCGTATCTAGTAGTGTCTTGTGGATTGGAACGAAGAGCTCCGTACCTATCTGCGAGAGGCTATGGGATATTTAGAAAATTTCCACTTCTTTCAATCTTTCATGTTACTTCATTCAAATTAGTATGTAGATGATTCCAATTGGTATCTGAATTTCCTTGTCTTATTCTTCATTGAATGGTGGAAATCCCTTTCCTAAGCTCTGGTGCGAGCGGTTTGTCTTACGGCATGGCCTGGTATGGTACCAGATACAGCTTCCTAATTCGGATGCAGGATCCAAGTTCAGTTTCCAGTTGTGACTTGAAGTTTAGTTGTATGGGTTGTAATTTAGACCCGGTTATTTTGTTTGTATGATCTTATAAAACAGAGAACATTGGATAGATTTATCTCCACTTTTAGGAAGGGAATAATTGGTATCGGACTATAACGACCCTCCCGGTCGTTATAGAAATCTTGACCTCCTTAGCCGGTAACACCTCTCCGAGAGTAGAATGAGCTAATAGAAACTCAAATGTAGAAGTCTAAAAACTGAGATTTGGCTTGTTATATTCTGCGTTTTGTGGTGTATAAGTGAATGTCTGTTATGTTTGTTTTACTTAGTATAGTTTTGAGTTGTATTCTTGAGGCTTAGAGGTTCTTTGTAGAAACTAAGTATGGAACTCAGCTAATTACCGGGGTTACTTCCTAAAATGGCCCACTGCGGTGGGTCAATTCCTGCGGTAGCGGACCCGCTTGAGCGGATGGGTCATCGCTATAGCAGGGATTTAAGGGTCATAAGGTCCACTATAGCGGATGGCCGACCGCCATAGCGGATGTGCTATGGCGGAGAAGGATGCGCTACGGCGGAAGGGGAAATCTCACAGGGTCCGGTATAGCTGAGTCCCTGTCGCTTTAGCTGATGCGCTACAGCAGATTGATTGACCATCGCAGTAGATCGACAGACAGTTTCAGTGTTTTAAAGGCCCACACTTAGAATTATTTATTCACTGAACTCCAAAACACTTCCTAAGAAACACTTAGGGCGATTTTCTAAGACTAGGGCAAGGAGACTCTTGAAAGGTAAGTTTCAAACCTTTACTTTGTTCATTCCATTGTCATCCTAAGATTATGCCCCATCTAAAAGGGTCTCTAATGGTGAATTGGGGACTATAAAACCCTAGAACGTAAGAACCCTTGTGATAATTGATGGATTATGAATATTATTGTTAGTTTATCATCCAAAAGCATTGATTGTTACTTGTTAGTTGGGAATTCAACCTTTAGATACATGAGAATGGTGATTTGAGACATAGGGTAACTTAAAGAGTTCTTGAATTTGTTTCTTCTGGGGGTGAGCTCCCTCGGCTTATCTTATGATTATCTATCATTTTAGGCTTGAATTAATGGTGCAAATGTATGGGGACTAGTTTGAAAAGATGAGTTTCTACCTTAGCATTGAGAATTGAATAATAGGCTTTAAATATTAGTTAAATTGGTAAGTTCTAGTATGTCATAAACTATAGAGGACATTGGTTGGATAACAAAAACAAAGACTCTAGTGGTTATTGTGTTACTTACCACAGGTGAGAGATGATATTATTTATTGTACTATATTTTTGTAATTACCTATGTGGTTATTGAGCTGACATATATGTTTGTTGGTTGGTGTTCCCGAGTTGTACGACATCTTGCTAAGGTAAGGCTTATTTCCGAGATCTCCGGGTTAAATTCTATTGTATTAAAGTAATGGTGATCTTAGTTAAATTAGTTGTCTAAGTAAGAAAAGGGTTAAGTATGAGCTTAGTGAAGCAGGTGTCTGCGTCCTGGTTTGTTGAGATAGATATGATGAATAATTAATAAATTGAAGGTAGTTGAGATTTGTCTAAGAGTTGATATACTATTGTGACTTTATGATAAATAATAAATTTTTCATAATGTGAGAAATATAGGGATGTTAAATAGTTTCTATAGGATGAGATGTTTTAAAGAGTGCCTAATGAATTAGTCTCGAGGAAAAAGGGGTAAATGAGTTGGTGGAATAGATAAGGTTGTTGGGTTTCACGTGGTCCTTTTGTAGTATTAAGTAAGTGATAGAAATAGAGAGGTTCAGGTAAGTCCGTGATAAACTGTTACGTGGCTTCAATGGTTGATAGGTAAATGGTTGACATAGTTAGTATTAAATAAAGCGTGTTGAGATATGAAATCTTAGTTTACTCATATAAGAAATATTTGCTGATTGCATTGGTGATCATAAGGGTCTAGAGAAGTTGCATTCATTAGAGATATAAGCACAAAGGAAACATATCCATATCCATACCCCCCTC
The DNA here is from genome assembly GCF_019175385.1 of Lycium barbarum. Taxonomy (NCBI): domain Eukaryota; kingdom Viridiplantae; phylum Streptophyta; class Magnoliopsida; order Solanales; family Solanaceae; genus Lycium; species Lycium barbarum. The sequence goes on from NC_083337.1 coordinate 21,820,284, forward strand.
CCACCTAACCAAATACGAACCTAAAAGAAACATTAAAACATAATTCAAACCCTTAGAACTTTTGTGTTGTAATCAGGTTTTCATTCTCACCATTGCATATATGCATCATACCAAGTGAGAAAAAGAGAATAAAATGTCAACACATATACCTGTTAAGCGACTATTTGCTTAAGTGAATTCTTGTTTGCAATTTGATGGGCACCGGTTCATGTGTGATTGTAATGTGCAGAGTATGAGATAGGGAGAGTGAAGAGTTGTGTAAGGATGGAAACACTTGAATGGGATATATAGGGGGTAGGTATAACGATTATGGGAGAGGAAAAAGGGAGAGAAGGATGGAAATTTTAAATTGTGGGGGAAGTGGGACTTCACACGATCTTGTTGGATATTTAAACCCTAACCAAATTTATGCTTCAACTTCATGGACGGTAAATGGTTTTACGGGCCCATTTATGGTCACTTACCTGGTGTGCATGATCATGTGGTTGATTAATTTGACTGTTCGTAAAAACCATCGTGCAATAGTTCATGGACCGTCAGTGGTAGCGTAGATCAGCTACAGTGAGGCCTTTTTTGTGCTATAATATTGCGCTACAATCTGCAGTTGCAAGCCAAAAATTCTAGCATAAATCCGTTCCAGTAAGACCCAACTCCATCCTTTGACGGTTTAATTCACAGACCGTAATTCATTTTACGGTTGATTTTGCAGTTCGTGAACGAAACTTCTGCAACCTGCATTTTTTCTCCAACTTCATCCTTTCTCCAATTATTTTGAGTCCAAGCACACAAAAAAAACATCAAAACAATCTAGACAACATAAAATTATACTACATGAAATTAAACTTGGGTTGCCTCCCAAGCAGCACTTGATTTAACGTCACGACACGACAGTGTTACCCGTACACATGGGGTCAGGCGAGGATTAGTGCTTCAAACGGTGCCTATCAACAATTCGGTCACCATAAATACATCCATGACAATGCTTCAGCATTTGGTCATTCACTTTAAAGGTTCGAGTCTTATCTCTGAACTTCAATTCAATTGACCCATGGGGTGAAATACTTACAACGTTGAAAGGCTCAGACAAATTGGATTTTAGTTTGCCCAAGAAGAGCTTAAATCTTAAATTGAACATCATGACCTCATCATTGGGTTGGAAGTCCCGCTTTAGGATCTTTTTATCATGATAATCCTTCATCCTCTCTTTGTACAAGGTTGAAATCTCATATGCTTGGTTCCGAAATTCATCCATTTCATTAAGTTGAAACAACTAAAGCTTGGTTGCCTTATCCCAATCCAGATTCAGCTTCTTCAATGCCTACATGGCTTTGTGTTCGAGTTTAACTGGCAAATGGCATACCTTACCAAGTACCAACTGGTAAAGTGAAGTTCCAATGGGTGTTTTGAGTGCCATTCTATATGCCGAAAGAGCATCATCTAGCTTCTGGGACCAATCGGTCTGATTTGGATTAACCGTTTTAGCTAAAATACATTTTATCTCCGGATTAGAAATTTCTACTTGGCCACTTGTTTGAGGGTGATACGGGGTAGCCACCCTATGTTTGATACCATATTTCTCTAGCAATCTCGTAATGACCTTGCGGCAAAAATGAGAACCACCATCACTGATAATTGCCCTCGGGGTACCAAAGTGAGTTAAACTATTCTTCTTCAGAAAACCCATGAGACTCTTCACCTTATTGTTAGGTAAATCCATTGCTTCTACCCATTTTGAGATGTAATCAATGGCTACATAGATGTACCACAGGTCACACGAGCTGATGAAGGGACCCATGAAGTCAATCCCCCATACATCAAACAATTCCACCACAAGCACAAAGTTCATAGGCATCTCATGCTGTTTTGCGATTGCCCCCTGTCGTTGGCATAGGTCACAAGATTTGGCCATCATGTTTTCATCATGATAAATGGTTGGCCAATAGTATCCACACTAAAGCACCTTAGCCATTGTTCTATTTCCACTATGATGACCCCTAACCGGAGAGTTGTGACACCCTTTCAAGATAGCCATAACATAAGTTTCGGGAACACAATGCCTAATAATGTTGTCAGTGCATGTTCGGAACAAATAAGGCTCATCCCAATAGCAATGTGGACACTTACTCAAGAACTTCTTCTTTTGATAAGCTTTGAACTCTTTAGGAAGAAGACCGGTGACCAAGAAAGTTTCTATGTTGGCATACCGGGGTGCTACATCAAAAGACAAGGCTAAGAATCTCTCATCTGGGAAAGCATCATAATTTTCAAGATCTTCTATTGGTCTCTCAATTTCCTCAAGTCTAAATATATTATCTACAACTTGATTCTCTAAACCTTTCCGATCTTTGAGTTCGAAATCAAATTCCTACAACTAGAGAACCCATCGAATCAATCTTGGCTTGGAATCTTTCTTTGCCATCAAATAACACAAAGCAGCGTGGTCGGTTTACACTACCACTTTGGACCCCAGCAAATAGGCCCCAAACTACTCAAAAGCATAAATTATTGCAAACAATTCTTGCTCATTCAACGTGTAGTTCATCAGAGCACCAGTAGGTGTTTTTCTAGCATAATAGATTGGATGCATGATCTTGTTGTACCTTTGACCAAGCACCGCTCAATAGAAAACCCACTAGTGTCATGCATGAGTTCAAAGGGAAGTGACCAATCCGGTGATACATTGATGGGAGCCGAACTGAGCTGCTCCTTCAATTCTTCAAATGCCTTGATGCACTTCTCATCAAAATCAAACTTAACCTCTTTTTCAATAAGCTTACACATAGGATTGGCGATATTTGAGAAATCCTAATGAGACGCTAATAGAATCCGGCATGTCCCAGAAAGCTACGCGCTCCTTTGATAGAGAAAGGTGGAGGAAGCTAGGCAATAACATCAATCTTTGCTTGATCGACCTCAATTCCCTTTTCGAAAATTTTGTGACCAAGGACAATCCGTTCCTTCACCATAAAGTGGCATTTCTCCTAATCGAGCACAAGGTCTGTATCTTCACACTGCTTGAGCACTCGACCCAGATGGTCAATACAATTATCAAATGAGTCACGAACAATAGATAAATCATCTATGAAGATATTCAAGAAATCTTCAACCATATCTGAAAAGAAAGAGATCATATACCATTGCAAAGTAGCCGAGGCATTGCATAACCCCAATGACTTTCAGCTAAATGCAAAAGTCCCATATGGATAAGTGAATGTTGTCTTCTCTAGATCCGCTACAGAATATTGATCTGGTTGTAACCAAAATATCCATCCAAGATCTTTCTGAAAGCTAATCAAGCATTTGACCTATAAAAGGCATAAGGAAATGGTCTTTGCACGTCGCGGTATTGATTTTCCAATAGTGCATACAAACTCTCCACCTAGTAACCGTTCTTATTATAATAAGCACGTTCTTTGCATTTGGCACAACAATTATGCCACCCTTCTTCGAAACACATTGTATCGGACTCACCCATCGGCTATCTGTAATGGGGTAGACAACCCCATCATCCAACCACTTGATAATCTCATTCTTGCCCACTTTTTGCAAAGGTGGGTTCAGTCTTCTTTGATGCTCAACACTTGGAAAAGTATATTGTTTAAGTTGAATTTTATGTTCACAAATTCCAAAGGGAATCCCCCGAATATCTGCAATAGTCCACCTAATAGATCACCTATATTCTCTCAAGACTTCAAGTAACCTCTTCACCTGCTCATTATTCAACAACATAGACACAATAACGGACAATGTATTCTCTAGACCGAGAAACTTATATCTTTGATATGATAGAAGCTGCTTGAGCTCAAGCTTCAGTGGCTCAATAATAGATGACTTAGCTGTAGGAGTAGCTCGATTATCTAGATCAAGACAAAGTCTTTGGCTGGTAAGAATAATACCCCAACCCTTCGAGCGAATTAACTATCTCCACATATCCCTCCATGTCATCAACATCAAAATTAACAAAGATAGTCGTTAATGCCTCCCCAAGGCACTCTTTCTCCATTTTGAATTAAACAGCCTCATCAACCACATCTATTGTGTCAATCGCTGAAATGCTTTCTTAGGCACTTGGTAATTTCATCCTTTTGCTAGCTTGAAAAGTCACCTATTCATCATTCACTCGAATCTTGATTTCATTTTTCTCCGAATCCATGAGGGCCCTTCTGGTGGCAAGGAAAAGTCTTCCCAATATGATTGGAATATCTTTATCTACTGCACAATCAAGAATCACAAAATCCACCAGGAGAAGAAAATCACCAGCTCAAACAAAAACATCATCAACCACCCTAACCGGCCTCTTTATCGATCTATCAGCCATTTGTGACTATATGCTAGTGGGCCTAGGTATCCCTAACACCGATTGCTTATAGATAGCAAGTGGAATTAGGTTAAGGCTAGCCCCATTATCTCAAAGAGTTCATGAAAAGTCATAATGACCAATAATGAAAGGAATAGTAAAGGCCCCTGGATCTTCTTTCTTCTAAACTTTGGTCGTGGAGATGATAGAGCTAATACGGTCAGTAACACTCACCGTATCCTATTTTATTGACTTATTCTTCGTCAATAAATATTTCAAATATTTAGCAAAACTTGACATATGTTGGAAAGCATCAAGGAATGGAATGTTCATAGATAGCTGCTTCAGTTGATCATAAAATCGTTGGCACTTAGCATCCTCGGTCTTCTTCACCAACCTTTGAGGGAAGGGAGGTGAAGATTTGAAAAGTTAAGTTAAGGGCCTAAGTTCCTCCGTTACCTCACCTTTTCCCTTCTCATTGCTCTTCTCCTGAGCCTTTTGAATATTCGAAACACTTCAACTTCCAGCACAATAGAAGTTTCAACTTGCACTTCTTAAACAATACTTGGCACCTCAAGTTGTGCCTCTTCATCATCTTCTTCTATAGGATCCCTTTTAATCTCTTCCGTATCTAATCTTGAAGTAGTTTCCCACTTTGAATAGTGATAGCATTGCACTTCTCTTTTTGATCACCTCCACCACCTTTTGGGTTTAATATTGTATCACTCGGGAGTTGTCCCATTTGTAGCGGATATTTCTCCCTAGAAATATCTCTCATTTGAGACTTAAGCTTTTGGATGGAAGCAGTGTTAGAACCCACAACTTCGGTCAACCCCTTAATGGTCTTATCATACTTTTCTTAGTTGGTTAACACCCTCACAAGCATGCTTTCCAAGTTAGAACTCCCTTGATCATTCGATTGATCCTTTGGCGGAACATAGGGATTGGAACTTCTATTCCGGAAGTTGTTTTTGTTGTTGTAGTTCCCATGGTTCGAACCACCATAATCATTTCACCCATATTAATTACCTTGCCCTTCTTGTTGAGGTTTCCATTGATTTTGATTATGATAGTCGGACCCTTAATAATTCTGTCGTTGATAACCCCTTGAGAGTTGTTAACATAGTTGGCCTCATTATATTGAATTGGCGGTCCCTCTTGATGTGGAACCTTTGGATTTTGATACATTTCCCTTAGCAAAGTCTGCAGGTCCTCAACTGCATTCACCTTCTTGGTCTCCTTCTCATCAAATCTCTTGGACAACAAAGTATTATTGGTTGCAAGTTGAGACAGAGGTTGGTCCCTCTCTTGGTTCTCCTTCACAAAATTATTGATTAATGGAGCCCCATATGATCTACCATCCGTGCCACCCGAGTGCCATGCTTGGTTATGTGTTGTCAATCTATCAAAAAATTGAGTTATTCGAGCATAAGTCTTGTCTATAAAACACCACCGGCTGTATTATTGGCCACAAATTGCGTCATCAGATCTAGTCCTGTATATAACTTCTCCATTAATATGTTCTCTAGAAAGCCATGATTCAGAGACCGCATTAAGTACTTCATAAGCCTCTCCAAGCTTCATAAGGGTTTTCCCTGGGAGGTTGCTTAAACTCAAAATTTTTGTCTCGGAGTTTGGCTATCTTGCTTGGAGGAAACAACTTCTTGAGAAAGACATTCACCAACTCACCCCAAGTATGAATAGAATTGTGTGGAAACTTCTTGAACTAATCCGTTGCTTCGCCAGCTAAAAGTATTTGAAAATTGTCAAGTGGATTGCATCTGGAGTGACAACATTATGGGTATGTGTCTGGCACACACCTATGAAATTGTTTAGATGTTGAAATGGGTCATTGTTGGTAGAGTTCTAAAAATACCCTTTGAGCTTGAGCAATTGATAGATAGAACTATCAATCCTGAAACTTGCGGCACTGACCCTCGGAGGAACAATAGCGGATGCATATTCAACCTCCTGCATGAAATCAGCAAACAAATTCTTATCTTCATCAACTTCCTGTGGTGGGGGAACGACATTTGCAACCCGACCACCATTCTGTCCACGTCCTCCTCCTCTTCCAGCCATAATCACCTGGTTTACAACAAAAGCAAACAAAGTTTGATGGAATAGAAAAAGACTTGAAGTAAAGCACACACTATTCAGTAATTTCAAACCGCATTCCCTAACAACGACACCAAAATTTGATACACTGAAATTACACATACTAAATAGCGTAAAGTGAACGTTGTCAAATATAGTAACCCAACTAGATTAGGGTCGAATCCCACAGTGAACAGAGTGTGAAAAAGTTACTATCGTAGTGTGCTACTTAACTTTCGATCTTAGTTCGTATTTTGGTAAGTTTGTAAAGAATGTTTATAATTCTACAAGCTATTATGATTTGAATGTAATCAATTGGATTAATAAACCAAGGCTGTGTCCCCCATTAGATGAGATGTAATGCTATAGGTGTTTTTATGATATACTTCTAATGGATTGTTGTATGGTATGCACTTAATCTCTAAAGACTTTCTAATAATTCCCAATAGTTAGAAAGTATTTGCTCTTTATGATTTTTCCAAATATAAAAGAGTTGAAATTAAGAATGTTTAATTTGTGCCAAGTAAACTCTTCTATCCCTAAGTGATTTTATTAATGAGAGTTAACCCCGAGTTCCTGTTACTCATTCCTACAAAATCCTAATTCACCATCCCAAATAAACTAAGGTTTTATGGCTTAGGTTGCTATTCGCAACCATCAACCAACTTTAATGAATAAGAAATAAGTAAAAACCAACAACCCACTATGCATATATTCACTGTTATACACCATTTCACAAAACACCCATCATTGGGTCCACAACCTTAGTATTAAAATTAGCGACTCATGGTGTCTAAGGTAAGACAAAGCATTAAAAGAGTCATCAAAGCTTACAATAGGAATAAAGAAGGTGAAAACATGGAATCTTGTCCTCAAAAGCTTCAAAACAATGAAGTATTCAATGCCCTAGCACAATAAGATAAATATCTAACCAAGAATTACCCACAAGAACCCTACATTAACTATTTATAGTGGCCAAATCATGGAAAATACTTTGACAAAAGTGTCCCCCAACGTAATGATCTACGGACCGTAAAATGATATACGGTCCGTAAATCTTCAGTCTCCACCATAAAAACTGAACTTTTCTTGAACTTGTACGCTTCTTTTTGACGGACCATAAATTGATTTACGGTCCGTGAATCTATGCTATAGATTTTACTCTGGTTGGGATGCATGTTGTAACTAATTTACGCTGGGATTTGATGGGCCCTAAAATGATTTATAGTTCGTATAATTCTACCATGAATTCACTCCTGTTGAGATGTACACTATGACGGTTTCATGCTAAATCTATCGTGAATTCACTCCTGTTGAGATGTACATTGTGATGATTTCACACTATGATTGACGGGCCGTAGAATGATCTACTGTCTATCTTTTTCGCCGTTAATTTTAACTTTTAGTTGACTTCTCTTTTTCTTCACATTTTTGGGATCTTTGCACGTAATTTTCTTGACTTTTGCCATTCTGAATCTCAACACTTTAAACATAAAAAAAACACAAGCTTGCTTGTAAACAAGTAAAACTCGTCGTTAAAGGCATCAAATGTGTCGTAATTCAACAGCACAACAACAGGTCATTACTTGATCAGTTCAAGCTACAATCAATTTGGCGATAATGAAGAGTTTTGTCCCAAAAAAACTATGTTCGGGGTACTATATTTTCACCAATCCTGCTGGTGTGTCTTTATGAATCAAAATACACTCATGCTTACTTTTAATGCATGGGCTCAAATTTTTAACTCATGCTTACTTTTAACGTTTGAGCTCCAATTTTCAACTTGTTCTTACTTGTAATGCTTGAGCTCAAAGTTTCAATCCGTTCTCACTTTTAACGTAGAAGGATCCAATTTTCAACTCATACCTACTTTTAATCATGACAATCAACAATTATGTAGATTATGTGAAGAACGAGGATCAAGAATATTTTGCTAGAAAATTCAAATCAAGAGGAGATTTGTTAGGGTCTACCCTGAATTTTTATCTTATTTCAATTCTACCATAATTGATTAGAAAGAAATATGCAACAATTATAGGGGTATCAAGCTGCTATGCCACACTATGGAAGTTTGGGAAAGGGTGGTGGAAATGAGGGTGAGAAAAGGCGTGTCTATTTTTGAGAACCAGTTCGGATTCATGTCGAGGAGGAGCTCAAGTGCGAAGGCTATTCATATTATAAGTAGACTAATGGATCAGTATAGGGAGAGGAAGAGGTACTTGTACATGGTGTTCATCGATCCAAAGAAGGCATACGATAAAGTCCCAAGGGAGATTTTATGGAGATGCTTGGAGGCTAGAGGTGTACCTGTGATGTACACTAGGGAAATCAAAGACATGTATATGGAGCTAAGACTCAGGTAAAGATAGTGAGAGGAGATTCAAAGCACTTTCCAGTTTTGATAGGGTTGCACCACGGATCAACTCTTAGCTAGTTTTTATTTGCTTTAGTGATGAATGGGTTGACGCGAAAAATCCAAGGTGTGGTGTCATGATGTATGTTATTCGTGGATGATATAGTTCTAATTGTCGAGACTCACAGAAGAGTTAATGCTAAACTGGAGGTTTGAAGACAATCCTTGGAGTCTAAAAGGTTCAGGTTGAGTAGGACCAAGACCGAATACATGGAGTGAAAGTTCAGTGACATAACGCATGAGGATGGCATGTAAGTGAATCTTGGTACCCAGGCCATCCAAAATAAAGAATAGTTTCAAGTATCACGGGTTTATTATCAAAGGAAATAGAGAGATTGATGATGATGTCCCACATCATATTGGTAATGGGTGGATAAAATGGAAGCTCGCTTCTGGAGTCTTATATGATACGAAGGTGCCACCAAACCTCAAAGGAAAGTTTTATAGGGTGGTGGTTAGGCCAACTATATTGTATAGGGCAAAAACTCTCATATTCAGAAGATGAAAGTTCTGATAGATGTTTGGGCATACTAGGAGAGATAGGATTAGGAATGAAGTTATCCGGGACAAGTTAGGAGTGGCCTTGGTAGAGGACAAGATGCGGGAAGGGAGGCTGAGATGGTTTGAGCATGTGAAGAGGAGATGCATATATGCACTAGTGTGGAGGTGTGAGAGGTCGGCTATGGAGAGTTTCAGGAGAGATAGAGGTAGGTGGAAGATGTATTGACGAGAGGTGATTAGACATGACATGACATAGTTTCGCTTACCGAGGACATAACCTTAGACAAGAGGTTATGAAGGACACAAATTAGGGTAGAAGGTTAGTAGGTAATTAAGCGTTGTCCCGCTTATCCTTTCATATAAGTAGTCATCTCACTCTTGTAGTTTCTTGTCCTTTGATTTCTGCTACTATCTAATGTTGCTTGTACTTTTTTTATCGTTTAATTTGATAATTAATGCTCTTTTTCCAAACTGCTTTATCATGCTTTTATAGTATTATGTCATGGCTAATTCGCGTCCGTTATTTATTTTGCATACTGCTTTGCACTACTTTTCATTGTGCTAAGGGTCTACCGGAAACAACCTCTCTGTCTCTTAAAGTAGGGGTAAGGTCTGCATACACTCTACCCTCCCCAGACCCCACTTTGTGGGATTTCACTAGGAATATTGTTGTTTAAAAAAAGATATAAATCTTTCATATTTGTGGAACCCCTTTCTTGGAGGATTTTTTTTTGAACTTCTATCAATTGAGGAGCCTTCCTTCCCACAACAACACAATAGCATTCACAATAATGTAGTCATTAAATAGTTTTGTTTAGGGGGAGTTTTTTTTTTCAGTAAAACCACCAATATGGTGGGAAATTTATTTAAAATAAATATATTTACAAAAGAATCCAAAAGCAAAGAAAAATAATCTATGCTACCCTATTCCAACATATAAAGTGGAACTAGCATTACACTCGATTCTAACAACAAGAAAGTTCTAAACAACTATCTTTCAGACAGAGTTGGCTTGTATCCATTTTTCACAACGTCAAGTCTCAAAGGTGGAATGGATCAAGCTCTCATGAAGTGTCACTTCAGGTAGTGTTGATTGTAGTTGTCTCTCTTGGAATGAATGTTAAGAGGATGTAGGGCTAGTTGATATAAGAACTGTTGCTGAAGTATGATTTTTTTTATGCTTGGCATGTATTGGCTTCTGTATACTTCTTTAACTGAATAGGAAAAACCAGGTCCTATCGTGTGAATTTTAACTTGAAATATCAGTATTTTCAGCTGGCTGAACCTGAGTTAATACCACATACTGAAAATAAGGATATTTCAAGTTTTGAACCACTTTTCCAATAGTAGAGATATCTGGTAAAGTTGTGACTGTGTAATGCTCCTTCATAGTATGAAACAGCTACGGCTGCTATGTGGAATGTTGTTTTGTTATTTTCCTTTCTTGCTTTCCTTCCACAACTTCTTCTGATGCGACTGCAGTCCTGATCTCTGAATATATCTTTGTTAATTGCTGCTATTGATACTTCTATGTTGTGTTGCAGTTCTGATTCAGAAGTTTAGCATTTGGCTTCTATCTATATTAAGCATTCTCCTTCCCTGATATGGGATATCAGTGAAGTGATCATACTCAATTGTACCTGCAAAATCAAAAACCAAGTTAGTGAAAAAATCTGCCACATAGTTGCCTTCCCAGCACATGCTTCACCATCACATCTCTATTATTCATATAGTTTTGAATGCTCCTAACAATCATTGTGACACTTAACGGCACCTCCCATATTCCATCAAAGACTTCTCCATTGTGAGTGAATCTGTTTCCATAATCAGAAGTAACAGATTATGTGTAATACAATACTTCAATCCCACCTCCAAAGCTATTACCTTTGCTACAAGATTTGTGTTGTCTACAATTCTTCTTGCCTTTGCATATATGAAGTCTCGAGTACTGTTTCTCACAAAAAAGTCAACAGAACTAGGACCTGCATTTCTCCTAGATACTCCATTAGTGTTACATTTATAACCAATCCAAGGTGGCTTCCAAGTTACTTGCTTACATAAAAAAGGAGTTCTTCTATTTTACAAATATTGCACCATAAAAGGCCAACTCTTTAGTAATCCTGGTAACCATGGATATGTATGTTGTGCAAACATGAAAACCTGCCTACTCACTTAATTCATGACTTTATTAATTGATACTATTGCTCCATGTCTTCTGGTGTTTCTTCTCTTCCACAATTACCACATGATGAAGGCTGAAATTGCCCGATAAATAGGCTTCAGCCTTGTGACACACTTTGCATTGCACCATAGTAACACTAATTTCTTTGTCTACTGATAAGTTCTTACAATACCTGCTGCGGCTGAAAAATACCTCCATATACTTCTTGAAGATGGTCCTGTAATTAACACATAATCCATGGTTTCTTGTTGGTCCAAGCGGCACCAACACCTTGATGCAATGTTGATTCTCATTTTCATTAGGACTTCATCAATAGGCAGCTTCCAAAACCATATTCTCTAACGACAAAAGGAGATTTTATAAGGCCCCTGTTTGATCCATATTTTCCATTATAGTTCAGATATTTGCTGCTTTTGTCTCATCTCCTCCCATGCACTGCTTACTGTGAAGTTTCCTTAGCTTGTGACTTTCCACCCAAGGCTTATCTGCTTTTTTTGAACTAACAAAGTATCCCGGTTCATATTTCACATATTCAACCACATTATTAGATAAAACTGCTTGTAGTTTTGGGAAATTCTAGAAAGAATTAGTCATAAACTTTTCCAAATGTCATTTTGTGCAGAAAATACATTATAAAATGATCCTAACTTGGACCAGTTATCAAACCACATTGATGAAGCTCCATTCTTGTGTTCCCACCAGATGTTATGCTCAATCTCATCCCTAGCCCGTAATATCATTTTCCATGTCTGTGAACCTCCTTTCCATTGTACCACTGTAGGCCTGAATCTCTTGCAGTATTTATTCCACATGAAACTAGACCATAAATTACCAGTGGTCCTAAATTTCCACCAAATCTTGGCAAACAAAGCTTTTGAAATGTCATATAAAGATGTGTAACCCCAAAACCTCCCTCATTTTTAGGATAACAAATCTTTTTCCATGCAGACCAATGTTTACTTCTACCCTTCTCTTTTGTTTGCCAAAAGAATATGTTAAATAGCTTATGCAGATCTTGTATGACACATTTTGGAGGCACCACAACTGACAGCAAGTAGGTAGGCTTACTTTGTAACACGCTTGAGATTAATACTGCTTTTCCTCCAACAGAAAGTAATTTACCTTTCCAAACTTGCAGTTTATCCTCACCTTCTTCATCGGCTCTTTATAGAACAATTTTTGCCATTTTTCATGGAATATGGGACATCCCAAATATGTGAATGGAAACTACCCTCAACAAAAACCAGTAACCTACTGTACTACTTGACTCAATACCTCAGCCACCTTAGAAAGCAACACCTTATCTGTGTTAATTTTCTGACCAGAAAATTCCTCACATTCAGAATCTTCACTATCATATGTAATGACACCTTATCTGCAGAAGAAAATATTATAGTGTCATCCGCATAAGCAAAACGATTCAAATTTGAACTCTATTTTGGCATTCCATAATGTCTAAAGCCGTCATTTTCAAATAAGGCATTCAAAGCAGTAGACAACACTTCAGCAGATAAAATAAATAAAGCTGGAGATAAAGGATCCGCCTGCTTGACCCCTCTCGTTGAATGATAGAAACCATGAGATTGCCCATTGACAAGAATAGAATACCAATTATTAGTAATAATCATCCATATCATATCGATATAAATGTTTGCAAATCCTATCTTTTATAAAACTTGTACTAGATATCCCTAAGAAACTCTGTCATATGCCTTGCCATGTCCAGTTTTGTGATGACATTTGTAGGTTTCCCTCTTTTCCTTATATCAGTGGAAAGGTCTTGAGTCAGTAACACATTTTTACTAATATTTTTGCCTTTCACAAATCCTGATTGATTTGGTGAAATTAAGGAAGCTAGAATGGCCTCAAGTCTATCATGTAACAATCTTGAAATCACCTTGTTGATAAAGTTACTAAGGCTGATAGGCCTTAAATCAGCAAAAATATTTACGGTCTCCTTCTTTGGCAGCAACACTAAACTGGTATGAGTAATGGCTTTTGGCAAAGTTTGACCCTCATAAAAAGCTTGAACCACAATATAAACATCTACACCAATGGTATCCCGGCACTTCTGATAAAACACCGCATAAAATCCATCAGGTCCATGAGCACTATCACCTGATAATGAGAAAACTATAGTTTTCACTTCTTCTAATGTAGGGATTATACATAATTGAGCATTTTGCTCCTGTGTAATCCTCTCAGGAATGTACTCAAGAAGACTGGAATTTTGTGTTACCTCTTCATATGTAAATTATTTCTGACAAAAATAAATATCTGCATCAACTATATCATCCAAATTTTCTACCCATTGTCCTTCTGAGTTCTGAATTCTGGATATGCACAACCTTTTCCTTCTATTTCACAAGACTATGGAAATATCTTGTGTTTCTATCACCTTCTAAGAACCATTGAATACATGCTTTTTGGCTCCAATACTCCTCTTCAAAGTGTAGGTATTTTTTGAGCTCTGCCTGTGCCTGTGTAGTACCATCCTATTCTCTTCAAAAGGATCCTCCTCAAATAACTGTTCTTTAATCTTCACAAAGTCCTCTCTTATTGTTAACTATTTGAGCAAATCTCCAACGGTATTTCTACTCCATTGAGATAGAGCATCCTTCAATTTCCTCATTTTAAACTTAAAAGTATGAAAACGATCTCCCATGTATTCAATTGTCCAATTCTGCTCCACCTCTCCTAGGAATAAAAACTTCAAAAATCTAAAATGATTTTGGAATTGTTGATCTTGTTCACCAGCAGCCAATAAAAGAGGGGCATGATCAGAACCAGTCCTTGATAGATGCTCCATACTCAAATTAGCAAACATATCTTGAAAAGACTGGTTAACCAAGATCCTGTCTAATCTTTTGAAAATACAATCTTGACCTGCTCTTCCATTCCACCAAGTAAAAGGACTACCTCTGAATTCAACTTCTGTTAGCTCACAAGAATTCATACAGAAAGCAAAATCTTCATATTCCGTAGCACGAACGGGTAATCTACCTATCTTTTCCTCCTCATTCATGACAACATTAAAATAACCTCCAACTATACATGTTAGTTGTATCTGGTTAGTCAAGCTATATATTTCTTCCCATAACAATACTCTCTCAGCAGCAGTACACTTAGCATAGACTAAAATTGCAATAAGAGATTTTCCACTATTATGGATCAAAAGTTTAATGGTCACTTGTTGAGCAATGTCCCTTAAAAATTCTATATCCACACCATCAATAGTAAAGAACCAAATCTTCCCATTGCAGTTGAAGTTTGCATACTACAATCCTAACCTCCTCCTATCTGTTAATATGTCTTGAATTCTGGAAAGGCTCCATTAAAGCAATTAGAATAAATTTATGATATTTATTGAACATTTGTACCCTATGGAAAGCCTTTTGTGTTTTTACGAATCTAATATTCCAAATTAGAGCTTTAATCATCATTGAGAATTTGGTTTATTAGAAGCCTTCCTCTTTGGTAGAACCCTTGAAGGCTCATTATTCTTGATACCTGGCTATGTTTTCCAACTCTTCAAAGTTTTGCCTTCCCCATCTTGTTTACTTTTAATTCCCTTCATAGAGCTTTTGTGTTCCTGAGGATGCACATCAGCCTACATGCAAGCATCAACTCGATGTTCCCTCACTTCTACTCCCTCATGTTCCTTTATAATTAAAGTTTGCTTTCCATCTTTATTCACAGCCTTCTCTATAGAGCCACTAGCCAATCCAGTCAGCTCATGTGAAACCAATGCATGTAACTCTTTGTTTTGAGAGTTTTTTCTCTACACTGTAATGTCAGTATTATTATCCTTCAGTGAAGGTGATAATGCTATGTCAACAACTGCCTTTGCATGAGGATAACTTCCAAACTTTAGAGCTTCTTCTATAGGATCAATCTCGTCAATTGTTGCTACTCCTTCATTGAACTTTTTAGTAACCTCTAATCTATTTGCATTGTAATTAATCACCACCTCATCAGTAGGATTCTCTTCATAGATGATACTATCCTTTGTAGGACTGCTGCTGTATGTAATCTCCTCTTGATCTTCAATTTGCTGCTCCTTACTGTCATTCTTAACCTCATCATATGTCTCCATTTCATTAAAAAGTAACTCAACCTGTTCCACATTTCCAACATCAAGATGGCAAGGAATAACAATGTTGTTATCTCAACCATTTTCATTCTCATTTAGGCTTGAGTCTTCTAGCTGCTCCTTGTCACACCTCTTACAATGCTATATAAATAGTAACTTGATCAACATTAAGCTCCCTTTCTACTACTATAACATCAGCTATGGCAGACTCTGAGACCTCATCATGAACAACAGAAGAAATTTCTCCCTCTTTCTGCACCTGCACCACAATCTCAACATCATTCAACACTTCATTATTTAACGACCCGCTTGGTCGTTATAGTCTTTCCAGCATTTATGCCTTTTTTGAGCATTGACGAGCGCATTTTGACCCGAAGTTTACTTCTGAGTAAACGTAGATTCCAACAGGTTCGAATGGTTGCTTATGACTTGCGTGTATACTTGGTTAGGTTCCCAATGCACTTGGATGCATTTTGGGACTTGGGTTGGAAATTAGAACTATGGCGTCAGGGGTTGACTCGGTCAATGAGACCACCATTGGAAATTTTGAGGCCACGAGCTCGTTCGTAGCGTATTTTTATGTGGGACTGTGTGTATGTTTTGTGAGAAGATGGCCTCGGGAATGGCCCGGGATTTCGATTGAAGACTTAGAAAAATCAGAGGGATTCTGGTACCTGGTGCCCGCTATGGCAGCACTAGTGTCCTTCCAGCGGCACCGCAGTTGTGGTGTGTTTGCCTCTGGGGAGGCCATGTGTATTATTGGCCAAACCGCTATGGCGGCCTTATCAGCAGCGCCGCTGTAGATGCCCCGTTACCGTCGTGGCGGTGACGGGTCAGGTATTTTCATTAAGTGTGATTTAAATAGGCCCTTAGACCCTCATTATTTTCCATTTCGAAATTAGAACTTTGGGGAACAGTTCTTGGAGACATTTTGGAGACATTCTTGGAGGTAAATCTTGCCTATTCCTTTACTCTTCCTTAATCACAATCAGCCTAGATTTCCCCCTTCCCTTTAATAATCCCTTAGTGATGGAAGTTGAAAGAGGGTTTTGATGAACTTTTTCTTAGGCTAATTTATGAGGAAATTGATGATATTTATGTTAGATTTTGACTAATCTAAGCTTATTAATCACAGTTCTTCCACTTTTAGTGTTGAATTTCGGAATCAAACACTTAGTGCTTATACCCAATTTGGGGTTTTTACTTGAAATCAGAAATTAGGCCAATCTTTGAGTTAAATCAGCAATTAGTGGTTGAGTTATGATCACCTAGTGCTTAATTTGATATTTTGCTTTCGAATTTTCGGTTTTTCCCTTGTTGGCCCGTTTTCCTAATTTCTAGGGCAAATATTGACCTAAATTGAATAGTATCAATATTAGAATAATTCTTCATGATTTCTAATCTAGAATTCGATTATGCTTAGACTACTTGGGTTCTGAGGTTCAGCGGAAAGGCAAGGCAAATGAGTGAGTTGTTGATGTTGCGGTTCGGCCATCCAGGTAGGTTATGGCTTACCTTTGGTGAGACTTCGTATAGCGTAGCACATAATTAGATTATATTGTCGGAGACAACATGTAAACCTTCAGGTATGAATTTGGGTTGGATATTGCCTTAGGTTGGGCCCTGTTACATGTTGGGACTAGCCACCACGTTATGTGTGATTTGATGGTTCTATTATGCCGGCTTGATGCCATGGGTCATTGATAGATATTGGTGTTTTATCATATTTATTATGATATAGTTGGCATACCCATTATTTGTATATGTACTTGGATATATAGTTGGCATATCCATTGTAGGTATCTGTACTTGGTTATATTGTTGGCGTACCCACTGTTGGTACTTGTGATTCAGTTATATTATTTGCATATCCACTGTTGGTATTTGTGATTCGGATATATTGTGGCTTACCCATTGTTGGTACTTATGATATTGGACATGATTATCGATATTGATCCATGCATTGCATGCACTCTTATTTTCATGATACACTACTGCATGGCCAATATCCGAGGTTCATCTCAGAATCATTGTTGAGTGAAATTGATATTTGATAAAACTCTTTTACTTGAGTGACGTGAGGTGGCCGATATTCGATGTTCATCCCGGAATCGTTGATTGTGTGAAATGGATACTTGATGAAACTCTTTTACTTGATGTTTAACTTCGAAATCGTTGTTTCATGGCCAATATCCGATGTTAGTTCTGAAATCATTGTTAGTGCATGGACTCCGCGGGTCTCCCAGGGTAGTGTTGATAAGAACCCCCTGTGGGCAAAGATTCGGGCTCCCGTCTGTGTGTTGGGCAAAGATCCGGGACAGGTGGCACTTAGACTTTGCGAGTCACACTGGATTGTGCTACCAAGACATCAATATTTTCGTCCGGAGTACATGTGTACACCGCATTTGCATGGCATTACGTTGCATTCATACCATTATTGCATTATGACTTGATTGAGATGTTTGGTGTTGCGTGGTGATCCTAGATTGGAATGGACATATATATCAGACTTGGCACATTTGGGATTAGATGCTTCACGTAGGTGATGATGAATATTTGGAATTGATTGTATTGTCTTATACTTTTTGGTTTAATTGCTTATCTGCTTTATTATCTGAATTGTGTTAGCTATGCTTAGTCGGCCGATGATGCCTACCAGTACTGTTGTTTGTACTGACCTGCACTTGCAGCATTCTTTTATGAATGTAGAGTATCAGGTCGGATCACAATACCACTTCTGTGACGCGTGGCTGGTCATTGTTCAGCTTCTTCTTGAGTTTCCAGGGTAAGCATGGCCGTCCGCTACCTTGAAGACTTTCTATCTTTGTGTCCTATTTTATTCAAAGACATAGATACTTTATGTATTAGTATTCCAGATTGTATTACTTTCTTTTAGATGCTCTTGTGTTATTCAGACTAAACCCTGGGGTGGTTATCGTCATTCCACACGTTTCTACCACTTATATGTATATTTCATGAGACTTACGTATTTATTTTATTCCGTTGCTTAATTTTGCTAATTTATGTATTTATTCATTTTTGGGTTGAGGGTTCGCTTACAGAGGTGGGAAGGTAAGTGCCCGCATGACTTAGGAAAAATAGGTCGTGACAAAGTTGGTATCAGAGCCCTAGGTTACCCGGTCTTTAATACAAGAGCGTGTCTGGTAGAGTCTCATGGATCGGTACGATGAGCTCCGTACTTATCTGCGGGAGGATACAGGACATTTAGGAAATCTCACTTTCTTTTCATTCTTCGTGCTACTTTATTCAATTTGGTATATGGAGGGATCAAATTGGTATCTGAATCTCTTCCCTTCTCTCAAAGATGGTGAGGACTTGAGCTACGATAGCCCGAGGTCAGATCCTCGAGACTGCAGCTACGGCTGGCACTCGATGGGGCGCTACAGCTAAGGGATGCAGCAGAGCAGGAGGCCACAGGGTTACCCCAGGCAGGGGCCGAGCTCCTATGGTGGGCCAGCGACGAGAGAGGTCTCCATCTCCCGAGCCCAAGTATCAGCCGGGTCGAGACTAGGCCGCAGAGGATGGTGTGGCCTGTTACACCTCGCATTTTCAGACCATGAGCATTCCATGTACTTCACCGTATTTATGGAGTATCGGAGACATCCCATGAAGTTTTTAAACTAATGAGCCGTGATGAGTGCCTGATCTCTAGTGACCAAACACCCATATACTCATACCTGGATAACACTACATAATAAGGGCCCACAAGCAACTCAATCTGAATTAAACTGACTCATGAAAGAATAATATCAGGAACTGTGCATGATGCATATATATAAAGATAACAATGCAAGCCAACTAGGCTGCCACATCGACTGTACACAAAAGAATGGGAGCCGACAAGGCTACATCACAGGTCATCTACACATAATTGTCCACAGACCTCTAATAGAATAAAAGCTGTAGAAAGGACGAGACAGGGCCCCATCATACCCATATGCATATCTATATCTCAAAAGTAGCGTACCAAAATAAATCACAACTCCGGATCAAGTGGAGCGCACCGACTACAGCTAAGGGAGAGTCCTGCTAAGTTGGATCATCTCTCTGTCTACCTGAACCTGCGGGCATAAATGCAGCCCCCTGAGCAATAGAAGAGTCAGTACGGACAATGTACTGAATATCCAAGGCATAAGAGTAACGTATATAAATAAGAATCATGAAAGGAATCTGAAACTTATAAACAAGCTGACTGTCTGAATGTATCTGTATGACTGAAGACACCTCTACGGTGTATGATATGCATGCACTCCTTAAAAATAATATGATTGATAGTGCTGTGGAACGTACAGACCAATCCATATCTCATATAATAGTGTCGAGGAACGTACGACCCGATCCATATATCATATAATCCCGCGTCCGGGATGATAATCATCTCACGTCGCCGACTAGTGGTGTTGCCCGTCCATATAGCCACACTATAATCATACATCATCATACATATGCCGCCCACCATAGTGGTGCTGCCCGGTGTAAGAAAATAGCTGTACATATATGTATATATATAATGCATGAAATACTCATGAATGACATACACCGGATTACTCCAGATAACAAAAGATCTCTAGAAGTCATGGACATGAACATAAGGAATCAAGGATACGATGAATCCTGTGCCATCTAAGAGTAGAGCCTTTGGAATTTGCTAGCTTACTTTGTTCGTTCAGACAGTAAGGATCATGCCAAAAGAATAAAAAGGATAGCCTTAACATACCTTATTCGCTTCTCAAGCTAGCTATGCTAATATCTCGAGCTTGAAAAATCTACACACAAGACCAATTAGCAAGTATTAGACTAGAACGTGCTTAGAACCAACCTTAATCTAGTTACAACTTTATGCAATTCGAGCAACATCTCCTTTGTAAATTAATCCTTTCAATTCTAACCCAACCCAAACATCAATAACAACATCATCCATAGCAATATCAATTCCTACATATCATAATATAATCAATTCTACTCCAAATCATCCCACAAAATAGCCCTCAAGTCCAACTCTACACTTACTCAACTTACAACTTCCATATCTATAATTCTCTTTACTTAAACCTGCTAAAACTCTTGGTAATTTTCTTAAATACAAAGGTGGGAATCATATACATACCTTGAGAAGTCTAGGGTTCCAAGAATCAAACTTCAACTCAGATCTCCAAGCTCCACAAATTCAATGAAACCCTAACAACAAACTTCTTCTTCACAAGCTTGGGTTTACGAGGCTCGGATCTTGCTAAATCTTCACTATGATAATGGAAAATATTGAAAGGAATATTTTAGGCCTTTCTCTGATTTGAAAGTGGGAAATAATGAAAATAAAATATGGAAGTCAAATATATATAGAGGGAACTAGAAAATTCCAATGGTGCAGGTCGACGGTGGGTCGACGGCCAGTCGACGTGTCGACGGCTCGTCGACGTGCTCTGTTGACCTACCACATGAAACTTCAAAAGCGACATAGCAGGGATGGTACACCACGACAGCTCATCGACGGCCCATCGATGGTGACTTATTTCTACATAATCTCCTGAGTCGCTTCGGCCTGCATCGATTCAATTCGTTTAGCTTCAAATTCTATCAAATTGCAAGGGACGTATAATTACACTTTGGTACACGTGGGGTAGGGCACTTAATTTCTCAAAAACTCAGACACAGCTTCCCATACTAAAGGTATAGACCACCCATAAGCCAAGGATTTCTTGTGATGAAAACGAGAGGTTTAATACCCACGGTGTTGATTATGTGTCTTACCAATTTTGCGGTAACGCAAGACGTGATGGAGGTATTTTGTGGCGTGCAGACCTGAGGGTCTTCGTCCTTTGACTTGGAATCAATTCTACCGGGCCTTCTTTGAGAAGTATGTGATCCGGTCTTTGAGAGAGGCGCCTAGGGAGCAATTTTTACACATTGAGTAGAGGGGCATGTATTTGGAGTCCTATGTGACCCGCTTCCTTTATCAGGACCGTTATTCTACTCCGTTGATCCTTACTGAGGCCAATAGGATTAGGCGCTTTGTTGGAGGACTAGTGGGCTCCCTACAGATTCGTTGTCTTCATATGGAGTCCATGGGGCTTCCTTCTAGTCCATTATCAAGCATGCTTCTAAGGTTGAGGGTGCTAAAGCCCGTGCTTTCGGTGGTGGTGACAAGAGGCCACGTCAGACTGACAGTTTTAGGGGTTCTGGTTCGAGGGGCACCAGTCAATTTTTTAGGCCACATCAGCCATATTCCAGTCACCCAGTGTATTCAGCTTTACCAACTTCCTCTAGTGAGCCACGTTGGCAGAGAACCCTTGATATTTCTTTCTCCAAACTAGCGGAAAGGGTTGTTTCATCCGGGTCTTCAGCTTCAGTGTTTGAGCATTCAACTCCTCTTACCTGTTATTCTTATGGAGAGGTCAGGTATGTTACTAGGAGATGTCCCCGACCCAGGCGGGATTCTCAGCCGCCGAGGACTCCTACATCATCTGATGGTCGCGGTAGGACTTCGCAGAGAGGCGGTGCTCAGCTAGGCCTGCTTCCTATGGTTCTAGAGGTGGTTCCTAGGGTACTAGAGGGGGTTCCCAGACTGGGCATGGTGGAGCCCATTTTTACTCATTTCCTGGTAGGCCCGAGGCAGAGGCCTCAGATGCTGTGATCTCAGGTACCGTTTCTTTTCGTCAAAGAGCAGCATCTGTGTTATTTGAACCTGGATCCACTTATTCGTATATATTTGCATTTCTTGCCGTTGGTTGGGATTTGTCTTGTGATAGCATAGATATACTTTTTCATGTGTCTACTCCGGTCGGAGATTCTATGATTGTTTATCTAGTCTACTGGTCTTGCTTGGTTACTTTTATAGGGCATAACACTTGGATAGATTTGATGATTCTTGATATGGTGGACTTTGATATTATATTGGGTATGTCTTGACTTTATCCCTATCATGCGATCTTGGACTGTCATGCCAAAACAGTCACCTTAGCCATGCCGGGCATCCCTAGGGTTGAGTGGAAAGGTATTCCTAGTCCCGCCCTGACGAAGATCATTTCCTTTCTTCGGGCAAAGAAGTTAATAAGTAAGGGGTGTCTAGTCTATTTAGCTCATGTTTGTGATACGACTATTATATCTCCACCCCTTGAGTCTATCCCTATTGTGAGCGAGTTCGCGGAGGTATTCCCGTCGGATCTGCCGAGTATGCCACCCAATCGCGACATTGATTTCTATATCGACATGGACTCGGGCACTCATCCTATTTCCATCCCATCATATCGAATGGCACCTGCCGAGTAGAGAGAGCTTAAGGAGCAGTTACAGGTTATGTTGAGCAAGGGTTCATTAGACCGAGTGTCTCTTCTTGGAGTGCTCCTGTGTTATTTGTGAAGAAGAAAGATAGGACGATGAGGATTTGTATTGATTACCGCCAGTTGAACAAGGTCACTATTTGGAACAATTGCCCTATGCCTTGTATTTATGATCTATTTGACAGGTTTTGGGGGGTTCAGTGTTTTCGAAGATTGATTTGCGTTCTGGTTATCACCAGTTGAAGATCAGGGCAGAGGATATTTCGAAGACAGCATTTCGGACGAGATATGACCACTATGAGTTCCTAGTGATGTCTTTTGGGCTTACCAATGCCCCGGCTGCATTTATGACCTTGATGAATGGCATCTTTAGGTCGTTCCTTTTTGTTTTTTGAATGAAAACCACCAAAACAAGTTTGGCAGTGTTTTATTGAAAAATAGTAAGTTTTATGTACAATAGTGTAAAGAAAGAAAAAGAAAACAATAGACAAATGAAAAAAAATCCTAAAAAAGAAAAAAAAAAGGACTGACATGTAAACTACATCCAAAGACTGTATGGAAACTAATCTACTGCAGATCCTCTGGCCTTGCCTTGATACCATCTCAAACACCTACAAGCTCTCACCAGGTGCTATGGTTCAAAGTCAAAATGAATATATATTCAGGCTTCCAGGATGGAGTAGAATTCCTCCATGTTCCTTCAGATGTAGCTGCTATCTCCTTGCCTTGATGTTGACCTTTGTTTGCCATTGTCTCAAGTTTCCTGAATAAACCGATCTTTAGAAGTCTTACAAGAGAATGAACTTCAAGCTAATACCACTCTTATACCCCTGCCAAAGATAGTTTCATACATGTTCATGTGTTATTCATGGCATGTTGAGATGTAACCTTGTTGCTGCTACTGCTCTCCAGCTTGCTATTAATCTCCAGGGATATAATGGTCCTCAGTTTTCCTGATCCTTATGTATGGTATATGTGACTTTTCTGTATATAGAATTTTCCTTGCTTTCACAGGAAGTGAAGTAAAACTATGAAAATGATGATCACTTGCAAAATCAAAAGCATAGTTAGTTAAAAAATCAGCCAGGCCATTTCTTTCTCTCAGAACATGCTCCACCCTCACTTCCTTATCCCTCCTCAGTCTTGAAATATCATTTATGATCATTGATATACTCCATGGAGTCTCCCACTGACCAGTTAAGATCATCTTCATAGTCATTGAGTTTGTTTCCATGACCACTGGCAACAGACTGTGTGTAACACTGTACTTAAGACCCTCATGTAGTGCCCTTGCTTCTGCTATCAAATTTGAACCATCTGATATCCTTCTTGCTGCTGCATACTGAGAATCACCCACTGCATTTCTAATACAAAAGGCCACAGAACTTGGTCCAGGATTTCCCCTAGAAGCTCCATAAGAGTTACATTTATACCATCCTGGCATAGGAAAATCCCATTTCACTATCTTGCTTACAATTCTTGGCCTATATGCTTCAAAGACTTGTAGAATTTGAGGTATGCATCTTGGTAAGTTGTTCTGCCCTGGAAACCTCATTCTACACATTTGATATATGATCATGTTTATCTCATAAATCACTTTGTTTATGGACATCCTCCCTCCATGTAGGACTGTATTCCTCCACTTCCATATCTGCCACATAGTGACCATTGGAATAGCTTTAAAGATGGTTCTGATGTCCACATATTTTTAAAGACATCTGACTTGGCTGCTTTGCTCCTCAGTAATTCCCATGCAGTGCCTATAGTAAATTTTCCTGATGCTGTCATCATCTATCTTGGCCTATCCCACTCTTCTTTTGGTTCATGAAAGTGCAATTCTTCTAATATATGATCCACAATATCCATAGGGAATAACTGCTGCAATCTTCCTATATTCCAACCATTCTGCAACATAAGTTCTTTTACATCTTGAACACCCTCATCTATGACAAAATCATCTGGAATGATGTGATATAGAGCACCTAGCTTTGTCCAGTTGTCAAACCATACATTTGCTGTTCCACTCGTTGGTCCCCACCATATTTCTTGCTCTATATTATCTGTAGTCTCTATTATAGCCTTCCATACTTGAGAACCTCCCTTCCACTGCACAGTCTGAGGACTGTGCCTTTTGCAATATTTGATCCACATGTAATTTGCCCATTGAGTATTTGTTGTCCTGAATTTCCACCAAATTTTTGCACATAAGGCTTTAGATACATCAAACAAAGATCTAAAGCCTACTCCTCCTTCCTCTTTTGGCTTACACAAGTTTAGCCATGGTGACCAGTGTCTTTTTCTGCCTTCCTCACTATTATTCCAGAAGAAACTTGAGAAGCTTTTGTGCATATCATTGATAACACATTTTGGAGGTTTGATGGCTGACAACAAATGTATTGGCATACTCATTAGTACATTATTGATTAGAACAGCTTTTCCTCCAAAGGATAGCAATCTTCCTTTCCAAGTCTGCAGCCTATTCTGGACTTTCTTGATTAGATCATCGTAATCAACCTTCCTCTTCCTTGAATGTGTGACAGGACAACCCAAATATGTAAAAGGAAAAGTGCCTCTTTTTAAACCAGTAATATTCTCCACCTGTTGTATCAGCACATTAGACACCTTACTATATACATAGAATGAACTCTTGCCTTTTTTTATAAGTTGGCCTGATACCTGCTCATATGCATGTAATACCTCCATAATTAGCTCCAAAGATCTAGCATCAGCAGATGAAAAAGTTATTGTGTTATCTGCATATGCCAGATGATTCAGATTTGCACTCCATTTGGGCATTCCATAACTTCTAAACTCATTATTCTCAAATAAAGAATTTAATGCTCTAGATAAAACTTCAGCAGATAAGATGAACAAAGCAGGAGAGAGTGGATCTCCTTGTTTTACACCCCTGGTGGAATGAAAGAAACCATAAGCTTGACCATTAAGGAGTATGGAATACCAGTTGTTAGCTATTAGCCTCTAAACCATATCTATGAAAATTTCTGCAAATCCCATCTTCCTTAAAACTTTGATCAAATAACTCCATGATACTCTATCATATGCTTTAGCCATGTCAAGATTAAGTACAACATTAGCTGGTTTTCCTCTTAGTCTAATGTCAGTCACAACTTCCTGAGTTAGAAGGACATTTTCAATGATACATCTGCCCTTAACAAATCCAGACTGGTTGGGAGATATCAAAGAAGGTAGAATGCCTTCCAGTTTATCCTGAACTACTCTAGAAATAACCTTGTTGATGAAATTTCTGAGACTGATTGGTCTCATATCAGCAAAGGTCTCAATGTTGTTCTTCTTTGGTAATAGTACCAAGTTGGTATGTGTGAATGACTTTGGAAGAGTTTGGCCATCAAAAAAGGCTTTCACAAGATTGTATACATCAGCACCCACAATGTCCCAACACACCTGATAAAATATTCCAATCATACCATCTGGACCACCAGCACTATCGGCAGATAATTCAAATACAGCCTTCTTCACCTCCTCTAAAGTTGGCATGCTTACCAGATGATTGTTAGTATCCTGTTCCACCATACTAGGAACATGTTGTAGCAATTCAAAGTCTAATGGATCAACCTCTTAAGAGAACTGCTGTTGGTAAAATCTACAAGCTTCTTCTGCCAAAAGTGACTCCCTTTCTATCCATACTCCTTGCTGATTCTGAAGTCTTCTGATCTGCAATATCTTTCTCCTACCATTCACAATACTATGAAAGTACCTTGTATTCCTGTCACCCTCAGCAAAACTAGTCATATGTGACTTTTGTCTCCAAAATTCTTCCTCATAATGAACATACTTTTTCAATGCTGCTTGTGCTTGCTGTAGCACCATCCTGTTCATAGGAGTAGCATCCTCTTCAAAACATTGTTCTTTAATTCTCACCACCTCTTCCCTTACTGTCAGTTGCTTGAAAATATCACCAAAAGTTTCCTTACTCCAAGCAGATTTCACATTCTTCAATTTCAGGTTAAATCTGATAAAATCATCCCCTTCAAAATCTGAGATCCATGCCTGATTAACCACCTCTAAGAAAGATTCATGTTTTGTCCATAATTTTAGAAATCCGAAAGGCTTTCTTATGTAATGTGAAGATTCACCACAAGTAAGTAGTAAAGGGGCATGGTCTGAGCCAGTTCTGGATAAATGTTGCACCTCCATATGTGCAAACAAATCTTGTAATTTAGAGTTTGCAATCATTCTATCCAATCTCTTGAAAATACAATCACTACCTGCCCTCCCATTCCACCAAGTAAACAGACTCCCCTTATAATTTATATCAAACAGCTCACATGAATTAATACAAAATGCAAAATCCTCATATTCATCTGGAGACATAGGTAAACCACCAATCTTTTCATCTTCATTCATAATGACATTAAAATCACCTCCTGCCAACTAAGGCAATTCCATTTGATCAGCCAAACTATACAGACTATCCTATAAACTGATTCTTTCTAGATAATCACACTTTGCATAGACCATAGTTACCATTAGTGACTTATTCCAATCTTGGAAAAGCAGCTTTATAGTAATCTATTGTTCTAGGTCCTGCAGGATCTCCACATCCACATTATCATTTACAAAGAACCATATTTTACCATTGCAGTTGTAATGGGCATATCTCATGCCTAATCTTCTTCTAAATCCCTGAATATGCCTAAAGTGTTGAAAAGGCTCCATTAAAGCTATAATGGAGAATTTGTGATGTCTGTGCAGCATTTGGACTCTGTGAAAAGCTTCTTCTGTGTTCACAAATCTTATATTCCAAAAGAGTGTCTTCATCATCATTTGAAAATAGGATTACAACCTCTCCTTGGTACTACTCTTATAGGAATAGTATATGTGATTACTAGTTTGTTTCCTTTCTTAGAGCCTTTCTGTCTAGATCTTGGTGAGATGCCAGCTTCTTTGACCATAGCACTAAAAACCTGCTCCACTGAGACCTCTTCTTCACTTTCTTTGAATTTGTTCTTGCCCTTATCATGTTCCAACTCAGCTCCCATATTAATATTATGAGAGATCACATCATGCAGTTCCTTCAAAGGAGATTGTTTTCGCTGAAGTATCAGTGGCTGCACATTATCCATTTCCACTTATGCCACTACCAAATCCTTGATCACTTCCCCCTCAGGAGGAAATGAACCAATGCCATTGTCATTAATTGAGATGCTCAAATCTCCCTCCTTGATGTTAATATCAGGAGAGAAATCAATTTCCTGGACCTGATAAAAAGCTGGAATACTTAATGTCTGCTCTGTTTGATTATCTGCAACCTCCAAATCCTCTTTTGCGTTTGCCAAACTATCAGCCTCAGTCTGCATTTCATCCTCACCTGATTCTAGAGCATGCAAATCATCAAGGTTATCCATCTGCCCATATGTACCATCACCATCTGGGACCTTTTCAATCTGCCCCATGATAATTCCTGAGGCATGTCCATGCTTAGAAAGGCATGTAATTTCATATGCATTTTGAACAACAATGATACCCTCATCAATCATCTTTCCCACACTTGAACTTGTGTCCTCTAAATTCTTGTCAGGATCATTTTCCTCAACAGCAATGACACCCTCATCAATAATATACCCCACACTTGCAGTTCTGTCCTCTAAATTCTTGTGAGGATCATCTTCCTCAACAGCAATGACACCCTCATCAACCATATCTCCCACACTTTCATGCACATCTTTTGTTGTCTGACCTGATTGTTCACCATTTGAATCCATTTTCCTTTTTGTATTTTTGATGGTATCTTCTCTATCATTGACTGCCACACATGGTACCATATTTTGAGCATTCTCCTCCATTCATTTGCTATAAAAAAGATTGATCAGCTTGTTCCTTACCCTTTTCTAGCTCCTCGACCTTGTCATCTGCTCCCTTATCCTCTACACTGTTATTGACTTCTCCTTCTATGATTTTTTCTAACACATCAAAATTATTACGTCTAGAAACTGCACTTTCAGGGGCAAGAACACTCTTGTTCCCAGCCTCAGCAGGAATATGAGTTTTGTTTTTTCCTTTGTCATTGATTCCAGGATAAGTAACAACCTTGCCACTTGATAGAACTTTAGGCATATATGTTTAGACAGGATATCTCCATCCCTGCTGTCTTCTTCTTCTTCCTACTGTAGATGTTGTAGCCATGTTTGATACATCCCCCTTCCCATGCTCCTTCTCCTCTTTCTTTGCATCCTCTTTTGTGTCTGCCACCAGTTCAAGATGCAATACACGACAGTCCTCATTTTCATGACCTTGCAACATGCATTCTGTGCAATACTTTGGTAAATGATCATATTGTATTCTCACCTTTTCCACCCTAATCTCCTTAGTCTTCTCATCTTCAATTTCAATCAGAACAAACTTAGGAAGATCAGATAGCAAATCTACTTGAACCTTAACCCTTGCGCAGTTAGGTCTAGTTTTGTTTATGGTGGCCATGTCCAATACTAAGGGTTTCCCAACTGCGGATGCCAAAGTAAACAAAGATTCTTTAAGAAAAATATGTGGGAAGCAGATTTGGAAACGAGATCCAAGCCATGGCTATTGACATTTATTCCTCAACCTTAAAGTTAGAATCATAAATTAATGGCCTCATTTGATACGTAAAACCATCCTTAGATTTCAACCAAAAAGCAGCCTTCGAGGACATATTAATGTAATCCTCCATTAGAGAACATCTTATCAATAAGTGTCTATCTCTCAAGAGACCAATATCACACTTTCCTTTCACACCATACTGTTGAGGGATAATATTTCTTATTTCTTGCAACTCCGGCCATCTATAAGAAAACTTACCAACAATGGCATGTTGTAGATTTTTAATCTTCTCCATTCTAGTTACTTCAGCAGTTGTCCAACGCACAAAAGGGATGCCATCAACATATGTTACCTCCTTCATTGGTATGGGATCACAGTGGGCATTGGACGTGGGAATTGTTCCATGCACGAGTGTTTGAGCATAGTTTGGAGAAGAAGAAGTAGACGGGAGAGTTGGTTGAATATCGTGGGATTGCGGGTGAGTGAGAGGTGGGTAGTGTATAATGTTGGTTGTTGGTGGAGGCTGACCAGCCGCAGGTGACGGCTGGCAAGCAGCCAAGGTGGCCATAGCTAAATTAGGGTTTAGTAACTAGGGTTGCATAGGGACGTAGGAGAGAGAATAAACAGTCTTAAAAAGTAATGTTGTTCTTTAGGTCATTCGTTGATTCCTTTGTGATTGTGTTATGGATGACATCTTGGTGTATTCCAATAGTACAACGGAGCATGAGATCCATCTCTGTACTATTCTTGGGTTGTTGAAGAAACATAGTCTGTTTGCTAAGTTTTCTAGGTGTGAGTTCTGGTTGGCGTCTGTAACATTCTTGGGCCATGTAGTATCTAAAGATGGGATTATGGTTGATTCACAGAAGATTGAGGCTGTGAAGGGTTAGAAGAGGCCCACTACTGTTACTGAGATTCATAGTTTTGTGGGTTTGGCCAGTTATTATCGTCGCTTTGTGAAGGGTTTTGCTGCTATTGCTTCATCCTTGACCAGATTGACCCAGAAGGATGCTCCCTTTCAGTGGACGGATGATTGTGAGGAGAGCTTTCAGAAACTCAAGCTTTTTATTACTACAGCCCCGATTCTAGCATTACCTGTGGAAGCTAAGAATTTCACTGCCTGTTGTGATGCCTCTCGTATGGCTTTGGGTGCGGTGTTGATGCAGGAGGGTTGAGTGATAGCTTATGCTTCCCATTAGTTAAAGGTTCATGAGAAGAATTACCCTACCCATGATTTGGAGTGGTTGGCCGTAATCTTCGCTTTGAAGCTTTGGAGACATTATTTGTACGGTGTCCATTGCGAGGTTTTCACCGATCACCGTAGCCTTCAGCATGTGTTTACCTAGAGGGATCTTAATTCCAGACAGCGCCAATGGATGAAGCTCGTGAAGGACTATGACATTTCTATTCTGTATTATCCCGGGAAAGAAAATCTGGTAGCTGATGCCTTGAGTCGCAAGGCAATGAGTATGGGGAGTTTAGCTCGACTAAATTTTTTTGAGCGTCCGTTTCCATAGAGGTTCAGACTCTAGCCAACAGCTTCATCCGTCTTGATATTTCAGCCCCGGGTAGGATTTTGGCTTGTATAGAGGCGAGTTTGTCTTTATTGGATCGGATCAGGACTCATCCGTTTGAGGATGCTCAGTTGAGCAAGATTTGAGATAGGGTTTCGAGTGGTGAGGCCAAGGAGGCTATGGTTGATTCGGAGGGCATTCTGAGGAAACACGACGCGTGTGCATTCCTCGTGTTGGTGATTTGATTTAGTTGATCTTATCTGAGGCCCATAGCTCTCGCTATACCATTCATCCGGGGGCGACTAAGATGTACCTTAACTTGAGACAGCACTGTTGGTGGCATCGGATGGAGAGAGACATAGTTGATTTTGTGGCTAAGTGTGGAAATTGTCAGCAGATAAATTATGAGCACTAGCGACCCAGTGGGGTGCTTAAGAGGATGTCAATTCTCGAGTGGAAGTGGGAGAGGATTACCACGGATTTCATCACGGGTCTTCCGAAGACCTTTGGCAAGTTTTATTGTATTTGGGTGATAGAGGATCGGTTAACTAAGTCTTCTCACTTCGTCCCAGTTCAAGTTTCCTACACAACGGAGAAGTTAGCCAAGATGTATACTCGGGTAATTATGAGATTGCATGGGAAGGTGCAATGGAAGTGTCGTCTTGTTGAGGAGGCTACTTGGGAGACCGAGTCCGACATACGTAGCCGATATCCTTAGTTGTTTACTGCTTCAGGTATTTTTTCGATTTACTTCTTTACTTCGCTCGAGGTCGAGCGATGTTTCAATTGGTATCTGATGCCATGACCCGTTTGGTCATTATAGTCTTTCTGGCATTTTCGCCTTTTTCTAGCATTGACTAGCGCATTTTGACCTAAAGTTGACTGATAGGTAAAAGGACTATTTTTAAAAATCTGTTGCTTCTGAGAGGTCCGGATGGATGTTTATGACTTGTGTGTATATTTCGTTCTGTTCCCAATGCAGTTGGATTCATTTTGGGACTTGGGTTGGAAATTAGAACTAAGGTGTCGGGGGTTGACTCGGTCAACGGGACCTCTGTTTGAAATTCCGAGGCCATGAGGTCATTCGTAGCGTATTTTTGGGTGGGACTGTGTGTATGGTTTGTGAGCAGATGCCCTTGGGAATGGCCCGGGATTTCGATTGAAGACTTAGAGAAATCAGAGGGATTGTAGTACGTGGTGCCCGCTATGGTGGCACCTGCGGTGTGTTAGCCGCTGGGGCAGCCATCTGTATTATTGGCCAGACCACGATGGCGGCCTTATAGGTGCTATAGCGGCGCCACTGCACGACGGTAACGGGTCAGGTATTTTCATTAAGTTATTTAAATAGGCCCATAGACCCTCATTATTTTTCATTTCAAAATTAGAGCTTTGGGGAACAGTTCTTGGAGATATTTTGGAGAAATTCTTGGAGGTAAATCTTGAATATTCCTTTACTCTTCCTTAATCACAATCATCCTAGATTTCTCCCTTCCCTTTAATAATCTCTTAGTGATAGAAGTTGAAATAGGGTTTTGATGAACTTTTCCTTAGGCTCGTGTATGAGGAGATTGATGATGTTTATGTTAAATTTTGACTAATCTAAGCTTATCAATCATATTTCTTCAACTTCTAGTGTTGAATTTCAGAATCAAAGACCTAAGTTCATACCTAATTTGGGGGTTTTCATTGAAATCAGAAATTAGGCCAATATTTGAGTTAAAACAACAATTAGTAGTTGGGTTATGATCACTTAGTGCTTAACTTGATATTTTGCTTCCGAATTTCCCGTTTTTCCCTTGTGGGCATGTTTCCCCAATTTCTAGAGCTAATATTGACCTAAATTAAATAGTACCAATATTAGTATCTTTCTTAATGATTTCTAATCTATATTTCGATTATGTGTAGACTACTTTGGTTCTGAGGTTCAGTGGAAAGGCAAGGAAAAGGAGTGAGTTGTTGGTGTTACAGTTCGATCATCTATGTAGGTTATGGCTTACCTTTGGTGAGACTTCGTATAGCGAAGCACATATTTAGATTATATTGTCGGAGACAGCATTTGAACCTTCGGGTATGAAGTTGGGTTGGATATTGCCTTAGGTTGGACCCTGTTGCGTGTTGGGACTAGCCACCCCATTATGTGTGATTTGACTGTTCTATTGTGCCAGCTTGATGCCATGGGTCGTTGGTAGATATTGGATTCTGTGTTATCATCTTGTTTATGATATAGTTGTGATACCCATTGTTGGTATTTATACTTGGATATATAGTTGGAATACCCACTGTTGGTATTTGTACTTGGTTATATTATTGGCGTATCCACTGTTGGTACTTGTGATTTGGTTATATTATTGGCATACCCACTATTGGTATTTGTGATTCGGATATATTGTGGCTTACCCATTGTTGGTACTTGTGATATTGAGCATGATTATCGATATTGATTCATGCATTGCATGCACTCTCATTTTGATGATACACTATGGCATGGCCGATATGTAAGGTTCATCCCGGAATCGTTGTTGAGGGAAATTGATAAATGATAAAACTCTTTTACTTGAGTGACGTGAGGTGGCCGATATCCGATGTTCATTCCGGAATCGTTGATTGTGTGAAATGGATACTTGATAAAACTCTTTTACTTGAGTGATGTGAGAGGCCGATGTCCGATGATCAATTCTGGAAGCATTGTTGCATGGCTGATATCCGATGTTAGTTCTGAAATCCTTGTCAGTGCATGGACTCCGCAGGTCCCTCAGGGGTCCCGTCTATCTGTTGGGCAAAGATCTGGGACGGGTGGCGCTTAGACTTCGCGAGTCACGCTGGGTTGTGCTACCGAAACGTCAATATTTCCGTCCGGAGTACATGTGTACACCACATTTGCATGGCATTGCGTTGTATTCATACAATCATTGCATTGCATTGCATTGCATTATGACTTGATTGGGATGTTTGGTGTTGTGTGGTGATGCTGGATTGGACTGGACGTATATATATCAGATTGGCACATTTGGGATTAGATGCTTCACGTAGGTGATGACGAATATTTGGAATTGATTGTATTGTCTTATACTTGTTGGTTTAATTACTTATCTGCTTTATTAACTGAATTGTGTTAGCTATGCTTAGTCGGCCGATGATGCCTACCAGTATTGTTGTTTGTACTGACCTGCACTTGCTGCATTCTTTTATGAATGCAAAGTATCAGGTCGGATCCACTTCAGTGACACGTGGCTAATCGTCGTTCAGCTTCCTCTTGAGTTTCCAGGTTGAGCATGGCTGTCCGCTGCCTTGAAAACTTTCTATCTTTATGTCCTATTCTATTCACAGACATAGATACTTTATGTATTAGTATTCCAAATTGTATTACTTCCCTTTAGATGCTCCTGTGTTATTCAGACTAGACCCTGGGGGTGGTTATTGTCATTCCGCACTTTTCTACTACTTATATATACATCGTGAGACTTACGTATTTATTCTATTCTATTTCTTAATTTCACTAATTTATGTATTTATTCATTGTTAGGTTGATGGTTCGCTTATCAAGGTGGGAAGGTAAGTGCCCGCAGAACATAGGCAAATTAGGTCGTGGCACATTACTACCCCCCAGTATAGGAGTAGTATCTTGATTTGATTAAGATCTGTTTCTACTACTACAACATTAGTTGTAGCAGACTTTGAGACCTCATCATGAACAATAGAAGGACTTTCACTCTCTTTCTGCACCTGCACCTCAGTCTCAGCACCATTCAATACTTCATTACTACCCCCACTATAGGAATAGTATCTTGATCTATATTAAGCTCACCTTCTGCTAATACAACATCAGTTGTCACAGACTCTGAGATATCAACATTAAAAATAGAAGGTGTCACACCGCGACGAGGGGCATGATAGACACCCGACCCTAACTGCCAAGTACCACCTAACGTGACATAATAAAACATTAATATAAAAATCCTGATCGTAATCCTTAGCATGTACATATAAGAGCACTGGTACACAGAAAGGCCCAACATAAGGATAATATAACCTCTTTGTGAACAACTGTATACATAAGCTAGCTGACAAGGCTGAAATATGAACATCAACAAATATCATATAGTCGCCCAAGCAATAACATGTGTATCATAAGAATAATGAAAACATGCATGATTCTGACACACACTACACTATCTATGAGCCTTTAGGAGTACGTAATCTGTCATTTACATAACCTCGTACATCTGTCATTTACATAACCTGCAGAATCAATAAATACCCGACTAGCAAGCCGATATATTGGTACTCACTGACGTCCCGCTGAAACTGGCAATCCTACTGAGAGGGTTCTTCTGCTCTACCTGTCAGGACCTGCAGCACGAAATGTAGTGCCCAGCAAGTGGGATGGTCAGTACAGATAAAAGTATTGAGTATGTAAGGCAGGAAAGTAATGACATCAGTAAAATATAACGTAAACATGGGAGAATAGTGATAACTAGTAACCTATGACATCTGCAACCAAACAATATACCATGCATGTGAAAATCATTTTTCATATGCAACATATACATATACATATATAACATGCCCGACCTTAGTGGGACTCGGTGTGAAGCGTACCTGGCCCTTTCGGGACTCGGTGTGAAACGTACCCGGACTTTTCAGGACTCGGTGGGTATATCATCGTCATCATATCATCATTCTCCTTGCGTCCGGGAAAACATCATTATATCATAACGTACTCCGCCCTAATGGGACTCATTGTGAAACGTACCCGGCCCTTACGGGACTCAGTGTGAATACCCAACTGATCAGTGGTTGCATATCTACGTGTTGTACCTGGCTGACTATAGCGCGGCTCGGTGGAGTAAAGAAGTGACATTGGGCCTTTCGGAGTGACGTAAGGTCGTTATACCTACAAATATATTATGGGACACATATCGAGGCAAAGGAATTACTCAAATGATAATACTCATATTAACATCATAAGCATCTTTCATAAAGTATACGGATGGTTTAATAGGAGTTTTTGAACGACCTAGTTGGGCATGTTTACTTAATTTCATAAAATATTGGAAATTTCGTAAAAATAGAGATTTTCGGAAAGATATGGATCTTTCGCAAAATAAATGTACTTCTCATAAAATACATATTTTTCGCAATATATATATATATATATATATATATATATATATATATATATATATGTAGATAGATATCATAAAATGTAGGAAATCCGGAGTAGACTCGAACGGATTGATAGTGCAGGCTAGGGGTTCTATTAATTCGTGCCAAGGAAAGCCATAGCGAAAACCTTACATACCTTATTCTCTAACTTGTTCCCTGAAGGGATTTCCTATCCCGAGCTTGTCCTTTCCTCTGCACCTATACGAGGACATGCAAATCCTGGGTTAGTCCCTCTCAACTTGCATGCAAATATTTTGGTGCTATTTTTCCCAATTATCCGAAGTTATGGAAATTCGGGCAGCATTTCCCTTGCTTATACTCCGTTTCCATGATAATAATGACAAAAAAACCAACACCAACAACCCATATAGTTTAATTCAGCACCCAACTTATCCAAGCAACAATACCCATATAGACTATATTCCCCTTTTCCTCAAGTTAACCAAATACGCTAAAATTTAACGAATATGATTTCGAATAAGCAAAACCCATGATAATGATGATAGGATCTTATCTTCCTAAGCTTGCATGGCTCCTTGGTAACTCAAAACTCCAGATTCCAACATCCTCTTCCATAATCCAATCAACAATTACAACACAATAGTGATGATATGAAGTTGCTACTAGTTACCCGAGCCTTGATCACAAAGCTTCTTCACAATTTCTTGTTTTTAAGGATAAGGAATGTAGGAGAGATGTTTCTAGGTGGTTCTATTGTTTATGTAGCTCCAAGTCAGGTTTGGGCCAAGTGGGCCAATTTAGTGGGCTTTTAAGTATGCTCTAGAATTTTTCGCGCAGGTTCGTGCGCTTCTGGCAGTCCGTTTAAAAATTCCCATAACTCCCTACTCCGATGTCGTATCGATAAACGGTTTGATGCGTTGGAAACTAGACTCGATGAACTTCAATTGGGATAGTTTATTCACTCTATAACGCCTAATATGCTAGGAGATATATCCTTCTCATTTTGGACAAGAAATTTCTTTTAAAATTTTACCAAGTTTTTCCAAAGCTTTGACAACTAACTTTCTTCAATCTGCTTGGCCTCGAAACCTTTATCTATTCTCTTAAAACTCATGAGAAGTCTTTCTTAGCCTTATAAGAGTTTCATGGATCTTTCGAGCTCACGTTAGTTTACTAACGACACCAACGATACAAAATTCTTCTAAGGTGTAAAACCCGTTCGTTATAACTTATATCCCACGTACGCTCACAACGTTATCTTTCCATAAGCTCCTTCTCTGAAAATATGCCATGAGTACGGAATGTGATTAGCTCCTGCGAGGGGCCAGGTGTAACAGAAGGGCTATCTCTTTCTTTCTGCACCTGTACTACACTCTCAGCACCATTCAACACTTCATTGTCAACCTTTGGATCTGTCACACTTGATCCAAAAGTATTTTCCATCCAATCTTTTGTAGTCTCCTCTATTCTTTCAATTCTATCTCACCTGAGCCTGATGACACTAAAGAAGTGTGTCCATCTATTTGAGAAATGCATTCTTCTTTAGTAACCACATTATCAGTATCATAACCATTCTTAGTCTCAACCAAGTGAGTATCATTGTTGCTCACACCTTCCTTAGAAATTGTATTTAACACATCAAATTTGTTAGTAGTTATAGTTTTGTCATTGCTTGCCCTTATCTAACCATCAAAATTGTTTGCTGCTTTATTCTTACCATTCTTTGTTGTTTGTTTGCGTTGTTGTGACTTTCCTTTGTTCATTGCATCAGGATTACTCAATACTTTTCCACTAGATAAAACCGTTGGCACATACTTCTAAATTGGTCTGTTCCACTTATAGTTTCTCCAATATCCTTGTCGATTATATACCTTTTATGGCTCCTTCCGTGTATCCTCTACCTCTACTTTGTCTTCAACCTTGTCTAGAACTCTATTCATTATTTCTAGTTTAGGATGCAACACTCTACAATTATCCCTAGAGTGTCCTTGCAGTTTGCATTCAGTACAATAACTAGGAAGATAATAATACTGAATTTTCACCTTGACTTCTCTACACACCTTTTTCTCTTCATCATCAATCTCCATCATCACAAACTTAGGATGATTAGCCAACAAATCCACCTGAACTTACAATTTGACCTTGTCTTATTAACAGTAGCCAAATCAAGTTGCAAAGGTTTTCCAACAGCCAAAGCTAATGCAAATAGAGATTCTTTAACAAAAAATGTCGGCAACAAGTTTGGAAAGGACATCCAAGCCATAGCAATGGAGGTTTTTTCATCAATCTTAAAGTTTGAATCATAAATCAATGGTCTCATTTGATAAGAAAAGCCATCTTTTGATTTCAACCAGAAACCACTAGTTGAAGATATCTTAATGAAATCCTCTAGTAAATTGTATCGTATCAACACATTGCTACTCCTAAGGAACCCTACCTTATAACCACCCTCTGCTCCATATTGTTCTGGAATGATATTTCTTAGTTCTTCCAGTTCAGGCCATCCATATGAGAATTTGCCGACAATTGCATATTGTAAGTTTTCAATAATCTACATTCTTTTAACTTCAGACGACAACCACTTTACATATGGTATTTCTTCTATATATTGAACCTTTTTCACTGGAATAGGATCACATGCAATTGTAGAAATCGACTCTTTAATGTTAAGAATTGTTTAAGCATAATTGGCTGAAGGACTATTAGGTACATTCGGGATAGTAGGGGTGATAGCGGTCGATTTCGTGTTAGGGAGGGGTAGGAAACCATCTATGGGGGTGGTGGTCAGAGGTTGGTCAGCTTCTATCGACAGCTAACCAGTGACCAGCGGTGGGATGAGGGTTTAGGCTAGGTTTAGTGTTTGCATTGTTTTAGGAGAGAGAAGAGAGTGCAAATTATGTTTTTTTACTAATTTCACTTATAAATTAGGTGGGAGACTCTAAAAATATTTAGGGGGGATTATTCTTTACATAGTTTTATATATTTTGTTATATTAGGTTTCTCATAAATATGTAGATAAACTGCCCAAATCACGTTAAAGATTATGTATCTGTTTGTATATTTTTTGTTGTCTAATTTATTGTCATTTAGAATTTACAATTATTCACTTCCACATGTCACCCTATTATTTCAGCCTCAAAGCTTCAAACGAAGAAGTTATTGTTGTCTTGCGGCTGGGAAACCATTACTAAATGGATTTATGTCAATACTTGTTGGAATTAAATTTGTGCTAGAAAATTTTGTATCATCTTTGTAAAATGATCGTCAGAGCTTGAGTTGAATTTTAAACCCAAATATTTGTTGCGGGATCAATTAGGTGTTTTTCAAATGTATGATTTTGAGTTATTTCTAATTTCATAACTACATTTCTACAAGGAACCCAACAAGGATTTCAAATTATTACCATCGACGGAACCTGACAAGGAATTCGAATGATATTATTGAGTTTTTATATAGACTTGTTGTATATAACTCTTGAGTTGTTTTCTTCAATGTTTTTTGGTTGTTGTGCTCGATGGTTTCTAACCTAGTGTAGTCGACTCTACCATCTCTGACCCGCATGATCTTTAGCTGTTTTTGGTTCACTCGGATGGGTCTAATTATTTATGATTGGAGCTAAGTGAACTAATAAGTCCATGCTACCTATTTAATTAAAGCCGCACATGCATCATCCCATAATATTGTTAAAAAAGAGGGAAATTTTAAACCCAAAAATTAAGGTTGACGGCAATTCGAATTCTACAATTTTTAACCCCAAAATTAGCTTAAGGCAAATGAGATCCAATAGATGAAAAGACAGAAAATTTAAATATTTTCAATACATTATACGCATTTTTATTACTCTTCCATATTTATTATAACAATAGTTATATCATGTTTTGCTTAAGTTAGGCAATTTCTATTTGCCTTTTAACTGTATATTGTTATTTAAGCTGGGGAATTAGTAATCGTATTTTGATACATGGACATATGTCATTCATGTGTTGTATATGGTCTCAAACACTTTTAGAGATGCCGGAACCTAAACGTGGCAACTTTTGGATTTTAATGGCCTATGTTTTTAGCTTAGCTAGGATGGCTTGATCCATGTATTTTTCCAGGACCAAATAAAGGAAATTAAATTTTCATTAATGATAGTTAGATGTTCTTTACGAACCAAAATAGATCGTCCATGTACCATTTTTCTATTAGTGCACGTAACTATTTTCAGGTAAAATTTCCTGTAATTAACATTTTTCTTCTAGTGCATGTAACCATGACCTAATAATCCCGATATTATATATATAACCATATGTAACTTATAGTATTTTCGGCATTTTCGCCTTTTCCTGAGCATTGATTACCTCAACTTTGACCCGAGGGGACCGTTGGCACGCTTCTCGAGGTATCTAGAATGGATTCGGCCAACCTTTGTGAATGTAGGCTTAATGTGAAAAATGGTTGACCCAAAGTTGA
Source organism: Lycium barbarum (assembly GCF_019175385.1). NCBI lineage: Eukaryota > Viridiplantae > Streptophyta > Magnoliopsida > Solanales > Solanaceae > Lycium > Lycium barbarum. The sequence goes on from NC_083337.1 coordinate 21,860,819, forward strand.
CCTTTGGTTAAATGAACCTTTTTCGAAATTCCATCAATTCCGAGAGGTTCGGAGGGTCGTTTAGAACTCAAGTGTATATTTGGTTGGGTTCCCAATGCACACGGATGAATTTCGGAACATTGGTTGGGAAATTAGGATTAAAGTATCGGGGGTTGACTCGGTCAACGAGACCTTCAGTGGGAATTTTGAGGCCACAGACGTGTCCGTAGCGCATTTTTATGTGTGTTTATGTGTATGGTATGTGAGCAGATGGCCTCGAAAACTAGTTGGGAAATCGGATCAAATTGTGAAACTTGGGAAGTTTTTTGGTGTCTGGTACCCGCTTTGGTGGCACCAGCACCGCAGCAGCAGTAACCCTGCCGCTGTAGCGGCCCAAGCGTTTTAGGCTTGACTACTGAAGCGGTGACGGGCAGTTTGTAAAAATTAACAAAGTGTTAAAAGTCCTTAGACCCTCATTATTTCCTATTTCAAAACTAGAGCCTTGGGGAACAGTTCTTGGAGATATTTTGGAGACATTCTTGGAGGTAAATCTTACTTGTTTCTTGACTCTTCATTCAATCATAATTATCCTAGATTCCACCTTTCCCTTTAATAATCCCTTAGTGATGAAAGTTGGAAGTGGGTTTTGATGAACACTTTCTCTAAGCTTAGTAATTATAAATTGATGGTGTTTATGATAGATTTTGATGAATTTAAGCTTGTTTATCATATATCTTCCCTTTCTAGTATTGAATTTCGGAATCAAAGAGTTAGAGTTTATACCCAATTTGAGGGTTTTGCTTGAAATCATAAATTAGGCTAATCCTTGAGTTAAAATCAGCAATTAGTGGTTGGATTATGATCACATAGTGCTTAATTTGATATTTAGTTTCTGAATTTCTCATTTTGCCCTTATGGGCCCGTTTCCCCAATTTCTAGGGCCAAAATCGACCTAATTTGAATAGCAGCAATATTAGTATCATTCTTCACGATTTATAATCTAGATTTCGATTATGCTTAGACTACTTTGGTTCTGAGGTTCCGCGGAAAGGCAAGCAAAATGAGTGAGTTGTTGGTGTTGCGGTTCGGCTATCCTAGTGGGTTATAGCTTACCTTTGGGGAGACTTCGTATAGCGAAGCACATATTTAGATTGTATCGTTTGAGACAGCATGTTAACCTTCGGGTATTAAGTCGGGTTGGATATTGCCTTAGGTTCGGCCCTGTTGTGTGTTTATTAGCTACCCCGTTATGTGTGATTTGATTGTTCTATTATGCCGGCTTGACGCCATGAGTCATTGGTAGATGTGGGATTTTGTTTTTTCTTCTTGATTATGATATATTTGGCATACCCATTGTTGGTATATGTACGCGGATATATTGTTAGCGTACCTACTGTTGGTACTTGTGATTCGGTTAAATTATTGACATACTCACTGTTGGTATTTGTGATTCAGTATATTGTTGGTATACCCCTTGTTGGTACTTGTGATATTGAGCATGATTATTGATGTGATCCATGCATTGGACGCACTCTCATTTTCATGATACACTATGCGATATTGATGATATTTGATGAAACACTTGATGAGCTGGGCTCAGTTTTACTTGAGTGATGTGAGATGGCCGATGTCCGATGTTCATCCCCAAATCGTTGATTGAGTGAAATTGATACTTGATAAAACTCTTTTTACTCGATTGACCTGAGATAGCCGATGTCCGGTGATCAATTCCGGAATCGTTGCTGCATGGCCTATATCAGATGTTAGTTTCGAAATTGTTGTTAGATGCTTGGTGATTGTATTGTGATGTTAGATTGGATTGGATATATTCAGCCTTAACATATTTGGGATTAGATGTTTTACATAGGCCCAAGGTCAGGTGCCAGAGCCCGCAGCTATGGCTGGCACCCGAAGGTGCGCTACAGCCAGGGGATGCGGCAGCGCGACAGGCCTCAAGGCTGGCCCAGCCAGGATATGAGCTCCTGCGGTGGGAAAGCGATGAGAGAGGTCTCCATCTCCCGAGCTCGAGTATCTGCCGGATAGGGACCAGACCACAGAGGATAGTATGGCCCCAACATTGACGCAACCTGAGGTTACTTCTGACCAGGCCGTGCATGACACTATGGCTAGGATTCTACTTTATCTTTATGCCCAGTAGGGGGCGGCCAGTGTCACTACTCCCGACGGGGGTACACAGACTAGGGTTGGGGCGCAGACCCCTGAGCAGGGACCTACCCGGGCAAAACATCCCGCCGCACCTATGGCTTCTCGCATTGATGCAATACCCGCCCCTGGTGAGCATATTAGGCCTATGGAAGGCACCGTTATGACGGCTACCGATCAGGACCTGGTTGGGAGGTTTAGGAACTTAGAGCCATCGAGGTTCTCTGGTACTTCGTTTGATGATGCCTATGAGTTTATTCTTGATATGCATGAGTTGCTGTATCGTATGGGGGTGGTGGACACCCACGGCGTTGATTATGTGTCCTACCAGTTTTACGGCAGCGTGAAGACGTGGTGGAGGTATTTCGTGGCGTGCAAACCAGAGGGTTCTCCTCCTTTGACTTGGGCTCTGTTCTACTGGGCCTTCCTTGAGAAGTATGTGCCCCGGTCTTTGAGAGAGGAGCGTAGGGAGCATTTTTTACACCTGGATTAGAGGGGCATGCTTTTGGAGTCTTATTTGACCCGTTTCCTTTAGCTGGCTCGTTATTGCACTCCGTTGATCCCTACTGAGGCCGATAGGACCCGGCACTTTGTTGGAGGACTAGTGGGCTCTCTACAAATTCCTTGTCTTCAGATGGCGTCTATGGGGGCTTCCTTCCAGTCTATTATCGAGCATGCTTCTATGGTTGAGAGAGCTAAGGCTCGTGCTTTTGGTGCGGGTGAAAAGAGGCCACGTCAGACTGGCCGTTTTAGTAGATCTGGTTCGAGAGGCGCCGGTCAGTTTTTGAGGCCACCTCATCCACATTCTAACCGTCCCGTGCATTCGGTATTGCCGACTTTCTCTAGTGAGCCACCTAGGATAAGAGCTCATTCTCCAGACTAGTGGATAGGGCTGCTTCATCTGGGTTTTTAGCTTCCGTGATTCAGCATTCGACTCCTCTTACCTGTTATTCTTGTGGAGAGGTTGGTCATGTTGCTAGGAGATGTCCCCGACCCAGGCGAGATTATCAGCCGCTAAGGACTCCTACGTTATCTGGTGGTCGTGATGGGACTTCTCAAAGAGGGAGTGCTCAGTCAGGCCGCGGTACTTCCCATAGTTCTAGAGCTGGTTCCTAGCCAGCTAGAGGTGGTTCCCAGAGTACGAGAGGGGGATCTCATACTGGGCGTGGTGGAGCCTATTGTTACTCATTCCCTGGTATGCCTGAGGCAGAGGCCTCAGATGCTTTGATTTCAGGTACCATTTTTGTTCGTCAAAGAGCAGCCTATGTATTATTTGATCCTAGATCCACCTATTCGTATGTATCTGCATTTCATGCCGTTAGTTGGGATTTTCCTTGTGATAGCATAGATATGCATGTTCATGTGTCTACTCCGGTTAGAGGTTCTATAATTATTGATGGAGTCTACCGGTCTTGTTTGGTTACTTTTATGGGGTATGACACTCGGGTAGATTTGATTATTCTCGATATGGTGGACTGTCACGCCAAGGCAATCACCTTAGCTATGCAGGGGATCCCTAGGCTTGACTGGAGTGGTATCCCTAGTCCCTCTCCGAAGAAGATCATTTCCTTCCTTCGGGCGAAGAAGTTAGTAAGTAAGGGGTTTTATATTATTTGGCTCATGTTCGTGATACGATGGATGCATCTCTACCCCTTAAGTTTATCCCTATTATGAGCCAGTTCGCAGAGGTACTCCCATCGGATCTGCGGTATGCCACCCGATCGCGATATTGATTTCTATATCGGCGTCGATCCAGGCACCCGTCCTATTTCCACTCCACCATATCGGATGGCACCTGCCGAGTTGAGAGAGCTCAAGGAGCAGTTACAGGATTTGTGAAGCAAAGGGTTCATTAGACCGAGTGTCTCCCCTTAGGGTACTCCAGTGTTATTTGTATAGAAGAAAAATGGGACCATGAGGATGTGTATTGATTACCGCCACTTGAACAAGGTCACTAATCGGAACAATTGCCCTATGCCTTGTATTGATGATATGTTTGACCAGCTTCAGGGGGCATCAGTGTTTTCGAAGATTGATTTGCATTCAGGCTATCACCTGTTGAAGATCAGGGTGGAGGATACTCTGAAGACAACATTTCGGACAAGATATGGCCACTATGAGTTCCTAGTGATGTCTTTTGGGCTTACCAATGCCCCGACTGCATTTATGACCTTGATGAGTAGCATCTTTAGGCCGTTCCTTGATTCTTTTGTGATTGTATTTATTGATGACATCTTGGTACATTCCAAGTGTAGAGAGGGGCATGAGAATCATCTCCGTACTGTCTTGGGTTGTTGAAGAAACATAGCTTGTTTGCTAAGTTTTCTAAGTGTGAGTTCTGGTTGGATTCTGTAGCATTCTGGGGCCACGTGGTGTCTAAGGATGGGATTATGGTTGATCCACAAAAGATTGAGGCTGTGAGGGGTTGGGCGAGGCCCACTACAATTACTGAGATTCGTAGTTTTGTGGGTTTTGCCAGTTATTACTGTCACTTTGTGAAGGGTTTTGCTACCATTGTTTTATCCTTGACCAGAATGACTCAGAAAGATGTCCCCTTCCAGTGGACGGATGATTATGAGGAAAGCTCTCAAAAGCTCAAACTACTTTCGACCACAACCCCGATCCTAGCATTACCTGTGGAAGGTAAGGATTTCGCTGTCTATTGTGATGCCTCTTGATGCAGGAGGGTAGAGTGATAGCTTATGCTTCCCGTTAGTTAAAGGTTCATGAGAAGAATTGCCCTACCTATGATTTGGAGTTATTGGTTGTAGTCTTCGCTTTGAAGCTTTGGAGGCATTAATTGTATGGTGTCCATTGTGAGGTTTTCACCGATCACCGTAGCCTTCTGTATGTAAACCCATAGAGATCTTAATTCCAGGCAGCGCCGATGGATGGAGCTCCTGAAGGACTATGACATCTTTATTTTGTATCATCTCGGGAAAGCCAATATGGTAGCTAATGCCTTGAGTCGCAAGGCGGTGAGTATGGGGAGTTTAGCTCAATTGATTGTTTTTCGAGAGTCCATTGGCCATGGAGGTTCAGATTCTGGCCAACAGTTTCATTCGTCTTGATATTTCAGCCCCAGGCAGGATTTTGTCTTGTATAGAGGCGAGGTCGTCTTTATTGGATCGGATCAGGACTCATAAATTTGAAGATGCTCAGTTTAGCAAGATTCGAGATTGAATTATGAGAGGTAAGGCAAACGAGGCCATGATTGATTTTGAGGGAAATCTGAAGATTAGAAGACGTGTTTGCGTTCCTCATGTTGGTGATCTGATTCAGTTGATCTTATCTGTGGCTCATAGCATCCGCTACTCCATTCATCCAGGGGTGACCACGATGTACCGTGACTTGAGACAGTACTATTGGTGGTGTCGGATGAAGAGAGATATAGTTGACTTTGTGGCTAAGTGTGGAAATTGTCAATAGGTTAAATATGAGCACCAGCGACCGGGTGGACTGCTTCAGAGGATGCCCATTGCCGAGTGGAAATGGGAGAGGATTACCATGGACTTTTTCACGGGTCTTCCGATAACCGTTGGCAAGTTTGACTCTATTTGGGTGATAGTGGATCGGTTGACTAAGTCTGCTCACTTTGTTCTAGTTCAGGTTTCCTATACCGCAGAGAAGTTAGCCAAGATCTACATTCGGGATATTGTGAGGTTGCATGGGGTCCCTATTTTTGTTGTATCTGATTGGGGTACTATCTTCACTTCCTGTTTCTGAAGGGCGTTTCATGAGGAGTTGGGTACCTGATTGGATCTTAGTACAACTTTTCATCCCCAAACCGATGGCTAGTCCGAGCTGGCCATTCAAGTGGTCGAGGACATGTTGAGATTATGTGTTATTGATTTTGGTGGTCATTGGGATCAGCGCTTTCCCTTAGTAGAGTTTGCGCGCAATAACAACTATCATTCGAGTATTGGGATGGCGCCTTTTGAGGCCTTGTATGGTAGGAGATGTAGTTCTCCGATTGGTTGGTTTGATGGGTTCGAGTCTCGGCCTTGGAGTAGAGATTTGTTGAGATTGTCCCTTGATAGAGTGAGAGTTATACAGGCTAAGCTTTTGGCAGCTCAGAGTCGGCAAAAGATGTATTAGAACCGGAAGCTCCAGAATTTGAAGTTTGCCATTGGTGACCTGGTTCTATTGAAGGTTTCACCCATGAAGGGTGTTGTGAGGTTTGTTAAGAGGGGGCAAGTTGAACCCCAATTATATTGGTGCGTTTGAGATTGTGGACTCTATCGGTGATGTAGCTTATGAGTTGGCATTGCCGCAAGGCTTGGTGGGAGTTCTCCGATTTTTTAAGTTTCAATCCTGAACAAGTACCATGCCGACGGTACCTACATTCTCCGTTGGGATTCAATATTTGCTTGATGAGAATTTGACTTATGAGGAGGAGCCTATCGCGATCTTGGATAGGCAGGTCCGGAAGTTGAGGTCAAAGGAGATTGCTTCTGTGAAGGTGCAATGGAAGCACCGTCCTGTTGAGGAGCCTAATTGGGAGACCGAGTCCGACATGCGTAGGCGTAGCCGATATCACCAGTTATTCACTAATTCAGGTATGTTCCCGCCTTCTTTTCTATTCTTCGCTCAAGGACGAGCGACGATTCAATTGGTATCTAATGTAACGAGTTGTTTGATCATTATAGTCTTTTCGGCATTTTTTCCCTTTCCTAAGCATTGATTAGCTCAACTTTGACAAGAGGGGACCGTTGGAACGCTTCCCGAGGTGTCTAGACCGAATTCGGGCAACCTTTGTGAATGTAGGCTTAAAGTGAAAAATAGTTGACACAAAGTTGACCTTTGGGTAAACTAACCTTTTTCGGAACTCCATCGATTCCGAGAGGTCCGGAGGGTCATTTAGAAATCGGGTGTGTATTTGGTTCAGTTCCTAATGCATTCGGATACATTTCGAGACTTGGGTTGGGAAATTGGGATTAAGGCATCGGGGGTTGACTCGATAAACGAGACCTTCTTTGGGAATTTTAAGGCCACGGATGCATCCGTAGCGCGTTTTTATGTGTGTCTATGTGTATGGTATGCGAGTAGATGGCCTCGAAAACTAGTTGAAACATCGGATCAAATTGTGAAACTTGGGAAGTTTTCTGGTGTCAGGTGCCCGGTCTGGCTGCACCTGCACAGCGACAGCGATACCGCTGGAGCGGTAACCCTGCCACTGTAGCGGCCCATGTATTTTAGGCTTGGCCGCTGAAGCGGTGACGGGCAGTTTGTAAAAATTAATAATGTGTTAAAAGTCCTTAGACCCTCATTATTTCCCATTTTGTCAGTAGAGCCTTGGGGAACAGTTCTTGGAGATATTTTAGAGACATTCTTAGAGGTAAACCTTACTTGTCCCTTTACTCTTCCTTTAGTCATAATCATCCTAGATTCCCCCTTTTCCTTTAATAATCCCTTAGTGATGGAAGTACGAAGAGGGTTTTGATGAACACTTTCTCTAGGCTTAGTAATGATAAATTGATGGTGTTTATGATAGATTTTGATGAACCTAAGCTTGTTTATCATATATCTTCCCTTTCTAGTGTTGAATTTCGGAATCAAAGAGTTACGGTTTATATCCAATTTGGGAGTTTTGCTTGAAATAAAAAATTAGGCCAATCCTTGAGTTAAAATCAGCAATTAGTGGTTGGGTTATGATCATGTCACACCCCACCCGTGGTAAGGCGTGACAGGCACCCGGCACCCTACGGGAACCGAGCGAACCAACTTATAACTCGCATCGTTCATGTCTCAAATTAGAGCTGGGCATAAAATACCGAAAACAGAATTACCCAACCGAACCTGGGATTTCGGTATTTCGATTTTCGGTTCGATTTTCGGGAATAAAATTAAAAATACGGTATATCGGTTTCGGTATTCGGTTTTGGATAATAATACCGTTCAGTAATTTGGTAATTACCGAAATAAATAAAAGGCATATTAAATTAATATACCCATCAATGATTGTTCTGCTTCAGCCCATGCGTTATTCAGCTTCAGCCCATACCTAAAAATTAAAATCCCTAATCTTTCAAGAACCATAGCTGACCGCCTCTCTCACACCATAGTCGACCGGTGACCACCCACCCCCACCGCCTTTCTCACACCATAGTCGACCGCCTCACTTTTGATGTTTGACGTGGTATATGTTATGCTTGCTTGTAGAATAATAGTCTCACGGAGATGATGAATGTGGCCGTGTTTATAGAGACAATATTCATCTATTGATTGCTATTGACATTTCACTTGGTATAAGTTGTGGCCATTGAGAAACAGATGTGGCCATTGAGAAACAGACTCTCGATGTATGGTATATATGATTGCATTTTTGGAGGAGTCACACTGTTATCGAGCCATGCTTTTGTTCCCCTCAACCGATCCCAACAAAATAGTATTTAACTGGCGTGACCAATAACTATGCTTGTAAATGAATAAGTTCTAAATCTAATGATTAATCTGCTAGTTGCAAGTTCCCCTTTTCACACTTTTGAGTCCTTGGATTTGCATTTCTCATTATGTTGGTTGTATTGAAGGTTCCAATATGATATATCTTAATTGCTGTTACATGCAGAACTGCAAGCTAAGTTTTTGGAGGAGAAGGCTGCACTTGAAGCTAAATATCAGAAGCTGTATGAACCGTTGTACACAAAGGTGAAAAGGATAGTTAAAATTTGACCTACATCTGCATGTATCTTGACAATGAAATCAACTTCAATACAACAGACTTCGACTTCAATATAGTATTACCGAATACCGTACCGAACCGAAATTTGATTTACCGATTATCGAATTACCGAATAGAAGTTTGAAAGTTCGGTATTTGGTATCTACTTTCAATTACCGATTACTGAATTACCGAACCCGAACTTTAAAAATACCGAACCGAATACCGAATACCGAACGCCCACCCCTATCTCAAATGGTAAAAATAAGGCTAAGAGCTAAATATGAACATATTATCATGCATAAATGTATGTGCAATGGGCTACGATGCCAACATACTACCGACACAACATAACTAAGCTATACACAGGAACTGTCTGCAAAGCCTCTACGAACATGACTGAAATATACAAGTCGGGACAGGGCCCTGGACATACCCTGAACAAAAATCATACATATATATCTATAGACTTAGCCTCGGAAATGCTCTAGGAAGAAGTGGAGCGACCAAACGTAATTGGTACCTGAAGGCAGCCTGCGGTGGAAGATCCTTGTCTCGTTTATTTGCACCTGCGGGCATGAACGCAACGTCCGCAAGAAGGGACGTCAGTACAAACAATCTACTGAGTATGTAAGGGATGAATAGTAACATGATACAAAAACAATGATTGCAAAAGATAAGGTGAGTAATCATACCTCATACACTTTCTCAGACCTCTGTCACGTAAATTAACTTGTCTATAGGAAAAACATTTCATACACATCCATACACAATATACACACATTTGCATTCATATACATTTACTATACATACATCTATCATATCCGTACCCGGCCCTGTCGGGACTCGGTGTCATCCGTATCCGTTCCTTTCGGGACTCGGTGTCATCCGTACCTGGCCCTTTCGGGATTCGGTGTTATCTGTCCTCTTCCCTTTCTGGACTCAGTGTTATCCGTACCCGGCCCTTTCGGGACTCGGTGTTATCCAACTGATCAGTAGGATGCAATGCATACATACATACATATACATAAGAATACATAAATGAAATCGACGTAATCATTAGCATTATCATTATCACTATATCATTCTTTGAAGGATAAACCATCGTAAGACGAAATAGATAATGTCACGAGAGTATCAAGAACTACGAACTTAGATAACATTAGAAATAGAATCGTCATTGCTATATCTGACCTCGAAAGAACAAGTATTATGAGGTAAGATCAATCACGAAAAATAGTCTCAAGATCATGAATAAGCTCAATGATATCGTAAGGACCGTGAGATATATAGACTTCTACCATTTGTGGAAGCAAGGATATTATGGATATGGCACAAAGGTTTATAACAAAAGAATCACGCCTTCAGAAAAAAAGGGTTTAGCCTTAACATACCTGGAAATTCATGTTTCGGCTTTCCCGCCTATTTCTGGTCTCACGATCTACATATATGACCATTCATACTATGGTTAGGTCTATTGTTACGTACTTATCCTAAGCCTTCAAGTTTAACATCCTTAAAGTCTGTCGAAATTCGGGCAGCATCTCCCCTATTTAAATGCCTGCCCGGAATCATAATTCAACAACCAACAACACAACAACAATACCAATATCAATAACATCATTTCCAACACCATTATGTCCCATAAAACATCACACACAATGTTTTCCAAGTCCCACTACTAACCAACCTGTTATACGATTATTTAACAACTTTATCTCTATAAACAAACCAAAATTAACAATAATAATAAGATATTCATACCTTACTCCCAATATTATGGCTATATCTTCACTTCCATCCTTGAACTTGAACCAAAACTTGTCGTTATTTGATTCTACAACCACAACTGTACGCTGTCTGGGCCAGAATTCGGGGATTATAGCTGGTTTGGACCCAATTTTTTTTTTTTTTTTGTAGAAGTTGGTGGGGGTTTCCAGAAGTTTGGTGTGGCTTCTGGGGTGTTTTGTTGCTGAAATGAGGGGTAATGGCCCTTATATAACGTTCTAGAGTCGGTTTAAACAGACCTAGAATTTGCTTTGCGCAATCCTCTGCTCGGATAGTCTGTCTTAAAATGCTCATAACTTTTGATACTGATATTGTTTGAGGGCCCAAGGCCTATGGTTGCAAAGATATTTCAATTATTTACAACTTTCATTTTTGGTGTGTTTCCAAATTCCAAACTTATAATGGCTCTTTGGCCTCTTTAAGTCAGATCATCCGAAAACGTATCCTTAAATCATCTCTTTTGGAGGGCTTACACCCATATTTGACTTAAGCGTCCTTCTTAAGACTTTCTCAACTTCCCATGTACTACTCATACAACTTTTCATATGTCCTTTATAAAACCCCGGTATGTGAGCCCTACTTTAACTTACGGTTACGAGGGCTATTCATCAAGTAACGTATTAACAGATTTACACCATACGGTCTCAAAATGTCATATATATATATATATATATATATATATATATATATATATATATATATATTATTCTTATACGCATATAATATAATCTTAATCCCTAATCCTTGTATAACTTTACTCTCCCTAGAGCTCATACTAAACCGTCTACTGTCTGGGTAACGCGAAATTTTTCGGGGTGTAACATTCCCCCCTACAAACACATTCGTCCTCGAATGTTAGACTAGAGTCCGTTCAGAGGGGAATGTCGATATTGTTACCTGCACTTATTGGTGTTTACTTTACTCACTTGCAGTCTTACCTGCTTATTTAAAACTACACTTATGTGGATTGCGCAGTTTATCCTTCTTCTTATTATTCAGAAATTCTTGTTCTCTTCCATCTCTGTGTATTCTTCTTACGCTTCACAGATATTCCCGGCCTTTGTCTTAGTCACCAGCTTGTTCCTATCCAACGCAATATGTTTAATCATTTCCTTTGAATTCTCCTTTTGCTCTTAACCTTCGCCCAACTCTCACCTGATAAGTCTTTTCCCATAACCTAGCACACTTATCTGTTATTTTGATTCATTAATCAAGCGGGTCTCTTGACTCCTTAAATGTTCATCTCCTTTGTTTATATCGATGAATCTTTTTCTTGCGATCTTATTTCCGTCTACTTTCGTAACTTCTCCTTGCATTTTCTTAGCTCATCTTGCTTCATAGCTATCTATTACTTTTCGATTGCCCCATTGTCGGGTGTCATCATTCTTCCACTGCCTTATCTAGTCAATCCTTGTCTTTGTCACAAAATACCTACAAAGTTCATCTGGTCATTCATTTCTTACTTCCCTTCTTAATACGATAGTTGGCTCATATGTTCCGGTATGTCTACTCCTCGTATATTCATCCTGCTTTCCTTACAGCTATATCTCTAGTCCAAGCCCCTTATCTTATGCTATCAATACCTACCTTTAACGTAGGCTTCATTTTACCCCAGTACACACACACACACACACACATATATATATATGACAAAATAGAATCCGAATCGATCACTACATATATATAATGGGAAGACATTGATGATATACCTGTGAAAGCATTAGGGAAAGGCTCATGATCCTATTTCTCGGCTAATGTATAATCACGGTTCTGAGAGCCGCTTGAACTAGACACTCTTCCTCTACTTCTACCACGACAAACTAGTACCTGCGACACTTATCCCGTAAAGTGTACCGATAATGACGAACCCATTACTGATCCTGTAGGTCGGGCCGTATACCTACTATCTTGGGATGGACACTCACGCATAATATGGCCTGACCGGCCATAAGCCTGACAAACATCTAAACCTAATCGGCATGGTCCCTAATGTAGTCTGTTGCACTGAGTACATCGTGGTGCAGGTGGCCTCGTCCAGCCTGAGTCACCCTTATACTGTATACCCAAGATTTTGGAAATCTGGCCCGATTATGAATAGATAGGGCGATCAAATCTCTAACTTACAAATTAGGAAGGCGCACTAGCTGCTGACAGGCCTAGCCGCCTGAAATACTGCAGCTCCTGTCCTCCTCTAAACTCATTAATAGTTCCTAAAGGTCTGGCCCTCTTATTGTCACTTCTATCATAATCACGTTCACCTTCTTGCTGCTGCCGTTACTCTTCCAAGTTTTGAGCATGGGCCTGAATATGAGAAATATCCATCCCCTCCTGACATGAGGCCGTCAAACATTCCTTATGCAAATGTGGTCCGAAACCACTCAAAAATTAGTGTACGTGGTATCCCATATCTGCTACCATGGTTGCAGCATACCTAGCTAGAGAATTAAAGCGGAGACTATACTCGCGAGCACTCATATTGTACATGATGTCCCTACAAGTAAGAAGGAATTCTTAATGATTCTAATTAAGATTCCAAAGACATTTGAGGCAAGGGAGGAAAGTTCGTCAAATGAAACTTCACTATAGTTCTGCGAAAGGGGGGATCGACGGTCGTTCTTCGTACCCTCGGATGGGTCGACGCCTCGTTGATTGTGCCGTAGAATTTATTTAGCACAAAGATCATTCGACGGAGCAGATCCACGCTTCGTCGATCAATTCGACGGACTGTCCTTCTCACCGTAGAATGAAAGGAAATGAAAGGTTGCTTACTGGAAATTTCATGACTTCGACGGTCAGATCGATGCTCCGTCGATTTGATCAAAGCTTCGTCGTTCGTACCATATAATCCTCGTCGGGCAGCTTTTGATTTTTTATAAAACGAGACCCCAAGTCGTCATTTTTCATTTCACTCATTCTCCAACTCTCTCCAAACCTCTAGAACCTTCTTCATACCATTTCAACATATATCCAAGGGAAATCAAGGAGTAAACACCAAGAATTAGGAGAATCTAGTGCAAAAGTACTCCCTAGGGTTTGTGGGAACCAAGAATCTCTTTGGTGTTGAAGTGGGATTTTCTCCATGTGAAGTATTTACATCCAAAGTCCATTCCTAAATCATCAAGGTAAGTTTTAATTTCAATTCATGTTATTTAAGGTATTGAAAAGTTGAAATACTTGGATTGTAGAAGAAGGTAGAAAATGGGTCATGAATGTGTGAATAGTGTCATTGTTGAGTAGTAGTTTGGGGTGAGTTATGAATATTGGTATGTTGTGGTTGTAAGTATGTTTTGAACGACATTTAGAACATGGAATAAGTATTATATGTGAGAAAATGCAATAATGAACTATGACTATGATTATGGAGAAGTTAGAGTGAAACTACGAAATGTGGGTAATGTAGATGAATGATAATTGTTGCTTGTGATATTGTGAATGTTGTTATGAATGTTTGGGTGATATATGATATGGGTAAAAGTTTTATAAACAAAGGAAATGCTGCCAAATTTTCTTTAGCTTTTGTAAGCACGTTTAAGTAATCGATTAGCTAATGTTAATGCGAATTCTCTTGAAGGTAGAAACGTGGGCATTGAAGGAGAACAAGCAAGCGATAGATTAGTTAAGCGAAAAAGGTATGTGAGGCTAGTCCTTTATTTCTATGGCATGAATCTGATGGCATGATTTTTCCTTCTTCTCCATGAATCTTCTATATCCCGGAAAGCTAAGAGTCTATGTTCATGAATAGCTACATGAGATAAGAGATGCATTACGAGCCCAATAATGATGATGATGATCTTAAGTCTAAAGATTCTAGGGTTCATGATATGATGTTCTTATATAGTTAATGATGTCGTTTATTGTATACACTGACCTTATATACTATTTCCTTCAAGGTGAGGCAGAATACTTATAAATTCTCCATAATGGAATCGGGGGTTCACGACCTTATGTCACCCCGACATAGCCATAGTGGCCTTCAAGTTCTAATGTATGTTTTTAATGATAAATGTATAATGATGTTAAGTTATGATATGTCTATGAGATGATCAATAATGTAAGTTTATAATATGCCTATACCATGTATGAAAATGTTGAGTTACGATGGGTATTTGACGATATGATTCCACCGTGCCTAAATGGCCGGGCATGTCACCGCTAAGGCGGGCTGCATATGATTCCACCGTGCCTAAATGGCCGAACATGTCACAGGTAAGACGGGTTGCATATGATTCCACCGTGCCTAAATGGTCGGGCATTCACCGCTAAGGCGGGCTCCATATGATTCCACCGTGCCTAAATGGCCAGGCTTGTCACCGCTAAGGCGGGCTGCTTATGATTCCACCGTGCCTAAAAGGCCGGACATGATCACCACTAGTGGGTGACATATGATGGTTACTCGGATGCGAGTTAACGATGAAGATCGATATGATACGATGATGTATGCGTTATGATGATACATGTACTATGATTATATATATGATGTATGTATGAAATGTAACCACCCTTAAAAGTTACACAGGTTGTATCTTCATCTTATGACTTACGATTTCTCTAACATGTTCATTTCATTCATGTCTTACATACTCAGTACAATGTTCGTACTGACATCTGTTTTCTTTGGACGTTGTGTTCATGCCCACAGGTAGACAGGGAGGTGATCTAGATTCGTAGAGTTATCAGCGGATTTACAGGAGCACTCCATTACTCCGGAGGTGCTATTTGGTTTATTCTTTTGTGTATATATATGTATACTAGTTATGTGAGGCCCGGGCTAACTCAAGATATAAAAGTAGATATTTTAACTAAAAAAATATAATATGTGTTAGTACAAGTGTACAACAACAACCATATACCCATTGTAGTCCCACAAGTGGGTAATTATATAAAAGCAAAATTTTCATTCCACTGCTTTAATATTTTAACTTCCATTTTGATAAAATTATTTACTTCAAATCAAATGCGGAGCCAGAATTTGACATTTATAACTTATGTATCCTAATTTTCTGAAGTTATTTAGTTCTAAATAAATAATCTATACATAGTTAATGAACTTTTAAGACAAATACATAATTTAACTTGTGCAGCAGATGGAGCTGCTCCTCTCTTAATTAGGGATTAGGGGTTCGAACATGGATATGGAAAAAATCTTTGAAGGAAGCGTTCCCTCCGAATAGGCGCGATACAGTGCTAATTATCTAGATTAATTGGGCTTAAATGCGGATATTGAACACGAACCAGAAAATCAAAGAACATGAAAAATGAGGTAGAAGGTTCGATAACTTTTGAAAAGTAGACCTTAAAAATAAAAAATAAAAAAATTCACTTAAATAAATAAGATTAGGACCTAAAAGTAATTAATTAATTTTTTTTAAAAGAATTAGAAATTATTGTGAGGACTACAAAAGTCCCCAGGTTCGATAGCTTTTTAAAAGTAGACCTTAAAAATAAAAAATCAAAAAATTTACTTAAATAAATAAAATTAGGACATAAAAGTAATTAATTAAAAAGTTTTTAAAAATTTTGGAAACTCTTGTGAGGACTACAAATTGTAGTCCTCACATTCCCTCTTATATTATATAGTAATTATGTGAGGCCCGTGCTAAGCCCGGGCCCAAACTCAAGATATAAAAGTAGATATTTTAACTAAAAACATATAATCTGTGTTAGTACAAGTGTACAACAACAACCATATACCCATTGTAGTCCCACAAGTGGGTAATTATATAAAAGCAAAATTTTCATTCCACTGCTTTAATATTTTAACTTCCATTTTGATAAAATTATTTACTTCAAATCAAATGCGGAGCCAGAATTTGACATTTATAACTTATGTATCCTAATTTTCTGAAGTTATTTAGTTCTAAATAAATAATCTATACATAGTTAATGAACTTTTAAGACAAATACATAATTTAAATTGTGCAGCGGATGGAGCTGCTCCTCTCTTAATTAGGGATTAGGGGTTCGAACATGGATATGGAAAAAATCTTTGAAGGAAGCGTTTCCTCCGAATAGGCGTGATACAGTGCTAATTATCTAGATTAATTGGGCTTAAATGCGGATATCGAGCACGAATCAGAAAATCAAAGAACATGAAAAATGAGGTAGAAGGTTCAATAACTTTTGAAAAGTAGACCTTAAAAATAAAAAATAAACAAATTGACTTAAATAAATAAGATTAGGACCTAAAAGTAATTAATTAATTTTTTTTAAAAGAATTAGAAATTATTGTGAGGACTACAAAAGTCCCCATGTTCGATAGCTTTTGAAAAGTAGACCTTAAATATAAAAAATCAAAAAATTTACTTAAATAAATAAAATTAGGACATAAAAGTAATTAATTAAAAAGTTTTTAAAAATTTGGGAAACTCTTGTGAGGACTACAAAAGTCCTCACATTCCCTCTTATATTATATAGTAATGTATTTTGGGCACGACACGGTCTTGTCCCATCCATGTGTCTAGTACTCTAGTAGAGACTCGTAGATACGCATGTGTTGGTAGTATGGTCTCACAATGTTACTATTGTACCTATATTATTATTTTGTTAGCCAAAGGGCATATGCATATGAAAGTAATTATGTTTCCAAATGAAAATTATTTTCCTATGATCTGGGTCTTATATTAATGAATGTACGCCTAATGAGTATGATAAGTAATAGAATGAGTGGTGCTCGGTGGATAGCCCCGGGTACCCGTCATTGCCCCTAACCGGGTCGTGACAAAAGTGGTATCAGAGCAGTTCAGTCCTAGGAATTGTCTACGAGCCATGTCTAGTAGAGTCTTGTTTATGGTATGTTGCGCGCCACACTAATAAACAGGAGGCTACAAGGCATTTAGGAAAATTGTCCATCTTTCATCTTAAGATATCGTGCGATAGAGCTGTGTTATAAGATTTTCTCCTCTCTAATAGTGTGCTATTATTTCAGAAATGCCGCCAAAGGGAAAAGCTATAGCCGCCCAAAAGGGCAAGACTACAATGAAAAGGCGGGTAGAAAGAGAGCCGCCAATGAATGTAGAAGAGGGCGAGTCACATAATGAGGCTCTATCTAATACTTCCTCCACTCCGCCCAATTTAGAAGATCAAGAGGGGGCTTCAGCTCCGGCTCCTATGCCTCCAGTTCCTCCACCGGTTGCTTCGGGTCAACAAGTGACTGAGGCTATTCATTTATTGACACAGTTAGTTGCCGCCTGAGCACAGAGGCAGAGTGCGGGTCCGAGTGATAGGGCAACTAGTACCAGAGCCCGTGATTTTATGAGTTTGAATCCTCCGGAGCTTTTCGGGTCAAAGTCGAATGAAGACCCGCAAAGTTTTATTGATTAAATGTTGAGGACGTTTAAGATTATTCATGCCTCCGATACTGAATCTGTGGAGTTGGCATCTTATAGACTCCGAGATGTGGCGGCATTGTGGTACAATAATTGACTAGCATCAAGAAAAGAAAATGTGTCTCCTCCTTTGTGGCAAGAATTCGTAAATGCTTTCATCCGCCACAATTTGCCGTCCGAGGTCCGCCGAGCTAGAGCGGATAAGTTCATAAATCTAAGGCATGAAAACATGAGTGCCCAGGAATATAGCCTTCAATTTAATTCATTGGCTAGATATGCCCCGACTATGGTGGCCGATATGGGAGATAGGGTACATAGGTTTGTGAGTGGCTTGGGCCGTATTTGGTCAAGGATTGTTTGACGGCTTCTTTATGAGATGGATATTTCCCGAATATAAGCCCATGCCCAGAATATAGAAGGACAACAACATCCGTAAAAGGGTGATTGTGACATTGATAGAAGGCAAAGTAAGAGGGCCAGATCTATGGGGGCAGGTAGCGATTATAGAGGGGGATCGAGGTAGACTTATTCCAGACATTCAGGCCAGTCGGTGACTAGTGCGCCTCCACGATTTGCAGATAGCAGATTTGATCGCTCCTTTCCTTCAGGACATGGTCAGTGTTCGAGAGCTTCGGGTTCCCAATTTTGGGGTGATCATAGCCAGAGGAGACCACCAGTGCTGCAATGTAGTCAGTACGGTAAATTACACTCAGGGCTATGTCGTCAGGGCACAGATGCTTGCTATGTTTGTGGACAGACTGGGCACTTTATGCGAGATTGTCCTTCGAGGTATGGTAGAGGTGGGGTTCAAGCCGCAGGATCAGCGGCTGGTTCCTCTTCAGTTCCCCCGGTAGGGCAGACTGCCTAGATTCCAGCAGGTCAAGGTAGAGGCAGAGGGGGAGCATCTACTTCAGGTGCCACTCAGCCCCGTGTGTATGCTTTAGCTGGACGACAGGATCTTGAGTCCCCCCCCCCCCCGGATGTGGTTACAGGTACATTATCCATATTCTCCCATGATGTATATGCATTGATAGATTCGGGCTCTACCTTGTCTTATATTACCCCATATGTTGCTGGTTGTATTGGGGTGAAACCTGAGATAATTAAACCTTTTGAGGTATCTACTCCGGTTGGTGATCCCGTGATAGCTAGACAGGTGTATAAAAATTGTGTACTTGTGATATGCAATCGCCAGACCAAAGCTGATTTAATTGAGCTGGAAATGTTAGATTTTGATGTGATTATGGGTATGGATTGGTTGGCCTCATGTTATGCTAATGTTGACTGCCGGATGAAAATAGTTCAATTTCAATTTCCGGGAGAGCCCGTGCTTGAATGGAAGGGCAATACAGCATCTCCAAGAGGTAGGTTTATTTCCTACCTTAAGGCAAGAAAGATGATACCTAAGGGCTATATTTATCACTTAGTCCGAGTTCATGACACCGAAGCAAAGTCGCCAACTTTCCAATCTGTTCCGGTAGTGAATGAATTCCCGGATGTATTTCCAGATGAACTTCCAGGTCTTCCTCCGGAAAGGGAGATTGATTTCGCTATCGATGTGTTGCCGGCCACCAAGCCTATTTTTATTCCTTCTTACCGAATGGCTCCGACAGAGTTGAAAGAGCTAAAGGCACAGTTGAAAGATTTGCTTGACAAAAGGTTTATTAGACCAAGTTCATCACCGTGGGGAGCACCAGTCCTATTCGTGAGAAATAAGGATGGTTCCCTACGAATGTGCATCGATTGACGATAAAGAACAAATATCCTGTCCCAAGGATAGATGATTTATTTGATCAACTACAGGGTGCCAAGTGGTTTTCTAAAATATACTTGAGGTCAGGTTATCATCAAGTGAGAGTTCGAGAAGTGAATATTCCTAAAACAGCTTTCAGAACGAGATATGGCCATTATGAGTTTCGGGTGATGTTGTTTGGGTTGACCAATGCTCCGGCAGTGTTTATGAATTGGATGAATAACGTATTCAGGCCTCTCTTGGATTTATTCGTGATAGTATTGATTGATGATATTCCGGTGTACTCTCCCATAGAATCAGAACATGCCGATCACTTACGTATTGTTCTTGGAATTATTCGAACCCGAGAATTGTATGCAAAATTTTCAAAGTGCGAGTTTTGGCTGAATTCTGTGAAATTTCTGGGTCGCGTTATTTCAGATGATGGTATTCGAGTCGACACTCAGAAAATTGAAGCTGTGAAGACTTGTCCAAGGTCTACGACGCCTATAGAAGTTCGTAGTTTTCTGGGATTGGCAGGGTACAATAGAAGGTTCGTAGAAGGGTTTTCCTCTATTTCATCCCCATTGACTAAGCTAACCCAAAAATCAGCTAAGTTTCAATGGAATGATGCTTGTGAGCGCAGTTTCCAAGAGTTGAAGGACATATTAACCTCAGCTCTAGTCTTAACACTCCCAGAAGGGCCAGATGGCTATGTTGTATATTGCGATGCTTCCAGTGTTGGGTTAGGATGTGCGTTAATGCAGCATGGTAAAGTCATCGCTTATGCTTCGAGACAGCTACAGAAGCATGAAAAGAACTACCCAACTCATGATCTTGAATTGGCTGCAGTTATTCACGCATTAAAGATGTGGAGACATTACGTGTATGGAGTGCATGTCGATATTTATACAGATCACAAGAGTCTTCAGTACATTTTCAAATAGAAGGAGTTGAATCTGAGACAGAGGCGGTGGTTAGAATTGTTGAAAGATTATGATGTGAGCATTTTATACCACCTCGGAAAGGCAAATGTAGTAGCTGATGCGCTTAGCCGCCGATCGATGGGTAGCCTATGTGAAGTTCCTCCAGAGAAGAAAGAAATGGTTCATGAGCTCCACCAACTAGCTAATCTTGGAGTACGTGTAATTGATTCGGGTAGTGCAGGAATTGGTATGAATGATCCCACAGTTTCGGCCCTAAATATGGAAGTGAAAGAGCGACAATATGAAGATCCTTAGTTGAGCCATTATAGAGACACGACTCATGAAAAAGAGAAGTCTCCATTCGAAATCTCCCCAGATGGAATTCTTAGATACTGAGGCAGGCTATGTGTGTTGAATGTCGCAGAATTGCGCCGTCGAATTCTAGAAGAAGCCCATTATTCTAGGTATTCCATTCACCCAGGTGCAACGAAGAGGTATCATGATCTCAAGCTGATATATTGGTGGGATGGCATGAAGAGAGAAATAGCAGAATTTGTAGCTCAATGTCCAAATTGCCAGCAGGTGAAAAGTAAACATCAAAAGCCAAGAGGATTATTGCAAGCGATGGAAATCCCTACCTGGAAATGGGAAGTGATCAACATGGATTTTATTGTGGGATTACCTCATTCCCGAAGCAAGTATGACTCCATATGGGTGATTGTGGATAGATTGACGAAAGTAGCTCATTTCTTCCAGTGAGAACCACATACTCAGAAGAAGACTATGCAAGGTTGTATCTCAAAGAAATTGTGCGACTCCATGGTATTCCAATATTCATTATCACAGATAGAGGAGCACAATTTATGGCCAAGTTCTGTAAATCTTTCCAAGAAGGTCTGGGTACCCAAGTAAAGCTCAGCACAGCATTCTATCCGGAAACTGATGGGCAAGCCGAACGTACTATTCAGACCTTGAAAGATATGCTACGGGCGTGTGCGTTAGATTTCGGTGGTAGTTGGGATGACCACTTACCTCTAATCAAGTTTGCATACAACAATAGCTACCATTCCAGTATCCAAATGGCTCCGTATGAAGCTTTACATGGAAGGAAGTGTAAATCCCCAATTGGATGGTTTGAAATAGGAGAAGTACAGCTGATAGGCCCTGAATTGATTCAGCAAGCAGTAGAGAAAGTCAAGGTGATCCGTGACCGATTAGTGACAGCCCAAAGTCGTGAAAAATCTTATGCGGACAATCGCCGGCGACACTTAGAATTTCAAGTTGATGATTGGGTATTTTTGAAGGTGTCGCCAATGAAAGGGGTGATGAGATTTGGCAAGAAAGGGAAATTAAGTCCTCGATACGCTGGACCCTATAAGATTATCCGCAAAGTGGGTCATGTAGCTTACGAATTGGACTTACCTTCAGAGCTTGAATCAGTCCATCCAGTTTTTCATGTCTCAATGCTCCGCAAGTGTGTTGGATATCCTACGAAGATTGTTCCAATAGATGATGTCCAAGTGACAGAAAAGCTAGCATATGAAGAAGTGACCATTTCCATATTAGACAGGCAAGTACGGAAACTTTGAAATAAGGAAGTAGCCTCAGTTAAAGTCTTACGGTGGAATGACAACCGGGAAGAAATGACTTGGGAAGCGGAAGAGAGTATGAAATCCAAGTACCCGCACTTATTCCAACCTCCAGAAGATATTCAAGATGAAACGTTAACATTATGAGGTATGTATGCTTTTTTTCATGCTTTTGGTCGTGTGTGGCCATAAATATATTGATGTTGTATTATGGCCCTGTGAGGCAATGTTATTGTGGGCTGTTGTAATAGGACGGTAATGCCATATTACAGGGGAAACTCTAGAAACAATTTCGTAGAATTCCCGAGTGCTTAACATTCGAGGACGAATGTTCCAAAAAGGGGGGAAGAATATTACACCTCAGAATTTTGGGTTGCTGAGCGGTGAATGGACTAACGTAAGTTAAGGTGTACATGATGTCCCTACAAGTAAGAAGGGATGCTTAATGATTCTAATTAAGATTCCAAAGACATTTGAGGCATGGGAGGAAAGTTCGTCAAATGAAACCTCACTACAGTTCTGCGAAAGGGGGTATCGACGGTCGTTCTTTGTACCTTCGGACGGGTTGTTGCCTCGTTGAGTGTGCCGTAGAATTTATTTAACACAAATACCATTCGACGGAGCAGATCGACGCTCCGTCGATCAGTTCGACGAACTGTCCTTCTAACCGTAGAATGAAAGGAAACAAAAGGTTGCTCACTGGAAATTTCACGACTTCGACGGTCAGATCGACGCTCCGTCGATCTGATCAAAGCTTCGTCGTTCGTACCGTATAATCCTCGTCGGGCAGCTTTTGATTTTTTATAAAAAGAGAACCCAAGTCCTATTTTTCATTTCACTCATTCTCCAACTCTCTCCAAACCTCTAGAACCTTCTCCATACCATTTCAACATATATCCAATGGAAATCAAGGAGTAAACACCAAGAATTAGTAGAATCTAGTACAAAAGTACTCCCTAGGGTTTGTGGGAACCAAGAATCTCTTTGGTGTTGAAGTGGGGTTTTCTTCATGTGAAGTATTTACATCCAAAGTCCATTCCTACATCATCAAGGTAAGTTTTAAGTTCAATTCATGTTATATAAGGTATTGAAAAGTTGAAGCACTTGGATTGTAGAAGGAGGTAGAAAATGGGTCATGAATGTGTGAATAGTGTCATTGTTGACTAGTAGTTTGGGGTGAGTTATGAATATTGGTATGTTGTGATTGTAAGTATGTTGTGAACGACATTTACAACACGGAATAAGTATTATATGTGAGAAAATGCAATAATAACTATGATCATGATTATGGAGAAGTTGGAGTGAAACTATGAAATGTGGGTAATGTAGATGAATGATAATTGTTGCTTGTGATATTGTGAATGTTGTTATGGATGTTTGGGAGTTGATATATGATATGGGTAAAAGTTGTATAAACAAATGAAATGCTGCCCAATTTTCTTTAGCTTTATTAAGCACGTTTAAGTAATCGATTAGCTAATGTTAATGCAAATTCTCTTGAAGGTAGAAACGTGGGCATTGAAGGAGAATAAGCATGTGATAAATTCGTTAAAAGAAAAAGGTATGTGAGGCTAGTCCTTTCTTTCTATGTCATGAATCCGATGGCATGATTTTTCCTTCTTCTCCATGAATCTTCTATATCCCGGAAAGCTAAGAGTCTATGTTCATGAATAGCTGCATGAGATAAGAGATGGATTACGAGCCCAATAATGATGGTGATGAGCTTAAGTCTAAAGATTCTAGAGTTCATGATTTGATGTTCTTATATAGTTAATGATGTCGTTTATTGTATACACTCACCTTATATACTATTTCCTTTAAGGTGAGGCAAAATACTTATAAATGCTCCATAATGGAATCGGGGGTTCACGACCTTGTGTTACCCCGACATAGCCATAGTTTCCTTCAGGTTCTAATGTATGTTTTTAATGATAAATGTATAATGATGTTAAGTTATGATATGTCTATGAGATGATAAATAATGTAAGTTTATGATATGCCTATGCCATGTATGAAAATGTAGAGTTACGATGGGTATATGACAATATGATTCCACCGTGCCTAAATGGCCGGGCATGTCATAGCTAAGGAGGGTTGCATATGATTCCACCGTTCCTAAATGGCCGGGCATGTCACCGCTAAGGCGGGCTGCATATGATTCCACCGTGCCTAAATGGCCGGGCTTGTCACCGCTAAGGCGGGCTGCTTATGATTCCACCGTGCCTAAAAGGCCGGACATGATCACCACTAGTGGGTGGCATATGATGGTTACCCGGACGCGGGTTAACGATGATGATCGATATGATACGATGATGTATGTGTTATGATGATACATGTACTATGATTATATATATGATGTATGTATAAAATGTAACCACCCTTAAAAGTTACACAGGTTGTATCTTTATCTTATGACTTACGATTTCTCCAACATGTTCATTTCATTCATGCCTACATACTCAGTACAATGTTCGTACTGACATCCATTTTCTTTGGACGCCGGGTTCATGCCCACAGGTAGACAGGGAGGTGATCCAGATTCGTAGAGTTATCAACGGATTTACAGGAGCACTCCATTACTCCGAAGGTGCTATTTGGTTTATTCTTTTGTGTGTATATATATATATATATATATATATATATGTATTTTGGGCACGACGGGGTCTTGTGTCGTCCATATGTCTAGTACTCTAGTAGAGGCTCGTAGATACGCATGTATGGGTAGTATGGTCTGACAATGTTACTATTGTACCTATATTATTATTTTGTTAGCCGAAGGGCTTATGCATATAAAAGTAATTATGTTTCCAAATGAAAATTGTTTTCCTATAATTCGGGTATTATATTAATGAATGTACGCCTAATGAGTATGATAAGTAATATAATGAGTGGTGCTCGGTGAATAGCCCTGGGTACCCTTCATGGCCCCTAACCGGGTCGCGAGACATATTCCCTTGTCTGAGATTTAAAAATTGATCGCCTCTGGCCTGACGAAACTCTGGTGGCAAATAATGTCGGAGGAAAGCGTCTACAAACTCTTACAATACTAGGAGAGGTGCATTAACTCCTCTAGAGGACATCCAGATCATATACCAACAGACCGCAACATCCCGTAATCTATAAGAAGCCAATTCTATTGACTCAGTATCAGAAGCATGCATTAGTTGTAATGTTTTCAACATCTCATCTATAAAGTTATGCGGATCCTCATCCGATTTTGAACCAATAAACTCTGGAGGGTCTAAACTAATAAAATCACGGGCTCTTGCACTGACCGCTCTATCACCTCGGCCCGCACCAGGCCGCTGGGCCTGAGCGGTAACTATTTGAGTTAACAACTGAATGGCCTCTCTCATCTGCTAGCCCGAAGCATCTGGTGGAGGAACTGGGGGTGCTGGACTTGAGCTGAGGCTCACTTATGCCCTTCTAAAATGGGTGGAGCGTAAGAGGTCCGAGACGCAACCTCATTCTGGGACTCACCCTTATCTATATCTGCAGGGGGATCTCGTTCTGTTCTCCTTTCTACTACTGACTTGCCCTACTTATTAGTTGTGGCTTTTCTCTTCATAGGCATTACTGAAATCACAACGCACAATTAAGAAAAAGGGAATCCTTATGACATAGCTCTATCGCACGATCTAAGATAAGAAAATAGGGTCAATCATTCCTAAATGCCTTGCAGCCTCCTGTTTATAAGTGTGGTGCACTGCACACCATAAACAAGACTCTGCTTGACACGGCTTGTAGACAACCCTAGGACAAAACTGCTCTGATATCAATTTGTCACACCCTACCCTTGGTAAGGCATGACTGGCATCCGGTACCCTACGGGAACCAACTTATAACTTGTATCCTTCATTTCTCAATGGTAAAAATAAGGCTAAGGGCTAAATATAAACATATTATCATGCATAAATGTATGTGCAATGGGATACGATGCCAACATACTACCGACACAACATAACTAAGCTATACATAGGAACTGTCTACAAAGCCTCTATGAACATGACTGAAATATACAAGTCGGGACAGGGCCCCCGACATACCCTGAATAAAAACCATACATATATACATATAGAACTAAGCTCGGCAATGCTCTAGGGAGAAGTGGATCAACCAAACGTAACTGATACATGAAGGTAGCCAACGGTGGAAGATCCTCGTCTCGTCTATTTGTACCTGCGGGCATGAACGCAACGTCCGCAAGAAGGGACGTCAGTACGAACAATGTAGTGAGTATGTAAGGCATGAATAGTAATATGACATAAAAACAAAGATAGCAAAAGATAAGGTGAGTAATTATACCTCATACACTTTCTCATACCTCTATCACGTAAATTAACTTGTCTATAGGAAAACAATTTCATACACATCCATGCATAATATACACACATTTGCATTCACATACATTTACTATACATACATCGGTCATATTCGTACCCGGCCCTATTGGACTCGGTGTCATCCGTACTCGGCCCTTTCGGGACTCGGTGTTATTCGTACCCGGCCCTTTCGGGACTCGGTGTTATCCAACTGATCAGTGGGATGCAATGCATGATACATACATATACATAAGAATACATAAATGAAATCAATATCATCATTAGCATTATCATTATCACTATTTCATTCCGTGAAGGATCAACCATCGTAAGATGAAATCGATATTGTCACGAGAGTATCGAGCACCATAAACTTAGATAGCATTAGAAATAAAATCATCATCGCTATATCTCACCTCGAAAGAATAAGTGTTATGATGTGAGATCAATCACAAAGAATAGTCTCAATATCATGAATAAGCTCAATAAAATCGTAAGGACTATACGATTCATATACTTCTAGAATTTGTGGAAGCAAGGATATTATGGATTTGGCACAAAGGTTTATAACAAAAGAATCATGCCTTTAGAAAGAAAGGGTGTAGCCTTAACATACTTGAAAATTCACGTCGCGGCTTTCCCACCTATTTCCGGTCTCGCGATCTACATATAAGACCATTCATACTATGGTTAGGTCCATTGTTACGTACTTATCCTAAGCCTTCATGTTTAACCTCCTTAAAGTCATCCGAAATTCGGCTAGCATCTCCCCTGTTTATATGCCTAGCCCGAAATCATAATTCAACAACCCACAACATAACAACAATACCAACATCAATAAAATCATTTCCAAAACCATTATGTACCATAAAGCATCCACACAGTGTTTTCCAAGTCCCAAAACTAACCAACCTGTTATACGATTAGTTAATAACTTTATCTCCGTAAACAAACCGAAATTAACATTAATAATAAGAGATTCATACGTTACTCCCAATATTATGGCTATATCTTCACTTCCCCCTTTGAACATGAACCAAAACTCATCGATATACGATTCTACAGCAGCAACTATACATTGTCTGGGCTAGAATTCGGGGATTATAGCTGGTTTGGACCCAAAATTTGGTATGTAGAAGTTGGTGGGGGTTTCCAGAAGTTTGGGGTGGCTACTGGGGTGTTTGGTTTCCGAAAAGAGGGGTAAAGCCCCGTATATAACGTTCTATAGTCAGTCTAAACCGACCTCAAATATTCTCTGCGCGATCCCTCTGCTTGGACAGTCTGTCTTAAAATGCTCATAACTTTTGATATCGTTATTGTTTGAGGCCCCAAGACCTATCGTTGGAAATATATTTCAATTATCTACAACTTTCTTTTTTGGTGTGTTTCCAAATTCCGAACTTATAATGGCGTTTTGGCCTCTTTAAGTCAGATCATCCGAAAACGTATCCTTAAATCATCCCTTTTGGAGGGCTTATGCCGATATTTGACTTAAGGGTCCTTCTTAAGACTTGCTAAAATTCCCATGTACTACTCATATAACTTTTCATATGTCCTTTATAAAATTCTGGTATGTGGGCCCCACCTTAACTTACGGTTACGAGGACTATTCATCAAGTAACGTGTCAACTCATTTACACCATACGATCTCAAAATGTCATATATATATTATTCTTATACTCATATAATATAATCTTCATCCCTAATACTTGTATAACTTTACTCTCCCTTGAGCTCATACTAAACCGTCTACAGTCTTGGTAACGCGAAATTTTCCGGGGTGTAATAGATCACCTAGTGCTTAATTTGATATCTTTCTTTTGAATTTTTCGTTTTGCCCTTGTGGGACCGTTTCCCCAATTCCTAGGGCCAGAATTGACCTAATTTTAATAGTAGCAATATTAGTATCATTCTACATAGTTTCTAATCTAGAATTCGATTATGCTTAGACTACTTTAGTTCTAAGGTTCCGTAGAAAGGCAAGGAAAAGGAATGAGTTGTTGGTGTTGCGGTTCGGCTATCCTGGTAGGTTAAGTCTTGCCTTTGGTGAGACTTCATATAGCGAAACACATATTTAGATTGTAGCGTTAGAGACCGTATGTGAACCTTCGCGTCTGAAGTCGCGTTGGATATTGCCTTAGGTTGGGCCCTGTTGTGTGTTTGGGCTAGCCACCCCTTTATGTGTGATTTAATTATTCTATTGTGCTGGCTTGATGCCATGAGTCGTTGGTAGATGTGGGGTTTTATTTTATCATCATGATTATGATATAGTTGGCATACCCATTGTTGGTACATGTACTCGGATATATTGTTGGTGTACCCACTATTGGCACTTGTGATTCGATTATGTTATTGACATGCTCACTGTTGTTATTTGTGATTCGGATATATTGTTGGCATCCCCCTTGTTGGTACTTGTGATATTGAGCATGATTATTGATATGATCCATGCATTGCACGCACTCTCATTTTCATGATACAATGTGGGATATTGATGATAGTTGATGAAACCCTTGATGAGCCGGGCTCGATTTTACTTGAGTGATGTGAGATGGCTGATGTTTATCCCCGAATCGTTTATTGAGTGAAATTGATACTTGATAAAACTCTTTTTACTTGAGTGACGTGAGATGGCTGATGTTCGATGATCAATTTCGGAATCGTTGTTGCATGGCCAATATCCGATTTTTGTTCCGGAATCATTGTTAGTGCATGGACTCCGCGGGTCCCCCAGGGTGGTGCTGGTGAGAACCCTCCGTGGGCAAAGATCTGGGGTCCCGTTTGTCTGTTGGGCAAAGATCCAAGACGGGTGGCACTTAGACTTCGCGAGTCACGCTGGGTCGTGCTATTGAGACGTCGATATTTCTGTCCGGAGTACTTGTGTACACCGCATTTGCATGGCATTGCATTACATTCATACCGTTATTGCATTGAATTGCATTATGATTTGATTGAGATGCTTAGTGATTGTAATGTGATGTTGGACTGGATTGGATATATTCAGACTTGACATATTTGGAATTAGATGCTTTACATAGGCGATGATGGATACTTGGAATTGATTATATTGTCTTATACTTGTTGGTTTATTTGCTTATCTGCCTTATTATCTGAATTGTGTTAGCTATGCTTAGTCCGCCGATGATGCCTACCAGTACTGTTGTCTTGTACTGACTTGCACTTTCTGCATTCTTTTTTGAATGCATAGTATCATGTCGAATCCACTTCTGTGACACGTGGCTGATAGTCGCCTCAGCTCTATTCTCGAGTTTCCAGGGTGAGCAAGGCCGTCTGCCGCCTTGAAGACTTTCTATATTTATGTCCTATTCTACTCGGAGACATAGACACTTTATGTATTAGTATTCCGGATTGTATTACTTCTCTCTAGATGCTCTTGTGTTATTCAGACTAGAACCTGGAGGTGTTTATCGTCATTCCGCACTATTCTACTACTTATATATATATCGTGAGACTTACGTATTTATTCTATTCTGTTACTTAATATCATTCTTTTATGTATTTATTCGTTGTTGGGTTGAGGGTTCGCTTACCGAGGTGGGAAGGTAAGTGCCCGCACGACTTAGGCAAAATAGGTCGTGACACCATAAACTACATAGCACGACTCATAACAGTTATTATCTCCAATTAAAATAATATATGTTACATAGTAAGTAGATAAATCCCAAATACATCCAGGGGCGGCTCAATCATATCGGGGCCTAAAGCCAAACTCTAATGAGGGGCATTAACTTAAAATTTATTTTTCAAGCTTTTTGAGACGCAAATTTACTAATAATTTTTTCTTATAATCAATATCTTCTAATAAATAGATATCATTTCTCATGTTGGTGGCATTATATAAAATTCTCTCTCTAGAAAAACTCTCTCTGTACATATTGTGAACGTTTGCTATAACGGTCTTATTTCCCTCATTCTCAGCAACTGAGCAACACGCTGCGTCGCATGTGGACGCCGGCGGTGACTATATCACCACATCCCAATGAGAGTTAAACTCTAGATATAGAGACGAACACCATGAACCAGTCAATTCCCCAAGACACCGACTATGCTAAGGCAATTCAAACAATCCTTACCCTAAATCCCAAAATAAATTGGAAGGGTGATCCTAATTTCAAAGACAAATATACTAACCATGACGGAAAAATAACGATTCTTTTCAAAACTAATGATTTCTATGGAGTCATGGCGGATGAAGTTAAACTTTGTCTAGTGGGTATGCTCATCAAGAAATGACCCCAGATTGACAAAATTAGATCAAAATTTGCAGAAAAGATTACTGGTAGAGGTAAATTTCAAATTGAGGTTTTTGATTATCGTACTGTGTTTTTAGATTTCTATAACAAAGAAAATTTCAAATTGGTATGGTACATAAGATCAATTGAAATAGAGGGACAAGTGATGTGGATTGAAAAATGGACTCCGAAATTTAAATCGGAGAAAGATTCTCCAATAGTTCCTACTTGGGTGTTGTTGCTACAATTTCCATTCATGGTACTATATTAGGCAAATTGTGGCACCCCTGGGTACACCGTTAATGTTGGATTTGGCTACTCAAAATAGGACTAGTCCTCGTATGGGTTGAAATTGATTTGACCAAACCAAAAATGAATTCTATTTGGATAGGTTCTGAAGATGATACTTGTCCTTGCAAAGGTTTTACCCAAAAGCAAGAATACAAAAATCCCCTTCAGTTTTGTGTAAATTGTAAAATTTTAGGACATTCGATTCTGCTAGATAGGAGAATTGAACTTAATAAAGTGGAGGAGAAGGGGCACAATGGAAAAAACAGTAATTAGGCAAAACCAAGTGGTATGAAAGCTGATGGAAAAGTAGATGATTCCAAAGAACCAATAGCGGAGAACAATGAGAAAGACCTAGGAAAAGAGGAACATAAAAGGAATAATCATATTGTGGATGATTAAAAAGGTGAAGAAAAGAACAAAGATGCAGAGGGAAAAATGGCAAACAAAGGAAGGGATAAGAAGGAAGTGGCACCAAATCAAAAGGAGCTAAGAAATAACAAGAATAATGTTAAAGGGAATATACAATAAAAAAAAGGTCTAAAGGGAGGACAATAGAAAGCAAAAATGAGGACACCATTATACAATTTAATACAGGAGTTTCAAATTAGAATAACAAGGAATTGGAAATAAGAGGTACAAAAAGAAGTAAATGCCTAAGCTGAAGAATGTTGTCATGATCTCTGCTGCATTTCCCAAGGCCTTGTAATGATCCCATTGGTCGTTATAGTGATATTGACCCTTTCCCGAGGTCGTTGGTCGAGTTTAGTGTGACTTTTGAAAGTTTGAGCCTTAAAGTTGGATATGCTTGACTCAAATTGACTTTTGGGTCAACAGACCTTTTTTGATATTCTGTCGATTCGGAGAGGTCTGGATGATCATTTACTACTTGGTGGGATGTTCAGTTTCGTTCCCAAGGCACATGGGATCGTTTTTGAACTTGGGTTGGAAACTTGGCTTTGGGCCATTGGGGGTTGACTTGGTCAAATAGACTTCTGTTGGAAATTTTGGGGCCGCGGATGAGTTGGTAGCGCATTTGTGTGTGTGTTTGGATGTCTGTTTTGTATTTGGGGGGCCTCAGGTTATAGTTGAATTTCGGGTTAGAACTTGTCAAAATCCAGGATTTTCTGGTGTCTGGTGTCCATTGCAGCAGCACCAGGCTTGCGGTAGCAGTCCTGCTATATCGAAGGACCGACTGCTATAGCGTGTGGGTTGATATCATGGTGAGTCGTCCAAGTGGATGGATATCTGTTGTGGGGTACTCGCTATGGCTGAAGGGAAGTCGCCATAGCGGCCTTATGAGTTGTAGTGTTGCCCGCCGCAGCAGGCCTGGTAGCGCCGTAGCGAGCTCGTTGCAGCGGGCATTCCTACTTCTACAGTGTATGACGGGAAATTATTTCCTTCTTTCTTAAGTTAAAACCCTTGAACCCTATCATTTCCCTTCATCACTCTCTAATCACACTTGTGGCGAATTGAAAAGCTTTTGGACTGAATCATCTTGGAGGTAAGATCTTTGACCCTTGACTTCATCGTTTACCTTCCTAAATCTTTAATCCATGCTTAGAATCACTAGAATAAAAGTGGGGAATATGAGTCTTATGATAAAATTCTTGAAATGGGTTTTAGACTTCCTAAATGGAAACTTATGGTGAAATTGACTAGTATGACCATAGAATTTGATGAATTCATTATTGTTAAGCTTATTTTTTCCATTATTAGTTATTAATTTGAGGATTGAAAAGTTAGGGTTCTTGCCCAAAATTGGGTGTTTCACTTTAAATCTTAATTAGGCGTAATTTTGAGTTGTTTTATCAATTGAATAGTGGGTTTGATCATTTAGAACATGAATTGGATATTCCACCTTCCAATTTCCCATTTTAACCTTGTTGGTTCGTTTCCTCAAATTCCATGAGTTAGAATTTGACCTAACTAGAAGTATAGCAATATGGGTATTGCTCTTTTTGATTTCTAATATAGAACTCGAATATGATAAGACATTGAGTATTTAGAAGCGCAAAGAAAGGGCAAGGCCAAGGTTTGACGGTTCGCGGCTCCTATTTGGATTTCCAGGTAGTTACGGCTTACCTTTTGGTTAGACTTGGATTAGCGAATCATATGCAGAGTAAGTGATTGTTGGAGAAAGCATGTAAACCTTTGGGTACGGAGTTTGGGATGGAATACTTAGGGTTTTATTATTGTCAACTACGGCTTGTCGCCTTATTGTGTTCTATTGAGTTGTTGCCTTATTGTGGTTTATTGGCTTGCCACCACATGATAGATTCTAGAGTTGATGTCCAATGATTGCCTTATGATTCGGAGAGCGTATTTATCATTGTTGAGGTTGTTGGAAAGGGAAGTAAAGTTATGATATTGATATTGTGATTGAGATATGTGTCCATGCATGGCACGATTGATTCGTACATTCTTGTTCGCATTGTTATCATGCATACCCTCATTTATACATATACTGGGATGGGGGTTACGCATCGTAACACTTATTTGAATCGGGTTGCACATACTATAACGCTAACTGAGATTGGGTTGCACATTCCGCAACATTGATTATTAGATCGGGTTGTGCGCCATAACAGGTACATGGACATAGCGGTCCCCTATGGGTCATGATTGTCGAGGTGATAAGATATTTCTACCTGAAGCGTGTGTGTATCCTTGAATTTGCATTCCATTCATCTTATATTTACATATGTCATTGTATTTGAACTTGATGGTTGATCTTGTGGTCATACTTGGACTTGATAGTGATTCTTGAGGATGTACTTTGAACTTATCATAGATTTGAGGAGATATGCTAGACTTGGTAATTTGGTACTGGATTTGATACTTTGGACTGTGTTGAGTTATATCTGATTGTGAGCATGTTTACTTTCTCAGTCTCTTTCGTATGCATATGTTATCTAACTGTTGTCGACCTGTGATACCTACTCAGTATGTGTTGTTATGCTGATTCTACCTTGTTGTATTCATTCTGAGTGCAGAGTTCGTGACTGGTTCGACTTCCTCACTTCGTGTCTGAGACCCGAGGCTGTTTGACGGGCATTTTAGGGTGAGCACTTGGATGGATCTGCAGCCCTGATGTCTCTTCTTTTCTACTTGTCGTACTTGTTATTCTGAGACAGTAATTGGCTTTTCGACCATTTTTTGTATTTCAAAATTATGGATTTATTGTAGTGGCTCTTGTACGTCCTAGACTAGATGCTTGGGGATTGATGTATTATTCCGCACTTACTTTATTTATCTATGTATGTTAGACTTATTATATATTTTGGTGATTGGGCTTACTTTGTTGCTTATTAGGTGTTGAATAAGGGACAAGTTAGCCTATAGAGGTAGGATATGGTAGGTGCCCGCACGTTCCCCGAATTAGGACGGGACATGTTGGTATCAGAGAACTAGGTTACCCGGTCTATAAGTACAAGAGCATGTCTTGTAGAGTCATGCGGATTGATACGATGAGCTCTGTACCTATTTGCGAGAGGCTATGGGGCATTTAAGAAACTTCACATTCTTTCATTCCTTCGTGCTACTTTATTCAAATTGGTATCTGTAATTTTCAAATTGGTATCTAATTCATTCTATTCTCTCATAGATGGTGAGGATACGAGCCACCATCGCGAGGGACGAGGTGCTCGAGTCCGCTATTGGGCCAGGCACCAAAGGACAAAGATCGGGCTATACTATCATCATTAAGTCGCTCTTTGGGGCCATCATCATCATACCGTACCCAACTGCAGGGGTGTGCATAATAGGTGGCATACCCGGCCAACTATAGCGCGGCTCGATGTCATAAAATAGATATATATATATATATATATATATATATATATATATATATATATATATATATATATATATATATATATATATATATATAATGCATGAATCAGAGTATAAAAAGGTGTTACGAATTTATCGGAGTGACATAAGGTCGATAGACCTCCTATTATCATTATGGAACTAACATCGTCAATATATCTCACCTTGAGGGATCAATGACCACAAGATAAGATCAATAACCATAATCTTATCATGCCAAGACAAAGAGGGGGAATGCCCTAACATACCTCCTCATCTACTTAACCACACAACGTCTATCTTTCCGAGCTTGTAAATCTACATTCAAGATGATTCATACTAAGGTTATGTTGTTGAAATATTAATTGTCAAGACCCAACTAGAGGGCCATGGCAGGCACCTGGAACTAACACACCGAGAACCTTTAAACATACATCTCATAATCATTTCTAGGTGGACCATAAAGATATCTCACGGACATCATAATCTATAAAGGTTCATACATCACAAAATAAAGGCACAGCTTTACATCATCGTCAACAACTATGCCTATCGTCACAAACCGGCAGGGCTACCATAATATTACACAACAATATGCACTAATAAGGCTATGAAATGTCTAACTGTACACACATGTACACGAGCCTCTACACAGAATACAAGTGACCACAAGGACTAATACTAATAGACTGCAGCTCTGAAACAAATGGAGCACTCTTGAGATTTCGCTGATGAAGCTCCCATGGTTCAGGTCAGTCTACCTGCGAGCATGAATGCAGCGTCCACAAGAAAGGACGTCAGTACGAACGATATACTGAGGTAGTAAGACATGAATAGTAACATGATAAAAGCACGAAGAATAGCGTAAGATAAAAGAACTGTTTATACCTAATGATACCTTTTGAGACATTCATCATGCTTACTTAACCTTTTTCTAGATGAAACTTTTCATATATACACATACATACCTATACAATATCGGTACCCGGCCACAATAGGACTCCGTAATATCTGTACTCAGCCCTTTCAGGACTAGATCATATCCGTACCCAGCCCTTTCGAGACTCAGTCATATCTGTACTTGACCCTTTCAGGACTCGGTGTCACACATAACTGTATATATACATATATAAGAGTACATAAACAAAAGCACATCATCATCATCATTATCACTATCACTATCACCATATCTTTCCTTAGAGGATCAACTATCGTAAGATGAGATCAATAGTGTCATGAGAGTATCAAGATCAATAAACTTGGATAGCATTGGAAATGGAATTATCATAATCACTATATCTCACCTTGAAAGAACAAGTATTATGAGGTGAGATCAACAACAATGGATAAAATCACGGAAATCATTCTCAATAATCTCATGATAGCATCAAATCCATAAGCTTTGGAATATCCAAAAATGAAATTATCATCATTATCATCATGGAACATACTTATCTTTAGCATCATTAGAAACTCTAAGAATCATGAACTTCTACCTTTTGGAATAAGAATGTTATGGAAAACCTGTATGGGTTCATAAGAAATGAATCATACCTTTAGAAAGAAAGGTTAGCCTTACATACCTTTTTGGTCTCCTATTACTTAACGCTTATCCTTCCAAGCTTGTAAATCTACATTTAAGAAAATTCATACTACTATTAGGCTTATCGCCATATGCTTATCTTATGTCTTCAAATTAAATCCCTTTAGAATCTGCCAAAATTCGGGCAGCACCTCCCCTGTTTATATCTCCAGGCCGAAATCACAATACCAACAACCAACATAACAACAACAACACTAACACCAACAACATCATCATCAATCCCAAAATATTCCATTAAATATTCCACACGATATTTATCAGTATACAATAATAATATACACTTTCTTTCTTTCAAATCAAGGAAATAATCTCATCAACACATTAACAACATTAGATACCATCCATATATAAGGAAATTAGTCCAACAACATAGCCACAACATGCTCAAAACAGCGCATAAACTCAACAACTACAACACAACACTTTATGACTTTTCCTCCATAACTATTTTCACTTTTAAGACTTGCTAAACCTTCAAATCAACTCAGCATAAGAGATAGAATGAAGAACATACGTTATACTTGAAGAACTTTAGCCACACCAACTTTCTTCAAGACAAAACTCACCACAACATCAAGTAGAAACAAGAACAACCACTTTTAATGAATTAGTTTGGTGTAATCTTGTTAAGTTCTTAATTTAAGGGGTTATAGGTTTTTAAGAGAACTGTATGGATATGTTTAGAACTCAAAATAAGTTTAAATGATGAAAAAAGGGGAATAATCGGGTATTTATATCCTTTGAACCGACTTTCCAAGTCGGGCCCGCGGGGAGCCATTTGGTAGCTTGGAGGCTTATCTTGAAATACCCATAACTCCCTACTACGATGTCGTTTTGACAAATGGTTTGTTGAGTTGGAAACTAGACTTCTTGAACTTCAATTTAGGCTTGTGTTTCACTTCAAAACTCCTGATATACTAGGAGATATACGTCTCTAAAGTTGACACAGAATTTCTGTCCAAAATTCTGCCAGATTTTCCAAATTTTTGACAAACTTATATTCTTCGATTTGCTTGGTCCCAGAATCTTCCAAAACTCTCCATACATGATAATTATCATTAATCATACTTGATAATGGTCATGTCCTTTTGTTCCAAGGTTGTCCTTTTAGGATACGACTTACGAGATCGTAATTATCCTTTACTTCATTGCTACGTACATCCCATGGCTTGTATATATCAAAACTTCAAGGGACTTCTCTGATACTCTATTAATATGGTGAAATAAATGGCGTTATCATGCTCTGAAAGTGCGAGGTGTAACATTTATAAGGTCAAGTTAAACTAGCAGGTGAGTTAACGGAATTCAGGCAACATTTCCCTTATATTATCTACCTCCATCCAACTCCAAAACAACTCCAAAACATCATCAAGAACATCAAAAAGAACATATTCAAGAGGTTACATTCAAAATAGATACAAATCCGTCCAAGACTTCCTTTCAAAATCAGTCCATAACCAATAACTTCAACACAACACCTTACAACCTTTCCACCATGATATCTTTCACTTTTAAGACTTGTTAAACGTCTTAATAAACTCAACATAAGAGATAGAATAAAGAACATACGTTATTGCTTGAAGTGCTTTAACCCACACAACTTACATCAGCACTAAGTTTGTTACACCTCGGAAAGTTTTCGTTAACGTACAGTGACTAGACTAACAAAGGGCACGACGTATACGATGTTTTAATAAGTAAGAAATGACATTTGATTATGCTAAATGAGATCTCAATGATATGGGAGGTAGGAGACGAGAGTTTTTAAGGAAAGCAAGATATATGTCGTGTACCGGGCAGAATTTATGAGTGTCGAATTAATGATGGCTTAATGATGTTTTGGAGAATAGTTATAACATCCCTTAGATTGTTAACAAAAAAGATTCAGACCCGTAACACAATATTTAATGGTAATCCCATTTCAAGAAAATGCAGAACCATAAACACCACAACATTCGCTAGAACCACATTTCAAGATTTCAGCAAAGATCAAAAAAAGATTCACAAAAAATGCAACATTGATGCAAACCCCATTTCAAGATTTGGAGTGATAAAGAAGGAAAAGACAAAAAAGAAAAAAAAAAAAGGAACTTCAGGACATGAATGTACTTACATTAAATGCAAAGAAAAGAATAGCAAAGATGAGGGAAAATCTTCGTTGGAATGGGATGAAACGTTTTCTTGAAAACCGGATGAAAAAAGAGTTATCAGACAGAGTGTAAAGAATCTGTAAAATTCAATGTGTGTTGTCTGTGTAAGTGTATGTTGGTGCGTCGAAGAAGGATGTGTGGGGGTGATTTTGGTGCGTCGGAGGTGAGATAGGCGTGGTGGCGGCTGAAAATGGAGAAGGGAAGAGAAATAATTAGGTTTAGAAGAGGGAAGGTGAAATCTGTGTTGTGTGTGTATCTGTAGAAGATTAAATCAACCCCTCTTTTCTTATAATGTACACAAACACTTCTTTTTGTCCAAAAGCCATACCCCTTTGTCCCCTTATTTCTTTTAACTAATCAAAAATCTAACCCATCACCTCAAATGTCAATTTATTTTTTTAAAAGGTGACGATACCTTGATTTGATTGAATTTTGCTCTGCATTTAAAAAATTAGTTGCCCCGCTTTTCACTACACTGTCGGGCTGTGCTAAAATATAGTTAATTAATACATGTATAAATAATAACGTAAGTATAAAATATAAATATTAATGTGCAAGATATGAAAATGTATTGCTATAAAATTAAGAAACAATTACTAATTACACGAAAATGGTAGTATTACGCTATACATGTGCAGAATAATGATTCTTGAAAAAATGACAATAAATTGATAAAATTCCTAAAATAAGGATAATAATTAACAAATTGTAAAACAATATGCAAAAATGTGTTAAAATATATTTCGTGCTCTTTAACGAATCAGGGCCCCGCAAAACGTTAATGTTAAGCACGTCGAGCCAAAATTAGGTGTCAACAGCTGTCCCTCTTCGACCGGAGACGATGAAAGAGTTTTCGGACGAAGACGTTGACACGTAGCCTATTTTGGCTCGACAAAGAATTGCTAACAGGATATGTACGGAGAAAGAGGCCAGACGTTGGTAGAGCTTTGACAATACTCTCAGTCCATCGGCAGAGTTGTGATAAAAAGAAAAATGATAAAAAGGGAAGGGTTGTTCAGAGCCGAAAAAACGTTTGCATACCCACGTCGTGGCTTCCAAAATTGACCCAGGATCGAGCTACGAGATGCTGGGGGGGGGGGGCGCAAGATTGTATACTTGCTGGGGAAAGAATGATTCTCGTCCCGATGTGACCGAACTCTGCATAGAGCTTCCTACATATCTCGTCAATCACGAGAATCAGGTCAATGTAGTTCGAAAGGTGATAACTAATGGATGTTGTGGCAAATTTTGATCGTCCAATCAAAATTTTGCCCCAGTGTTGTTAGAATGGTCCTAGCAAGTGTAGGATGAAGAACGGTCGTGCTCAAATTTGAGCTACCTACATATCCCTGAGATGGGAGTCAGACCAATTGTAGTTCGGGATGCCATGCTATATAACGCCTTTGCT
This sequence comes from Lycium barbarum, assembly GCF_019175385.1. Lineage (NCBI taxonomy): Eukaryota > Viridiplantae > Streptophyta > Magnoliopsida > Solanales > Solanaceae > Lycium > Lycium barbarum. The sequence continues at coordinate 21,900,819 of NC_083337.1, forward strand.
TCGGTGAAGAATGCAGGTGCAGAAGGTAATGCCTTTGCTTTGGCGTGAATGCAGGTGCAGAAGATAACGCCTTTGCTTCGGCGTGAGTGCAGGTGCAAAAGATAACGCCTTTTCTTTGGCGAGAATGCAAGTGCAGAAGATAACGCCTTTGCTACGACGTAAACGCAGTGCTGGTGCGAAAAGTAACGCCTTTTTTAAGCCAGCATGATGCAATGCGTTTGAAGGGTATCTGAAAGTGATAATGTAATGCATGTGCAGTGCGTTTGCGAGCATTCGCAAAGTAATGATGCAATGTATGTGCAGTGCATTTGCGAGCATTTGCAAAGTAATGATGCAATGTATGTGCAGTGCATTTGCGAGCATTCGCAAAGTAATAATGCAATGCATGCGCAATGAACTTGTGAGCATTCGCAAGGCATTTGAAAATGATGCAATGCAGGTGCGGTGCAATGCGTCTGCGAGCATACGTAGGACATTTAAAATAAAGGAATGCAAGTGCGGTGCAATGCGTTTGCGAGCATACGCAGGACATTTAAAATAAAGCAACGCAAGTGCGGTGCAATGCGTCTGCGAGCATATGCAGGGCATTTGAAAATAAAGCAATGCAGGTGCGTTGCAATGCGTCTGCGAGCATACGCAGGGCATTTCAAAATAAAGCAATGCAGGTGCGTTGCAATGCGTCTGCGAGCATACGCAGGGCATTTGAAAATAAAGCAATGCAGGTGCGGTGCAATGCGTCTGCGAGCATACGCAGGGCATTTAAATAAAGCAATGCAGGTGCGGTGCAATGCATCTGCGAGCATACGCAGGGCATTTGAAAATAAAGCAATGCAGGTGTGGTGCAATGCGTCTGCGAGCATACGCAGGGCATTTGAAAATAAAGCAATGCAGGTGCGGTGCAATGCGTCTGCGAGCATACGCAGGGCATTTAAAATAAAGCAATGCAGGTGTGGTGCAATGCGTCTGCGAGCATACGTAGGGCATTTGAAAATAAAGCAATGCAGGTGCGGTGCAATACGTCTGCGAGCATACGCAGGGCATTTAAAATAAAGCAATGCAGGTGTGGTGCAATGCGTCTGCGAGCATACGCAGGGCATTTGAAAAAAATAAAGCAATGCAGGTGCGGTGCAATGCGTCTGCGAGCATACGCAGGGCATTTGAAAATAAAGCAATGCAGGTGCGGTGCAATGCGTCTGCGAGCATATGCAGGGCATTTGAAAACAATAAAGCAATGCAGGTGCGGTGCAATGCGTCTGCGAGCATACGCAAGGAATTTGAAAACAATAAAGCAATGCAGGTGCGGTGCAATGCGTCTGCGAGCATACGCAGGGCATTTGAAAACAATAAAGTAATGCAGGTGCGGTGCAATGCGTCTGCGAGCATACGCAGGGCATTTGAAAATAATAAAGCAATGCATATGCGGTGCAATGCGTCTGCGATCATACGCAGAGCATTTGAAAATAATAAAGTAATGCAAATGCGATGCGGTGCGTCTGCGAGCATACGCAGAGCATCTGAAAATAATATTGCAATATAGGTGTGGAAGATAACGCCTTTGCTTCGGCGCGAATGAAGTGCAGAAGGTAAGGTCCTTGGGCCATGAAATGGTTCATTTAGGCGATGAGAATGATGCCTTTAGACTATGACTCCCTCGGTGTGCTGTTGTGGGGCTGGACTAGCCAATGTAGTGTCCTACTATGGGGCTGGCCGAGCCCGTGCCTTTTCTCTCGAAATGCGCCATTGGTGGAATTTTTGAGGGCCCCCTCAAAAATTCTGTCCCAGTTTAGAAAACAAACAAAAATTCTCATACTTCCCGCGAAATGTGATGTGCAATTGCGGTGTTTTTTTTTTTTTAAAGCTACTCAAAAATGTTGTCCCAATTTCATGCTTTAGCGGAGAAATACGAGGATCTTTCATGGTAAGGCCAGATGTCGATATTTCGTAGAGTTAGTAACAACACAACAACATTGAACTATATTTACTGTGCAATAATAAAAAACCAAATTAAGAAAAAATAGCAAAATCATGAGAGCAAAATCTAGCAAAAAAATTTTTTTTTTTACTAACAATGATTGATATAACATGCCTCAACTTCAATTGGTGCGAACAATTAGATTGTGCATAAGAATTCACCATTATTTATCGTCCAACAAACTAAGATCGACTTATTGGTAATTCCTACAGCTTCAAGTGGTACCTCAGACATACCTAAGGATCGACAACATTGGTTCATTTTGTTTCAAACAGAGACTTTGAACTATACCTATCATCATGTTTCAAATGCCCTCACCAGAAAGAAAGTCCCTTTTCACACGTATTCAGTATTTTGAACTTTGGGACGTCTAGAGAAGTACACTCAAACTGAGAAAGATGTTCAATGCTTGCAGTTGTGATACCATAAGCTTGGCCGTCATGTAAGTATCCACTAATGAGAGAAACCTTAGCATAGGATCACGTAGGGCTTGTTATGGGGTTGTAATGTAGGCTTGGGAAAGGGTAGGATATTATTTGGATAAGGAGTGACTAATCCTTCCCTAAGCGTTGCACTATGTCTGTGCTTAGTATTTGTGTGCTCTGACGCTGATCTACTTTGTTTTATTATCCCTTTCTTTTGTACTTGTGCGACCTCTTTTGCAAGTTAAAGCCCCCTTTTTTTTTGAGTTTAGGTTTGCATGCCCGAGACTCTATGGGGATTAAGTGAATTGACCTGGGTTGTATGCTCGAGGTCTTGATACTAATTCCGGGTTGTATGCCTGAGTGTGAAAATATAAAGAAATAACGGGTTGTATGTCCGAGATTCCGAATGACTGAGTTTTTTTTTTTTTTTGTGTGTGTGGGCTCCTTCTTGCTTTGGAGGTCGTTCTTAGCCTTTGTTTTTCTGGGACGGTCGAATCCTTTTTTTTTTTAAGCTTCAGCTCAGATCTCTATCCGCGGTTGCAAGTTTTTAGTGCACTCAGGGAGGTTGGGCCAAGAGAGAGATAGTGTATATAAGCACTCAGAAATGGTATAGACTTATGATGTGGTGGTCAAAAAAAAAGCTTTAGGCTCAAAGGGGGAATGCTAGGGATAATGTCATTTGGTAGGCTAGAAAGGCTCAAACGGGTCAAAGAAGGCCTACGATCCTTTTCTATGCTGAGTGTTACTCATAATTTCGCCTCAACAGACATTCAGGCCAAGTTCTAGATCACAATGCAATGCAATTGAACGCTATCTAAAGCTCACCACCCACTGCACATGAAACAATGAGGTTGGTTTTGTTCTTGTCTTACAAGCATGCAAGAGAATTTTTCAAGTGTCACTTAAAGTGTGAATGAGAGGTACCAAAAGAATCTATAGTTTACCACGAAGTCAGTCCTCTCCATCATATTGATTTTTACTTATTTCTTCCTATGCACATTCTAACTGTGTTGGAACCAACCAAGTCAAAGATATGAATCTAAAAAATATTTTTGTATTTTTTGAATAGGGGTACCGAACCCAAAAAGGGTTGCCTACGTATCTCATCTTTGATGAGAATCAGGTGCGCGTAGTTCGTTCAGATAGGATAGAAAGAAATAAAATATTTTTGTGATTTTTTGAATAATGAATATCGAACCCAAAAGGGCTGCCTACGTATCTCATCAAAAAAGAGAATCAGGTATGCGTAGTTCTTGCAGATAGGGTATAAAATGCATGATTGAAGAAAAAACATTTTAAAAAATGCAGGGTTCAACACAAGTCAACTAAAAATAGTTAGATAAAGTGCTAAGGTAGTGCAAAGAAAATAACAACAATATTTATTTAAAAACAAAAACATGTAACAAATAAAGAGTATGTGAAAAATGAAAAGAATGTTCCAAATAAAGGATAAAATTCAACCTAGCTAAAAACAACTGCAAAATGGAATGTACAGTAATCTAGGAATTCTAAGAGTTGGTTTTATCTAAACACAAGGTTCTCCCAAGCGGACAACTTGGGAGTGGAAAGTCCGTGGCTGTCGACTGCACCGCCGATCGACTAAATCCACAAGATCGATCCAACTAAAGGGTGATTTAGTAGTGCGCGGCCGCGAACCGCGAAACCGCTTTAAGTGTGTGATTTTGTGTGAATTTTCCAGGATTTGGAAGAAGTATGAACGGATTGACAATTTATATAAACCGATAACACATATGAATATTAATATAAAACCACAAAAAGATAGCAATTAAAGAGAAACAGTAAAAGCAAGATGCATAATTTACAATAAAGTAAAAAAAATGAGTATGGTAAATAAAACTTGTTAGTAAAAAAAAGGGCACTAATACAGTGTATATAAAAAAAAACAGATTGTACGTAAACAAATAAGGGAACAAGGGGAAGGATATACATGACGAATAAACACAGGCAAGTAAAATAATAAACAAAAACTCAAATAAAGATAACATACCTCGAATAACAAATTGAGTCCATATGGCTAGAACCTAAGTTTCCCCAGCGGAGTCGCCATGTTGTTGCACCTCATTTTTAACCGAGGCTAAACAAAAGCACAACTTATGGAGCTCTGAAATAATTAATTATGTACAGAGTCGCCACCTAGCATTTAAGGTATACTAGGGTACCTATAAATTATTAATATATGCAGCTTAACATGGTCTTCGAAAATAAGTGAGATTCTAGGTAAGGGTTCAAATTATTCCGAAGGGAAGGTGTTAGGCATCCTTCAGAATCCACAAATGTGGTTCCCGGCTGGACCAATTTAACTATACGAAGGATGTGTAAAAAGGCTTGATTATTATTTACAAACATTAATAGAATTTAGACTAAAGAATAACTAATATGACTATTCACATAAATAATCATGCAATACGTATTTTATACATACGTGATATAATAATTATTTTTTTAAAAAAAAAGTTATGTGCAACTTAGAATCTTGGGTATGTAAAAAGGGTATAAAGAATGGACATGAAATTACTCAAGGTGAGTTAACTAATTTAACTAGCTAAGTATGTACGCCTAATCAATTAATTATGAGAGTACATTCTAAAGCCTAAATATTGAGGCAAATCACCCTATTTATTTACTTAAGTGTGCTAAGCTATTGAATTAAAACTCTAGCGAAACATGATAACTATAAGAATATTAGCTACGAAAATAATAACTGCCTAATATTGATTTGTCTAAAACACATAAAATTTAAATCACCTAAGCAGATCATAAAGAAATACCACCAACCTGCACCCTAAAAAGTAAAGTTTCACTATATTTTATGCTTGTATAATTTAAGAATGTAAAAAAAATATAAACAGAGAATTTAAGAAGCTATTTAAACTTCTTTTGAGTGTCATCTTCAAAAAGTAACTCTGGATACCTGCATGAGACTTAATAAAAATGTTAGTGAGAAAATAAATAACTATCGGATGAATTAAAGAAATAATGAATAAACTTAAAATAAAAATCCGTCTTTGTACATGGAAGGCCTTGGAAATCGACGGAAATTTCTTCATCGGCTAAACTGTCATTTTTTTTTGCTGAGTATTCAATTACAAGATTCTGTTACATAAAGCCACATAATACAAAACACTTTATCTTACAGATTGAACATTTTTCACCCAACTGGACCCAAAGTGTCACAAATCTAACTCATTGATCCAGAAAGAAAAAAAAAAGAAAAAAAAAAAAGGTTCAACTGGAATGGCATCTTCAAGAAAATTATCAATTGAAAAAACAAATCCTAATTTCTGAAACAAGATCTCATAGATCCAGCTAAATGTAGCTCAGTACAAAAAGCAAAATATATAAGACCTTTACTCACATAACAAAACAACATTCAATGGAACCCCATTCAAGATTTTGAGTGGGCAAAAAGCAAAAACAAAAAAGATTCAGACCCGTAACACAATATTTAATGGTAATCCCATTTCAAGAAAATGCAGAACCATAAACACCACAACATTCGCTAGAACCACATTTCAAGATTTCAGCAAAGACCAAAAAAAGATTCACAAAAAATGCAACATTGATGCAAACCCCATTTCAAGATTTGGAGTCATAAAGAAGGAAAAGACAAAAAAGAAAAGAAAAAAAAAAGGAACTTGAGGACATGAATGTACTTACATTAAACGCAAAGAAAAGAATAGCAAAGCTGAGAGAAAATCTTCATTGGAATGGGATGAAACGTTTTCTTGAAAACCGGATGAAAAAAGAGTTATCAGACAGAGCGTAAAGAATCTGAAAAATTCAATGTGTGTTGTCTGTGTAAGTGTATGTTGGTGCGTCGATGAAGGATGTGTGGGGGTGATTTTGGTGCGTTGGAGGTGAGATAGGCGTGGTGGCGGCTGAAAATGGAGAAGGGAAGAGAAATAATTAGGTTTAGAAGAGGGAAGGTGAAATCTGTGTTGTGTGTGTATCTGTAGAAGATTAAATCAACCCCTCTTTTCTTATAATGTACACAAACACTTCTTTCTGTCCAAAAGCCATACCCCTTTGTCCCCTTATTTCTTTTAACTAATAAAAAATCTAACCCATCACCTCAAATGTCAATTTATTTTTTTAAAAGGTGACGATACATTGATTTGATTGAATTTTGCTCTGCATTTAAAAAATTAGTTGCTCCGCTTTTCACTACACTGTCGGGCTGTGCTAAAATATAGTTAATTAATACATGTATAAATAATAACGTAAGTATCAAATATAAATATTAATGTGCAAGATATGAAAATGTATTGCTATAAAATTAAGACACAATTATTAATTGCACGAAAATGGTAGTATTACGCTATACATGTGCAAAATAATGATTCTTGAAAAAATGACAATAAATTGATAAAATTCCTAAAATAAGGATAATCATCAATAAATTGTAAAAAATATGCAAAAATGTGTTAAAATATATTTCGTGCTCTTTAACGAATCAGTGCCCCTAAAACGTTAATTTTAAGAACGTCGAGCCAAAATTAGGTGTCAACACCCGGCCCTCTAGTGAGGGACTCGGTGAACAATGCAGTGAACTGTGCACGAGAACATACCCGGCCCGGGACTCGGTGAAAGACATATTGAGGCATGCACGAGCAGAGCAGTGAGCAACCATATGCAAACTAAATCATATCTGCGACTCAATAGGATAATCAAAATGAACTATCATTTGAAAATCAAGACAATAGTCATATCAAGTACGCTTCGAATGTCACTATGAATTATATCAGAATAGGACGCCTGAAATCATAGACACGTATCAAGACATAATAGAATAAGTTCTGGGAATCAAAGACATTAACCATCCTAGTGTCTCTAAGAATAGGAGCTTGTTTGGAGTCATATACACGTCGTCTGTTTGTTTCATAAAGATCATGCCAAAAAGAAAGAAGGGTTAGCCTTACATACCTTGTCGCTTACTTACTCATCCCATGCCTCATTTCTTGAACCTGCAAGTCTATATCCCAAAGCGATATGCTCAAATCAGTCCGTAGGAATTAGCTTTAAACTCATATTAACTTAACAAATGATTTAATGAATCCCCTGTATAACTCGTTCTAACCAAACTTCATATCATCTCCAAATCCCAAACAAAGACTTCAACAATGTCATCACATAAATTCTATGGAAACAGAACAATAACTCACTTCATAACTCTATAGAATTCGGCCAACGTCTCACTAATCTCATATCATCTACAATAATACCAAATATGCCAATAATTAAATTATGATACTCTTCCAAACCAATCCTTAATTACTTAGAATTCTAACGATATTCGGGCAGCATCTTCCCTAAGAACATAATAATTCTCGTGATTCCAACTCAGCCAAAATATCAATCATTATACCAACAACAACAGTACCAATAATTTCATATCAAACTAAAATTAAATCGATTCTTAAATTACCTCCAAAACAGCCAATATATATTCCTATACCGATACTCGTATATACTTCTTTATTTTCGTATATATATAGTATAACAACAACAAATACAGCCAATCCCACGATATTCCAGCACACCAAACAATTTATAACAACCACCACACAGTCCACATGATAGCAATAGCAATTTATCCGATTCCCCGCAATTAATTTCGTAGTTCCCGTCTCACTATTTAACTATGACCTGGACGAATTTAAATATATCTAGTAGAGGAAAATTCTTACCTTATATTCCAAGAAATAATCTTCTTCCACCTTACATCACTACAAAGAAAACCCTTAATTGCTTCATAATTCTTGAAACAATTACGTATAAGATAAAATTTCAGTTCGTTGTTGCAACACTTTTTGGTTAGAGGAAGACGTTCCACACCCTGTTGCTATATATAGAATCGTCCAACAACCTCTGTCTCCATGGTACAAATATATTATGTAGTATGAATTTAGTGAAAAAGTATTTTCCTTGTACGTGCATAAAGGCTAAGCCTTTATATCTCCCTTTCTCTTTCATATCCGTATATATAATAAGTCCCCATCACTAAATATAAAGTCCAATCTTTGACAAGTTTTATTCTTCCACTGCCCACGTGCCATTCTCGTATTCCAAGGGACGTGACTCATCCATTACCTTGGGTAAATAATGCCATGTGGCAGAATTTAATGCCATTGTTGACTTATATAATGCCATGTGGCAGCCAACCATGGACGTTTATCCATGCAATCTTATTTAATACCATAATTAATTCCGTAGACTCCCACTTTGTCCTAATATTTAACCAATTATCCACATAATTAATTTCTTGATCGCAATTCACTTAAACATGAACCACTTTTAACACACTTCATATACTTATTTCCATGATTATGTGGCGTAGCACTAGTCCATAGTCCCTTTTGGTCCACTCAAAATATTATTCTCAATCACCGTGGTCACACTTGTTAAGTCCTAAATTATTTTGGGACTTCATTCCTTGTATACACCGAGCTTTTGATTTCTATCCTTGGGTATAATCGAATTCTCCGGGCTCGGGTAAATTTGCTCATGTTGGACGATTAAATTTTCTAGTCCAAAAATACGGGATATAATAGCTTGGACCGTATTACATTCAAATAAATTTTAAACCTCGACGAAACTTATTTTCTTCAATTGGTTTAACTTCAAATCCTTACGATACATGTGTGTCATCACTTTAACCACCTATACGCTTGGGGGGGATAACCTCGTGTCCGTTACTAATATCATTTAACTCGCTCACTTTCCAACGCCTGGGAGCACGGGATGTATAATCCCTAATCTTCACTAATGTTTCTACACTAATTGTAATTAATGTGCAAACCGTGCATTATTAAAATCGAGGTTAAAAGTCCTTGAGCTTAAGTCAATCAGCTTACGAATAATTTAACGTACCAAAATATGGGATATAACATCCTTCCCCCCTTTAGAACATTCGTCCTCGAATGTTAAACTAGTCCTGTATAAGTATACTGGTTATGATGATCTTATGACGAATCAATTACTCTTCTATCATGTCGTGTCTCTCCTTGCTTAACTTAATACCATTCCCCACTTGACACCTCAAGAATATCCTTTCAAGAGATATAAGTGAGTCACTCTCCTGATATAATTCTTCTTGATACTTAAACTCGTCGATCCCCTTTCTTTTTGCCTCAAATAGTCTAGAAACCCTTCGTCCTTATCGTTACTCCTTCCCATAATCTTAATCGTATAGTTATTACCTCTATACCCACATTATTAAATCAACCATGTGAATCATTTGTCACATACTGATACCATGTCATCTCTTGACCTCTCGCGATTACGTAATAATCAGGAACGTTCTTCTTATCTTTAGAATCCTCTTCGGGTGTCTCTTCTCGCTCACTTATATCTGGTCAAAGGTTAAAATACATGATGACTTTAAGGGGTTCTAAATCCCATGTTAACCATGTCCCATAATGAATCTCTCGAGAGTATTCTTTTGAGGTAAATACTCATATAATGTCGTGAGTGAACATTTATATAGGTAGTTTTCCCTATAGCACCCCTATCATCACATTGAGGTTGTACCTCTTCTGTCATATGCCTTTTTTTCAAATCTGATTCACATTTTGCATCACTTTAAAAAGTGCTATCTTGAACTTTCCATCGCTCTTTTGTCCTTCGGTCCATACCTCTTACCGTTTCATTCTTACGTCTATGCTTGTCGTATCACCTCATAATGTTGAAGGTCAATCTCCCTTCGTTGTCCAATGTCTATAACTGTCTCACCATAGGATAGATGCCTTTGTCATAGTGTTCTTTGTCGCAAATTCATTGAGACCCATAGGTCATCTTTACGCATTAGCTCTTTTTAGTAATATAGCTCATAACTAATCCTTCTGTTACAACTCTGACTTAAGGTGCCTGTCCTTTTGTTCATTCTCTTTAGAATCACTGTCTTCTAGTAACCCGCTCATTCTGATCGTCTCACTTAAACCACTTCACAATTTCCCTTAATCCAACTTATAATACTTTAGGCATATTATGTTATGTCGTTTCATGTCATACTCGTTTCCCTTCCTTTATTCACCCTTTGATTTTCTCACATCCTACTGTAGGAGATTTTTCTGTCCCTTCTCCTTTGCTACTTGTAAGTCACAATATCATTAGCAAACAACTCTATTGTCAACATCTTAGCCCCTACACCAGTATAGCATTGCTATTCTTTAAAATATCTCTTAAGTTACTCATTTCCATTCTCTTGTCGTACTCTTTCTTTTTATAAGCACCCACTTTTTAGTGTCATATCATTCAAGATCTTTACAAATAATTCTCAGCACTTTCTCAAATTCCATCCTGACTTCTATCCGTTTATTGCTGGCTTTCAGATCTTACTAACTTGTTTCCACAAGGGATCTCACTTGAAGTTTAAGCATCCATCTCAAATATATTGCAGTGTCAATTTTTTCCATCTTACTCCTGTATTTCTCTCACCCGCTTCCCCCCTTAAGGGTGTACTTATACCATTATCTGTTTATATTCTGCTGTATGTCCCCATTCTCAATGTCAAATTCATCTAACCCTTTTTCTAATTCATTTGGTATACTGTACCATATCCATTTCTTTCCTTATAATTTGTAACTATAATTATACACGTACGAAACCTTAACAAAATCTCAAAGCAACGAGAATATTTCTATATATAGTACGAAATCTCATCTGATAATCCGTAATCGAGTAATCCAACCAATGTAGCATCTCATCCAAGGCCACATTCCACTCACTCCAATCAGTAATGATTTAGTACTTGCAGTCTTCCCAAATTCTCAATTAGGTAGCACTTATAATCTGATGATAAGTGTCCAAAGCTCTCTTGTAACATTATCTTTACCCCAACCTATATTGTTACACCTTGGGAAATTCCCCGTATATGTACTGTGGATAGGACAACGAAGGTCATGGCGTATACGAAATGCCGATGAGTGAGGAATAGTATTTGATAACCCCAAACGAGATTTCAAAACCATCTGAGATAAGGGAAGGAAGTTGTTAGGGAAGCGAGTCGTATGTTGTATATCGGATAAGAATGACGAGAAACGATTGGGTGAGGGCATAATGGTGTCTTAGATACATGCAATGACGTCCCTTAGATTGGTATTGAAGTGTTAAACAAGTGCTAAGAAGGTTCTATAAGGATCGGGGATCAAACGAGACAACGAGAACGAAAACAGAACCACTGGCATTATACGGTCAAATCTACAGACCGTATAAGCTATACCAGCCGTAGATTTGGCCGTATAATTTGCCAAAGGAGGGACCAGCCACTGGACCAAATGTACGCCCAAACATACGGTCCGTAGAAATAGTACGGACCGTATGTTGGTCCATATAATGTTGGTCGGCCAGCTTTTTAAATCACTTAAGGGGTCATTTTTCCATTCCATCTTATTTCATCTTCCACTCTCCAACTCAAGAACTCTCTAGAAAAGTCTCAAAACACTTCCACCACAAAAATACCAAGGAAATCAATGATCAATAACATCAAATTAATGAATCAAAGTTTATGAAAACTAAGTAGAGTTCATCTTCTTCAAAGAAAATCAAAGGAGGTGAAGAAGGGTTTTAGTGCTAGAGGAGTATTCTCATTCAAGGCTTGTTCAACCAACATCTAAGGTATGTTTCATGAATATACCATGTTGTTCAAGGTATTGGAAGGGTTAGATACTTGAAATATAGAAGAATATAGAAAATGGACCATTACTGAGTGAATAGTGTCACAATTGAATGATAGTAGAATGGAATCATGAATGTTGATGCGTTATGGTTATGAATACGTTGTAAACGATGTTTAGACCATGAGATGAGTATTATATAAGAGAAAACGCGATAACGAGCTATAACCATTAAATGTGGAAAAATGGAGAGAAATGGTGGATTTTACTCAATGTGAAGAAATGATGATTGTTGGTCTCTATATCATGGATGTTGTTGTGAATGTTGGGAGTTGATATAGCATTTTATGATGAGCATGTCATGATTGCATCACACCGGGCCTAGTTGGTCGGGCAGTCACCGCCAAGGCGGGCAACTATATTGATACACCACGACCTTTTGGCATGGGCAGACACCACTAGTGGGCGGCATGAGATGGTACCCCGGACGCGAGCTAATGTTATTGATTATCACACCGTTCTAACATGGACGGGCAGCTTACTTATTATGCATACATGACATGATAATGAGTATGAGTAAGACAGCATGCATTACTTCCTTTATGATGGTCATTCGGATACAGATGTTTGCTATTGATGTTTGCAGTATATTATTGTTGTCCTTCTTCATTCTTTATGCCTCTCATACTCAGTACAACATTCGTACTGACGTCCGTTTTCTTTGGACGCTGTGTTCATGCCCACAGGTAGACAGGGAGGCGAGCTTGATCCAGATTCTTAGGAGCTGTCAGTTGATTGGAAGCACTCTATTGTCTGGAGGTGCTTATGATTATTTTTTTGGTATATATATGCATGTTTTGGGCACGACGGAGTCTTGTTCCATCTATGTATATAGTATATCAGTAGAGGCTTGTAGATACGCAGTTTGGGTTAGATAGTCTCACAAGATGTTATCATATATATATATATATTTGATGGTCGAGAGGCAAATGTATATAAGGCATCTATGTTTCTATATAAAATATGTTTTCCTATAATTTCATGTACAAGTTGATAAAAAGGGCATTAAATGAGTAGGATGAGTAGTAGACCAAGCGGTGCTCGGTGGCTAGCTCCGGGTACCCGTCCCGGCCCCTAGTCGGGTCGTGACAGAAGTGGTATCAGAGCGGTTCAGTTCTAGGAAGTATCTACGAGCCGTGTCTAGTAGAGTCTTGTTTATAGTGTGTTGCGCGCCACGCTAATAAACAAGAGGCTACAGGGCATTTAGGAAAATGACCATCTTTCTTCTTATTAGATCGTGTGATAGAGCCATACATAAGATTTGATTTTTCCTAAAAGTGTGTTGTGCTTTCAGAATGCCGCCAAAGGGAAAAGCTACAACCGCCCAGAAGGGCAAAGCTACGACGAAGAGGCGGGCAGAAATAGAGCCTCTGGCGAATGTAGAGGAGGGCGAATCACAAAATGAGGCCTCGCCCAATGTAGAAGAGCAAGGAAGAGCTTCAGTTCCAGTTCCTCCCCCAGTTACTTCGGGTCAACAAGTGACCGAAGCTATTCATCTATTGACACAATTGGATGCCGCCCAGGCACAGCGGCCGAGTGCGGGCCCGAGTGATCGTTTAGCCAGTACGAGAGCCCGTGATTACCTGACTCTAAATCCTCCAGAATTTTTCGGGTCGAAGCCAGATGAGGACCCACAAGGTTTTATCGATGCGATGTTGAGGACTCTGAAAATTATGCATGCTACTGAGACCGAGTCGGTAGAGTTGGCTTCTTATAGACTCCGCAATGTGGCGGTATTATGGTATGACAATTGGATGGCATCAAGAGGAGAGAATGCGCCTCCCCCGGTTTGGCAGGAATTTGTAGATGCCTTTATTCGTCATTACTTGCCACCCGAGGTCCGCCGAGCTAGAGCGGACAGGTTTTTGAATCTGAAGCAGGGAAGCATGAGTGCTCGGGAGTATAGTATGCAGTTTAATTCTCTGGCCAGGTATGCCTCGACTATGGTGACCAACATGGGAGATCGTGTACACAGATTTGTGAGTGGTTTGGGGCCATATTTGTTTAGAGATTGTCTGACGGCCTCTTTCTAATACGGGATGGATATTTCCCAAATACAGGCCCATGCTCAGAATCTTGAGGAACGACAACAGCTGCAAAGAAGTGATCGTGATAGTGACAGAAGACAAGGTAAGAGGGCTAGATCTATGGGAGCGAGCAGTGAATATAGAGGGGGACCGAGATAGATGCACTCTAGACACTCAGGTCAGTTAGCGACTAGTGCACCTCCCAGATTCTCAGATAGGAGGTTTGATCGTTCTTTTCAGTCAGGACAGGGCCAGAGTTAGAGGGCCTCAGATTCTCAGTTCAGGGGAGACTTTAGTCAGCGGAGACCTCCAGTACCGCGGTGCAGCCAGTGCGGTAGATTGCATTCCGGGCAGTGTTGTCAGGGTTTGGATGCATGTTATGCCTGCGGGCAAGTTGGCCATATGATGAGAGATTGTCCTTCGGCGAGAGGTAGAGTTGGGACTCAGCCTACAGGATCAGCAACTGGGTCTTCTTCAGTACGCCCGACAACACAGACTTCTCAAACTACAGCAAGTAGAGGCAGAGGTAGAGGGGGAGCATCTACTTCAGGTGTTGTTCAGTCCCGCGTATATGCTTTAACTGGGCGACAGGATCTTGAGTCTTCCCAGATGTTATCACAGGTAAATTGACTATATTTTCCCGTGATGTATATGGTTTGATCGATCCAGGTTCTACTTTCTCTTATGTCACTCCGTATGTTGCTGATTGTATTGGGGTGCAATCCGAGCCAATTAAACCTTTTGAGGTATTCACTCCAGTTTGTGATCCGGTCATAGCGAGGAAAGTGTACAAAAATTGTGTCATTGTGATATGTGATCGCCAGACTAAAGCCGATTTGATTGAGCTTGAAATGATAGATTTCGATGTAATTATGGGTATGGATTGGTTGGCCTCATGTTATGCTAATGTTGATTGCCGAATGAAGATGGTTCAATTTCAATTTTCGGGAGAGCCCGTGCTTGAATGGAAGGGTAATACGGCGTCCCCAAAGGGTAGGTTCATTTCCTACCTTAAGGCAAGAAAGATGATAGCTAAAGGTTATATTTATCACCTAGTTCGGGTTCATGATACCGAGGAAAAGTTGCCAACTTTCCAGTCCGTTCCGGTAGTGAATGAATTTCCAGATGTATTTCCAGACGAGCTTCCAGGCCTTCCTCCTGAAAGGGAAATTGATTTCACTATTGATGTGTTACCGGACACTGAGCCTATTTCTATTCCTCCTTATCGAATGGCTCCCGCAGAATTGAAAGAGCTGAAGGCACAGTTGAAGGACTTGCTTGAAAAGGGGTTTATAAGGCCCAGTTCATCGCCGTGGGGAGCACCAGTCTTGTTCGTAAGAAAGAAGGACGGATCTCTACGGATGTGCTTCAATTACAGACAGCTGAATAAGGTGACGGTAAAGAACAAATATCACCTCCCCGGAATTGACGATTTGTTTGATCAATTACAGGGTGCTAAGTGTTTCTCCAAGTTAGATCTGAGATCTGGTTATCATCATGTGAGAATTAGAGAAGGAGATATTCCCAAAACAACTTTCAGAACGACGTATGGCCACTATGAGTTCCGAGTGATGTCGTTTGGGTTGACAAATGCCCCGGCAGTGTTCATGAATTTAATGAATAATGTGTTCAGGCCATTCTTGGATATCTTCATGATAGTATTTATCGATGATATTCTAGTGTATTCTCGCACAGAATTAGAACATGCAGATCATTTAAGAATTGTTCTTGGTGTTTTTCGAGCTCGGGAATTATATGCAAAATTTTCAAAGTGTGAGTTCTGGCTAAATTCTGTGGCATTTCTAGGTCATGTTATTTCAGATGACGGCATCCGAGTCGACACTCAGAAATTAGAAGCTGTGAAGACTTGGCCAAGGCCTACAACGCCTACAGAAGTTCGTAGGTTCCTGGGTTTGGCAGGTTATTATAGAAGATTTGTAGAGGGCTTCTCGTCTATTTCAGTTCCATTAATGAAGCTAACCCAGAAGTCGGCGAAATTTCAGTGGAGCGATGCTTGTGAGCGTAGTTTCCAAGAGTTGAAAGACAGATTGACTTCAGCCCCAGTGTTAACACTTCCAGAAGGGCCAGAAGGCTATGTTGTATATTGTGATGCTTCCGGTGTGGGACTAGGATGTGTATTAATGCAGCACGGCAAAGTTATTGCATATGCCTCGAGATAATTGCGGAAATATGAAAATAATTATCCAACTCATGATCTCGAATTGGCTGCGGTTATTCATGCCTTGAAGATATGGAGACATTATCTGTATGGTGTGCACGTCGATATTTATACAGATCACAAGAGTCTCCAGCATATATTTAAACAGAAGGAGTTAAATTTGCGGCAGAGGTGATGGTTAGAATTACTGAAGGATTACGATGTGAATATTCTATATCATCCCGGAAAAGTGAATGTGGTAGCCGATGCGCTTAGCCGTCGATCAATTGGTAGTTTGTGTGAAGTTCCTTCAGAAAAGCAAGAAATGGTTCGTGAGCTCCATCGATTAGCAAATCTCGGAGTACGTGTAATTGATTCGGGTAGCACAAGTATTAGCATCAATGACCCCACAGTGTCATCTTTGAATATAGAAGTGAAGGAACGACAATATGAAGATTCTCAATTAAGCCGGTACCGAGACCTGTCTCTTGAAAAGGAAAAGTCTCCATTTGAAGTTTCCGTAGATGGGATCCTTAGATTTCAGGGCAGGCTATGTGTACCGGATGTAGCAGAATTTCATATGAGACAGGTGAGGTAAGATTTTCAGGGCATTCTTTGGCCTCCAGATTGTATTATTTTCAGTTCAGTTTCAGTTATTCCATTGCCTTACATACTCAGTACATTGTTTCATACTAATGTCCCTTTTGCTTGGGGGCGCTGCGTTCATACCCGCAGGTTCAGGTAACCAGACAGTCGATCCAGCTCCGTAGGTCTTCCACTCAGCTGCAGTCAGTGCGCTCCGCTTGGTCCGAAGCTGCAGTCTCTTCGTGGTATGCTATTTTGACATATATATACAGATATGACGGAGACACGTCCTATCGTTTCTATAGCTCGTGTTTCCTAGAGGTCTGTAGACAGTTGTATGTAGTTGGGATATTATGTAGCCTTGTCGGCTCTCATTTTTGTTGTACAGTATACATAGCAGCCTCGGTGTCTTGGTCAGTTGTGTATATATATATATATCTTGGGCGTGTGTGTGCCCAATTTACACGAGGTAGTCAGCATTTATATATGTATATAAATCCAGGTTACGGACTCACCGGCTTGTTGGTATTGTCTGTGTGCAGGTAGGCCTTATCAGAGTTTCAGATTTAGAATGGTTCGCCCGAGCCTAGTTTGGCACCGGGTGCCGGTCACGCCGCTCCAAATTTAAGGCATGAAAAACTTGGTATCAGAGCAGTTCTATCCTAGGGTTTTCTACAGACCGTGTCCAGTAGAGTCTTGTTTATGGGTGTGAAACGTGCCACACTTATAAAGAAGAGGCTGCAGGGCATTTAGGAACCATTGACCTTTCCTTCTCATCTTAGATCGTGCAGTAAAGCTAAATTATAGGATGTGATGTCCCCGATCCTAACCCTAAATGTTTTATTGCGGATAAGCAATTGATTGTGCCGCTATGAGATAATTGATTAGAATTGAAGTTGTTACTCCAAAAGCTATGTTTGCTACCTTATTGATATAGGTAGATTTT
The DNA here is from genome assembly GCF_019175385.1 of Lycium barbarum. Classification (NCBI taxonomy): domain Eukaryota; kingdom Viridiplantae; phylum Streptophyta; class Magnoliopsida; order Solanales; family Solanaceae; genus Lycium; species Lycium barbarum. The sequence goes on from NC_083337.1 coordinate 21,918,627, forward strand.
GATATAAGAACTTAAGTGAGATGTTATGGGTAATCGCCCTGTTAGGCATTGGATGTGTTTTCAGGGCTGTGCACAGGAATAAGGTAGTAAAAATTATAGAGAAAACCCTGCTGATTTTTTTTTTACAAATTGAGTTGTTAGAATGTCTATGCTATAGAGAAAGAGTGAAGGGAAAATGTGACAATTGGATATTTGGTAAGTCATGATTGAGTGAACCATTACGAGACGCTTTCAAAGAGGAGTTTTAGAATGGTTTTAATCTAACTTAAGGGAAGAAGCCTGGTGGAAAAAATGATAAGTACTTAAAGGAACTGGAATGAGTTGCATTCGGGATTTTGGAGAATTAAGATTTGTTGAAGATATAGGGAAAGTTGACATTAAGGACTCAAATGCAGTATTACGATTTATAGATTGGTGAGTAAGGGATAAGAAGGGATATTGATATGGGAAAGGAAGTTAACAAGTAAGGGAAATTTTAATCTAGAAGTTGATGACAAGAACACAGACTTGTTTTGCTGAACTTTGCTATATGATATGAGTCTACATTGGGATTCAGAAGTCACCAGTCATTCGACTTCAAGGGGATTCTGAGTATTGGATAGTTGCTACTATTTTGAGAATCATTAGGGTCAAGTTATTTTGGGTATTAATAACGAGCTTGGACTCGAGAATGAGAACTGGTTGGGCGGGTGCTGTGAAGGTTATTTTACGATAGAGAAATTAGGTGTGATGTCGGTTTATATGTAAGAAGAGGAGAGAGTAGGCGTACAAATGAAGATAAAAAATCGCAAGGATCGATTCAGTTGCTACAGGAAAGTAAAGGATGTGAGGTTGATTATTTAGACGAAAGGACAATGTACAAGTACGAGTAAAGGTTATGGTATAAAATTGTGCTAGTAAAAGCTATCGACAGAACTTAGAAACGTATATTTACTGATAAGTGTGTATGATAAGCATGGACACTGGACTAACTTGAGGAAGTCACAGATCATGAAAGACACCCTGATAGAGAGCTGTCAAAACACAGATAGTGTTGGGTTATATACAAGAAGGAGGAAAGATTATGTTTACGAATAACAATTGCTAAGTAAAGTTCTATCGCCAGGGTTTACAATTAGGATTTAAAAAAAAATATGCTAGCAAGTCCGACAGATTTAAACATATGGAAAATATGAGAAATTGGAATAACCCAAGTAAATCAAGAGTATAAGCATTCGGAAGAAGAAGGTTATGATATTATGAAGGGGAGAGATAATTGGACAATGAAAACGTACAGACCTTAAGGATCGGGTATACATTTGAGGAAAAGCTTAGGATGAAAGCAGAAAGGCAAGCGATGGAAATGAATTTAATGAATCAGTGGGAGATAGGGTAATGTTGTATGTAGCAAGGACGAACGTGAGGACTCCAGAATCAGTCCATACATCTTCATCATCAGAACTAGAAATGTTGTAAATAATGGGCATAGATGCATCCTGAGAAGAAGTAAACGAATTTTATGAGAGTGACGAGGAATTTTTAACTCTAAGGTTTGACCAGGAGAATGGATATGAAACCACGATTGGTACGCCTGCTTAAAGAATGAAAGCACTTCAAGAAAGAATCTTCAGCTCCAGAAGGGATTTACACTCCTAACAAAATACTCTAGATACTCCTAAACTAAGAGTAAAGAATGACTAATGGAAACAAGCGTTTCATGAGTAAGAGAAAACAAAAGAGACTATGAGGACTAAATGAAAAAGTGGTCGGAATTTTATTCAATACGTGTAAACTTTGACTCAGTATAAAAGTTCAGCTAATGAAAAGGGAATGACTAAAACTAGGAAGTAAAAGGCATTCCAGTATGGTATGGGATAAAGAGTTAGAGGACCGCTATAGCTGGCCAGATGTTTACCAGAGATGGCAAGTACTTAAATATTAATGGTATATGAAAATGTTCCCAAAAAGGCGGGAGAAAGGTAAATTTAGTTTCGAGATGAATTACCATACTCCTAAGCTCGGAAAGGGGAAAACATATCAACTTGAAGAAGCCAAAGTTGAGATGTACCGGTTTACTAACGAGAAGGGCGAATGGACTAAATACAGGTGTAGATGAAACGAAACAAAGGTGGAACAAGAATGCATGACAAGATGGTGAACGACTAGCAAAGACCCAAAAGAATAAATCCTGTTAATAAAATACATTATGTTCCCCAGCTATGGCTCAAATCGCTCACATTCTGAGTAACTTTTAAATATGCAGCAAGGTACTTCACAAGATAATGGAAGAAACAAAAAGGAGATTTTAGTATAAGAGGAAATGAAGATTTTAGCAAAGGGGAATACTTATAGAAGGTTGTGATTAAGCGAGATTTTGTTATGTTAAGATTTGAGAAGAGAAAATTGGAGGAAAATACCAAATATGGATTTAAAGACATCTTAAGACGCAAGCCAGCTTACGTTGCGATTGTTGAAATGTTATGAATGTAACTTTTCTATAAGAGATGATAATAATAATGAGAAAGGGTCGTATACAAGCGTATAAGGTATTGTGTTACGATTGTTGTGATGGATAGATTGTGAAAAGAAGTCTGGTTGATTGAGTCCAATTGAAATATAAACCTCTCGGCTACTCAATATACATTGGATAAACAATTTGAGGACAAATCATCACCGAGAATAATAAGACATTAGTTGGGAGAAATTAGTACCAATCACCCAGGCGATACTGCAAATGGGACTATGACGAGCTTGTAAGGAATTAAGCGGCCCGACCAAGAAGCTAAAAGGGCATGATATGCTATATATATATATATATATATATAAACTACAGGAATGGACAGAAGCATTAGCGATTCTGCTTCTGCATTCTGAACTCGAACTATATGATAGATACAACCCTTTGAAATTATCTTTCTTCGCCCTGAGATACGAAATAAACCTACCTCTCAGCGAAGCCGTATTATCTTTCCATTTCTGTCATGCCCCAAATCTGGAATGGCGTGACCTGCACTCGGTGCCAAACTAGGCCCGAGCAAACCACTCTAAATCTGAAACTCTAATAAGGCCTACCTGCACACAAACAATACTAACAAGCCAGCCAGGCCGTAACCTGGATATATATACAAATATAAATGCTAACTACCTCATCTGAACTGGCCACACACACACCCAAGATATATATACACAACTGAGCAAGACGACGAGGCTGCTATGTATATTGTACAACAAAAATGAGAGCCGACAAAGCTACATAACATCCCAACTACATACAACTGTCTATAGACCTCTAGGGAACACGAGCTATAGAAAGAACAGGACGTGGCTCCGGCATGTCTGTATATACATGACAAAATGGCATACCACAAAGAGACTGCAGCTTCGTACCAACTGGAGCGTACTGACTGCAGCTGAGTGGAAGACCTATGGAACTAGATCATCTTTCTGGTTACCTGAACCTGCGAGCATGAGCGCAGTGCCCCCCAAGCAAAAGGGACATCAGTACGAAACATTTTACTGAGTATGTAAGGCAATGGAATAACTGAAACTGAACTGAAAATAATATAATCTGGAGGCCAAATAAAGCCCTGAAAACCTTACCTCACCTGTCTCATATGAAATGCAATACAATACTATTATATATATATATATATATATATATATATCTCACTGACCAAGTGGCCAGGAAACTAAAAAATCTCACTAACCAAGTGGCCATGGAATATGTATCTCTGATACGTCGCCAGGCAATGTGTCTCACTGACCTGTAGGCCAACCAATCAGTCTCACTGACCCATAGGCCTGGCAAAGTAAAAATGTCTCCCTGACCAAGTGGCCAGGCTAAAGAAAATGTCTCACTGACCAAGTGGCCAAACTAAAGAACAACATTATCTACTCTAATAGGCTCCATAAAAAATCCCACACGATGTTTTTCAAGTTTCTCAAATAACCAACTTGTTATACAACTATTTAATAACTTTATCTCCAAAAATAAACCTAATTCAATATTACTAAGGGAAGATTCATACCTTACCTCCGCTAAAACTACAATATCTTCACTTCTCACCTTGAATCCGGGCCAGGACTCGCCGCAATACGATTTTATTATAGCAACTATACGCTGTCTGGACAAAAATCCGGGAATTATACTTGGTTTGCGTGAAAATTTGATGATAGGAAATTTAGGGAAATTTCAAAAAATCAAGAGAGGTTTTGGATTTTTGGATAAGGAAATGAGGGAGTAAGCCCCTTTTTATAAGGTTCCAGGGTCTGCCTGGACTGGCTTAAAAAGTACTTAGCGCATTCACACTGGGTAGTGGCGCGTTCCCGTCGACTTGTCTGTCACCCCTTCTGTGCGTTCGCGCCACCTCCTGGCGCGTTTACGCAAAGCATTTTCCTGGCCTGCCAGCCCAACTTGTAACGTCCGTATCCCCTTTCTCCGATACCGCATCGATGAGAGATTTGTTGCGTTAGAAACTAGACTTCATAAACTCCACTCTAGGCTCCTGTTTTGGCTCAAAACTCCTCATGCTCTAAAAGATATTCCTTTCTCAAGTAGGGACAAAATTACCCCTCATATTCTCTCCAAAATCCAACAAACTTAATTTCCTTGATTCACTTGCCCTCTAAATCCATTCCGCTTATTATATGAACTTAAACCCTCATGACATAAGATAAGTGCATCAAATCTCATGTATCCCTGGAGGTAACTCCAATGTCCATACTTGAAATAGCCAACACTTATAAATCTCAACGTACAGAACCACAGGGTGTAACATTCTCCCACTCTTTAAAAACTTTCGCCCTTGAATGTTTAAGTAGAGTTCGCTCTGAGGTAGATGTCAATGTTCTTACCTGCATTTTCTGGTATTTACCTTACTTACGTGCAGCTAGACTTGCTCATTATGACTGAACTTATTTGAATTGTGCCACTTATCCTTCTCATTATTTTGGTCGTGTTCAAGGTTGCTCCTTTTTCTTACTAACTCTTCGTGCTTAGTCGTTCTCGTTAGTTCGTCACTTCTATCGTCTACACTCTTATATGCTCTTTTTCCCTAGTACATGTTTTATCCCATTTATGATCCTATCTTTATTTTATTTATGAATTTTTTTGTTATTTCCAATCTCTACGTATCCTTCTTGTACTTACAAATATCTCCGGCCTTTGTGTTGCTGGGGTTGACGTGCTTTCCCCTTGAGATAGTTTCAAATCCGGTCATATTATAGCCTTCTTTGTTTCTTTATAGTAGTCGAATCAATTTCTGCGGTATTTTATATCCTAGCCAGTGCAATACTAAAATCCCTTTTTCAATCCTTTCTTCCTTTGATTTGACTTATTGTGTTTAGGCTGGCTATTCGGATCAAGGACACCTTGAATCTTTCCCTCAATGGTTTCTTTTTTTCAATCACTCATAACATTTTCTAATCCTTAGGTCGGCTAATAAATTTGGGGGAGGTGAATTTGGAAGTTTGTTGGAGATTAACCAAGGTTCCGTGTCATGCAGTGAATTCAAGTCGCTTTATTCTTTCCTCTGTCTGTAGCCATCATACATCTCTTTCCAATAAGGGTTGTTATCCTTACTTGTTCTACAAGGTTCCTTGGTCACCAACTTATCATAATCAAACGCGATATCCTCTGATCATTTCCTTCGGGGTTCTCCTCTTACCTTTGACCTTTTTCCGACTTTCACTTAATAAGTGTTTCTAAAATTTTGATTCACCTATCTGTTGTTTTGGTTTATCAATCAAGTGGACCACTTAATTCCTTAAATGCCAATCTTTTCTGTCTATGTCCTTAAACCCTTTTCTTGTGATCTTATCTTCAACTACTTTCATGACTTCTCCTTCAATTAGCTTGGCCCAACCTATTTCGTGTCTCTTTATTAGTAAAGACATAAAGAGACACGAAATAGGTTGGGCCAAGCTAATTGAAGGAGAAGTCATGAAAGTAGTTGAAGATAAGATCACAAGAAAAGGGTTTAAGGACATAGACAGAAAAGATTGGCATTTAAGGAATTAAGTGGTCCACTTGATTGATAAACCAAAACAACAGATAGGTGAATCAAAATTTTGGAAACACTTATTAAGTGAAAGTCGGAAAAAGGTCAAAGGTAAGAGGAGAACCCCGAAGGAAATGATCAGAGGATATCGCGTTTGATTAGGATAAGTTGGTGACCAAGGAACCTTGTAGAACAAGTAAGGATAACAACCCTTATTGGAAAGAGATGTATGATGGCTACAGACAGAGGAAAGAATAAAGCGACTTGAATTCACTGCATGACACGGAACCTTGGTTAATCTCCAACAAACTTCCAAATTCACCTCCCCCAAATTTATTAGCCGACCTAAGGATTAGAAAATGTTATGAGTGATTGAAAAAAAGAAACCATTGAGGGAAAGATTCAAGGTGTCCTTGATCCGAATAGCCAGCCTAAACACAATAAGTCAAATCAAAGGAAGAAAGGATTGAAAAAGGGATTTTAGTATTGCACTGGCTAGGATATAAAATACCGCAGGAATTGATTCGACTACTGTCAAGAAACAAAGAAGGCTATAATATGACCGGATTTGAAACTATCTCAAGGGGAAAGCACGTCAACCCCAGCAACACAAAGGCCGGAGATATTTGTAAGTACAAGAAGGATACGTAGAGATTGGAAATAACAAAAAAATTCATAAATAAAATAAAGATAGGATCATAAATGGGATAAAACATGTACTAGGGAAAAAGAGCATATAAGAGTGTAGACGACAGAAGTGACGAACTAACGAGAACGACTAAGCACGAAGAGTTAGTAAGAAAAAGGAGCAACCTTGAACACGACCAAAATAATGAGAAGGATAAGTGGCACAATTCAAATAAGTTCAGTCATAATGAGCAAGTCTAGCTGCACGTAAGTAAGGTAAATACCAGCAAATGCAGGTAAGAACATTGACATCTACCTCAGAGCGAACTCTACTTAAACATTCAAGGGCGAAAGTTTTTAAAGAGTGGGAGAATGTTACACCCTGTGGTTCTGTACGTTGAGATTTATAAGTGTTGGCTATTTCAAGTATGGACATTGGAGTTACCTCCAGGGATACATGAGATTTGATGCACTTATCTTATGTCATGAGGGTTTAAGTTCATATAATAAGCGGAATGGATTTAGAGGGCAAGTGAATCAAGGAAATTAAGTTTGTTGGATTTTGGAGAGAATATGAGGGGTAATTTTGTCCCTACTTGAGAAAGGAATATCTTTTAGAGCATGAGGAGTTTTGAGCCAAAACAGGAGCCTAGAGTGGAGTTTATGAAGTCTAGTTTCTAACGCAACAAATCTCTCATCGATGCGGTATCGGAGAAAGGGGATACGGACGTTACAAGTTGGGCTGGCAGGCCAGGAAAATGCTCTGCGTAAACGCGCCAGGAGGTGGCGCGAACGCACAGAAGGAGTGACAGACAAGTCGACGGGAACGCGCCACTACCCAGTGTGAATGCGCTAAGTACTTTTTAAGCCAGTCCAGGCAGACCCTGGAACCTTATAAAAAGGGGCTTACTCCCTCATTTCCTTATCCAAAAATCCAAAACCTCTCTTGATTTTTTGAAATTTCCCTAAATTTCCTATCATCAAATTTTCACGCAAACCAAGTATAATTCCCGGATTTTTGTCCAGACAGCGTATAGTTGCTATAATAAAATCGTATTGCGGCGAGTCCTGGCCCGGATTCAAGGTGAGAAGTGAAGATATTGTAGTTTTAGCGGAGGTAAGGTATGAATCTTCCCTTAGTAATATTGAATTAGGTTTATTTTTGGAGATAAAGTTATTAAATAGTTGTATAACAAGTTGGTTATTTGAGAAACTTGAAAAACATCGTGTGGGATTTTTTATGGAGCCTATTAGAGTAGATAATGTTGTTCTTTAGTTTGGCCACTTGGTCAGTGAGACATTTTCTTTAGCCTGGCCACTTGGTCAGGGAGACATTTTTACTTTGCCAGGCCTATGGGTCAGTGAGACTGATTGGTTGGCCTACAGGTCAGTGAGACACATTGCCTGGCGACGTATCAGAGATACATATTCCATGGCCACTTGGTTAGTGAGATTTTTTAGTTTCCTGGCCACTTGGTCAGTGAGATATATATATATATATATATATATATATATATATATATATAATAGTATTATATTGCATTTCATATGAGACAGGTGAGGTAAGGTTTTCAGGGCTTTATTTGGCCTCCAGATTATATTATTTTCAGTTCAGTTTCAGTTATTCCATTGCCTTACATACTCAGTAAAATGTTTCGTACTGACGTCCCTTTTGCTTGGGGGGCACTGCGCTCATGCTCGCAGGTTCAGGTAACCAGAAAGATGATCTAGTTCCATAGGTCTTCCACTCAGCTGCAGTCAGTACGCTCCAGTTGGTACGAAGCTGCAGTCTCTTTGTGGTATGCCATTTTGTCATGTATATACAGACATGCCGGAGCCACGTCCTGTTCTTTCTATAGCTCGTGTTCCCTAGAGGTCTATAGACAGTTGTATGTAGTTGGGATGTTATGTAGCTTTGTCGGCTCTCATTTTTGTTGTACAATATACATAGCAGCCTCGTCGTCTTGCTCAGTTGTGTATATATATCTTGGGTGTGTGTGTGGCCAGTTCAGATGAGGTAGTTAGCATTTATATTTGTATATATATCCAGGTTACGGCCTGGCTGGCTTGTTAGTATTGTTTGTGTGCAGGTAGGCCTTATTAGAGTTTCAGATTTAGAGTGGTTTGCTCGGGCCTAGTTTGGCACCGAGTGCAGGTCACGCCATTCCAGATTTGGGGCATGACAGAAATGGAAAGATAATACGGCTTCGCTGAGAGGTAGGTTTATTTCGTATCTCAGGGCGAAGAAAGATAATTTCAAAGGGTTGTATCTATCATATAGTTCGAGTTCAGAATGCAGAAGCAGAATCGCAAATGCTTCAGTCCATTCCTGTAGTTAATGAGTTCCTGGATGTGTTCCTGACGAGCTTTGAGGCCTCTCACCAGAGCGAGAAATTGACTTCGCTATAGATGTACTACCGAGTACTCAGCCGATATCTATCCCTTCTTATAGGATGGCCCCTACTGAGTTGAAGGATCTACTGGAGAAGGGCTTTATCAGACCTAGTACGTCATCGTGGGGAGCCCCAGTATTTTTCGTGAGAAAGAATGATGGTTCCTACGGATGTGTATCAACTATAGGCAGTTGAATATGGTGGCGATTAATAATAAGTATCCACTTCCTTGTATAGATGATTTATTTGATCAACTGTAGGGTGATATATATTTCTCAAAGAAAGACTTGAGGTTAGGTTATCACACGGTCAGGATCAGAGGGATGGACATTCCGAGGACAGCATTTAGGACTAGATATGGTCATTTCGAGTTCCTTGTCAGTGTTCATGGGATTGATGAAAAGCATATTAAGACCCTTTTTAGATCTATTCATGATAGTATTTATTGATGATATTATGATTTATTCTCAGTCAGATACTGAGCATGCAGATCATTTGCATGCAGTACTCAGGGTCCTTCGAGACCAGAAGTTATATGCGAAATTCTCCAAATGTGAATTCTAGCTAAACTCTGTGGCTTTCCTAGGGCATATTATTTCAGATGAGGGCATCAAAGTGGATACCCAGAAGATAGAGGCTGTGAAGACTTGGCCTCGACCTACGACGCAGGCAGAGGTTCGTAAGATTTGTGGAGGGCTTCTCTTCTCTTTCCGCCCCATTGACGAAGTTGACTTAGAAGGCAGCCAAGTTCCAATGGATAGATGCTTGCAAGCGGAGTTTTTAAGAATTGAAAGATAGGTTGACTTCAGCACCAGTTTTGGCGCTTCCAGAGGGATCCGAGGGTTATGCTATTTATTGTGACCCTTTAGGGTTCAGATTGGATTGCGTATTGATGCAGCACGGCAAGGTGATAGCTTACACTTCTAGACAGCTCAGGAAGCACGAGAAGAACAACCCGACTCACGACTTAGAGTTAGCCGCCATGATTCATGCACTTAAAAGTTGGAGACATTACTTATATGTCGTTCATGTTAACATCTATACAGATCATAAGAGTCTTCAAGAAAGGAGCAAAACTTGAGGCAGAGGCGGTGGCTAGAATTGCTGAAAGATTATGATGTTGATATTTTGTACCACCGAGGGAAGGCGAATGTGGTGGCAGATGCTCTCAACTGCAAATCTATAGGTAGTTTAGCGTACTTGCGGGCTGGAAAAAGGGAGTTGGCTCATGAGCTTCTTCAGTTAACTAATTTGGGGGTCCGATTGATAGATTCAGGAGATGGAGGAGTTACTATTCAGACTACAGCAACATCATCCTTAGTAGCCGAGGTGAAAAGGCGTCAGTATGAAGACATTTCATTGACCCATTACAAGGTTACAGCTCCGCAAAAGAAGAAATCACCATTCGGGGTTACTGGAGATGGAGTCCTCAGGTATCGAGGTAGGTTGTGTGTTCCCGATGTTGCGAGGTTACATTCGAAGATTATGGCGGAGGCTCATTGCTCCCGCTATTCTGTCCATCCAAGGTCAAAAAGATGTACCGCGATATCAAAGAGGTTTATTGGTGGAATGGAATGAAGAAGGATATAGCAGTCAAAGTCGACAGAAGTCTTATGCGAATAATCGCCGACGAGACTTGGAGTTCCAAGTTAATGATTGGGTAGTCCTGAAGGTGTCGCCGATGAAAGACATTATGAGATTTGGTAAGAAGGGTAAGCCTAGCCCTCGATACATTGGACTCTACAAGATTGTACGCAAAGTGGGCCAAGTAGCCTATGAGTTAGATCTACCCTCAGAATTGGAGACAGTCCATCCAGTCTTTCATGTGTCAATGCTTCGTAAGTGATTTGGAGATCCTTCTAGAGTTGTACCTATGAATTATTTCCAAATCACTGAACAACTATCATACGAAGAAGTTCCCATTGCAATCCTGGATAGATAAGTTCGGAGGCTGAGAACTAAAGATGTAGCCTCAGTTAAAGTTCTTTAGAGAAACAATAATAGGGAAGAAATGACTTGGGAGGCTGAGAAAGATATGAAGTCCAAGTATCCATCTTTGTTTCCACTCCAGAAGAAGTTCAGACAGAGACATCATTGTCTTCAGGTGCATAATGCTTTCTTTTTTGTAGTTCCTTGGTCGTGTGGGGCCATTATTGTCATTGTCATTGTAGCCTTGTGAGGCACTGTATATTTTGGGTTGTTGTGACAGGATGGTAGTGGTATAATTACTAGGAAAACTCTTGCGAAATTTTTTTAGAATTCCCAAGAGTTTAACATTCGAGGACAAATGTTTCTAAGGAGCGAGGAATATTACACCTTGTAGTTTTGTACGTTGAGATTCATTAGGTGTTAACTATCCAATTGTAGACACTAGGGTTATTTTCCAAGATATATGAGATTATATGCGCCTATATTATGAATATGAGGGTTTAAGTTCATGTAATAGGTCATGGATGGATTGGAGAACAAGTGAATTAAGGAAATTAAGTTTGTTTGAATTTTGGAGAAAGGATGCGCAAGGTTTCGTACGATAATTTTTGTCTAACGTGGTTTCGTACGATAATTTTGGTCCAGTATATCAGGAGTTTTGAAGTGAAACAAAATCCTAAATTGAAGTTCGGGAAGTCTAGTTTCCAACGCAACAAACAGCACGTCGAGCAGACATCAGAATCAAACGTTATGAGCATTTCAAGAAAAACTACCAGAGCAAGGATTAACCTTGCGCGAATGCGCCTTGGAGTGGCGCGAACGTGTAGAGGAGCATATGGAAACTCTACGCGAAAGTGCAGAGCAAATTTTAAGTCGGTTTCCACCGCCTTCAAAACATTCTATAAGGGCCAAAACCCTCATTTTTCACCCAAATATTTCCCCAAAAAGTGCAGCACATATATAGGGGTGTGTGTGTCATAAAAATTGAGGGATTGGAGAGATTTTAAGTAGCGGAGTATTAATCGAGGCTCGGGTACATATAGTTGGGATTATATTATCGTATTGCGATAGATCTTGACTTGGATTCAAGGTGAACATTGAAGATATTATTGTTCTAGTAAGAACAAGGTATGAATCTCTCTACATTGATATTTATTTAGGTTTACTTACGAAGATAGAGCTGTTAAATAGTCATATAATGAATTTGTTGATTTAGAAATCGGGTAAACACCGTGTGGGATGTTTTATGGAGCATGTTGGTATTTAGAATGATGTTGTTGGTGTTAATGTTGTTGTTGTTGTTGGTTGTTGGTATTGTGATTTTGGGCTAAGGATATAAATAGAGGAGATGTTGCCCGAATTTCGGCATATTCTAAAAGGATTTAATTTGAAGGCATAAGACAAGCATATGACGATAAGCCTAACAATAGTATGAATTCTGTTCTATGTAGATTTACGAGCTTGGGAGGATAAGCGTTAAGTAGTAAGGAGACCCAAAAGGTATGTTAAGGTAGTTCTTTCTTTTCTTGGCATGATTCCATCTATGGTAAGACCGTAATGAATCTTATGACTAGATATTTGTCAAAGTAGAGCTTTTCATATTGTTGCCTAGTTTTCAAGTGTTATGTTATTCTTTCTGAGGGGTTATATCCCCTCCCTATGCCCTTGAGTTTATCGAGAGACAGGAGAGATATGTTACAGTATCAGTATGTTTCAGCATAACGTATATTTTCTTTAGCCTAGCCACTTGGTCAGTGAGACAGATATGCCTGGCCTACGAGTCAGTGAGAGAGATGTGCCTGGCCTACTGGTCAGTAAGACAGATTGCCTGGCTGACGGGTCAGTGAGATATATTGTCTGGACACGGTCAGTGAGATTCCATAGTTGCCTGACCCCTTTGTTGGTGGGATATATAATAGTATTATATTGCATTTCATATGAGACAGGTCAGGTGTGATATTTAGGGCATTCTTTGGCCTCTAGATTCTATTGTTTCAGTTCTGTTTCAGTTATCATTTGCCTTACATACTTGGTACATTGTTTCGTACTGACGTCCCTTTTTTTTAGGGTGCTGCATTCATGTTTGCAAGTACAAATCGACAGATTGATAGACCTCCCAAGTAGGCAGGAGCTGATATCAGCTGATTGGTGAGCTCCCTTTTTGTTCGGAGTTGCCAGGTCTTTGGAGTCTCTCCCTTTTGATTATAGATTGTATGGGCTGAGCCCTGCCCCGACTATGGTACAATCATACTTTTCCCAAAGGCTTGTAGATGAGCCCTGTATATAGTGTGTATGTGTGATAGCCTTCTTGGCTTGTATATGTCTATTTGGATATTGTTGGCTTGTATGGTCACTGTAGCCTCGTCGGCTTGCTCAATTGTGTTTATATATTTTGGGTGTGTGTGCCCAGTTCAGATGAGATAGTCAGTATGTACATACATACACACACACACACACACACACACACACACACACACACACACACACATATATATATATATATATATATATATATCTGTGTATGTGTGTGTGTGTGTGTACAGATTGCGGCATCGCTGGCTTGTTGGCATTGTCTGTGTGCAGGTAGGCCTTATCGGTTCAAGGTGGGGGTTACTACCCCAGAGTTTCGGATTTTGAGTGGTTCGCTTGGGCGTAGTTTGGCATCGAGTGCCGGTCACGCCACTCCAGATTTGGGGCATGACATGACCTTAGGGTACGAATCTATTAAGAGAGTATCTTAAGAAGGTGACGGCCATTCAGGACAAGCTTTTGGCAGCTCTGAGTCGACAGAAGATGTATGCGGATCGGAAGGTCTGAGATTTAGAGTTCGCCATTGGTGATCAGGTTCTATTAATGTCACGACCCATCTAGGGGGCCGCGACGAGCGCCCGGCGCTAGCCCACCCGGGCACCCCTTGGCTTACACTCATACTTACATTTAGGTGAGCCACATAATTAAACATACATTTTTGTTCATCATTCATGCTAGTCCCATTGGCCGACAATGCTTTCATATCATGGTTGGCATCTATACCACGTCAATGTACATGAGTCGACAAGGCTATCAAAATGATATACAAAATATAGGCCGACGAGGCCAGACGTATCTAACCATACACACATGTCTACGAGCCTTTAAGGAGAGTATAACATATCACATAAGCGGGACAGAACCCCGCTATGCCCATGATTTTATACACAAAAGAATAAGTACCCAAAATCTGTAGCTTTGAATGAAGTGGAGCTCAGCTATGTAGTCTCTGAGAATGTAGCTACGAATCAAGTCTGTTTCCCTGTGCAGCTGCGGGCATGACGCATCGTCCACAAACAAAAGGACGTCAGTACGAAGAATGTAATGAGTATGTACAACATGATCAACATCAATATAGAAACACAATGAACAACATGAAAAATAGCACAAGATGGGAGATGGTAGTATCATCGTCATAGACACTTACTTGCCTTACATAGGATCTTTCCGTTTCTAATGCGTATTTACATGCATACATCCATATCCGTTCCATATTTGTACTCATATTCAGATACATGCCCTTATTCGCATTCATATCATATCACATTCGTATTCATACTCGTATCCATATCATATACATAATCATATCATATACATAGCATTTACATTGCATACCCGACCATGCATGATCGGTGTTTCATACATACTTGGCCAACCAAGGCTCAAGGTTACTCATACCTAGCCCTACCAAGGCTTCAGGGTTATGTCTACCCGGCCCTACCAAGGCGTCAGGTTTATCCGTACCATCTGCAGAGGTGTGCGCGCGTTACATAATCATATACACACTTATTTACATATCTTGCCCGGCCTCATAAGCTCGGGGTTCCATAATAGTCATACATAGACACATATACATAATAGCTCATAAGCATCTTTACTATTTACATCATTATCATAATCGTCACCAACATCATTATATTATCATCGTCATTCATCACATTTATCTTTATCGGCTTACTCGTCATACGAGGGATTTAGTACAATCATGGCGTATCAAGAATCATGAGCTTACTAGCTCGGGAGATCAAGTCATTTGAAGGACATCATAGTCTCATAGAAGAGTTAGATATTTGGCCATAGAACCATGCCTTATGAAAGAAGGGTTAGCCTTACATACCTTTTCCGTTCAGCTATTCTACACTTGCGCGTTCTCCTCCAATGTTAGCGCTTCTACCTTCATTAAAGTCATACTATCATTAGAATCGATAGCTAACATATATGACCAAAACTAGAGAAAATCGGACATCGTCTCCTTTATTTATACGACATTCCTCCATAGCGTATATCAACTCCCTAACGTCAATAATACATTCACAATACCATAACAATAATCATTATTCATTCACATTATCCACATTTCTTAGTTTACCTTCAATCACCCATATCCATATCCATGGCTATGAAACATGACTATGTCCATTCACGTGCATTGCTCATCTCACGTTCTCAACATCATTTATAACACATATACATTACAATACATCAAGACTCATTACTCAGTTCAAACTATTTCTCAAAATGGCAATATTCCACATTCATGACCCATTTTGCCATGACTCTCTACAATCCAAGTATTTCAACTCTTAAATACATTAAACAACATAGAAACATCATAAATATTATCTTAGATGTCGTCGGAACAAGCCTTGGTTGATAATACTCCACTTGAGCAAAACCCTAGTTTATCTCCAATGAGATTTCTTGACTTGTATGATCCTTAATGGGTTTTCTTATACTTGATTCAATTAGTTTATGTTGTTGATCACCAAATATCCTTGACTTCTTGTGGAATTTATGTAGAGACATGTTTTTGAGAGAAGGGGTGTCATGTAGAAGTGAAATGAAATGAAATAATAAACTTTGTACCCTTTTTAATAACCCAAAATCTTATCTGAAATAAACAGTCGTCGAAAGTGCACAGTGGTCGTAAACCCAGTTTATGGTCCGTATTCTTGTTTACGGGCCGTATTTCGTGGTCGTATTTAAGCATAACAGAACCAGAAAGGTATGCTGGAGTCATGGTGATTTATGATCACGGTTTACGGGTTGTATTTCAATTTACAGTTCGTATTCCAAGTCATATTTAACCATTTGAACATTTGACAGAGAGTTGAAGTTTTGGAAGTCAAAATACGACATAGCAGTTTACGGGCCGTATACCACTTTACGGTCCGTATTTCATTTTACGTGTAACTGGCCAAAATGCAAATCTGCAACTTTTCACATTTTCAGAACCTATAATTAGTCATTATGGAGCATAAGCTATCTCTTATTGCAATTGCCTTTGGAATCTTACTTAGGGTAGTCAAACGTTGTTCCCTTCTTATTAAAACATCGTATACGCTATGCCCTTTGTTAGCCTACCCACTGTACGTTCGCGGGGAAATTTTCAAGGTGTAACGTTTTTCCCCTCTTTGGAACATTCGTCCTCGAATGTTAAACACTCGGGATCCTGCAAAAATTTTGCCAGAGTTTCCCCTGTAATTTGGCACTACCAACCTGCCACAACAACCCATAATATCATCGCCTCAAAGGGATACATCACAATATCAACATGTCTATGGCCACACACGACCCAAAAGCATAAAAGGAAAACATACATACCTTATAATCTTGACGTCTCATCTTGGATCTCTTCCAAGGGATGAAATAAATGCGGGTATTTTGATCGCATACTTTCTTCCGCTTCCCATGTCATTTCCTCTCGTCTACTGCTTCTCCATAGAGCCTTAACTGAGGCCACCTCTTTGTTTCTAAGTCTCCGCACTAGCCTATCTAGAATGGCAATGGGCACTTCTTCATAAGTCAACTTTTCCGTCACTTGCACATCGCTTATTGGAAAGATCTTAGTAGGATCTCCAACACATTTCCGAAGCATCGAAACATGAAAAACTGGATGGACTGACTCCAAATCTGGAGGTAAATCTAACTCATAGGCCACTTTGCCTATCTTTCGTACAATCTCATAAGGTCTAATGTATCGGGACTAAGCTTCCCCTTTTTGCCAAATCTCATAACGCCCTTCATTGGCGACACTTTAAAAAATACCCAATCTTTAACTTGAAACTCTAAGTCTCTCCGACGATTATCCGCGTAGGACTTTTGATGACTTTGAGCTGCTAACAATCGATCTTGTATGAGCTTGACTTTCTCGATGGCTTGCTGGACCAAGTCTGGCCCTATCAATTTAGTCTCTCCTGTTTCAAACCACCCAATCGGGGATCTACACTTTCGCCCATATAAAGCTCCATACGGTGCCATTTGAATGCTAGAATGGTAACTATTATTGTAAGGAAATTCAATGAGTGGCAAATGGTCATCCCAATTTCCTCCCAAATCTATCATACATGCCCACAACATATCTTCAAGAGTCTGAATGGTATGCTGGCTTGTCCATCGGTCTGCGGGTGAAATGTCGTACTAAGGCTCACTTGGGTCCCCAGACCCTGTTGGAAGGACTTCCAAAAATTGGTTGTAAACCGAGTCCCTCTATCTGAGATAATAGATACTGGAACACCATGGAGTCTCACTATCTCTTTAAGATAAAGCTTTGCATAATCTTCTGCCACGTACGTCGTTCTGACTGGTAAGAAATAAGCTGACTTGGTAAGTCTATCCACAATCACCCATATGGAATCATACTTACGTCGAGAATGAGGTAAGCCTGTAATGAAGTCCATGTTAATCACTTCCCACTTCCAAGTTGGGATTTCTATAGCTTGCAACAAACCACCCGGCTTTTGGTGCTCGATTTTCACCTGTTGACAGTTGGGACATTGAGCTACAAATTTTGCTATATCTTTCTTCATCCCATTCCACCAATATACAGACTTAAGATCATGATACATCTTCGTCGCACCGGGGTGAACAGAGTAACGAGAACAATGAGCTTCTCTCAATATCTGGTTGCGTAGACCAGCCACATTGGGAACACATAATCTGCCTTGACATCGGAGAACTCCGTCTCCTGAAATATCAAATGATGACTCCTCTTTTTGAGGGAGTGTATCTTTGTACTGTATTAGCATGGAATCTTCGTATTGTCGCTCTTTCGCTTCTGCTACTAGCGACGAGACTGCTGAATTCTAGATAGTAGTTCCCTTGCTACATGAGTCCACTACTCGAACTCCTAGGCTAGCTAACTGCTGGAGCTCACAAGTCATTTCTCTCCTCTCGGGTCATACATCACACAAACTTCCCATAGATCTGCGGCTAAGAGAATCAGCTACAACATTTGCCTTTCCGAGGTGATACAAGATATCAACATCACAATCTTTTAGCAATTCCAACCACCATCGTTGCCGTAAATTCAGCTCTTTCTGCTTGAAGATATACTGTAGACTCTTATGATCTGTATAAATATCCACATGGACACCATATAAATAATTTCTCCATATCTTTAACGCATGAACCACTGCGGCCTATTCTAAATCATGGGTTGGATAATTCTGCTCATGTTTTCGCAATTGCCTTGGAGCATACGCAATCACTTTGCCATGTTGCATCAATACACAGACTAGCCCAATGCCTGAAGTGTCAAGACTGGGGTGGAAGTCAATCTACTTTTCAACTCTTAGAAACTACATTCACAAGCATCTGTCCATTGAAACTTTGCTGATTTCTGGGTTAACTTTGTGAGTGGTGCAGAAATAGAAGAAAAACCTTCAATGAATCTCCTATAATAACCTACTAAGCCCAGAAAGCTACGAACCTCCGTAGGAGTTGTGGGCCTTTGCCATGTTTTCACAGCCTCAATCTTTTGACTGTCTAAGGGGCCGCGACGAGCGCCCGACGTGTTATGTCCCGTATTTTCGTATAACGGGAAATCGAGAAATAAATAAGACTTGTGTGTGTTGAGGAAATAATTTGATTCAAGTTGGTATGCTCATATTGATCATGAAATCATTGATGTCAAGACCTCGGGGAAGGCCGAGGGTAAATTTGGAATTTTAGAAATTAGTTTCGGGAATTACAAAACGGGACGTTTTATGAATTGGGCCAAGAAATTGAACAAAGAAATTGGGCCCAAGATTTTGTGGGGTGGCCGGCCACTTGGTTGGCCCAAGCCCATCTTTAAATGTCATGTGCTATGCACATGACACTTAGTAGTGGATATATATGATATGGACTTAACCTTATCAAGATCAAAACAAGAAAAATTCAAGAACACCAAGATAGGTGCTCTCGGCCAAAGAGAAAAAAAAAAAAGAGAAAAATTTTCGTGCCTTGTTTCTAATCCAATCACCTAGTCTCTTTTGGAATAATTGATGAGTTCGAGGTGCTCTTCGTGGTGGTACAATTAGTTTGACGAGAGGACGACGTTTGCGGCGAATCGGAATTTAAAGAAAGAGGTAAGATTTCAATGTTTTTATGTTATGAAAGGGATACATATGTGTTAGTGATTGAATTAGCATGAAGATTTTGGAATGGTGTTGTGTTTGTGCATGGTGTGTGTGTGTATAAAGGGTGTGTTTGGCCGAAAGTGAGGGAGGTGAAAGGCCTAAGAATTTGAGCTTGTTTAGTTTGAATAATGTGTTGTTGTGGTCATTATGTTGTAAATGATTGATTAAGGAAGTGAGTTGGTATTAGAAAATAATTTTTGACGTTATCGGAAAGTGTATACCCTTGGTATATTTGTGTATATCATAGTATATTTATGATACTAAAGACTTTGAACATGATTTATGGTTGATGATAATGAGTTTGGAATGAAACGACGCAAGTTAGAACGTTCGTCGTAACTTTTGGTGTTTTGAATGAAAATTGGAAAGTAGTGAATTTTGGGGATGTTTGTATGTGGTTTGGAACTTGTTTGTTATGTAGTGGAATAATCTTGAATGAATGAATACAATAATGTGGATATGAGTTGAATTTGTGAAGTTTGGAAATAGGATTACCAACTTATGAAATAA
Source organism: Lycium barbarum (assembly GCF_019175385.1). Lineage (NCBI taxonomy): Eukaryota > Viridiplantae > Streptophyta > Magnoliopsida > Solanales > Solanaceae > Lycium > Lycium barbarum. Next base: position 21,938,496 of record NC_083337.1, read on the forward strand.
AGTGCAATTGTGAAGTTAGTGTGTTTGATTGTGATTCGTATTGTGTAATGATGTTTGGGCTGTTGATGTTGTTATATTTTGAGCCGAGCTAAGCCTCGGGGGTGTTAGATTTATAGGGGAAGTGCTGCCGAAATTTCGGTAGCCAAATATAGCCCAAAGACTAAAATGTTAATTCTCATGAATAGTAACTGGTAAAAGTGACCATTTGCAGTTTCTGGACGAAACGGGAATTGCGATTTGAGGAGCGTAAGGCGCCAACCAGGTATGTAAAGCCTACCCATCATTCTTTTGGCATGTCCTAGACATACTAGGTTAAGATCGGCCCCTCGGGAATAATCCTACTCTTGGAAATAGAGGTTCAAGTTCGAGCACTATTCACTCAGCGCGATTGAACCCTCTTTGTCACATTTGGTTAAAAGAATGTTCGTACCTCCATAACTTGTGCTGTTGTGTCCGAAACTCTTCGAAACTTTTGTAGATGGCTCTATGGAGCCGAAAGTCTGTGATTTGTGTCCGCCACCTCAATTTGACTCGAGGTGGGCCCGCGAGCCCCGAGGCTCCCCTTATTCGGTTTGTTTGATTCGTTTGTGTCCGTTATGATCCGCAACCGTCTGTTTAGGACCCAAGGATGTGTTTGAAACTTCCTATGCCATTAATGTACGTTCTATACCTTGAATGATGTGAGATTTTCGGAAAATGACTTATGAACAGTTTTCTTGCGAATTTGGCAGTTTGGAACTTCGTAACTTTTATACGCATACTTTGATCAGTCTGATTCCTACTCCGATCCTTCGGGCGTCAGTATATACCTCTACGTAAACTATATGTTAAGTCCGACAAATTATTTTTGATATGCATATGATTTCTGCACTACTCTGTTCGTGCTGTCTGCTATGATTCCGTTAGTCGGTACCCGGGCCGACTTCTTGATCGTGCGCACTATAATATATTCGGGAGTTATGATGTGTTACGGTTTCCGAGGCCTCGCCATAGGGCCGGTTACCGTTTATGGAGTTATGATGTGATATGGCATTTGATACGTTCTGATGATATGATGTGTGTGTGATATGATGTGTCTGGAGATTGTACGGAGATTTGAAACCTTCTGGAGTTATGATGTGTTGTGGCACCAGCGTCGGGGGGTGACCACGTTACTAAACCCTATACATGATTTGATTTGCATTTGTACGTTCGCCTCCCGCACAGGTTTGCTTTGTTTGCGATGTTGGTGTGTTGGTTCTTTCTGACTCCAGCTGTGTTTGTGATTTCTGTACCTTCTGCTTTACATACTCAGTACTTCTCCCGTACTGACCCCTGTTCCTTCGGGGGCTGTGTTTCATGCCCGCAGGTACAGAAGCTCGTTTGGGTGGTCCTCCAATTTAGGCTACTCATTCTGCTGTGTTGGAGAGCTCCCCTTTGATCCGGAGCCTACTTTGGTACACATCTTTTGTTGTGTCTGTATTCTGTATATTTGGATGAGTGGGTACGGCGGGGCCCTGTCCCGTCCTATGTTCTTATGTTCTGTTTTGTCTAGAGGCCTGTAGTCAGATTTGTGGGTCGTGGGTCCGGTGTGTTTGCATGTGAGTCTGTTTTGCGATCTTAAGCGGCCCGTACGCTACTATGGCCAAGTCGGCCTCTGAGTTTGTATGTGTGTGTATGCATTTGGGGGCGATGTACATTCCGCTACCCCTCTGATGTGTGTGTGTGAAATTTGGCGATGTATATTCCGCCTCCTTTCTGATTGTGATTTGTCTGATCTGTACGGGCGACTGCTTAGGATAAGTGTTCGGTAGATGTCTGATTACGATGATGAGTTCGAATAACGTACGTTGAGTTTGGACGAGTCTGATTACGATGGTCTGGGTGTGAGTTCGTTCGGGGTGTCCCAGAAGGACACCAGTCGCGGCCCACGGGGCTGGGTCGTGACAGAAGTGGTATCAGAGCGGTTTGTCCTCGGAATGTCTACAGGCCGTGTCTAGTAGAGTCTTGTTTATCGATGTGTTGTGCACCACATCTATAAACAGGAAGCTACAGGACATCTAGGATGTTGTGTTGCCCTTTCTTTGGAATCTTAGATCGTGCGATAGAGCTGTGTTGTTAGGGTCATTCTGATCTGACCCGTTGTTGTGTTTGCAGTGATGCCTCCGAAGAAGGCAACGGCGGCCCAGAAGGGCAAGGCGAAGGTGGGAGAGACCAGTCAGGCACAACGGGCTACTCGGGCTCGTGTTTATGATTTGCCTGAGGTTACACCTCATTCTGAGGGGTCTGCTACACCCCCATTAGTACAGCCTGGAGCGGGACCTTCAGCAGCTCCAGAGGTCCGTGTACCCGCTCCTGAGACTCCAGCTTCTCAGCCAGGGGCGGAGGATAGGACCCTGAGGGAGGCTGTACAGTTGCTGACCACGATTGTAGCCGGACAGGCTCGCAGGCGCGGGCGGAGGGACGATGATGATGAGGACAGGCGGGACAGCCTGAGAGTTCGGGAGTTCTTGTTATGCGGCCCTCCAGAGTTGTTCGGGTCTAAGCCCGACGAGGACCCCCATGACTTCATTCGGGGGATGCGGCGTGCATTAGACTTGGTCAGGGCGTCAGAGACCGAGTCGGTTGAGCTAGCTTCGCATAGACTTCGGGATGTTGCCGCGCATTGGTATGAGACTTGGGAGCTATCCCGGGGTGAGGGTGCTCCTCCAGCTATGTGGGATCAGTTTGTGACTGCTTTCACCCGCCACTTTCTGCCCGCAGAGTTACGACGGGAGCGAGCTGATCGGTTTTTGCATCTGCAGCAGAGAGGTCGGAGCGTCCGTGAATATAATTTGGAGTTTGATTCCCTGGCCCGGTATGCCCCCGCCGTGGTGGCAGATATGACAGATCGGATGCATAGATATGTTATGGGGCTGGATCGTTACTTGATTGACGGGTGTATGGCGGTGTCATTGCAGACAGATATGGACATTGCCCGTCTACAGGCCTACGCCTAGGGGATGGAGAACCGGCACCGAGCAGATCGGCCCAGCCGAGAGTATGATGGGAGACGGCCCAAGAGGGCCAGATTAGCGGGGTATCCTGGAGATTCACGGGGCGGGCAGCCGCAGTATCAGTCCAGCGGGTACTTTCCTCCGTCAGGCCGGGACACACAGTCTGTTGGTAAGAGGTTTGATGGAGCAGGACCGTCCAGGGCAGACCAGAGTTCCAGAGCCCCAGGTCCTCAGGCGAGCAGGGGTCCCAGTCAGTTTAGGCCACCCATACCCCAGTGTTCGTATTGTGGAAGATCGCACCCAGGTGAGTGCTTCAGGGCCACAGGGGCCTGTTTTGCTTGCGGCCGCCAGGGCCATATCATGCGGGATTGTCCGTGGGCAGGCGGTTCCGGTAGCGCAGCACCGCCGATGAGATCTGTTGCGGGTTCGTCATCTACCCCTTCGGCCACGCGCTCTACGGGGCGAGGTATGCCAGCACCAGCGGGCCGCGGTAGAGGCCGTGGTGGGGGTTCAGATTCTAGCGGTCCCTCGAACCGCATCTATGCTTTGACCGGTCGTCGGGACCCAGAGGCACCCCCAGACACAGACCCAGGTATACTACTAACCCTTTTGTTTAATGAATATGTGCAATGATAGGTTTGTACCTCAGTATTATGCGATATTCTTTTTGTGTGTGTCAGTAAAGGTAGGGTAAGGATCTGAATTAATGAAAATATCCGAGGCAGTTATCTGTACATGTGGGAGGAAAATATATATGGGATTTGGAAGGCTAGAACGATAGACCACACCGCCAGAAAAGCAAACGACCTCTTTGGGTCAGAGTGGGACCCGCTACGAAAAAAAAAAAAATTCCGAAAAATTTGCTAAGACCCCGTTTGGCCCTAAAATTATGTGACAAAGGTCGTGCGGGGCAATTGACGAAATTATATCAGTCCTAACGCGTCAAAATGCGTGAAAGTTTCGGGGTTAAGCGTGCTCAAGCCAGAGTAATTCTGGGATGGGTGACCCCCCTGGGAAGTAATGCAAAGTTCTTCATAAGTGGGAATATGATAAAAATAAATGGAAATTTGGGGTAACCAAGAGGTAAATAGAATGTGTGTGGAGTAATTAGTGCTCTTTCGGGAGTCGCGCGGAACGAGGCGGACTAAACGGGCAAAAAGAAAAAGGGTATAACACCGCTTGGGAAATTGAACGAACTTGAATAACAGCCAGAGATGTTCGCCAGTAAGGTCTGGATAAGTGCGTGTATGTGTATGTGTATGTGTATGTGTGTGTATGAATTTCATTTGGTGCCATGTGGATTAAGAGCCGAGCCCCGGCAACTAATGTTGTGATAAATGAAAGGTAAGCAGTGTGAATAAATAGAATCCTTGAAAGAATCGATACGTAAGACGCAAGGTAAATTGTGTGACGACTGATGAGTGAGTTTGCAAATAAAAAGGAAATTCTCATGAATTATTGGAGCCTTAATGTGAATGATGTGATCCTAAATTGACAATCTATCTGTGGTGCTTCCGCACTTCCAATTCCGATGAGGCTCTACCTGGTACGCCTCTATATTTCTGAGTTCGACTATGTTCCCGTCCGATGAACCTTTTGTGCGTTTGATTCTGGATCCGTTTCTGTCTGGCACACCTCTGTATGTCTGACTCTGGATATAAATCCGTCTGATATACTTCTGTGCGTTTGATTTTGACCGCGCGTGTGTTTGATACATTTCGGTTTGTCTGATCACGATTCGGTATGAAACAATTCTGTATATTTGCTTCTGATTTCGGGTTTGTTCGATATGATTCCGTACGTCTGGCTTTGATTGTGAATCTGTTTGGTATATCTTCGGATGTCTGATTCTGCCTACGAATTCGTTTGATACGCCTTTGTACGTCTGACTCCGATCTCAGATGTGTCTGATATGCGTCCGCACTTTTGATGTTGACTACGAATCCGTCCGATATACTTATGCGCGTCCGGCTTAAGTTCTGAATCTGTTTGGCATGAAGTGTCTGATATGAAGTAAAGTGAGAGTACGACGATGTGGTAAGGAAACCCAGGAGTGTGATAAGAAAATGATATTGATTATGATGTCTGGGAAGCGTTCGTCCATTACAAGAATATAGCGTATGGATCGGTGATTACGTAGAGTACGAGAAAATGGATTATGAAGGCATTTGGATTGGTGATGTGAGAAATCTACCCCGAGTATTGGTAAGGGAACCATGTCGGAGAAATCAATAAAGGACAACTATCAAAAGAACCCCCCCAGAGTTGTACGACACCCATGAGGTCGATTCAACATTCGAGGACGAATGTTCTTAAGGGGGGGAGAATGTTATGTCCCGTATTTTCGTATAACGGGAAATCGAGAAATAAATAAGACTTGTGTGTGTTGAGGAAATAATTTGATTCAAGTTGGTATGCTCATATTGATCATGAAATCATTGATGTCAAGACCTCGGGGAAGGCCGAGGGTAAATTTGGAATTTTAGAAATTAGTTTCGGGAATTACAAAACGGGACGTTTTATGAATTGGGCCAAGAAATTGAACAAAGAAATTGGGCCCAAGATTTTGTGGGGTGGCCGGCCACTTGGTTGGCCCAAGCCCATCTTTAAATGTCATGTGCTATGCACATGTCACTTAGTAGTGGATATATATGATATGGACTTAACCTTATCAAGATCAAAACAAGAAAAATTCAAGAACACCAAGATAGGTGCTCTCGGCCAAAGAGAAAAAAAAAAAAAAGAAAAATTTTCGTGCCTTGTTTCTAATCCAATCACCTAGTCTCTTTTGGAATAATTGATGAGTTCGAGGTGCTCTTCGTGGTGGTACAATTAGTTTGACGAGAGGACGACGTTTGCGGCGAATCGGAATTTAAAGAAAGAGGTAAGATTTCAATGTTTTTATGTTATGAAAGGGATACATATGTGTTAGTGATTGAATTAGCATGAAGATTTTGGAATGGTGTTGTGTTTGTGCATGGTGTGTGTGTGTATAAAGGGTGTGTTTGGCCGAAAGTGAGGGAGGTGAAAGGCCTAAGAATTTGAGCTTGTTTAGTTTGAATAATGTGTTGTTGTGGTCATTATGTTGTAAATGATTGATTAAGGAAGTGAGTTGGTATTAGAAAATAATTTTTGACGTTATCGGAAAGTGTATACCCTTGGTATATTTGTGTATATCATAGTATATTTATGATACTAAAGACTTTGAACATGATTTATGGTTGATGACAATGAGTTTGGAATGAAACGACGCAAGTTAGAACGTTCGTCGTAACTTTTGGTGTTTTGAATGAAAATTGGAAAGTAGTGAATTTTGGGGATGTTTGTATGTGGTTTGGAACTTGTTTGTTATGTAGTGGAATAATCTTGAATGAATGAATACAATAATGTGGATATGAGTTGAAATTGTGAAGTTTGGAAATAGGATTACCAACTTATGAAATAAAGTGCAATTATGAAGTTAGTGTGTTTGATTGTGATTCGTATTGTGTAATGATGTTTGGGCTGTTGATGTTGTTATATTTTGAGCCGAGCTAAGCCTCGGGGGTGTTAGATTTATAGGGGAAGTGCTGCCGAAATTTCGGTAGCCAAATATAGCCCAAAGACTAAAATGTTAATTCTCATGAATAGTAACTGGTAAAAGTGACCATTTGCAGTTTCTGGACGAAACGGGAATTGCGATTTGAGGAGCGTAAGGCGCCAACCAGGTATGTAAAGCCTACCTATCATTCTTTTGGCATGTCCTAGACATACTAGGTTAAGATCGGCCCCTCGGGAATAATCCTACTCTTGGAAATCGAGGTTCAAGTTCGAGCACTATTCACTCAGCGCGATTGAACCCTCTTTGTCACATTTGGTTAAAAGAATGTTCGTACCTCCATAACTTGTGCTGTTGTGTCCGAAACTCTTCGAAACTTTTGTAGATGGCTCTATGGAGCCGAAAGTCTGTGATTTGTGTCCGCCACCTCAATTTGACTCGAGGTGGGCCCGCGAGCCCCGAGGCTCCCCTTATTCGGTTTGTTTGATTCGTTTGTGTCCGTTATGATCCGCAACCGTCTGTTTAGGACCCAAGGATGTGTTTGAAACTTCCTATGCCATTAATGTACGTTCTATACCTTGAATGATGTGAGATTTTCGGAAAATGACTTATGAACAGTTTTCTTGCGAATTTGGCAGTTTGGAACTTCGTAACTTTTATACGCATACTTTGATCAGTCTGATTCCTACTCCGATCCTTCGGGCGTCAGTATATACCTCTACGTAAACTATATGTTAAGTCCGACAAATTATTTTTGATATGCATATGATTTCTGCACTACTCTGTTCGTGCTGTCTGCTATGATTCCGTTCGTCGGTACCCGGGCCGACTTTGTGATCGTGCGCACTATAATATATTCGGGAGTTATGATGTGTTACGGTTTCCGAGGCCTCCCCATAGGGCCGGTTACCGTTTATGGAGTTATGATGTGATATGGCATTTGATACGTTCTGATGATATGATGTGTGTGTGATATGATGTGTCTGGAGATTGTACGGAGATTTGAAACCTTCTGGAGTTATGATGTGTTGTGGCACCAGCGTCGGGGGGTGACCACGTTCCTAAACCCTATACATGATTTGATTTGCATTTGTACGTTCGCCTCCCGCACAGGTTTGCTTTGTTTGCGATGTTGGTGTGTTGGTTCTTTCTGACTCCAGCTGTGTTTGTGATTTCTGTACCTTCTGCTTTACATACTCAGTACTTCTCCCGTACTGACCCCCGTTCCTTCGGGGGCTGTGTTTCATGCCCGCAGGTACAGAAGCTCGTTTGGGTGGTCCTCCAGTTTAGGCTACTCATTCTGCTGTGTTGGAGAGCTCCCCTTTGATCCGGAGCCTACTTTGGTACACATCTTTTGTTGTGTCTGTATTCTGTATATTTGGATGAGTGGGTACGGCGGGGCCCTGTCCCGTCCTATGTTCTTATGTTCTGTTTTGTCTAGAGGCCTGTAGTCAGATTTGTGGGTCGTGGGTCCGGTGTGTTTGCATGTGAGTCTGTTTTGCGATCTTAAGCGGCCCGTACGCTACTATGGCCAAGTCGGCCTCTGAGTTTGTATGTGTGTGTATGCATTTGGGGGCGATGTACATTCCGCTACCCCTCTGATGTGTGTGTGTGAAATTTGGCGATGTATATTCCGCCTCCTTTCTGATTGTGATTTGTCTGATCTGTACGGGCGACTGCTTAGGATAAGTGTTCGGTAGATGTCTGATTACGATGATGAGTTCGAATAACGTACGTTGAGTTTGGACGAGTCTGATTACGATGGTCTGGGTGTGAGTTCGTTCGGGGTGTCCCAGAAGGACACCAGTCGCGGCCCACGGGGCTGGGTCGTGACACGACGCTAGCCCACCCGGGCACCCCTTGGCTTACACTCATACTTACATTTAGGTGAGCCACATAATTAAGCATCCATTTCTATTCATCATTCATGCTAGTCCCATTGGACGACAATGCTTTCATATCATGGTTGGTATCTATACCACGTCAATGTACATGAGCCGACAAGGCTATCAAAATGATATACAAAATATAAGCCGACAAGGCCAGACATATCTAACCATACACACATGTTTACTCAAATACCATCGGCTGCAACAACATGTCCCAAAAATGTCACTGAGTTCAACCAAAACTCACATTTGGAAAACTTTGCAAAGAACTCTCGAGTTCGGAGAACTCCAAGGACAGTACGCAAATGATCCGCATGTTCTGCCTCGGATCTAGAATACACCAAGATATCGTCGATAAATATGATCACAAATAAATCTAGGAAGGGCCTGAACACATTGTTTATCAAATCCATAAATGCCGCTGGCGCATTAGTCAGCCTAAATAACATTACCCGGAACTCAAAATGGCCATATCTTGTTCTGAAGGATGTCTTAGGGATATCTTTCTCCCTAACTCTCACTTGATGATACCCGGACCTTAAATCAATCTTTGAAAACCATTTGGCGCCGTGCAATTGATCAAATAAATCATCAATCCTCGGAAGAGGATACTTGTTCTTAATCGTCACCTTATTCAATTGCCGGTAATCAATGCACATTCTCAAGGAGCCATCTTTATTTCGGACAAACAATACGGGTGCTCCCCATGGGGATGAACTAAGCCTAATAAAGCCTTTTTCAAGCAAGTATTTCAACTGCTCTTTCAACTCTTTCAATTCTGCGGGGGCCATTCTATAAGGAGGAATAGATATAGGCTTACTGTCTGGCAACACATCAATAGCAAAATCAATCTGCCGCTCAGGAGGAAGGCCTGGGAGTTCTTCCGGGAACACATCCGAAAATTCATTTACTACGGGAACTGACTGAAGAGTCGGCGATTCAACTTCTACATCTTGAACTCGGACTAGATGGTAGATACACCCCTTCGTGATCATTTTCCTTGCCTTTAGATAGGAAATAAACCTACCCTTTGGTGAAGCCGTATTCCCTTTCCATTCTAGGACTGGTTCTCCAAGAAATTGGAAACGAACCATTTTCATTCTACAATCAACATTGTCATAACAAGAAGCCAACTAATCCATGCCCATAATAATATCAAAATCCACCATTTCTAACTCATGCAAATCAATCATGGTACGACGATCACAAATCACAATTATACAATTTCAATATACTCGGCTAGCTATTACCGATTCACCCACGGGCGTAGACACCTCAAATGGTTTAATCGACTCCGGCTTGACTCTAAATCGACCCGCAACATATGGAATAAAATATGAAAATGTGGAGCCCGGATCAATCAAAGCATATACATCATGAGAAAATACCGATAATATACCTGTGACCACTTCAGGAGAAGACTCAAGATCTTGGCGTCCAGCAAAAGCATAAACACGGTGCTGAGGACTGCTAGAACTGGGAACTCTCCCTCTGCCTCTACAATGGCCGACTGGCGCATGTGAACCTGGCCCCATAGGGCGTACAGATGCTGAAGATCCGGCTACCGACCCTGAAGGCTAGGTCCAACTCTACCATGAGCTGAGGGGCAATCACGCATAATATGGCCTGGTCGACCACATGAATAGCAAACATTTGAACCCATTCGGCATCGACCCCAATGAAACTTCCCACACTGGGAACATCGTGGTACGGGTGGCCTAGCCTGACCTAAATCATCTCTAAAATGGGACCCCGAATAGCTTTGACTCGGCCCGGAACGAGGAGGTCTACCGAATCTTTGGCCTGAAAACCGTGAAGGTGCACTAGTCATAGAATAGCCTGAGTGCCTAGAAATCTGCTGTCTGTGCCCATCTCTAAACTCACTCATCGAGCCTGAAGATCTGGCCCTCTTGCTATGGCCCCTATCCTGCTCGCTTTCACTTCTCTGCTATTGTAAACTTTCTTCTAAGTTTTGAGCATGAGCCGGAATGCGTGCAATATCCATATTGTCCTGAAGGGACGCGGTCAAACATCTATCCATCAAATATGGCCCTAGGCCTTTTACAAATCGGTGCACTCGGTCACCTATATCCGCTACCATGGCTGAAGCATACCTAGCAAAAGAATTGATGTGGAGACTATACTCTAGAGCACTCATGCTACCTTGCCTAAAATTCAAGAATTTATCGGCCCTAGCTCGCCGAACTTTTGGAGGCATATAGTGTCGGAGGAAAGCATAAAAAAACTCTTGCCATACCGGGGGAGGTGTATTGGCTCCCCGTGAAGCCATCCAAACCGTATACCGTTGGATCGAGACATCTCTCAATCTATACGACGCTAACTCCACCGACTCGGTGTCCAAAGCATGTATCAATCGAAGCGTCCTCAACATACCACCAATGAAGTCCTGAGGGTCCACCTCTGGCTTTGACCTAAATAATTCCAGAGGGTTCAAAGTAATGAAGTCACGGGCCCTTGCACTGACAGCCCTGTCACCTTGCCCTGCACTTTGCCGCTGAGTCTGAGCAGCAACCAACTGAGTAAGCAAATGTATGGCCTCTTTTACATCTTAGCCTGAAGCATCTGGTGGAGGAGTTATAGGTGCTGGAGCTAGGGCTGAGGCTCCCTCACGCTCCTCTAATATAGGTACTGAACGGGAGGACTGAGATTGAGCCTCACTCTGGGACTCACTTTCCTCTACTACCGGTAGCAGTGCTCTTTCAGCCCGCTTTTCTGCCACCGTCTTGCCCTTTTGGGCTGCTGTAGCCTTTCTCTTTATAGGCATTTCTGAAATACACAGCACACGGTTAAGGGACAAGAATTTCTTATATCATAGCTCCATCGCACGATTATTATGAAGAAAGAAGGTCATTTATTCCTAAAATGTCCGCAGCTTCTTGTTTATAAGTGTGGCGTGCAACACACCCATAATCAAGACTCTACTAGACACGGTTCGCAGACATACCCTAGGACTGAACAACTCTGATACCACTTTTGTCACGACCTGTCTAGGGGTCCGCGACGAGCTCCCGGTGCTAGCCCACGCAGGCACCCCTTGGCTTACACTCATACTTACATTTAGGTGAGCCGCATAATTAAACATACATTTCTATTCATCATTCGTGCTAGTCCCATGGACGAAAATGCTTTCATATCATGGTTGGCATCTATACCACGTCAATGTACATGAGCCGACAAGGCTATCAAAATGATATGCAAAATATAGGCCGACAAGGCCAGACATATCTAACTATACACACATGTCTAAGAGCCTCTAAGGAGAGTATAACATATCACATAAGCGGGACAGGACCCCGCTATACCCATGATTTTATACACAAAAGAATAAGTACCCAAAAGTTGCAGCACCGAATGAAGTGGAGCTCGGCTATGTAGCCTCTGAGAATGTAGCTACGAATCAAGTCTGTCTCCCTGTGCACCTGCGGGCATGACGCAGCGTCCACAAACAAAAGGACGTCAGTACGAAGAATGTACTGAGTATGTAAAGCATGATCAACATCAATATAGAAACATAATGAACAACATGAAAAATACCACAAGATGGGAGATGGTAGTATCATCGTCATAGACACTTACTTGCCATAATAGGATCTTTCCGTTTCTAATGCGTATTTACATAAATACATCCATATCCGTATCTGTTCCATATTTGTACTCATATTTGTATACATGCCCTTATTCGCATTCATATCACTCGTATCCATATCATATATATAATCATATCATATATATAGCATTTACAGAGCATACCCGACCATGCAGGATCGGTGTTTCATACATACTTGGCCAACCAAGGCTCAAGGTTACTCATACCTGGCCCTATCAAGGCTTCAGGGTTACGTCTACCCGGCCCTACCAAGGCGTCAGGGTTATCCGTACCATCTACAGAGGTGTGCGCGCGTTACATAATCATATACATACTTATTTACATATCTTACCCGGCCTCATAAGCTCGGGGTTCCATAATAGTCACACATAGACACATATACATAATAGCTCATAAGCATATTTACTATTTACATCATTATCATAATCGTCACCAACATAATTATACTATCATCGTCATTCATCACATTTATTTTTATCGACTTACTCGTCATATAAGGGATTTAGTACAATCGTGGCGTATCAAGAATCATGAGCTTACTAACTCGAGAGATCATGTCATTTGAAGGACATCATAGTCTCATAGAAGAGTTAGATATTTGGCCAAAGAACCACGCCTTATGAAAGAAGGGTTTACCTTACATACCTTTTCCGTTCAACTATTCTACACTTGCGCGATCTCCTCCAATGCTAGCGCTTCTACCTTCATGAAAATCATACTATCATTAGAATCGATAGCTAGCATATATGACCAAAACTAGAGAAAATGGGACAGCGTCTCCTTTATTTATACGACATTCCTCCATAGCGTATATCAACTCCCAAATGTCAATAATACATTCACAATACTATAACAACAATCATTATTCATTCGCATTATCCACATTTCTTAGTTTACCTTCAATCACCCATATTCATGGCTATGACACACGACTATGTCCATTCACGTGCATTGCTCATCTCACGTTCTCAACATCATTTATAACACATTTCATTACAATACATCAAGACTCATAACTCAGTTCAAACTATTTCTCAAAATGGCATTATTCCACATTCATGACCCATTTTGCCATACCTCTCTACAATCTAAGTATTTCAACTCTTAAATACATTAAACAACATAGAAACATCATAAATATTACCTTAGATGTCGTAGGAACAAGCCTTGGTTGATAATACTCCACTTGAACAAAACCCTAGTTTATCTCCAATGAGATTTCTTGACTTGTATGATCCATAATGGGTTTTCTTATAGTTGATTCACTTAGTTTATGTTGTTGATCACCAAATATCCTTGAATTCTTGTGGAATATATGTAGAGAGATGTTTTTGAGAGAAGGGGTGTCATGTAAAAGTGAAATGAAATTAAATAATAAACTTGGTCCCCTTTTTAATAACCTAAAATCTGATCTGAAATGAACAGTCGTCGAAAGTGCACAGTGGTCGTAAACCCAGTTTACGGTCCGTATTCTAGTTTACGGGCCGTATGTTGTGGTCGTATTTAAGCATAACAGAACCAGAAAGGTATGCTGGAGTCATGGTGATTTACGATCACGGTTAACAGGCCATATTTCAATTTACGATCCGTATTCCAAGTCGTATTTAACCATTTGAACATTTGACAAAACTCTCACTGCAGCACTTCTATCCGACTATAACTCGCCCCACACAACGTAAAACATTATTAACAGTATTGAATTACTAAGATTCTTAGCAATAGTTTAAATATAAATTTTATTGAACCTTCAATCGCTTAAATTTTCAATTTACGGTCTGTATTCCAAGTCAAAATACGACATGGCAGTTTACAGGCCGTGTACCACTTTACGGTCTGTATTTCATTTTACGTGCAACTAGCCAAAATGCAAATCTCTAACTTTCCACATTTTCAGAACCTATAATTAGTCATTATGGAGCATAACCTATCTCTTATTGCAATTGCCTTTGGAATCTTACTTAGGGTCGCAAACGTCGTTCCCTTCTTATTAAAACATCGTATACGCTACACCCTTTGTTATCCTACTCACTGTACATTCGCGGGGAAATTTTCATGGTGTAACAATTAAAGATTTCACCTATGAAAGGTGTTATGAGATTTAGGAAGCGAGGTAATTTGGGTCTGAGTTATATTGGGCCATTTGAGATTCTTGATCATGTGGGTGATGTTACTTATCAGTTGGCCTTGTCGCCAGGCTTGGTGGGAGTTCATCCAGTTTTCCATCTGTCTATGCTGATGAAGTACCATGCCGATGGTACTTATATTAATCGTTGGGACTCGATATTTTTTTATGAGAATTTGACCTATGAGGAAGAGCCTATTCCGATTTCGAATAGACTGGTTCGAAAGCTAAGGTCTAAGGAGATTGTTTCTGTGAAGGTGCAATGGAAGCATTGTCCTGTTGAGGATGCCACTTAGGAGACAGAGTCTGATATGCATAACCGATATCCTCAGTTGTTCGCTGATTCAGGTACTTCTCCGTTCCCTTCCCTTCGTTGCTCGAGGATGAGCGATGGTTTAATTGGTATTTGATATAATGACCAGCTCAGTCGTTATAGTCTTTTCGGTACATTTTGACCCTTCCACAAACTTATTTAGCTCACATTTGACTCGAGAGGACCGTTGACATGCTTCTCAAAGTGTTTGGATTTGATTTGGGTGACTTTTTTGGGAAAATTAGGCTTAAAGCGAAAAAGAGTTGACTCAAAATTGACCTTTGGGTAAACAGACTTTTTCTGGGAATCCATCGATTCTGAGAGGTCCGGACGGTCTTTTAGAAATTGTGCGTATATACGTTTCAGTTCCCAATTGTTATGTCCCGTGTTTTCGTATAATTGGAATTCGAGAAATAAGTAAGACTTGTGTGTTATGAAGAAACATTTTGATTCAAGTTGATATGACTATGTTGGTTATGAAATCATAAATGTTAAGACATTGGGGAAGGCCAAGGGTAAACTTGGAATTTTGGAAATTAGTTTCGGGAATTACAAAACGGGACTTTTAATGAATTGGGCCAAGAAAAATTAGAACAAAATTTAAGCCCAAGAGTAATGGGGTGGCCGGCCACTTGGCTTGGCCCAAACCCATTTTTTTTAAATGTCATGTGCTATGCACATGACTCTTATATAGATATATATCATGCTTGGTCTTTAGAATCTTCAAGAAACCAAACAAACACAAAAAAAAAAAATTGAAGAACACCCTTTCAAAGGGCTCTCGGCCGAACAAGAAATAGAGAGAAAGAAAAATTTTGCTAGCCTTGTTTTAATCCTAAAAATCGTGTCCTTGTTGTAGTTATAGCAAGCGCAAGACGCTCTTCAACGTGATACAAGTTATTTGGTGGAAGAATCACGTTTGCGACAAGTCGGATTTTCAAGAAAAGGTAAGAATTTTGTTACTCTAATGTTATGGAATAGGTATGAATGTGTTAAGGATTGAGAATAGACGAGAATTCCGTCGTTTTGATGTGTGTACAAAACCGTGGGTGTATGTATATTTGATGTCATGGTCGGGTGCCCTAGGAAGAAGAAATAAATGTGAATTGATCTTGTTTGGTTTGTTTATTGTGTCGTTGTGACATTTATGACGTAAATGATTGTTTAACGAATTGAATTGGTGTTGGAAAATGATTTCGGAACATTATCGGAAAGTATATACCTTTGGTATATTTGTGTATATCATTGTACATCTATGATACTAAAAGACTTTAAATGTGACTTATAGTTGATGTTAGTGAATTCGGAATGAAACGATGCAAGTTAGAATGTTCGTCGTGGCATTTGATGTTTTGGATAGAATATGGAAAGTAATGAACTTCGGGAAATTTTGTATATGGTTTGGAACATAATTGGGATGTGATTGAATAATCTTAAATGAGTGAATGAATACAATAATGTGGATATAAGTTTGGAATTGTGAAGTTTGAATGAAAGTTGCCAATTTGTGTAGTAAGATAGAACTTTGAAGCTAGAATGATTTGATTATGGTTTGTGTTGTTTGATGACGTTTGGGTTGTTGTTGTTGATGTATTTTGAGCCGAGCTAAGTCTCGGGGGTGTTAGCTTTATAGGGGAAATGCTGCCGAAATTTCGGTAGACAAAAATCAAGTTAATGGAAATCTTAAGCCTAAGAATCTCTAATTGGTAACTTTGACCATTTGCAGATTCTGGACGAAACGGGATTTGATTTTAAGGAAAGCATAAGACGTCCATAAGGTATGTAAAGCTTCCCACTTCTTCGTTTGGCATGTCTTAGTATGTTAGGTGAATATTGGAACCTCCGGAGCATTTCTGCCCCTCGAAACCCGATCTACAAAACGACTACTATTCATTCAATTCAATTGAAGCCTAAAGGCTCTATTTTGGCTAGAATGCAACCAAATGTTCGAAACTTATCGAAATGTGATCGGGTCACTTTGAAATCATTATGTATGATATTTTGGCCTTTAAATGTTCGTAAATTACGTTCGCCACCTCAATTTGACTCGAGGTGGGCCCGCTAACCCCGAGACGCCCTATTTGTCCTATTGGGCTCCCTTTTTGGATGAACTTCGATATGAGATCTTCGACCTTGAAACTTCCCTCTATGAAATATGTTTTGACCATTATGATATGTTAAGTTTCGTTTGAGCCATACGTACCACTTTGGAAACAATTTGTGAGATAAACTTTCGTATGAACTAATCATTCGACTATTTTGGTTTATGAAATGACTTATGAGATTATTAAGTTTTGAAAGGTTATTTTGAAATATAAATTGCTTTTGTTTGCTCACGACTCCGCTCGTGCCTTATTTTGACTTCGTTCACCGGTTCCCGGGCCGGTTATGATTCGTGCGCCCTATGATAATTCGACCGTATGCTGTGTTACAGTTCCCGAGGCCTCGCCATAGGGCCGGGTTCCGTTTGGAGTCATGCTGTGATATGGCTAGTGATGCGATACGCTCACTTACGTTTGTGTTCGGGGATGTACGGAGATTCGAAACCTTCTGGTGTTATGCTGTGTGTGGCGCCAGCGTCGGAGTGGCGACCACGTTCTGGAGCGTTTGCATGATTTCGTTTGCATTATGTATATGTATATGATTTGATACGGATTTTGACATACTGATTGGTATTTCCCTTTGATATTCGGTTTGCTTTCAGTTTTGACTCATATTTCTGTACTCCGTGCTTTACATACTCAGTACATATTTCGTACTGACCCCCTTTCTTCGGGGGCTGCGTTTTATGCCCGCAGGTACAGACATTGGTGATCCTCCACTGTAGGCTTCACTCTTTGCTATTTCGGAGTACTCCTTCTTGACTCGGAGTCCACTTTTGGTACAGACTTCTTTTGCTATGTATATATTCTGTACATTTGACTATTTGGGTACGGCGGGGCCCTGTCTCGCCATATGTCTTTGTTTTGAATTAGTAGAGGCCTGTAGTCATATATGTGGGGCGAGGGTCCTATATATGTTTGTTTGATTTTGTTTTCTGGTCTTAAAGTGGTTCGTTTGTTATGATGGCCCTAAATGGCCCTTATGCTTATATTTGCAATTGTGACCGGCGATGTCTATTCCGCCGCTCCGTTTGGATTCGATATGACATTTTGATTTGTGCGACCGCTTAGGACATATTTTTGATATAAATTATGTTTGATATGACTTTTATCAAATTCTGAAATAAGTTTGGATTTGGTAACGAATATGCGATTTGGTCTGGGTACCCAGGTAGGGTGCCAGTCGCGGCCCACGGGGCTGGGTCGTGACAAAAGTGGTATCAGAGCAGTTTGTCCTCGGAATGTCTACAGGCCGTGTCTCGTAGAGTCTTGTTTATCGATGTGTTGTGCACCACATCTATACACAGGGAACTACAGGGCATTTAGGATGTTACTTTATTTGGAATCTTAGATCGTGCGATAGAGCTATGCTATTAGGACGATTCTGATTTGACCTGTTCTTGTGTTTGCAGTGATGCCTCCGAAGAAGGCAACGGCGGCCTAGAAGGGCAAGGCGAGGATGGGAGAGACTAGTCAGGCACAGCGAGCGACCCGGGCTCGTGTTTGTGATTTGCCTGAGATTGCGCCTCATTCTGAGGGGTCTGCTACACCCCCACTAGTACAGCCTGGAGCAGGACCTTCAGCAGCTCCAGAGGTCCGTGTACCCGCTCCCGAGACTCCAGCTCCTCAGCTAGGGGCGGAGGATAGGACCCTGAGGGAGGCTGTACAGTTGTTGACTACACTGGTGGCAGGACAGGCTCGCAGACGCGGGCGGAGGGACGATGATGATGATGACAGGCGGGACAGCCTGAGAGTTCGGGAGTTTTTATTATGTGGCCCTCCAGTGTTTTTCGGGTCTAAGCCCGACGAGGACCCCCATGACTTTATTCGGGGGATGCGGCGCTCACTGGACTTTGTCAGGGCTTCAGAGACCGAGTCGGTCGAGCTGGCTTCGCACAGGCTTCGAGATGTTTCCACTCACTCGTATGAGGCTTGGGAGTTATCTAGGGGTGAGGGTGCTCCCCCAGCTACATGGGACTAGTTTGTGACTGCTTTCACCCGCCACTTTCTACCCCCAGAGTTGTGGCGGGCACGGGCCGACCGATTCTTACTTTTGCAGCAAAGGGGTCGGAGTGTTCGCGAGTATAATCTTGAGTTTGATTCTCTGGCCCGATATGCACCGGCCGTGGTAGCAGATATGTCCGATCGGATGCACAGATATGTTATGGGATTGGATCAGTATTTGATCGACGGCTGTATGGCAGTGTCATTGCAGACAGATATGGACATTGCCCGACTTCAGGCCTATGCGATGGGTATGGAGGATCGTCACAGGTCTGATCATTCTGGTAGAGATCGGGATAGGAGGCCGCCCAAGAAGGCTAGGTCCGCAGGTTATTCTAGAGATTTTCGGGGCGGACAACCTCAGCAGCAGCAGTCAGGTAGACAGCTTCCTCCTTCCGGCCGGAGTACTCAGTCAGGCAGCCGGAGATTTGACAGTGCGGGACCGTCTGGGGCCGGTCAGAGCTCCAGAGCGGCAGGTTCACAGATGATTAGAGGTCCCAGCCAGACCAGACCACCCGGGCCCCGTTGTTCTCATTGCGGGAAGTCTCATCCTGGGGAGTGTTATCGAGCTACTGGAGCTTGTTTTTCGTGCGGTGGTCAGGGCCATTTTATGAGAGATTGTCCGTTGGCCAGCGGTTCTGGTAGTGTGGCTCAGCCGACAGGGTCAGCCGCCGGTTCATCATCTGCTCCATCTGTTGCACGCCCTGCAGGTCGAGGTGCGCCGACACCGGCGGGACGCGGTCGAGGCCGCGGTGGCGTTTCAGGTTCTAGCGGTCCCTCGAACCGCATATATGCTTTGGCCAGCCGCCAGGATCAGGAGGCTTCGCCAAACGTCGTCACAGGTACATTACTGGTTTTCTCCAGATCTGTATATGCATTGATTGACCCTGGTTCTACTTTATCATATATTTCCCCGCTCGTTACTAGTAAAATTGGGATAGTGTCTGAGCCTATAGAGCCATTTGAGGTAGCTACGCCTGTTGGGGATTTTGTTATAGCGAGACAGATCTATAGGGATTGTTCTGTGACTATTTATGATCGTTGCACTAGGGCTGATCTGATAGAGTTAGACATGCTTGAGTTTGACGTCATTATGGGTATGGACTGGTTGTCTTCTTGTTATGCTAATGTTGAATGCCAGAAAAAGGTAGTCCGTTTTCAGTTTCCAGGGGAACCAGTTATAGAGTGGTTCAGATCCACAGCATCGCCGAGGGGTAAGTTTATTTCATACCTCAAGGCTAAGAAGATAATCCAGAAGGGTTATATCTATCATTTGGTTCGTGTGCACGATACTGCAGCGGAGATACCTACCCTTCAGTCTGTTCCGGTCGTCAGTGAGTTTCCAGATGTATTTCCTGACGAGCTTCCTGGCCTTCCACCTGAGCGGGAGATTGATTTTACTATAGAGTTGATGCCGGATACGCAGCTTATATCTATTCCCCCGTACAGGATGGCACCGGCTGAGTTGAAAGAGTTGAAGGAGCAGCTGAAAGATTTGTTGGATAAGGGCTTTATCAGACCCAGCACATCACCCTGGGGAGCGCCGGTATTGTTTGTTAGAAAGAAAGATGGGTCACTGCGGATGTGTATCGACTACCGGCAGCTGAATAAGGTGACTATTAAGAATAAATATCCCCTCCCCCGGATTGATGACTTGTTTGATCAGCTGCAGGGTGCTAAATATTTTTCGAAGGTAGATCTGCGCTCAGGTTATCATCAGGTGCGAGTGCGGGAGTCAGATATCTCGAAGACTGCTTTCAGGACCCGGTACGGGCACTATGAGTTCAGAGTTATGTCTTTCGGGCTGACTAATGCTCCAGCGGTATTTATGGATCTGATGAATCGGGTATTTCGGCCTTTTCTGGACATGTTTGTTATTGTGTTTATTGATGATATTCTGATTTACTCGCGATCAGCCGAGGAGCATTCAGATCATTTGAGGACGGTACTTGGCATTCTCCGTCAGCAGAAGTTATATGCTAAATTCTCCAAATGTGAATTCTGGTTGACTTCTGTGGAATTCTTGGGCCATATTGTCGGTGCAGACGGTATTCGGGTCGATACGCAGAAGATTGAGGCTGTACAGAATTGGCCCAGGCCTACTACACCGACGGAGGTGCGCAGTTTTCTGGGATTGGCCGGATATTATCGCAGGTTCGTGGAGGATTTTTCTTCTATTGCAGCACCACTAACAAGGCTTACTCAGAAAGCAGCAAAATTTCAGTGGACCGATGCCTGCGAGCGCAGCTTTCAGATGCTGAAAGAGAGATTGGTTACGGCCCAGTATTGGCTCTTCCAGAAGGATCAGACGGGTATGTTGTCTATTGTGACGCCTCTAGTATTGGGATAGGTTGTGTATTGATGCAGCACGGTCGAGTCATAGCCTATGCTTCCCGGCAGCTCAGACCGCACGAGAAGAACTATCCCACTCATGATCTTGAGTTGGCCGCAGTAATTCATGCTTTGAAGATTTGGCGGCATTATTTATATGGGGTCCATGTTGATATTTATACGGACCATAAGAGTCTCCAGTATATTTTTAAGCAGAAGGAGCTAAATTTGCGGCAGCGGAGATGGCTTGAGTTACTAAAGAATTACGACGTTGATATTCTGTACCATCCGGGGAAAGCCAATGTGGTAGCTGATCCGCTTAGCCGCAAGTCCGTAGGCAGCCTGGCTGGTGTACCATCTGATAAGAGGGATTTGGTTCGTAATATTCATCAGCTGGCCAGCCTCGGAGTTCGTTTGGCGGATTCTGGAGATTCTGGGATTTCTGTTCGTCCAGTTGCTGAATCATCTGTTATTCAGGAGGTAAAGCAGCGCCAGTTTGAAGATCCTCTCCTGATTCAGTACAGATATGTGGCCCTTAATAAAGGAAAGACTCAGTTTGAGATCTCGCCTGAAGGAGTATTATTATATGACGGCAGATTCTGTGTACCGGACGTTGCGGGCTTACGGCGGCAGATTATGGGCGAGGCCCATAATGCACGGTATTCTGTTCATCCTGGTTCCACTAAAATGTATCGGGATCTCAGGTGTTTGTATTGGTGGGACGGCATGAAGAAAGATATTGCTGAGTTTGTTAGTCAGTACCCGAACTGCCAGCAAGTTAAGATCGAGCATCAGAAGCCCGGTGGATTATTACAGGAGATGGAAATTCCAGCCTGGAAATGGGAGATGATTAATATGGATTTCGTTGTTGGGTTACCGCGCACTCCACGCAGGTATGATTCTATTTGGGTTATTGTTGACAGATTGACAAAATCAGCCCATTTCCTTCCGGTTCGGACTACTTATTCGGCTGAGGACTACGCTAGATTGTACATCAGAGAGATAGTCAGACTTCACGGAGTGCCTATATCTATTATTACCGACCGAGGTGCCCAGTTTACGGCAAATTTCTGGAGGTCATTCCAAGAGGGATTAGGGACTCAGGTGATCCTCAGTACAGCTTTTCATCCTCAGTCCGACGGGCAGGCCGAGCGCACTATTCAGACGCTGGAAGATATGTTGCGGGCCTGCGTTATTGATTTCAGAGGCAGCTGGGACGATCATTTGCCGCTTATTGAGTTTGCCTATAATAATAGTTATCACACCAGCATTCAGATGGCACCGTATGAAGCCCTTTATGGCAGAAAATGCAGATCTCCTATTGGTTGGTTTGACGTGGGCAAGACTAAGCTGATTGGGCCAGATGTGATCCAGGAAGCTGTAGATAAGGTAAAGCTTATTCGAGAACGATTATTTTCTGCTCAGAGTCGACAGAAAGCTTATGCAGATAGACGGCGTCGACCGTTAGAGTTCCAGATTGGCGACTGGGTATTCCTGAAGGTGTCGCCCATGAAGGGTGTCATGAGATTCGGTAGAAAGGGTAAGTTGAGCCCCCGGTACATTGGGCCGTATCAGATCGTTCGAAAGATAGGCGAGGTCGCCTATGAGCTAGACTTACCATCCGACTTGGAGGCCGTACACCCGGTGTTTCATGTGTCTATGTTGCGGAAATGTATTGGTGATCCTTCCAGGATATTCCCAGTTGATGACATTCAGGTGACGGAGCAGTTATCTTATGACGAGCAACCTGTATCTATTCTGGATCGACAGGTGCGGAGACTACGCACTAAAGAAGTGCCCTCCGTCAAAGTCCTGTGGCACAACAATAATCGGGAGGAGATGACTTGGGAGGCGGAGGACGAGATGAAGAAGAAATACCCCCATTTGTTCCCGACGTCCACAGGTAATCTAAACCTTTCACTTTGTTATGTTGATTGATAAACATAATTTCGTATGCCACTAATAATAAAGAACTCCCTCGCCTTGGTCATAAGACCACTTGGCTTGGCCCAAACCCATTTTTTTTAATGTCATGTGCTATGCACATGACTCTTATATAGATATATATCATGCTTGGTCTTTAGAATCTTCAAGAAACCAAACAAACACAAAAAACAATTGAAGAACACCCTTTCAAAGGGCTCTCGGCCGAACAAGAAATAGAGAGAAAGAAAAATTTTGCTAGCCTTGTTTTAATCCTAAAAATCGTGTCCTTGTTGTAGTTATAGCAAGCGCAAGACGCTCTTCAACGTGATACAAGTTATTTGGTGGAAGAATCACGTTTGCGACAAGTCGGATTTTCAAGAAAAGGTAAGAATTTTGTTACTCTAATGTTATGGAATTGGTATGAATGTGTTAAGGATTGAGAATAGACGAGAATTCCGTCGTTTTGATATGTGTGCAAAACCGTGGGTGTATGTATATTGATGTCATGGCCGTGTGCCCTAGGAAGAAGAAAGAAATGTGAATTGATCTTGGTTGGTTTGTTTATTGTGTCCTTGTGACATTTATGACGTAAATGATTGTTTAACGAATTGAATTGGTGTTGGAAAATGATTTCGGAACATTATCGGAAAGTATATACCTTTGGTATATTTGTGTATATCATTGTACATCTATGATACTAAAAGACTTTAAATGTGACTTATAGTTGATGTTAGTGAATTCGGAATGAAACGATGCAAGTTAGAATGTTCGTCGTGGCTTTTGATGTTTTGGATAGAATATGGAAAGTAATGAACTTCGGGAAATTTTGTATATGGTTTGGAACATAATTGGGATGTGATTGAATAATCTTAAATGAGTGAATGAATACAATAATGTGGATATAAGTTTGGAATTGTGAAGTTTGAATGAAAGTTGCCAATTTGTGTAGTAAGATAGAACTTTGAAGCTAGAATGATTTGATTATGGTTTGTGTTGTTTGATGACGTTTGGGTTGTTGTTGTTGATGTATTTTGAGCCGGGCTAAGTCTCGGGGGTGTTAGATTTATAGGGGAAATGCTGCCGAAATTTCGGTAGACAAAAATCAAGTTAATGGAAATCTTAAGCCTAAGAATCTCTAATTGGTAACTTTGACCATTTGCAGATTCTGGACGAAATGGGATTTGATTTTAAGGAAAGCATAAGACGTCCATAAGGTATGTAAAGCTTCCCACTTCTTCGTTTGGCATGTCTTAGTATGTTAGGTGAATATTGGAACCTCCGGAGCATTTCTGCTCCTCGAAACCCGATCTACAAAACGACTACTATTCATTCAATTTAATTGAAGCCTAAAGGCTCTATTTTGGCTAGAATGCAACCAAATGTTCGAAACTTATCGAAATGTGATCGGGTCACTTTGAAATCATTATGTATGATCTTTTGGCCTTTAAATGTTCGTCAATTATGTTCGCCACCTCAATTTGACTCGAGGTGGGCCCGCTAACCCCGAGACGCCCTATTTGTCCTATTGGGCTCCCTTTTTGGATGAACTTCGATATGAGATCTTCGACCTTGAAACTTCCCTCTATGAAATATGTTTTGACCATTATGATATATTAAGTTTCGTTTGAGCCATACGTACCACTTTGGAAATAATTTGTGAGATAAACTTTCGTATGAACTAATCATTCGACTATTGTGGTTTATGAAATGACTTATGAGATTATTAAGTTTTGAAAGGCTATTTTGAAATATAAATTGCATTTGTTTGCTCACGACTCCGCTCGTGCCTTATTTTGACTTCGTTCACCGGTTCCCGGGCCGGTTATGATTCGTGCGCCCTATGATAATTCGGCCGTATGCTGTGTTACGGTTCCCGAGGCCTCGCCATAGGGCCGGGTTCCGTTTGGAGTCATGCTGTGATATGGCTAGTGATGCGATACGCTCACTTACGTTTGTGTTCGGGGATGTACGGAGATTCGAAACCTTCTGGTGTTATGCTGTGTGTGGCGCCAGCGTCGGAGTGGCGACCACGTTCTGGAGCGTTTGCATGATTTCGTTTGCATTATGTATATGTATATGATTTGATACGGATTTTGACATACTGATTGGTACTTCCCTTTGATATCCGGTTTGCTTTCAGTTTTGACTCATATTTCTGTACTCCGTGCTTTACATACTCAGTACATATTTCGTACTGACCCCCTTTCTTCGGGGGCCGCGTTTCATGCCCGCAGGTACAGACATTGGTGATCCTCCACTGTAGGCTTCACTCTTTGCTATTTCGGAGTACTCCTTCTTGACTCGGAGTCCACTTTTGGTACAGACTTCTTTTGTTATGTATATATTCTGTACATTTGACTATTTGGGTACGGCGGGGCCCTGTCTCGCCATATGTCTTTGTTTTGAATTCGTAGAGGCCTGTAGTCATATATGTGGGGCGAGGGTCCTATATATGTTTGTTTGATTTTGTTTTCTGGTCTTAAAGCGGTCCGTTTGTTATGATGGCCCTAAATGGCCCTTATGCTTATATTTGCACTTGTGACCGGCGATGTCTATTCCGCCGCTCCGTTTGGATTCGATATGACATTTTGATTTGTGCGACCGCTTAGGACATATTTTTGATATAAATTATGTTTGATATGACTTTTATCAAATTCTGAAATAAGTTTGGATTTGGTAACGAATATACGATTTGGTCTGGGTACCCAGGTAGGGTGCCAGTCGCGGCCCACGGGGCTGGGTCGTGACACCAATGCACTCGGGTGCATTTCGAGACTTGGATTGGAAAGTAGATGTGGAGGTATTGGGGGTTGACTCGATCAACGAGACCTCTGTTGGGAATTTCGAGGACTCGAGTACGTTCGTAGTGTATTTACATGTATGTCTTTATATATGGTATGTGAGCAGATGGCCTCGGGTGATAGTTGAGATTTCGGGTCGAGTTGTGAAATACATGAGAATTTCTGGTGTCTGTGCCCGCGTGGCGGCAGCAGCACCGCGGCACCGGCACTGCTTGAGCAGTCACCCTGCCTCTTGAGCGGCCTAAGCGATTTGGGTATGACCGCTGTAGCGGTCATGGGACCACCGAAGTAGTGCCGCGAAAGCGGTATGTTGGACGTGGAAGCGGGTGACGGGCAGTTAATTTCATTTAATGAGTGCTGAAAGCCCCAAGTCCCTCATTCTTTATTATCTAGACCTTAGAGTTATTAGGAGCTGTTCAAGGTGATTCTTGGGGGAAAATCTTGGTGGTAAGTCCTCCTATCTTCTTGCTATTTCATGATTTCATTATCACCTTAGGATTCCATTATCATGCTAGTTCACTAAGAGTTTAAGAAATGAAGGAGGGTTCATTGGGTTCTTCATTCTAGGCTTTGTAATCTTGATGTATTGGTTGGGTTAGCTCTAGTAAGTATAGAGTTGATGATTAGAACCTTTTACTGCATGAATTCTTCCTAATTAATGACTAATTTATGGAATTAGGTGTTAGGGTTTATACCCAAATTTGGGAGCTTTGCCTTGAATCCAATTTTAGTAAATTGTTGGTTCTTCTAGCTTGATATTGATGGGAATTGATCACCTAGAGCTTTAATTTCATGTTGAGACCTTTAGATTCCTAATTTCACCCTTCTAGTTCATAAACCCCATCCATAGGTTGGGGATTTGGGTCTTGAATAGAAGTAAGGTTTGATCGATGTTCTTCTTGTCTAATTTCTTGATTCGAATGTGCTTAGACTTTCTTTATCTCGAGTTTCAAAGGAAAAGAAATACTAAGATGTGATTATGGAGACCTTGATGTTCGGCCTTCCAGGTAGGTTACGATTTACCCTATGGTGAGACTTCGTTTAGTGAAGCATATATTTAGATGATATTGTCGGAGAATGCATGTAAACCTTCGGGTATAAAATTGTGTTGGATATTGTCTTAGGTTAGGCCTTGTTGTGTGATTTGGGGGTTAGCCACCCCGTTGTGTTGTGGCTTATCTTGTTCTATTGTTGGTTGCTCGATGCCATGTGGAGATAGCATATATTCGTGACTGTTGATAGACCTTGATTACGATATTATAGCATCTTATTTGTTGTCGTTTGAGGCGAGGATAATGATTCCATTTTGACTTATTGTGTAGCCTTTTATTGATATTCTTGGTGTGCCCATGTGTGGTACTTTTGATATTAATTTGATTATTTACATTGAACTTCTACATTACACGCATTCTCATCCTTCATGATATATTGATGATATAAAAGGAAACACTATTATAAGTTGGGCTCAGTTGGATAAGAGTGATATGAAGATCGATGTTTGATGTTTATCCCAGAATCGAGTATGAGTGCTGGTTGCGATTGTCGAAATCGTGAGGGTACATGGACTTCGTGAGTCGCCCATGGTTTGTTCTCCCGAGATATGATGTTACATCATAGGAGTACATGTGTACGGTCCATATGCATTGCATCCACATTTCATACATTATTGCATTGCATTTTACTATGACTTCTATTGTGATATTCTTGTGATGTACTAGTGATATATGGATTCGAATTGAATATATTGAGTGTTAGCACATTTGGGTTTAGATGCTATAACATAGTTGATGACGTGTACTTGGTTACTGGCTCGTGATTGGCTTATACCTTGTTGATTTACCTGTTTACCTTACTTTATTGCCATGATATATGTTAGCTAATCTTAGTCGGCCCATGATACCTACCAGCACTTGTTGTTTGTACTGACCAACATTTAATGCATTCTTTTATAAATGCAGAGTTCCAAGTGGGTTCGACCTTTACTCCTCGTGGCTGATAGTAGTTCGAGGATTGTTGTTTAGAGTCTTACAGGGTGAGCACGAGGACGTTCGATGCTTGTATTTTCTTCTTTTATTTATATCTTACTTGATATTCTAAAATATATTGAGACTATTGATGTATTATTATTACTTCCAGACTTGTAGATTCTAGTTAGATGCTCTTGTATGACTAGACATGATACTGGGTGGTTTTGATGTATCTCTGCATTGTTTATCTATTATTATGTCAGACTAACGTATTTCTATCTCTTTCGTCCATTTACTTATTTATTCATTCTTTTAAAATTGTTGGGATAAGGGTTCACTTACCGAGGTGAGAAAGGTAGGTGTCCGCGCGACTTAGTGAAATTGGGTCATGACACTCTCCTTTTTCATTTTTTCAATTCACAAAACCAAACGACCCTTAAGGGTTCTTTCTCAATAGAAAGAGAGAAGCCCTAAACGCCACACCTTCACCCATTTCTCTCTCTTGAGTCAAAGGCCGAAAATGACATGTTTCACTGACCCACGATGTTCGACATGGCGGAGAATGGCATGAGCATTTATTGCTCTACCATTTCTCTACCAAATCCATCATTGCACCGCCCAAACTAGGTATTATCCGTCTCTCCCCTTTGCTTTTTCTACTTTGTAACGTTCAAGTGGGTACAAATCCTTAATGGATTTTGTCTTACCCTCGTTCGATTCCTCTCTTTTCATTGGGTCGTGAGAAACTGAGAGGATTAAGGGATTTTAGGTCATTTCTAACCATAGATACATTTACTTATCCAAATCTTGGGCATTGATTCGTTGTTTAAGGAAACAATTCTGAGAATTGCAAATTATCCCACATCAGTCACGAGCAAGGGTTTTTATTGTTTTGGGGTTCTACAAATAGAATCCCCAATTCATGTTTACATACACCGAATATCATCACATATTCACAAAAAAAAAATCTAAAATACATAGGGTTTTTGCAATTTGCTTGTGACCTTTAATTTTTTTCGGATTAGTCAAAGTTTTAAAGTTTGTTTCCTTTTATATTATGTGTGGCTGAGCAATTGGAGTAGAGAAATCAAGCTTCCAAGTCCATTCTTGACCAAGGTTGCGCTCACAAAAGGTAATCCTTCTTCCTTTAGGTGTATTTCGATTTTGTCTTAGTTTGTTGTTGTAGTCAATTTGTTGCATGCTTTAGTTGTTGTTAAGTTAATTTTTTGTTAATAGTAGTTGAGCATGATTAATGCATATTTAGTTGTTGTTTTAGTATAGTATGTCTCATTTATTATTTGAATCATGTGGTTGTTGGCAATCTAGTTTGTTATGGTCAGTGCTCATTTATCGATTAAGTCAGGTTGATTAGTAGTAATTTAGATGGTTTTGTTTGTGTCCTATTTGCTGTTAAGGAGGGCTATTAAGTAACTAGTTCAGTTGTTTGGTTCTATGAATGTCAAAATGCTACTAGGTTAGTGCTCAGTCCTGCTACAAGTTTATCTCTTTCTAATTAAGCAGTGATCTTGTCTATATGTCCTATTTAGTTTTAATTGCAATACAACCCTATGTTCATACCGCTTGAATCATCTTGGTGTAAACTCACATCTAAAACATGGGTTAGTTTAGACAAACTAGTATGCTAATAGCTTCAGATAATAAGGTTTGTCCATCTTTGTCTTATGTGGTGTCATTAATGTCCCTATGTGAGCCCCCCTGAGTTGATGTTGATAGTTCTTGATGTTAGTGTAAGTTTTAGTGTGGTTCATATAGTTCCTAAAATGATAATACAGGGCTTAAATGGAGTTGTCCAGTTTAAATAAGGACTAATAAAGGCCTACACTCAACATCAGTTAGCTTGTAAACATATTGCATGTCTGATTGAATATCCTTTCAGCTTGAAACTAACTTAAAAGGCTATCATGTTGAAACTAGTGTGCAATTAAGGTTCATTCAATAATTAAAGTGGTCTAATATGGGTTGAAATTTATGTATGAGATATAAACCTTAGAAACTAGGCCTTAAACGATGTCAAATTTGCCATTTTTTGCCATAACAAATACTGTGAGAGTTTGTTTTACTCTGGTTGGTATCTAAGTGAATAAAGCTTACTACCCACATGTCTGTAAACTTTGCTCATTTCTTCTAAGTTTGAATCAAATGTATAATTGATGAGCTACTTGATGTCAATTTTTGCATATATTAAGTAAGTGCCATGCCTTTGGATCCTTTGAGATCCCTGTTGAAGTTTGAGTGTTTGATGAGTCTTGCAAGCCTGTTTTGAATGTCTTT
This sequence comes from Lycium barbarum, assembly GCF_019175385.1. Classification (NCBI taxonomy): domain Eukaryota; kingdom Viridiplantae; phylum Streptophyta; class Magnoliopsida; order Solanales; family Solanaceae; genus Lycium; species Lycium barbarum. The sequence goes on from NC_083337.1 coordinate 21,968,384, forward strand.
ATAATCAATGGCTACGGTGGCATAATGTGTTTGCTTCATCTATCTTGTCATCATGTCAACTTATACCTGAAGTCTAGTTATTAGTTAATTTTAAGATTGAGCATGCTCTGTTGTAGTTTGAAATGATAAATGGCTAATGTACATAATCCGAGTTAGTTATTTCTAGATAGATCCATGCTGATTTATGCCCTGCGGGGTCACTCCTGGGTTCTCAGCTTTAATTTATGGTAAAATGTTAATTCTGATTTGGGTCTTTTTCTTACTTGTCATGTACCATTGTACATTTTGGCCCTATTTTGCAATGCCTTCTCTTTAATTTGGGCCTATTTTGTCTCTTTGAATAATCTGCATCACTATCAACACGTGCTTTATTTTAATGGGTTATATTTAGCCTTTCTTGGACCTTATCTGTGTCATCTAATTGTTTAACCCTTCTATATTTCTCCTTTCCGTTGTACTCACTCTCACAAGTAAGCATATCTGTGCTTATCTATTCTTATGTAAATCATATGTGTTTAGTTACTCAAGTCTCCTTTAATTTAATAAGTATAGATACCTCCTAACCCTCCTCTTCTTTTTCACCCTTTGTGTTGCATGTGAAAAAATACCAAGGCCACTTGGGTCATTTCCTTCCGTCTGAAACTTGTTCGGCCTGAGGCCCAACTCTTATAGATTGATCAAGTGCGAAAGTGGAAGCTAATATATTGAAGGCCCATCTATGGGTGAAAATAGAATGGTGGGCTTAGGTAAGCCCACCAGCCTAAACTTCTCTTTATTTTATGTCCATTTGATATATTTGTATGTACATGTAAAAGTACTTGTAAATATTGAAACCCTTTATATTCTTAAGAACTTAGGAAATATGTTAGTATTATTAGGAAGTCGGCTAAACAATTTTCAAATTTCCTTAAACTCTAACACATGAATGAAATCGGTATTTAACTTTTTTGTAAGTTTCTTCATGTCTAAAACTAGTTCGTTAATATGGTTAAGCCTAAATTATTTTTGGGAATGGAACTAAGTTACAATCTTGGCCCTTCTGCCCTTTGTGAAATCTGGAAATAAAAATGGTTTAGTGAAAAGATAGCTTTTAGGCCTTAAGCCCACTTCAAACCATTTTTGAATCAAAACTGATATAACTGTCCCTTTTTGCCTTTGGGCCTTAATGTTGAATTGGACTAAAACAGGATAGGCTTAAGAATTATTTGGACTGCAAAGGAACTTTTCAGAACTGAGGCCAATATTGAGACAATTGAAGGGTTGAGGACTTAGAATTTTCAGAACAAAAAAAAAAGAGCTTTTTACTTGTCTAACTTGGGGAATTTTTAGAAAAAAGGAATAAGAGTTTTGGGGCTCAAAAGCCCAAACTTATGACTAAAAACAAGAGAAATATACTTGGACCAATTTGAGATAAGTTGGATTTGGTAGGAATATGGTTGGCCTAATTGAGCTTCAATAAATTAAAACCGGATATAACAAACATCTCTTATATATACTTATACTATGAAAAGGAGATATACTCCAGTTATTTTCTTATATAAGTAATAAAACGTATAAGAACTAAACATGTCTCATTAGGACAAAAATAGTAGCGACTCTACTCGGGAGATATCCCGAGTGTGTCTTGGACCGGAAATGAAATGAGTTGAACACTTATATGAATTTTAAACAAAAAAGGGGACATTTTTTTCGGAAATTTGAATTAATGATAAGCATGACACTTTTTCGATAAAGAAAATATTTTAAGCAAATAATTACAATAATCACACATTGAAGCTCGTAGGTCAACCATATCCTATAGATCCTTAATACTAGGGTGTTTAAAACCTTCCCTAGGAGATCACCAAAACCCTTACCTCGAACTTTTGTTTAAAAGGATTTTTTCTCTTGTTTGATTAACCCTTTTTACCTGATTTTCTTAATTTCCATTATAAAATTAGGTGGCGAATCTAAAAATACGAAATCCAGTTAGAGCACCAACAACAGATGGTGAATTCGATGGGGATTTTTTTGGTTCTAAACATAAGGGTTTCAATATAATGTTATTATAATTGTAATTATTTGCTTAAGTGTTCACTTTTTCGCAATTATAAACTGTCATGCATTTCATATCATAAATTCCGCCACTCTTGGCAAAAAACATGGTTTCAAATGGGACACGCAGGCTCGCGGTCTAGCCTTCACTAAAAAAACCCGAAACACCCTTTCTTTGGGACACGTTGAATGCAGATTGGTGTACGGTAACCCAACAGCTGACAACAGTTCACCCCGAGTAGTCCGCTCGGGTCTAAGGTCACTTCGAAAAACCACTCTTACATATGCCTAGGATAGAGCTAAGCCAAATTCACAAATGAACTAGAAGGGTTTTGGATATTTGAGACGTATCTAAAACCCGATAGGAAGACCACCTCATGTCAAATATTGTCGATAACACGAAGGACACCGCAACTCTTTTATGTGCTAAATGGAAACATGTTATGTGCCTACATGCTAAACCATTGCCTATTGGTGGGGGGGGGGGGACATTAACCTTGCCTTTATTTTTGTAGATGACGATTGACTTGCAGTTTGACATAGTTTTTGATATACTGGATTTGTTACACATATGGTGGGGTAGGATGAGCCAGGAGGAAAGGAAGAGAATCACTTGCCACCTAGGAAATTTACCCTTTATAATGATGATAAAGGATTGTAGGGAGCAAATTGAGGTGATTACCAGGTTTTGGGATCGAGATAGGATGGTTTTCCGGTTTCGGGATAATGTAGAAATGGCCCCAACTTTGGAAGAATTAAGGGATGTCATATCCAGTGTAGGGATGGGTTTGAAAAGAAAAAAGAAACTCGACATCCACGTCCTAATCCTAGAAAAGCCTACCCACAACCAAATAGTCAAAATGCTCACTCGGTCCAACCATACCCTTTAGGGAGTTGTACAAAAGATTCAATAACCTAAGTGAATTTGTGGAACACCCAGCCAAATTCAAAACTATGGCCTATGCCATTAGCTTTATGGGACTCATGGTCTTCCCAAAAGATGGCACAGTAGCTATAGACACTCAAATCATCTCAGTCACCCATGCTATCTTTCATGTCATAACCCAAAATGACGAAACCAAATACTTCTACAATGGTGGATCCTTAAACACATGAACAAACTCCGGGGTACCCAATATTTGTGTAGGTAGGCAGAAGAGGACGACCTTCATACCCTTTTCCCTAACCTCGAGAATTAGACTAAATAAGGTTGGGCTTTCATCTTTTCTTGGCTTAGAAAGGATGACATATAATGGATGTTCAATGACTTCATAACCGACACCATTATGGTTAAGGGAAGGAAATGCCCTTTCTTACCACTCATGGGAATTCGAGGGATTTGTCTTTATACACCTTGTAGGGTCTTGAGGCAATATAGTAGGACCCAAGTCATACCCCAAGTTGGAAATATGGGGAAATTTATCATCGACTATGATGGTGACAAGATTCAGTGAGCCAGGGATTGTTTTTTTCAATGGAATGGTCACATATCTTGGGGTCTGGACACTTTATCTCCCGATAGGTTTCATCTGGGTTGTGAAGCAGAGTATGGAGATTGGTTCAGGGCCGACTTGCAAGGTACTATTACTCCTAAGCCTATCCTCTACAATTGTGTGCAAGATAAGGTCTACAAAGCCGAGATTAGATCTCGTTTAATCCAAAGAAAGGCTGATGACAGAGTGTCTAAGAACTTGGAAAAAATAGAGCACGATCAAGCTACTATAAAAATCTTGAACCATGACTTGGAGTTCACCCATGATTGTTTGATAGAGCTCGATGATCGAATGAAAAAGACTTTGGATGACATTTCCCCGCTGACCTTCATAGAGAAAGGGATTTTGATGGACGCCCTGTTGACATCGACTCACCTCCACATCTAGATTGCCCTACGAAAGGCCAAGAAGGTGAGGACCGATAGGGCTTCATTATTGGATACTGGAGGACACTTCTGCTGATTTTCTTTTGTCTTATCTTTATTATCTTTTTTACCCCTTCGAGGAAGAATATTATTAATGAAATTTATGATTATAAGGGCAATGGTTTAGTACAAATGGCACATTTATGTTTCAAACAATTAGAAAAACTTAGGAACGTGAGTAGTATATTTAGGCTTATTGATATATTGCTATATGCTTTTGTGTTTCATATGTTTCATTTGAATGATTGATTGATCTCACGTACTGATCACCATCCTAAAGCAAAATTAAGAAAACACCAAAAATAACTCAGAAGCCCGATTGATTCAACTACATTTAGTCATTTTCTCCAAAGGTTACCATGAATACCCCAGAGCATGCTACTATCAAAAGGGAAAACGAAGGATCATTTCATAGGAAGATTAAAGATTTGGAAAGAACAATCTGAGCGATCAAAGCCAAAATCAAGGAGGCCAACGAGTTGATGGATTCAGTGAAAAACTCTCCTAAAGAGCCCACTAGATCCGAGCATTATCAAGAGAAACCCTTGTATGAAACCAATGAAACATGCCACAGGTACTCACCGCTGTTTGATAGGCAAGAAGCTGAGGACTACGAAGCAGAATCTTACTTGCAAGAGCTCACTTGGCCATTTAAGGAGTCTGCCTCTATTGCCTCCATAAACCAAGGGAAAGAGCCCGATGTACAAAAAAGGTTTGTCCGCTTGGCGTCACCAGTTTGGTGGGCAATTGCACTCAAGGTCGTCGCTTTCCCTTATCGCGTCTCACCGAAACATGTGCGATGCGGGGAATTCTTCCAGAAACAGAAAAGTGTAGGGGCCACTTGCACTAGCCATGAACGGCTGCCACCTTGCGCTCTAATTTTGCTCGCACAAGAGGTGCCCGTTCCACAAGGAGAAACCATGCCAAACTGCCGATGAATGCCTGTCATTTAGGAAAAGAATTATTCATTTGATCGATGATAAGACAATACACAAGCTGTGGGGAGCCAAGTCATTGTTGGTACATGATACCATCTCCTCAAATGAAGGAATTACTTTGGACACTCATATTTGGCATTACGACTTCACCATCTTTAAGGACTTGTACGCAAGTATCTTCTAGAAATTAGCAAGTACAGGGAATATTTTGCAAATTAGGGCTACTTGGAGGGCCTCGTATGTGGTAACAACTCAAAGAAGGATTTATCTCTTCCACTTTGGAGCCCCAGGCATGACATTAAAGAATGCGAAGCTTTGAAGTTTGAACTAGAGCATTTATTCCATACGGGCGGATTTGGGTAGCACTCCCACCTCAGTATTAGAAAATAGGGTCATTTGGCCGAAAACGTGGTTGAAGGGACAAATAACTCGTTCCGATCTCAAAGAGAGGTCACTTTTGGGTAGATTTAGGGATCCCTTTTTGCGTTTTATGAATGATTTATCCCCCCTATTTATATGTAAAAAAAATTATGTCCGACCTGATGTCTCAAGGAGGGATACATAGGAAGCCCTTATTGGGTCTGTTCTTGGAAGGTTCCGGGTATGTTTAAAGTAGGAGTGTCATTATCTATGTAACTCGAACTATGGGAGAGTCTAATTTTCCCCGGAGGGATAGGTAGGCATTTTACGTAAGATTCGGTCCCTATATTATATAAATATATACCCCCCATTACACAAACTAAGACCCGCATGACTCTAAAAAAAATGCCAAAATACCCGAAGCCCTGGTATAAGGGATAAATCAAGCATTTGAATTAAATATATGATTTGTTATGTGCTACGTACTTTACATGCCAACTCTACGTGATATCTTGCCTTACTTATATTGCCTAACGTACTAACATCATTTGCCTTTGAGTTATTCTTTTCTTATAGAAAGAGAATGTTGATCTGTGTTCACACAAGCATACTTCACAAGATTTAAAGCTGTAATAGCATCCTTGTCCCAACAAGATTGAGGCAAAGAAAAAATGACTGGTTCTTCAGAAGATCAACAAAACCGGACTGAACTCTCCATTAGGGACTCACCTATACTGGAATTGCAAGAATCCCCACCTTCTGAGGATGTTATTAAGATACTGTTTGAGAAAGTTGTTGACTTCCAATAAAAGGCCACAAGAGCGAAACGGCCAATGCTGCCAAAGAGGCACCCAACGAGGCAAGGAGTCCTTCACTGCCTTTTCCATCTTTAAGCTCAGCACTACCCGATCACTTCCCCGCCTACCTTACTTGAGCCACAATGCTATTTACTCCAAACCCAATTGTTGTTGGTCACATTGGTACCTTATACCACACCCTACTACCTCCCAAGGCTGTTTGAATTCTCGAAACCACTCACTCAGTTTCCTCCTACCCAGCACCGCAAAACCCTCACCCCAGCTCCACCGTACGCCCAGGAGCCATTTCCCTACCTACCGCAAAAGCAACCCATATGCCCAAAAATCACCCTGGACATCTAATTATTTCCTTCCATACACCTATCACCCCAAACACCTTCACAGTAAGAGATTGATCACTATGAAAAGATGAAAAAGGCGTGGACAACCACGCAGGATAGACGCGATAAGGAACTGAAGCGCAAAATGGCTGAAATGCTAGAACAATCCACAAGAACTGCCCGCAAAGCTACGGGTTTGAGCCATGATAATCTGTGCATGCACCTGGGCTTGGACTTTCTCAAAGGCTTTAAAGTGCCAAGGTTAGAAATTTTCAACCAAATGGGCAACCCCAAGGCCCATCTCTGAGCTTACTGTGACCAATTGGGCGGTGTTCGAGATAATCAAACACTTATATGAGGTTGTTTAGCCGAAGCTTGACTAGAGAAGCCTCCGAATGCTTCACGGCACCAGACATATGCCGATGGACTACCTTGGAAGATATGGCCGAAGCCTTGATGGAAAGGTTCAGTTTTAATGTGGAAACAATACCAGATCAGTACTACTTAGAAAAGTAAAACAAAAGTCCACCGAGAACTACCGTGAATTTGCGAGTATATGGAGAGCTGAAGCTGATCGAGTTCAACTGGCAATGAGTGAGGAAGAATTAGTCTCAGTATTCATCCGTTCACAAGAAAAAAACTTTTTCGATCGAATGTTGTCAATGGCGGGAAGGTCATTCTCCAAACTTGTGAAAATAGGGGAAGCCATATAAGATGGTTTAAAGTCAGGAAGGATCATAAGTGTTGCTGGCAAGGCTATCGGATCAAACTCAACAGGGTTTGTTAGAAAGAAGAAGGAAGACGTGGCGAACGTTTCCCATACTCCTAGCCTAAGACCCAAAAGAATGGAAGAAATTTCCCAGAATGCCTGAGGTTTTCCATATCATATCTTGTACATTAGTTGACAGATCTCATATAGGGTGGTATTAGTGTGTTTCATGCTCATTTCCTATGTGAAGGATGTTAACTAGTATATAAGGTGTTCTTGTTTCTTTTGCTTGGCATTTCCACATCAAAATGCAACTACACAACCTTAGAAGCCTGATGAACTACATACCTGGATTCTAGAAGAAAATTCACAGACTGAAATCCATACACCTGGTGAGAGCTTTGAGGTGTGAATATTGGAGGAAAGTCAAGCATCCAGGATTTTCTAGTTTGTTAGCTTGGTTAGGTTGTTATTTCTGCATGTTTTGAATTTTCTTTATTTTTCTTTCCTTTTGATTTCGTTTTGTACAAACTCTTTTGTTTTGAATAAAATGCCACTTTGGTGGTTTTCATTAAAAAAAAAGGAAATATACCCATCACCACCCTCAAATACCTACTTGCCCACTCCATACAACCCGATGCCCGTTTGTTACACACAACCGACTTTCCAATCACCATCGCCTAACTACAAAGTTCCACAAAATACCTTTCAATCACCACCACCAAATTACCAAGCTCCACATCCAAATTACAAAACTTCTGTACCTGCTTATAGAAAAATAACCCACCCACAAATTACCAATACCAACAACCACCAAATGCCTACAATGTGCCATATCAAAACTTCAAGAAGAAGCCTGTCCATACATTTACCCTATTAATTGAGCACCGCCGGAATGATCCAAACACTTCTTCCAAAGGACGTCGATCCCAAGAACCGATTGTATAGGGCGGACATAACATGCGCCTACCATTATAACGGAGTAGGGCACAGTACTGAGGATTGTGTCAATCTAAAGTACAAGATACAAGATATGATAGACAAGAAGTAGATTGTTCTCCAAACAGCTGCACCAAATGTGAACACCAATCCTTTGCCTAACAATGTAATTCACAAGATAGAAAGAGAAGAGGATTGGATCGCAAGCAGGCCTGTTGTCTGGGATTCTATTTAAGCACTCGAGCATACTGTGTCACTCTCCCTATAGGAACGCCCACAATTCAAAGTATTAATTCTCACACCAGTTGTTGCGCACGCATCTCAAGAAGTGGTAGTAGAACATAGAAAAGAATTTGTGGTGCAAGTAGCCGCGGCCCATGGAATGACACAGTCCGGGAGATGTTACATTCCTAAATATTTGGCCCAAGGGGCATCCCGAAAAAAAGGAAAACAAAAAAGGACAATCACTGAAGGCGAAGCTGAAAATTTCTGGCACCGGATGCAGCCAAAAGAATACTTGTGGAACTTCTGAAGAAAACCCCAGCCCAGATATCTGTACTAGCACTCTTGCTAAGTTCGCTGCAACACCTCTTGGCATTGATGAAAGTTCTTGAAGAAGCCCACGTCCCTGCCAAGACAAGCAGCGAAAACTTAGCCAAAATGATCGCCAACGTCATACAGGAACATCTATTGCCTTCACTGAGAAAGAGCTACCAAAAGAAGGTACGAACCACAACAAGGCTCTATATATCACTATTATGTGATGAAACAAAGTGGTGACCCGAGTTTTGGTTGACAACAGGGCTAGTCTCAATATTTACCCTGAATCCACTCTTACCCAGCTGGGTTATGACCTCGGAAAGGTCCATCAGAGTCATACCAACATACGGGCATTTGACGGAGCTGATTGTGACTCCATCGGAGAAGTGGGCCTTCCCATTCAAACGGGGCAAGCAGAATTCATCACTAAATTCCAAGTCATAAAAATATCTGCAAATTACAATTTGCTACTGGGAAGAACATGGATCCACATAGCAGGAGCCATTCCATTTTAACTTCACCAATCATTAAAGTTAGTGAGGGACGACCACGAGGTGGTGATTCACGAAGAAGGTAGCATTCATAACTACCCTGACAACTCAGTGCCTGTCATTGAAGCAGTGCCAGAAAAAACAGACTTCCACATAATGGAACTGGTGGTGGCTGCCCACAAGATAGACTCCACAGAAGCACCTATGCCAACAGTTTATAGAATGATTACCTCAACAATGATCCAAAACTGTTTAAACCCTAGCGAGGCTTAGGAAGGTATTTACATGGCATCACAAATCCAATTCACATCAAAAAATTTCCACTTTGGGTAAGGTTATGTCCCAAGTGATCACGAGGTCTTAGCAGCCCCTAAAAGGAAGAAAGATGTTGTGAAGCTCCGCAAGCTGTTCGAGACTTGTACTAGTCATTCCCAAATAGAATGCCTATGTCGGATGATGGAAATACAGAATAAGGGATAGGGATGCTATACCCAGAAGAAGATTTCCTGGTGATATTAGTAGAGTGCGCAGAAGCGCACACCATCCGAGATACTGATTCGGGCGAGCAACTGCCCAACTGGACCTCTACCTCATTTTTGGCTCTTTAGTAGAGAAATGATGAATTTAGTTGATAATGGCGAGAATCGGTCGAGACTCGATTACTCACCCTTTGCACTATATTTATCTCGTAATGTTTTAAAAAATAGAAATTGCTCGATATTGATTCGAGCCAGGACCACAGTTTGTACTTTCATTACAATTAAAATTAATGAAGCCTCAAATTATGGAAAACTAACTTTTCTTTTATTTTAGTTTTATGCATATGTTTTATACTAATATCACTTTGCCTTGATTTTTTAATAATAAAAACAATAAAGCCATCTTAAATGTCATGACATGCTGCGAAATGAATGAATCAAATGGTATAGAAAAGGAAGAGTAGGAGTAGTATGATGAGGAAACGATGCTACCCGAGGGTCTTATAAAAGAGGTAGAACGATTGGAAATGAGCAAAAACCAAATATGGATTAAACAGAAGCCATCAATCTAGGAGATGAAGAGAATATCAAAGAAACTAGGATAAGTGCACACCAAGAGGCATCCCAAAAAGGAAGAACTGATAAGTCTACCGAAGGAATATGTGGACATTTTTGCATGGTCATACGCTGACATGCTGGGATTGAGCACTAGTGTAGTATCCCACAGATAGATCATCAATGCGGGTTTTGCCCTTGTCAAACAAAAAATCAAGCAGTTTAAGCCGGATCTTAGTATCCCCATCAAGGATAAGGTAGAAAAACAAATCAAATCAGGGGTGGTAGAGGTAACCTTGTACCCTACATGGTTAGCCAACATAGTGTTGGTGCCCAAGAAGGATGGGAAAATGCAAATATGTGTGGATTAGCAGGACCGCAACAGACCATCCTAAACATAATTTGCCACTACAGAACATCTACATACTTATAGATAATTGTGCTAAGCATGAACTATAGTCATTTATGAATTGCTTCATGGGATACCATCAGATCCTAATGGATAAAGATGATGCAGAGAAGACAGCCTTCATCATTACTACAGAGTAATGTCATTCGGCCTCAAAAATGTCGGCGCCACTTACATGAGAGACATGACCACCACCTTGCATGACATGATCCACATGGAAATTTAGGCACACGTGGATGATGTCATGATCAAGTCAAAAGAAAGATCAGAGCATACCACACATTTACGGAAGTTCTTTGACAGACTTCGAAAGTTCAATCTGAAATTGAACCAGGCCAAATGCGCAATCGGAGTCCCAACCGGAAAATTGATTGTATTCATAGTCAGACAAAGGGGCATAGAACTAGATCTAGCCACAATTAAGGCAATCCACGAGTTACCTCCTCCAAAGACTATGAAAGAGGTCATAAGCTTCCTGGGAGGGCTAAATTACATTGGACGGTTCATAGCCTAGTCCACATTGTGGAGCCCATACATAAGCTCCTAAAGAAAAATACGCCTACAAAATGGACAGAGGAGCACTATAAAAAAAGTATCTATCCGATCCACCAGTTTTGGTACTACCCAGGCTTGGGATCCCATTTTGCTATACCTATCAGTCTCATAAAATGTCTTTGGATGTTTGTTAGGACAACGCGACGAGACAGGTAACAAAAACCGTGCCATCTAGTACTTAAGCAAGAAATTCACAGCCTTTGAGGCAAGATATACACTAATGGAAAAGACATGTTGCGCTTTAACGTGTGAGTACTGGCCATAGAAGAAGAAATTGTGGAGCCTTACATGGGATGGAGATTATTCTTTGATGGGGCCGTTAACTACAAAGGTTTCGCAATTGGGTTGGTTTTGATATCAAAAAACGGGTAACATTACCCGATGGTCACAAATATTCAATTTCAATGTACCAATAACATGGCAGAGTATAAAGCTTGCATCCTAGGCTTCAGGATGGCGATAAACATGGACATCAGTGAATTACTGGTCATAGGAGACTCCGACCTATTAATCCCCCTAGTACGGGGTGACTGGGCCACCAAGAATGACAAAATCTTACTATACGTAAACCTCACACAGAGGTTGTGCAAAAGATTCAAATAGATCGAATCCAGGCAAATGTCGAGAGCCTGGAGCGAGTTTCCCGATGCCTTGGCTACCATAGCATCAATGATTCAGCATCCCGAAAGTAGTCACATTGACCCTACGAAAATAAGTCTAAGAGAAAAGCACACCTACTGTTCTCACGTGGAAGTGGAACCAGACGGTAAACCATGGTACAACAAAATCATGTTATATTTGGAGAAACAACAGTATCCTGAAGGTATCACAAGTAATCAAAGGAAAACCATTCGAAAAATGGACAATGGATTCTTCCTGATCAAGGAAATACTTTACAAGCGGAAACGAGATCTGGTGTCGAAGCCACGAAACTATTGGAAGATGTACATGCCGAGTCTGCGGGCCCCATATGAATGGAAGGAGATTGCTGCAAATTTGTGCATAGATGCGATCAGTCTCAGAATTATGGAGACCTAATCAGGGTCCTACCAAATAAACGCAACGCTATGAGCTCACCTTGGCCATTCTTCGCCTGGGGCATAGACGTCGTTGGACCTCTCAAGCCAGCCGCCTCGAATAGACATCGATTCATTTTAGTCGCCATAGAGTGCTTCACTAAATGGGTGGAAGCAACATCACACAAATCAGTAATAAAGAAAGTTGTAGCTGATTTCATGTGAAACAACATCATATGCTACTTTGACATACCCGAGTAACGAATAACGGGGGCAAACCTAAACAGTCATCTTATAAAGGATATCTGTGAGCAGTTCCGAGTCGCTCATCGGAACTTAACTTCCCACCGGCCACAAATGAATAGAGTTGTAGAAGCAGCTAACAAAAACATCAAGAGGATACTGTGAAAGATGACGGATAATTACAAGTGCTGGCACGAACAACTGCCGTATGCTTTGTTAGGATACCATACGATAGCCCGAACATCAATAGGGGCAACTCAATACTTTCTTGTTTATGGTAAGGAAGCAGTTACCAAGCCTTTAAATGCATCCCACCGTATCATATCATATCGGCCCCTCTGTGAGCATCATCATCACTATCATCATCGTATACTAGTTTATCAGGTGGTGATGCATATATAACGCCTATCCGTTACCTCATACCTCATATACATATAATATACGCGTATATAACTGTAACATCCCGTAAATCCGCATAAAGTGTGAAAGCATTGTATGAGTCATTTGGAGCCTTATATGTTGGGTTACGTGCATGGCTTTAGGCTAAAGACCCAAGAGGAGATGGTCAAAATGAAAATTCTCTACAGTTTCATGAAAAGAAGGTTTGATGATCGTCCTTTGTACCGTCGTTCTATTCGACGCTCCGTCCTTTGCACCGTCGATTGTGAGGAAGAGAAAATTGCTCACTGGAAATTTCATGACTTTGACGGAGCAGATCGACGCTGCGTCGATCTGTTAGACGCTCTGTCATTTGTACCATCGAATTGACCTAGTACAAAGACCATTCGACAGAGCAGATTGACACTTCATTGTTCTGTTCGACGCTCCGTCCTTTGTACAGTCATTTGTGCTTGGCGGGCTGAATTTATATAATTTGCAAAATTTTAGTTTTTTTCCATTCTTTTTACTCTAAAAAAACCCTAAGGATGAAAATATCTCTCTAGGACTCCAACACTAAGGTAAGAACATCTTAATCATTGATTATCAATCCTAACAACAAACCCATAATTCTTGTGACAAAAACCTATGGTTTGGAATATAATTCTTTCTAAAGTGATTCAAGCTAGGGTTTGGGTGTTCTTCACTAGGAAAGTGAATTGTTAAACTTTGTTTAACACATTAAGGTATGTCTCTCTTTTAAAAACTTTATCATGGATATATGTTTTCTTCTCAAAGGTTCTTTATTGAATAAAAAGGTGAACTTCTCATGCAAAACCCTAATTCATATCTTTGCTTGTGGTTGGTGTGCGTGAGGGGACAAGCCCATATTAAACCTTGATTGTATTATCCTCTATATACGTATATGAAATCATAATCGTTTTCTTCTATAAGAGATGATCAGTGATGATGGTTAATTGTTGGTATTGATGACTTTACAAAGGAACTATGACTAAGGAATCTTGTTTAAAGAAGTGGAAACATTTTCAAGATTATCTATGAAGTTATGAATTTTCATAATGGCATAATGAACTTTAATGCTATTTGATGGTGTGACTACTTTGGGACAAATTGTGAATCGGCTTCTATGCTATGAACTTTGTTGTTGTGTTTGGCCTAGCTACTCGGGAGGAAGGGTAGCCACTATGGATCCTAGTGTGATAATGCCTAGCCATTCGGGAGGAAGAGTGGCCACTTCCGGGTTCGCTACCTGGGGTGTGATTATGCCTAGCTATTCAGGAGGAAGGATTGCCACCGTTGAATTTCATATTCTAGTGTGGTGCACTGTGACAAGGGAACCTCTACGGTCACCCCTTCGATGTGCTTGATTCTTGGGCCTGTATTGGCATGTGTGATATTCTTATTTTCTCATGGAATTGTTGTTGTTAATTATGATCAATTGAAAGGCATATTTGAAGTTGTACCTTGACAAGAGGCTTTATAATCGGTTTTGATAGTTCTTATTGACATACACAAACTGAATAACTGTTCTTACAATGGTTTCACATGATTTTTTGGACTAATTTCTGTATGTATTATTGAACCTTATTTTCATATTACTTGTTTTTCCTGAGGCACTCACTGAGTACGAAGTACTCAGGCATACCGTTGTTGTTTTTTATGGTATGTTAGGTAACAGTGAAAGAAGGTTCTTGACACTCCGGGTATTTTAGGAACCCCCACATTCATTCGTGGGACACCATATTTGTTTAATTTCATTTATTTATATTAGTTTTTGGGATGCGTGCCCATAAGTTAGACAATTATTCCTTATTCTTAGAAGCTCCTTAGTATACATTCGAATGTGGGTAGAAGAAGAGTTATTGTTTAACTCTTTCGGGCACACTATCATGTTTTGGCTGAATTATTTAAATTATAAAGACTTCCGCTGATTTAATTCATATATTCATGATTTGTTACATTTATTTTATAAATTGTTGGAGGCGAATATTGAACCTAGCGGGTTCAAGTGTTATTATTTTGCTGTTTAGGTTCTTCCGATATTTTTCATGACATCGGATGTCGGTCACGTCTAGGGTTGGTTTTGGGGCGTGACAAGCTTGGTTTCAGAGCCTAGGTTTAAATCTGTACTAGGATTATTGCCGGTGTCTGTGGAGCTGTGTCTATTGGGCTTTTCTATTACGCCCCAGAAAATTTCATGTTACTAAGGCTGCAGACGGCTTAATGTGAGCTCAAGGAGGAGTAAATATTACAAGTATAAAGGATGAAATTCTACTGTATTAGCATGAGGATAGCTTGAGCACGATATTTGGTATTCCTGCAATATGATTGGAATGATACGTTAAAAGATATATAGCCCTCGTAATCGTAAGCTAAGGTGGGTCCACATGTCGAGATTTTATAAAGGACATATGAAAATTTATATGGATAATATATGTGAAGTTAAAGACAACTCAAGAAGGATCCTTGAGCCAAATCAAAGTGGAAGCCCTCCAAAAAGATGGTTTTTAAGTTATGTTTTCGGGTGATCTGACTTCGGGAGGCCATAACCCAATCATTATTTGGGAATTTGGGAACACTCCTAAATTGAAAGTTGTAGATAATTGAATTAGTTTTCCCACCATAGGTCGTGAGCCTGCATATGACATAAGGATAAAAAGTTATGGACATTTTAATACAGAAAGGTCAAGCTGGGCAGTGGGCTCGGCCCAACCCGACTCAAGGTCGGTGGGAACCGACCCAAGACCCCTATATAAGGGCGAAATTCGTGCAATTTGTTGACATTTAACCCCAAAAAGAGCTGAACCTTTTAGAGAGAGAGAGAGAGAGAGAGAGGAGAGTTAGAGAGAGAATATGGAGAATCGATCAAGTTCGAGGCCCCGAATCCCGAGGCTCGTGAAGGATAAAGTGTAGTACGAGTTGTCGTCGTCGTTTTAAGATAAATATTGATCTTGGGGGATGATATTTTCGTGGTTGAGCTGCTGCTAAGGTATGTATAAGATCCCTTTTATGCTATTAAAGTGTTTATTTAGAGTTTTAATGGATTAGAACGGAGGAAATAATGTTAAAAGCTCGTTTGGCATTTTTGGGGAGTTTATGAAGGTGAGGTTGTTTCAGTGGAGTTAAATGGATGGAAATATCTGAGTTATGATGTATATTGATTGTCTATATTGTTGTTTGATGTTGGTGCTGAAATTTAGCTGAATCGGATTTTCGGGTTTGTCCAGTTTATAAAGGAAGTGCTGTCAAAATTCCGTTAGAAATAGAGATAAGTTTAAGGGATTGATTATAAGGATATATATTGGATTGACTGTTGGTAAATTGATATTGTTGATAGATTAGCGTGACACGAAGATGGACTGTGGTTAGCTGGAAAGCGGCAAAGGTATGTAAGGCAAACCTTTCTTCCTTTTGCATGATTCTTGTTTTATTCATTCTATATGTACTCCATATGATTCCATTCTTAGACGAGTAAGGTCTAAATGTTTCTTGTGATGGCTTATTGATATTGTACTCTTATTCTGTTCTAAAGGGAACACCCATAAGGTGCCAAGTTGAGTTATGTATATGGTTTTACTAATGATTTCGAGAAAATGAGTTTTATACTAATGGAAACATAATGTTTGTTTTTCAAAACCATTTCGAAGGGGGTGCGAGATTTTACTACTTCATTTCATTTACGATTTATGTCTACATTCCATAGTATCATCCCTTTGTATTGATATGATCATTTATTCTTTGGGTAGGGAAATAAAATGAAATTGAATAAAATATAAGTAGTAAGAATTTCATAACAATTCTACCCTTAAACCTGGAAGTTTGTCCTCCTAAGTCTAGTGAGATACAAATTTGATAACTTCTTATGAAAGACTAAGGCTAATAACTGGATTGTGATGACTTGATTAGTGACTTATGATATGAATTGAAATTGATATTTGTGTATTGAGTTTGAGTTGATATTAAGCCGGAAGCGGCTGCCCGAAGGGGCCATCATTATTAAGCTGGAAGCGGCTGCCCGAAGGGGCCATCATTATTATGGCGGAAGCGGCTGCCCGAAGGGGCCATCATTATTATGCCGGAAACGACCGTCCGAAGGGGATATTGTGATACTAGACGGAAGAGGTTGTCCGAAGGGACCATTATTTTAACATGTTGGAAGCGACATGTGTGTTGGATTGCATTATTTACTTAAAGATTATTTTGAGACTTTGTGTGCCTATTTATTTATTTATTTATTTTTTCCAGCGAAGGCTGCAGGTATTGAGTTAGATTGTGATTTCTTCTCTCCTAAGTAAACTTATGATTATGACTTGTTACCACCTTACATACTCAGTACATTGTCCGTACTGACGTCCTTTTGCCCGGGGATGCTGCGTTCATGCCCGCAACCCCAGATGTTTTGACAAGTTAAGTGTATAGCTAGAATGCTTGGACGTCAGCTGGGATTGGAAAGTTCCACCTCATTCTGGAGCTGTGCTGAGTCATGTATAGATATGTATGATTACGGGTATGTCAGGGCCCTGTCCTGACTCATAATGTTCAATTTACTTCTTAGAGACTTCTGTAGACAGTGTCTTGTGGTATGTTTGTCGAGATGTCGACAAAGTGATGTCAGTTGAGTCCTTTATGGATTTTAAAAGAGTATGTATTTTAGATGATTTCAATTGGTTTAAAGTACTTATTTGATTGAAAGTTTTCATAATCGTTATAAAGATAATGATTTCTATTTGGAAAAGTTTTATATTCTTAAAAGTTTTTGAAATGATAGGATTTGATAGAGCGAATGTCTAAGGGTTCACTTGACTCTTATGAGAGTCAAGTGCCCCTCATGCCCTAACATTGTTAGGGTGTGACAAAGTGGTATCAGAGCAATTCGTTATAGGGGTTGTCTGCAAAGTCGTGTCTGGTAGAGTCTTGTTCATGGGTGTGTTGTCGACCACACTTATGAACAAGAGGCTACAGGGCATCTAGGATGGTTTCCCTTCATTCAGATCATAGATTGTGCTATAGAGTTGTGTTGTAGGCCTTGAATCCTTGCCGCTAACTTTAAGATTCGAATTTTAATTAAGTGATTGTAAAGTGCAGCTATGATTGTGAGATTGGAATTGTTCGTAAGAAAGGTAAGTTCTCTGATGCTTAATGATTGCTATTTGAGGTAAGTGCTGCAGGTTAAGTATTTTAGTAAGAAAGGTATGCTTCTTATCGAATTGAGAATGCCATTGTGAAGAGCATTTGCACAAGTATGTATAGGATGTTGTAATATGATTGTGGGCCTGTGAGGCATATTGATATATTTTGAATGTTGCCCAGTGAGGCTTGTTGGTTAGCTATGTACAGGTCGTTACTACAAATTACAGAGGAGGTTCTGTCAAAATTTGGTTAAAAATTTATTGTGATCAGTATATATATGTGTGCTATGATCAATAAGATATACAAGTGTAAACTGAAGAATGAAGGGTTAATAATAGTTGTAAATCGGCTTAAAGGAGGGTAATGAGATGGGTTCAGAATGAGTTTGAGAGTTAGGTTGAAATTACTCGTGGATATAGAAGTGAGTCGAAGGTTAAGTTAAGTTCTCTCGGGAATTAGAAGTAAGGTTGATGAACTAAGATTAATGTGATTCGAATAATGTGATAAGATTATGAGAAAAGACTTAAGAGGGGAAGCAATGATAAGCAAGGAGTCATTCGAGAGGTGATTAGTATAAAAAAAAAGAGTAAGCTTAAACGAGCAAAGAATGAAACAAGGAAGAGAAAGAAAACTTATGATTACATGTGTTTGAGGAAAGGGAGTAATGTGTCCCTTATAGAAATCAATATAACTGAAAGCATCAATGAGGTTAAGGGAAGTTGAAGCTTGTAGAGGAAAGATAAGTTTTGAAAAGGACTTTAGGAATTGTGAAGGGTTGAGTGATATTAGTAAGTATTGGAATTGGATACGAGTATTAGTCTTCATTTAGCATTTGAGGATGAATGTTTCTAAGAAGGGAAGGATGTTACGCCCCAGAAAATTTAATATTACTAAGGCTGCAGATGGGTTAATGTGAGCTCAAGGAGGAGCAAATATTACAAGTATAAAGGATGAAATTCTACTGTATTAGCATGAGGATAGCATGAGTATGATATTTGGAATTCGTACAATATGATTGGAATGATACGTTAAACGATATATAGCCCTCGTAATGGTAAGCTAAGGTGGGGTCCACATGTCGAGATTTTATAAAGGACATATGACAAGTTATATGGATAATATATGTGAAGTTAAACACAACTCAAGAAGGACCCTTGAGCCAAATCAAAGTGGAAGCCCTCCAAAAAGATGTTTTTTAAGTTATGTTTGCAGGTGATCTGACTTCGGGAGGCCATAACCCCATCATTATTTATGAATTTGGGAAAACTCCTAAATTGCAAGTTGTAGATAATTGAATTAGTTTTCCAACCAAAGGTCGTGGGCCTGCATGTGACATAGGGATAAAACGTTATGGACATTTTAATTCAGAAAGGTCAAGTTGGGCAGTGGGCTCGGCCCAACCCGACTCAAGGTCGGTGGGAACTGACCCAAGACCCTTATATAAGGGCGAAATTCGTGCAATTTGTTGAAATTTAACCCCCAAAAGAGCTGAACCTTTTAGAGAGAGAGAGAGGAGAGTTAGAGAGAGAAAATGAAGAATCGATCAAGTTCGAGGCCTCGAATCCCGAGGCTCGTGAAGGATAAAGTGTAGTACGAGATTCCTTTTATGCTATTAATGTTTTTATTTAGAGTTTTAATGGATTAGAACGGAGGAAATAATGTTAAAAGCTCGTTTGGCCTTTTTGGGGAGTTTATGAAGGTGGGGCTGTTTCATTGGAGTTAAATGGATGGAAATATCCGTGTTATGATGCATACTGATTGTCGATATTGTTGTTTGATGTTGGTGCTGATAATTTAGCTGAATTGGATTTTCGGGTTTGTGCAGTTTATAAAGGAAATGCTGTCGAAATTCCGTTAGAAATAGAGATAAGTTTAAGGGATTGATTATAAGGATATATATTGGATTGATTGTTGATAAATTGATATTGTTGATAGATTAGCGTGACCCGACGATGGACTGTGGTTAGCTGGAAAGCGGCAAAGGTATGTAAGACAAACCTTTCTTCCCTTGGCATGATTCTTGTTGTTATTCATTCTATTTGTACTCCATATGATTCCATTCTTAGACGAGTAAGGTCTAAATGTTTCTTGTGATGGCATATTGATATTGTACTCCTATTCTGTTCCAAAGGGAACACCTAGAAGGTGCCAAGTTGAGTTGTGTATATGGTTTTACTAATGATTTCGAGAAAATGAGTTTTATACTAAAGGAAACATAAAGTTTGATTTTCAAAACCATTCCGAAGGGGGTGCGAGATTTTACTTCTTCATTTCATTTACTATTTATGTCTACATTCCATAGTATCATCCCTTTGTATTGATATGACCATTTATTCTTTGGGTAGGGAAATAAAATGAAATTGAATAGAATATAAGTTGTATGAATTTCATAACAATTCTACCCTCAAACCTGGAAGTTGTCCTCCTAAGTCTAGTGAGATACAAATTTGATAACTTCTTATGAAAGACTAAGGCTAATAACTGGATTGTGATGACTTTATTAGTGACTTATGATATGAATTGAAATTGATATTTGTGTATTGAGTTTGAGTTGATATTAAGCCGAAAGCGGCTGCCCGAAGGGGCCATCATTATTAAGCCAGAAGCGGCTGCCCGAAGGAGCCATCATTATTATGCCGGAGGCGGCTGCCCGAAGGGGCCATCATTATTATGCCGGAAGCGGCCGTCCGAAGGGACTATTGTGATACTAGCCGGAAGCGGCTGTCCGAAGGGACCATTCTTTTAACATGTCGGAATCGACATGTGTGTTGGATTGCATTATTACTTAAAGATTGTTTTGAGACTTTTTGTGCCTATTTATTTATTTACTTTTTCCAGCGAAGGCTGCAGGTATTGAGTTTGATTGTGATTTCTTCTCTCCTAATTCAAATTATGATTATGACTTGTTACCACCTTACATACTCAGTACATTGTCCGTACTGACGTCCTTTTTCCTGGGGATGCTGCGTTCATGCCCGCAGCCCCAGATTATTTGACAGGTTAAGTGTATAGCTAGAATGCGTGGATGTCAGCTGGGATTGGCAAGTTCCACCTCATTCTGGAGCTGTGCTGAGTCATGTATAGATATGTATGATTAGGGGTATGTCAGGGCCCTGTCCTGACTCATAATGTTCAATTTACTACTTAGAGACTTCTGCAGACAGTGTCTTGTGGTATGTTTGTCGAGATGTCGACAAAGTGATGTCAGTTGAGTCCTTTGTGGATTTTAAAAGGGTATGTATTTTAGATGATTTCAATTGGTTTAAAGTATTTATTTGATTGAAAGTTTTCATAATCGTTATAAAGATAATGATTTCTATTTGGAAAAGTTTTATATTCTTAAAAGTTTATGAAATGATAGGATTTGATAGAGCGAATGTCTAAGGGTTTGCTCGACTCTGATGAGAGTCGGGTGCCCGTCATGCCCTAACACTGTTAGGGTGTGACATTTTCCTTGTGCAGCCTGATCACCTGCATGACCGAGAAACACCTAGGATATTTAGAGGCGTTTCCTATTCTTCTTGATTCTAGATTGTGCTGTAGAGCTTCAAGTCCTTTTAGGGTCGTTCTAATTTGCTCATTAATTCGTGCCTTGGAGAAATAGCTCTGACGCAATCCAAAAATGGTAATCGAGCACAATCCGTGGGAGCTAACCTAAATCTTGGGGGAGAGAATGCTGTTAATTGAAATAATGCTGGAAATCAGGAACCACCCCCAGCACCGCCTGCTCCCGCTGTTCCTATTGTGGGTGTGCCTGAGATTAGTACTATGCAAACGACTTTTCAAATGTTGACTGCTTTGGTTGCGGCTCAGCAATAGCGTGGAGGTGTGGGACCTCATGGTGGAGGCAGACTTAAGCAATGCCTAGACTTAAAGTCACCAAATTTCTTTGGGTCACGAGAGGTGGATGACCCCCAACACTTTTTAGATTAGACCTTCAAGGCATTGAGGGCCATGGATACCCAGGACTCAGAAGCTGTGAGGCTCGCTTCATATCAGTTGAAGGATGTTGCTCATGTATGGTTTGAGATGTGGGAATCTAAGAGGGGTGATGCTGCTTTAGCTCCGACGTGGGCTGAATTTGAAGAGGCGTTCATGGAAAGGATCTTGTCTGATGAGGAAAGAATTGTTAAGGCTACAAAGTTTGAAAAGCTAGAGCAGGGTAACAAGTCGGTTTGTGAGTATAGTTTAGAGTTCACCCGTCTGTCAAAGTATGCTTTATACATGATTCCTACTGAAAATCATAAGTTGACTCATTTTGTGAAAGGCTTGGTACCACGTATCAAGTCTGCATGTGCTGCTGTTGCTATATCTCCTACTTGCTCTTTCTCAACTCTGGTTGGGTTTGCTGAACAATAAAAGAGTTGGAAAAATAAAAAGAGGATGCATTGATATCAGCACAAGAAGGCCCGATCGACGGGTGGTTTCAATGGTAATAATATAAGGGAGGGCAGAGTAAAGGGTATTCTGTACCTGCTCAGTCTGGCGCTTACTCCCATGCTAGTGTCGCTTCTGGTAGGCAAGACTAGAATAATAATAATAATAATAATAATAATAATAATAATAATAATAATAATAATAATAATAGTAAGTTTTCGCATGGAAATAGTCATCCGCCAGTGTGGGAAGAGCGTATCTGTCATCATTGTGGGATTAGAGGCCACATTGAAAGGGAATGCAAAAAGTGGCTACGTGAAATGGCTGCTATGAATAACCAAAAGAATTATTCACCTGCTTCTGCATCTGCTAGAAATCCGCCTGCTAGTAATGCTAACAATAATAATCAGAATGCTCGTAACAACGATAAAGGAAAAGAAGTTTCTAATACTTCTGGTGGACGGATAACTCGACTTTATAGGTTGACTGGTAGGGAGGCAGCTGAGGCTTCTGATGCTGTGATTACACGTATCCTTACCATCTGTTCTCATGATGCTTTCTCATTGATTGATCCGGGTTCAAATTTATCCTATGTGACTCATTATTTTGCTCTTGATATGGGTATGAAACCCAAACCTTTGTTGGACCTTTTTGCTATTGATACAACTTCTGGTGTTCCTGTTATTGCTTCTAGAGTGTATAGAACTTGTGTTGTTGTGATTAAGGGACGTGAGACCGTGGCTGATTTGTATGAACTTGAGATGGTGGATTTTGATGTAATTATGGGGATGGACTGGTTGTCTGCGTGTTATGCTAATATGGATTTTCTCCATAAGTTAGTTCGCTTTGCCTTTCCCAAGGAGCCTGTTATTGTGTAGGAGGGTGAAATTTCTAAGCCAAAGGGTAGATTTATTTCCTATCTTAAGGCACATAAGATGATTACTACGGGGTGTATTTACCATTTGGTTGCTGTTAATGATACAAAAGCCGTAGTACCCGAATTTGCATCTGTTCCCATAGTCAGTGATTATCCCAAAGTATTTCCCGAAGATCTTCCTGGTATTCCTCCTTATAGGGTTATTGATTTCGGGATTGATGTTATTCCCGACACCCAACCTATCGTATGGCTCCAGCAGAACTAAGGGAGTTAAAGGATCAATTAAATGACTTGTTGGATAAGGGTTTCATCCAACCAACTTCCTCACCTTGGGGTGCTCCAGTCTTGTTTGTTAGGAAGAAAGATGGTTCCCTTAGAATGTGTGTTGATTACCGTCAGCTTAATAAGGTGACCAATAAGAATAAATATCCTTTGCCTAGGATAGATGATTTGTTTGACCAACTTCAGCGTGCTAAGTTCTTTTCAAATATTGACCTGAGGTCTGGATATCATCAATTGAAGATAAAGGTGGAGGATATCCCAAAAACTTATTTCCGTACTCATTATGGTCACTTTGAGTTTCTAGTCATGTCATTTGGCTTGCCTAATGCGCCTGCTGCATTCATAGATTTGATGAACCGTGTTTTTAAGCCGTATCTAGACCAATTCATTATTGTGTTTATTGATGACATTTTGGTGTACTCTAAGAATCGTGAGGATCATGCTAACCATTTGAGGATAACTTTGACAACACTCAAGGAGAACGAGTTGTATGCAAAATTCTCTAAGTGTAAATTCTGGCTTGATTCTGTCGCTTTCTTGGGTCATGTGGTGACTGGTGACGGCATTAAAGTAGACCCTCAGAAAATTTCAGCTGTTAAGGATTGGCCTAGACCAAATAGTGCGATAGAAATTCGTAGTTTCTTGGGTTTGGCAAATTATTATAGAAAGTTTGTGGAAGGTTTTACGTCCATAGCCTTACCATTAACTAAATTGACACAGAAGACTGCTAAGTTTCAGTGGTCTGAAGCTTGTGAAAAGAGTTTCCAAGAGCTTAAGACAAGGTTGACTTCGGCTCCTATTTTGACTTTACCTTCTGGGTCTGGTGGATATGTGGTGTATTTTGATGCTTCTATAATTGGTTTGGGTTTTGTATTGATGCAGAACGGTAAGGTGATTGCTGATGCTTCACGTCAGTTGAAGAACCATGAGAAGAACTAGCCGACTCATGACTTGGAGTTGGCTGCTGTGGTATTTGCTTTGAAAATTTCGCGTCATTATCTGTATGGTGAGCATTGTGATGTTTTTACTGATCACAAGAGTCTACAATATATCTTCAAGCAGCGAGAGTTGAACCTCAGGCAGAGGTGGTGGTTGGAGTTGTTGAAAGATTACGACTTGAATATCTTGTATCATCTTGGTAAGGCTAATGTGGTTGCTGATGTTTTGAGTAGAAAATCTATGGTCACGTTGGCTTATTTGCGTGCACATGACATGCCCATGGGGAAAGATTTGAAGACTTGCTAGTCTTGGGGTCAGACTTGATGAAACAAAAGATGGAGAGTTAGTGGGAATCACGCCATCACGGTCTGACATAATGGACAGGATAAAATCCAAGCAATGTGATGATGAACTTTTGGCAAAGCTGAGAGATGGAGTGGAAAGGGGTGAGTACACTTCATTTCCTGTTGGTACTGGTGGTAGTGTTCTGCGGTTGCAAGGAAGATTGTGTGTTCCTGATGTTGATGGTCTTCGACAAGAATTAATGATGGACGCTCATAGTTCCAAGTATTAGGTTCATCCGGGATCCACCAAAATGTATAAGGATTTGAAACAACACTATTGGTGGAAGAGCATGAAGGTTGATATTTCTAACTTTGTGACTAAGTGTTTAAACTGTCAACAGGTAAAGGCTGAACATCAAAGGCTTGGAGGACTGGCTGAGAATATCGAGATTCCGCAGTGGAAGTGGAAGGAGATCAATATGGATTTCGTTGTGGGGTTACCCCGCACAAAGGCCAAGTTTGACTCAATTTGGGTTATTATGGATAGACTCACAAAGTCTGCCCATTTTCTCCCTATGAAGACATCATATACCACAGCGGAGTGTGCCAAGTTATATCTAAAAGAGGTAGTTAGATTGCATGGTGTTCCGACATCGATTATATCTGATAGAGGTACGCAATTTACTGCTCATTTTTGGACATCCTTTCAGGAAGGATTGGGAACTAGAGTGAAATTGAGCACTACCTTTCATCCTTAAACAGACGGGCAGGCGGAGAGAACTATTCAGACTTTGGAAGATATGCTACGAGCTTGTGCAATCAATTTTGGAGGAAGTTAGGATGAACATCTACCTCTGGTGAAATTCGATTACAACACTAGCTATCAAGTGAGTATTCAGATGGCTCCTTATGTGGCTCTTTATGGGAGGAATTGTCGGTCTCTAATTGGTTGGTTTGAACCAACTGAAGTGGAATCGTTGGGTCCGGATTAAGTTCATGAAACAATTGAGAAGGTTAATCTTATTGTGCAATGAATCAAGATAGCTCAGAGTAGACAGAAGTCCTATACGTATATGAGGCGGCATGAGCTAGAGTTTTCTGTCGGTGACAAGGTGTTCTTGAAAGTATCGCTGATGAAGGGAGTAATGCGGTTTGCTAAAAAGGGGAAACTTAGTCCCCGTTTCATTGGCCCTTATGAGATTGTTAGGAAAATTGGGACGGTGGCTTATGAAGTGAAGTTACCATTTGATATGGCCATGGTGCATCCTGTATTTCACATTTCGATGTTGAGGTTGTACAAACCTAATCCTTCCCATGTGTTGAACCATGAAGAGATTAAAATTAATGAAGGGTTAGCCTATGCAGAAAAACGATTCAGATTCTAGATCGTCAAGTTAGAAGGTTGAGAACAAAGGATGCTGCATCGGTTAAAGTTTTGTGGCAAAACCATAATACTGAGGATGCTACTTGGGAAGCAGAGGAGGACATGAAGAAGATATATCCTCTCTTGTTCCCTATTTTAGGTATGAGCTAGCATTTTAAATTACGTATGGATGAATCGTTGTGTTTGTTAGAAGAAACGTGTGGTTTAGCGAATTCTTCTCTAGACTATTATTCTCATTCGAGGATGAATGAATCTTAAGGAGGGGATAATGTAACATCCCCTAAATCCGTATAGAGTGTGAAAGCATTGTATGAGTCCTTTGGATCCTTATATGTTGGGTTACGTGCATGGCTTTAGGCTAAAGACCCAAGAGGAGATGGTCAAAATGAAAATTCTCTATAGTTTCACAAAAAAGAGGTTTGACGGTCGTCCTTTGTACCGTCGTTCTGTTCGACGGTCCGTCTTTTGCACTGTCGATTGTGAGGAAGAGAAAGTTGCTCACTAGAAATTTCATGACTTTGACGAAGCAGACCGACGCTCCATCAATCTGTTCGACGCTTCGTCATTTGTACCGTCGAATTGACCTAGCACAAAGACTATTCGACGGAGTAGATCGACGCTTCATCGTTTTGTTCGACGCTCTTTTGTACCGTCGTTTGTGCCTGGCAGGCTGAAATTATATAAGTTGCAAAATTTTATTTTTCTTCCATTCTTTTCACTCTCAAAAAACCCTAAGGACGAAAATGTCTCTCTAGGGCTCCAACACTAAGGTAAGAACATCTTAATCATTGATTATCAATCCTAACAACAAACCCATGATTCTTGTGACTAAAACCTAGGGTTTGCAACATAATTCTTCCTAAAGTGATTCAAGCTATGGTTTGAGTGTTCTTCACTAGGAAAGTGAATTGTTAAACTTTGTTTAACACATTAAGGTATGTCTCTCTTTTAAAAACTTTATCATGGATATATGTTTTCTTCTGAAAGGTTCTTTATTGAATAAAATGGTGAACTTCTCATGCAAAACCCTAATTCATGTCTTTGCTTGTGGTTTGTGTGCGTGAGGGGACAAACCCACATTAAACCTTGATTGTATTATTCTCTATATACGTATATGAAATCATAATCGTTTTCTTCTATAAGAGATGATCAGTGATGATGGTTAATTTTAGGTATTGATGACTTTACAAAGGAACTATGACAAAGGAATCTTGTTTAAAGAAGTGGAAACGTTTTCAAGATTATCTATGATGTTATGGATTTTTGTAATGGCATAATGAAGTTTAATGCTATTTGATGGTGTGACTACTTTGAGAAAAATTGTGAATCAGTTTCTATGCTATGAACTTTGTTGTTGTGTTTTGCCTAGCTACTCGAGAGGAAGGGTAGCCACTATCGATCCTAGTGTGATAATGCCTAGACATTCGGGAGGAAGAGTGGCCACTTCCGGGTTCGCTACCTGTGGTGTGATTATGCCTAGCTATTCGGGAGGAAGGATAGCCACCATTGAATTTCATATTCCGGTGTGGTGCGCTGTGACAGGGGAACCTCCACAGTCACCCCTTCGATGTTTGATTCTTGGGCCTGTATTGGCATGTGTGATATTCTTATTTTCTCATGGAATTGTTGATGTTAATTATGATCAATTGAAAGGCATATTTGAAGTTGTACCTTGACAAGAGGCCTTATAATCGGTTTTGACAGTTCTTATTGAGATACACAAACTGAATAATTGTTCTAACATTGGTTTCACATGATTTTCAGGACTGATTTCTGTATGTATTATTGTACCTTATTTTCATATTATTTGTTGTCCCTGAGGCACTCATTGAGTACGAAGTACTCAGGCATACCATTGTTGTTTTTGATGGTATGTTAGGTAACGGTGAAGAGAAGGTTCTTGATACTCCGGGCATTTAGGAAGGACTTGCGGTTGCTGCTGATTTGGTGATCCCACACATTCATTCGTGGGACACCATATTTATTTAATTTCATTTATTTATAGTAGTTTCCGGGCTGCGTCCCAATGAGTTAGACATTTATTCCTTATTCTTAGAAGCTCCTTAGTATACATTCGAATGTGGGTAGAAGAAGAGTTCTTGTTTAACCCTTTCGGGCACACAATCATGTTTTGGCTGAATTATTTAAATTTTAAAGACTTCCGCTGATTTAATTCATATATTCATGATTTGTTACATTTATTTTATAAACTGTTGGAGGAGAATATTGAACCTAGCGGGTTCAAGTGTTATTATTATGTTGTTTAGGTTCTTCCGATGTTGTTCATGACATCGGATGCCGGTCACGTCAAGGGTGGGTTTTGGGGCGTGACAATAACGCCTTCTGGTCATGGTTCAATGTGCGTATGTATAAATGAATACAATGCATAAGTAAGATGAATAAATAGAACACTCAGAGTGACATAAAGTCATGCTGCCTCCGATAAACATCTTTGAGATAATATCATCAATATACGTAATCTCAAGACCAATGAAAAGAAGAATAATCATAAAAAGGGTGCAGGAACATCAATGATTAGAGTACTCCTAAAGCTTCTAAGAGTAGAGTGATATTGAAGTTCGTTCATTTGTTCGTTCGTTCATTCATATCATCCGGATCATGCCAAAATGAAAGAGAGTATAGGCTTAACATACCTTATAGTTTACTTATACTTCTAACGTCTACTTCCCGAGCTTGTAACTTTACAAACATGGCAACATACACCTTAACCAGACCAAATTCAACTCTTACAATCCATTCTAAATGAGTAGATAACTTAACGAAATTTGAGCAGCATTTCCCCTATATTTCTTACTCCAATCCAACTCAAAATTCAGCCAAAACAACCTCATAATATCTACAAACATACAAGATAACCCATCAAAGCAGTCCTGAACGATCCCATAATCTTTACCAAACAAAGTCTGCAAGCATACCGTTTTAGTTTCACTTTCTAGTTTCAAGTTAATCGTGTTTTCTTTACTAATTGCTTCCATAAACACATATGTATCAATAGGCACATCATGAACATCATGTCTTTGTTATTAACCATGATTTCCTGCCACAACAATACAACTTCAAAACTATCCAACAATACAACAGTATCATTTCATCCCCTTCCAAATCGTTTTACTTTCTTTTGCTTAGACAACACAACAAACATCTAGATATTCTCAAACACAATCAACAACACATTTAATCTTACCTTTAACAGCAACTCCTCCGCAAAACCCTTGCTTGGATTTTCTCACAATAGCCCTCAATCTCTTTACAACATCATAGAAGTCTTCATCTTCTTCTCCTTCACTTTTGATGGAAGATTTGGGGTTGAATTCCTTCTTATTTGCTCCAGGGTCTTGGATATATGTTAGAGAGGGTTTTGGATAGATTATGGACGAATTTTTGATAAGCAATGACAAAAAAAGAGGCTGCAACGTCTTTTAAAAGTAGTCAAGCTAGGGGCAGCCTCAAGTTGGTCCTAACAGGACTGCCTGCGCAGTATCGCTAAAATGTGAATATCTCTCTACTCTCACATCATATGGACAAACAGTTTAATGCGTTAGAAACTAGACTTGTAGACCTTCAATTTGGTAGGTAGATCTCCCCGTAACTCCAAGTATATTGTGAGACCCAAATTTTAGCAAAATTTATGAACGTAACTTGTGATACTTTTCGCTGACTTTTATTTTACAACTTGCTTGACTCCAAAACATAATATATGAATATTATATGATTCAAGTAACTTAAAAAAATACCTCCTTAGCACATTAAGAATTCCTCGATTAACCCCTAAAGTATGGGTTATAACACTGATTCGCTTAACCCCGAATACTTATGGCACATGCTTAACAATTGTTAAAAGTCTTTCTTAACATTATAGGAGTTCTGTGATCTCTCCGACATTATGTTAGTTTACTTATGACACGAATGGCACAAAAATTTATGAGGAAACAAATAAAACCAACATACGATGAATCTCAACTTACAAAACTATGAGGTGTAACACAGCCGGGGGAGGTGCAGGGCCAGATCTTACTCACACTGATGCTATGTATAATCGGGCATTCTAGGATTTCATAGCCCGTGTACTTTTTCATCTTAACTGCCAGCAAGCTTAAGGGGTGCCAATACTTCAGGTGCTTCCCAGACTCGAGTGGGGTTACGGACTCCCGAGCAGTGCCACACTATAGGGATGCATCCTGTTGCTACTATGGCCCTGAGTTTAGGTGGTTTTCTATCCCCCGACAGTGCTCCCAGACCCATGGCAGTTCAAATTTTGATCGTTGAGGATCAAGAGCTGGTTGGGAGGTTCTTAAAGATGGAACCGCCCAAGTTCTTTGGCTTACGTACTGAGGATGCTTATGAGTTCATTGTAAAGATGCATAATAGGATTTAGAGTTTCATGGGGTTGGCTATGTATCATTTCAATTTAACGGCGATGGGAAAACTTAGTAAAGGACTTTTATTGATAGCAGATAGGTGCACCTCCAGTTATTTGGACCCAGTTCCACCAGGCTTTCTTGGAGAAGTACGTGCCACGTACATTAAGGGATGAGCATAAAGATAAGTTCCTTCATTTACGACAGCAAGGTATGAATGTGTCCGAGTATGAGCCCAAATTTCATTTTCTAGCTAGGTATGCTGCTCAGTTGATTCCCACAGCGGAGGAGAGGATTCGTAGGTTTTTGGGTGGACCTGTGTATTCACTCCATCTTACTTGGCTCCAGTTAATGGCCTTGGGATCTTAATTCTAGGCGGTTGTTGATCATACTGTGAGTGTCGAGTCTACCAAGACTCCGTCTTTGGGAGAGTCTAGCAAGAAGAGGTCGCGTCATCTTGGTGGGTATAGTGGTTCTGGATAAAAAGGTGGGGGGACAGTCATCCAGGTCTTATAATTTAGTACCTGGCTGCCCTGTTTAGTAAGCATTACAGGCTTCGTCAAGTGGTCCTTATAGACCTAGTGGTTAGGATGCTGGACAGTCCTGTGGTGGTTCTTACTCTCGTCCATCTGACTTAGTGGTCCCTCTAGTTCATTGGCTTACGTGCATTTTCCTCCAGGCCTTAAAACTTGCTATGTTTGTGGTGATTCTGGCCACGTTATGTGAGATTATCCCAGAACCGAACAGAGTGTATTTTAGCAGGGTCCTCAGTTTGAGACTCTGAGGGCTCTGGCAGCATCTTGTGGCCGGGGTGGTTCGTCAGCTAAAGGCGATGCTCAGTCAGGTCGTGGTGGATCTCAGCAATCTCGGAGTGGATACCAGTCTGGTAGAGGCGGTTCTCAGGCCTCCATAGGAGGGGCACAGACGGGCCAGAGTGGACATGGTGGTGGTCTTTATTATTCCTTTTCGGGTAGACCCGAGGCAGAGCTTTCCCATGTTATGATCTTAGGTACTATTATGTTCATCGTCGATCTGCTTTGGTTTAGTTTGATCGGGGGTCTAGTTTCTCCTATGTATCTACCTATCATTCTATTGGTTGGGATTTGACTAGCGACCGTCTTGATGTGCCTATTCATCTATCTATTCAGGTTGGAGACTCAGTTGTTGTCGATTGAGTCTTTCGGTCTTGCTTGGTTACTTTTATGGGATATTATACTTGGGTAGATTTGATGATATTGGATATAGTAGACTTTGATATTATTTTGGGTATGACTTAGTTGTCACCGTACCATGCGATCTTGGACTGTCACGCCAAAACAATCACTTTAGCCATGCCTGGGATTCGTAGATTAGAGTGGAGGGGTACACCGAGCCTCTCCCCGAAGAAGATCATTTCTTTTCTCCACTCAAAGAAGTTAGCTAGCAAGGGGTTTTGGCTTACATAGCCCATCTTCGTGATCCCAGTGTTGACTCTCCGCCCCTTGAGTCCATGCCCATTATATATGAGTTCGTGGAGGTCTTTCCTTCTAATTTACCGGGCCACCTGATCGCGACATATATTGATTTGGATTCGGGCACGTGCCCCATTTCTATTCCTCCCTATAGGATGGCACCCGCCGTGTTGAGAGAGCTTAAGGAGCAGTTACAACATCTTTTGAGTGAGGGGTTCATTAGATCGAGTGTCTCCCCTTGGGGTGCTCCTGTTTTATTTGTGAAAAAGAAGGATGGTACGATAAGAATGTGCATATATTATCGTCAGTTGAATAAGATTACTATTCATAATAAGTATTCCATTCCTTGTATTGATGACTTACTTGACCAGCTTCGGGGTGCTTCAGTATTTTTGAAGACTGATTTGAGGTCAGACTACCATCAGCTGAAGATTCAGGCTGCGATTGTTCTGAAGACGACCTTTAGGACTCGTTATGGTCATTACGAGTTCCTTGTGATGTCATTTGGGCTTAAGAAAGACCCAGCTGCTTTTATGACTTTGATGAATGGCAAGCTGGTGGTCCTCTCCTTAGAGTCAAGTGGCTTTCAGCTCCTCTCAAATCCCATTTTTTCTGCTCTGTTACCTGTGTTGTAAGCTTTCCAGTCTTTGAAGTTTTTCAAGCCATATCTCAACTCCTTCATTATTGTGTTCATCAATGATATCTTTGTGTATTCGAAGAGTAGCGAAGAGCATGAGCATCATTTGAGGATTGTCATTGGGTTATTGAATGAGAAGGAGCTTTATGCCAAGTTTTTGAAGTGTGAGTTATGGCTTAAGTCTGTGGCATTCCTGAGCCACATTTTGCCTACAGAGGAGATCATGGTTGATCCAAAGAAGATTGAGGCTGTTAGAGATTGGACGAGGCCCCTTACTGTGACTGAGATTCATAGATTTGTAGGGTTAGCCAGCTATTATTGTCGATTTGTGAAGGGTTTCTCTTTTATTGCTTCTTCGTTGACAAGATTAACTCAGAAGGAGGTTGCCTTTCAGTGGTCTAATGCTTGTGAAGTGAGCTTTTAGCAGCTCAAGACTCTTTTGACTTCAACCCTGATTCTGGCATTACCCGTGGAGGGTAAGGATTTCTTACTATATTATGATGCATCCCGTGTTAGTTT
This sequence comes from Lycium barbarum, assembly GCF_019175385.1. NCBI lineage: Eukaryota > Viridiplantae > Streptophyta > Magnoliopsida > Solanales > Solanaceae > Lycium > Lycium barbarum. The sequence continues at coordinate 22,001,366 of NC_083337.1, forward strand.
GGATACTATGTTGATGTAGGAAGGTAGAGTCATAGCCTGTGCTTCCCGTCAGTTGAAGATCCACGAGAAGAACTACCCTAACCATGGTTTAGATTTAGTAGCTGTGGTCTTCACTTTGAAGATCTGGAGGCATTACTTGAGTCGCAAGGCAGTGAGTATGGGTAGCTTAACCCGATTGGTTGCTTTTGAGAGTCCGTTATCTATGGAGGTTCAAACTCTGGCTAACAGTTTTATGCGCCTTGATATCTCAATTCTGGGTTGAGCCTTAGCTTGTGTTGAGGCAAGGTCATCCCTATTGGAGTAGATTAGGGCCCAGTAGTTTGAGATGCCCTGTTGTGTAAGATTCGTGATTAGGTTCTGAGTGGTGAGGCCAAGGAGGCCATTCTTAATAGTAAGGGGATTCTAAGGATCAATGGACGCGTGTGAGTTCCCCATATTGGTGACTTGATTCAGTTGATTTTGATCAAGGCCCAAAGTTTAAGGTACTCCATTCATCCCGGTGCCACGAAGATGTCACTACAAGAAAAAGCCTTATCTGCGACCAACATTTAGGGACGAGATCATAATCCCGTCTCTAAAAATACATGTATTGGGACGAGATTATATTTTGGTCCTTAATTTAGTACTTTATTAGGAAGGTACTAAATCTAGTCCCTAAAGAAATTAGTAACCGGTCCTAAATTATAATTGAGGGCCTTGAACGGAGAGACTGACCCCAAATCTAATACTAAAAAATTAAAAAAAACGTATGGTTTTCTCAAATTCCAGGGGCCAAACCAATTAAAAACTTTTATTTTCACAAAAAGGCAGGAGCCAAACCTAGATGTATAGTGAAACAAAAAAAATTCTAAGAATTAAAAAAACCTCTTTGTTCTCTCAAAACACAAGTCGTCGCAGATCTACCCCAAGATTTACACATCGCACCCATCGTGTACTCTGCCCTAGTTCTGCCGATCGTTGCAGAAGAGAGCTTCCCCAAGAAGTGTTGTGAAGGCCCAATCACAGCAGGTCCTTGCTAATCCTTAGAACTTCTAGGGTTGAAAAGAAGGTACGTTTTTTTACTTATTGGTCTACTTTTTTTTTCAATTTAGGTCTTGTATTATCAGTATATATTGCATACCCCTTTGGATCTTGGTGTATTTGATTGGTAAGATAAGAGTCCTGGAGTGTCATTGTCGTTTGCGATAACCCAGTTGATGTTTAAGGCTGATTAGGCCTCAGGTGTATGAATGCTAACAGAGATCTCTATCTTTTGTTATCATCATTTTAGTTTAATTAGAAATTGTCCCAATTTTTACTTATCAAAGTAGAAAGTGTATAAATAGTCCAGCAACGATTTTTACTCATAATATATTTGAAATCACCAGAATCTTTTTCTTTTTTGCTGGGGAATTTGTTATATCGATCTTATTTTGTCTCTAATGAAGTTCATTTGAAACTTTACTGAGATACCAGAATCCATTTGGCATATGTTATTGCTGTCTGTTTTGCGTTTTTATTTGTGGATTGTTTAGAAATTACTTGGTTGGGCTGCTTATCGGCAGATCGGTTGGATATTTGCGCTAAAAGATTCGGTTTAGTAGTTATCAGTTTTTAAATGTACTACTCTGCTAGCTTACCATTAAGATATTGGTTGGTTTAGTTTCAGTTTAGTGGTTTACCCTTCGGTTTATTGGTTAATCAACGCTATTCTAGAAGCTACATCCTACCTAAATTGAAAAATCAAAACATTACTGCCAGCCTCGCTTCATTTTGCATATAAATGAGAGCTTCATATACCATTGTAATTTGCACCAGCTATTTCTCAGTAATATGACCTGCTAACTGATGAAGAAATAAATTTGAACTGGAAAGATACATTGTTAGACCAACAATTATATTTACTATATTATTTTGGAATAAATTCTAGCAAAAGAAGCTTCACATGAGATCTAGTCTTTAAGGAGTAAAGAACAAATAGGAGTAACGAACATAAACCTAGATACTTGTGTATCAATTTTAATGTATACTCTTACCACTATGAAGAAAGGTTAAAATAAAATTATTTGGATAATTTTAAATAATTATTAGATCATGGTTGTTCGTATCTGTTTAATGTAAAAAACAAATGACCATCGTCCATTCTAATTTTGATCATTATTAAAACAATGGAATATTATCAGGAGTACAGCTTGTTTGTTCTGTTTTAAAATTTGTTTACAGTTGAACATTTTTGGTCAGATATAAAGCTTGTTTACTTCATTTCTCAAAACACAGTAGTCTGCATCTGATCGTAATTGTGTGCATCTTAGTATTTTTCTTATCCTTTATCTTTTCTTAAACTAATTCTTATGTAATCTCCAAGGTTATGACACCTAGTAAGCAATGGATGCCACTTGTTGATAATCAGCTCGATGAAGCCTACTTAATCGATGCAACTATGGACCTCAACCCGTAGCCATGTATTTGGCTTTACGGTTGGAGCAAAGGCGAAAGACTTGAAAGGTGACACTTCTTCGAAGGCTGAATTACAATTTTCGCTACATTCATCACGAGAGAAAACAAATTATTGAATGATGGCTTGTCATGGAAAATGAGATGAAAGAAATTAAGAAAATAAAAGAATTCTTCATTGGTCAACAATCATATGTCCCCTCTATGACATAGACCGTTTCAACTGAATGACTACTGTTTTTGTCGGCTTTACCAAGTTAGTAACAATATGCCCGACCTTTTAATTTATTTTGTGAATTTGTGTATAGTCAATTTCTATCTTAAACTAATTCTAGAAGTTACTTGACTTCACCTCTTCTGAAGGAAGGACCCCTTGCTTCACATCACTTGTTGCTTTAAGATGGAAATATCACCACTTCTAACAACACTTGCACAAACACATCATATTTATAGATATGCAGCTTGATCCTTGAGGCAGAAAATGCCTCTACCTTAAGCTTTTATGCAGCTAGAAAGTTATGATCTTAGGATTCTAATTGATATTTTGGATTGAGTAGATACATTGTCCTTTCCCCTCAGGATGCATGAACCTCAACTGAAAAGTACTTGGCATATAAATGTGCTAGTTTTAAACGTAGAGTTAGTATTATTATTTATTTTTGTGATGCTTGATCGGGATTTAAGTATATTTAGGCACGCAGATCACTAAAATATGCACTCAAATATATACACAAAATTTGTCAAGTCGATCCCACTTGCAAAAAGCCGATAAAATCTCTTTCCCCATCATTTTCTCAGCTTCTGGCATTGTCTGTTGGTGATAAATCCCATAACTATATCTTGTTTTATTGACAGGCCAGCAAAGCATAACAATATCTTGGGACTATAATATATGAGAAGTAACGAAGAACACACGTAGAAAGGTGGTCACTGGCCGGAACATTGAAATACTTAAAATGATGACTCTAACAGTAATAAGTGGTGAGCAAATCAAGTACTCAATCTTTTTGTCTTTTTCACGGCAAAGGAACAGATTGGTACATAGGAAATCCATGCAATGAAAATGAAAAGACAGCTTAGGTAATTTATAATCTTGTTCTCTGCACCAGCTTTTGTTGAGCTTGTTGACAATGCTATGGATGAGGTACACGTGTTGTGGTTTCCTGTTCCGTTATTTCCTTCTCTCTTCTCCCTTCTTCCACCACCTTAATATCTCCCTTTCTTTGGAAATATTTTTCCTTCAGGTTTGCAATGGAGCTACCTATGTCAATGTAGATGTGCTGGACAACAAGAAAGATAAGGGTAAAATGATATTAGTTGAAGGTATATATATTCATCCACTCTCCTTGTAGATTCTTTTGTTCAATTTTATGTTGTTGGTTCTCTGGATTCTTGGAGATTTTGGAGAGATTCTCCTTTATTGTTCTACAGACCATACTTGTGGATCGGATACTTGATCTATAGTTGGTAGGCGAAAAAGCTTTATTACATGCCTCACAGTTGTGCGAGACTTCTTTTTGTCTCACACTTTAGTGGACCTGATTTTTACACTTTTGGGTCCACTAAGTTGTGAGACAAAGAGAAGCATCGCACAACTAATGTTAGTTGTTGTGTGAGACATATAATAAATGTTTTCATTGGTAGGCCGCTCTTTTTTATTCGAATCTTGAGTTAATTCTTTCACAATTGGACTACAGATAATGGTGGTGGAATGACTCCAGATAAAATGCGCTCATGCATGTCTCTTGGATATTCAGAAAAAAGCAAATTACAAAATACTATTGGCCAATGTGAGTTTATATATCTGTTGCAACAGCCAAACCATCTCTGTTCTGTTATTCGGGCGTGCTAAAAAGTTTTATTGGATCAAACTGTTTTCCATATGCAACAATTGCCTTATTGTTTTGTAATGTTTTGCAAGATGGAATTGGTTTCAAAACAAGTAGTATGAGACTCGGGGCAGATGTGATCGTATTCTCGCGTTGTCAGGGAAGGGACGGGATATGGTGCTTTTATGGGCTAGTAAATATTACTTGCTAATTTCTTATATAGTTATCTTCCTGGAGACCGATTAGCATTGTAATTATAAAAGTAATGTATTGTTTTTTATTTTATTTTTTAGCGCAACACAAAGTGTTGGGATGTTGTCATATACATTTTTAAGGAGCACAGGGAAAGAAGATATTGTTGTTCCTATGATAGGACTTCCTAACTACTGCGAAGAACATATATATTCTTCTTGTTCGAAAAGTTTCAGTGAAGATAGTTACAATATGAGAGGCACATAAAGTATTAAATACGGTTTTTTGTATTTGGCAATGTGAAGATTGATTTTGTCAAGAGAGAAGGAACATGGGAGATGTTGCTTTGATCTTCAGCTGATGATTGGAAAAGAAATTCAGACATGATAGCACAATAGTCTCCATATGAAAGTGAAGAGGATCTCTTCCAGCAGGTATTTCCTATTTTCTCTTTATGTAGTTATAAAAGATGATAATAATTCACGGTAACTGAGAACTATATTCTTTTTTTCTTTTCTGGTGTGTGTTTATGCTTTTTCACATGCTCCTATTTTTCTTTTCCTCTTCATCTTGTTTAAGAACTGTTTCTCTTCTCAGAACAATAGAACAAATTGATTTTCGACTAGTCTTTATATGGATTGTAATTACAAGATACTTAAGCACCTTTTTCCCCATTGTTAGTGATTAATAGACATTCCTTTACTTCAATTCTGAATCTAATTCGTGGAGAACATTGTAGTTCAAGTTTGACTAGTAATATCTCTCGATTTTGCAAGGATGCGTATTATTTGCAGTGGAACAGCTTTTACAATTGAAGTTGGATTTAGTTAATATGGCTTGAAACGAATGGAAGACTAGACATTTTTTACAATGACATTTAGTTCATATAGGTGGTTAAGTTACCAAAATTTTAGATCAAAGATTATGGTTTCACGTAAATTAAAGAGTATTCTCTCAATTTGCATTTGAAATTAAACTTTGCATAACTTGAAGGTTGGGGCGCCATTTTGTGAGCATTGTGCTTCTATGGCTGAATTTGACATTTGCTGGAAGCTAGTAGCTGCTATATTTGTAGTTTACTTCATTTATGTTCATCCAAACAATGAACATCTAAGGTTGAACTTGTTTCTTATATCATTTTTATGAGAAATGATTAAATTCCTCAGTATTCCTTTGTTCTATATGCAATTGTTGTAATGATGATGGAAAAAGCCTTATTGAAAATAGATAAAACATGCTTCTACCAGATGGAAAAGAGTCTTATTGCTGTTAACTCTTGTTTTGTTTTTATGTTTTTCAAGTTTAATTTTTGTGGTTCCTTGTTTGGTACCAGAAAGAGCTCATAGTCTCACTTGGTTTGATATTCTCCTTGTTATACAAGAGGCCTTAGTGGAAGGTTAGAAGAATTAGTAGCTATAGTCTCAGAATGATTTTTAGCTGGGAACATTTATTAGAAAAAGAATAGCCGTGAGCTATTATTTTTCGAATTTCACCACTATAATATAGAGAAATTGAGAGAAGTCCAATAGCTTATTTCTCTTTAATGGGAAACGACGCCTTAAGTTCGATCACTTCCATTATGTTTGTCACAGTTGTTTTAGTTGTGGTTCTTTAAAATAGATATTAGGTTCTTGGTTAATGCATCCCAAAGCTTTTCTAATTAATATTTCTTATATCCCTACAGCATTGATGTTCTGGATAACACCTGATGAATTTAGACTGCGTTTGGGGTAAGCGGTTTAACCATTGCTAGTGTAAAATTTACTTATGTTACTAATAATTATTCATCGTCTTTTCAAAATTGTACTTATATGTTTTGCAGATTGAAGTTACAAGTCAAGATGCAAGTTTGGAAGATGCACAAGCTCATATTATTTTGCTAGGAATGTTATGGAAAACTCAATATCATAGTCTAGCTCGGGATATTAGCTAAGATTTTTGTTAAGGTGTTAGAGCAAATATTGAAACTAACATCATAGATCGTTAACCATTTTATTGTAATTCTCTCTCTCTCTCTCTCTCTCTAATATATATATATATATATATATATATATATATATATATATAAACTTTTTATATCTAGATTTTTCAGTAGCAATTTGATATTTATTGATAACAAATAACATTCATGTGGCATCAAGCTTTAGGGACCACTCCTGGTCAGTAAGGACTAGAAAAACAGTCCCTAAAATTAGTGTATTACTTTAAATAGGGACCAATTAAGGTGGTCGCCAAAATATTTAACGACCAGAAAAATATATAATTCCAATGATACTAATCATGTGTTTGGGACGAGATATGTAGTCTCTAAAAGTATTTAACGACCAGATTTTCTCTCCGTCGCTAAATCCCTTTAATGACCAGAGTATTGAACCCGTCGTTGTTGACCTTTAGCGGCGGAAGCTATTACGACCAGTGGCGACCAGTTTTTTCTCGTCATAATTGCTCTATTGGGACCAGATTTAGACTTTTAGGGACCAGTTTTCCCTCCCTTAAAGGCCATTTTTCTTGTAGTGTGTATCGATATTTGAGGCAACACTACTAGTGGGGAAGGATAAAGAGAGATATTGCAAATTTTGTGGCTAGGTGTGGGAATTGTTAGCAAGTCAAGTATGAGCGCCAGAGACCTGGTGGGGTGCTTTATAAGATGCATATTCCTGAGTGGAAGTGGGAGAGGATTGCCATGGATTTTGTGGTGGGTATTCCAAAAATCCTGGGCAAGTTTGACTCAGTTTGAGTTATTGTTGACCGGTTGACTAAGTTCTCTCATTTCATACTAGTTCAAGTTACTTACACTATGGAGAAGTTAGTTAGGATTTATATTCATGATACTGTGCAATTGCACGGGGTCCCTATTTCCATTGTTTCAGATCGAGGTCCCAAGATTACTTCTAATTTTTGGAAGGCATTTTAGACAGAGTTGGGTCCTCGGTTGGACCTTAATACAGCTTTTCATCCCCAGGTTGACGGTCAGTCCGAGATAACTATTCAGGTGCTCGAGGATATGTTGAGAGCATGTGTCATTGATTTTTGAGGTCATTGGCCCTAATTCTTGCCTTTAGAAGAGTTTGCATACAACAAAAGCTACCACTCGAGCATTGATAAGGCACCGTTTGAGGCCTTGTAAGGTAGAAGGTGTCGTTCTCCTATTTATTAGTTTGATGCGCTGGAGGCTCGTCCGTGGGGCAGCGATGTGCTTAGAGATTCTGTGGATAGGGTGAAACTTATTCAGGAAAAGCTTCTAGCAGCTCAGAGTCGACAGAAGATGTATGCGAAATAGAAGGTTCGGGACATAGAGTTCGGAGCGGGAGACCAGGTGCTTCTAAAGATCTCACCTCTGTAGGGTGTTATGCGATTTGGGAATAGGGACAAGTTAAGTCTGAGGTACCTTGGCCCATTTGAGGTCCTACGTAGAGTTGGAGATGTTGCTTATGAGTTGGCATTGCTACAGGGCCGGTCAGGTGTTCATCCAGTTTTCCATATGTCCATGTTAAAGAAATATCATTCTGATAGTTCATATATAGTTCATTGGGATTCTGTGTTGCTTGATGAGAATCAGGCTTATGAAGAGGAGCCTATAGTGATTCTGGATAGGTGGGTTAGAAAATTGAGGTCGAAAGAGATTTCTGCGATCAATGTTCAGTGGAAGCATCATCCCGTTGAGGAGGCTACTTGGGAGACTGAGTTCGATATGCACGAGAGATATCCCCAGTTGTTTGCTGATTCAGGTAATTTTCCCCATTTCTACTCCTTGTCGCTCCAGGACACGCGATTATTTAATTGGTATTTGATGTAATGACCCGATAGGTCATTATAGTGCAAATGACCCTTCTACCCCTATTGACCCTTCCTTAGGTCATCAGCCGAGTTTTAGGGTGACTTTTAGATGTTTCAGCCTCAGAGTGGGATTCATTTGAGCCAAAGTTGACTTTTGAGTAAACGAACTCCTTTCGAAATTTCATCCACACCGGGAGGTCTCAATAGTCATTTATGACTTGGTAGTGTGTTCCGTTCGGTTCGCGATGCACTTGGGAGCATTTTTGGAACTTGGGTTAGGAACTAGGCTTTATGCAATTGGGGGTTTACTTCATCAAATAGACCTCCATTGGGAAATCCGAGGCCACGGGTGAATTCATAGCGCATTATTATGTGTGTGTGCATGTTTTTTTGGTATCTGTGGGGACCCGGGTGATAGTTGAATATCAGGATGAGATTGGTCAAAACTGGAGTATTTTTGTTCTGGTGTAGGCGCTGCAGCGGTGCCTTAACTGCTGTAGCGGTGCCTTAACCGCTGTAGCGGTCACGCTATAGCACCTGGGAGACAGCTATAGCGAAGTAGGGAACTTTGGTGACTAGCCGCTATAGCGGCATGCTGATTTTTGAATGGAGGCCGCCATGGCAAGCCTTATAGGCGCCGTGGTGCATGCGTTGCAGCGGCTCCTTGACCGCTGTAGTCGTAGTTGGGCAGAATAATTTCACTTTTCTCAAGTTAAGTCCCTTAAACCCTATCACTTCTTCTCATCACTCTTCTAAGCACTCTTTTGGGGAATAGAGTTCTTTGTGAAGTAATTCTTCCTGTAGGTAAGATCTAGGACCCTAGTCCTTGTTATCTACCTTCCTAGATTCCTATTTCATGCCTAGAATCTTGATAGAGGAGATAGGTCTTGTGTTAAAGTTCTTAAAATGGGTTTAAACTTCTAAAATTTAAATTGGCGGTGAAATTGACTAGAACAACCATTGAGTTTGATGAATTCCTTGTATTAAGCTTATTTCTTCCATTATTAATGGTTAATTTGATGATTTGAACAATTAGGGTTCATGCCCAAATTTGGGAGTTTTGCTTTAAATCCGAATTAGGCTTAATCTTGAGTTGTTTTAGCAAATGATTAGTGGGTTTGATCACCTAGAGCTTGAATTGCATGTTCCATATTTCAATTTTCCGTTTTACCCTTGTGGGCCCATTTCCCGAATTTCCTTGGGTTAGAATTTGAGCTAACTAGACCCTTAAGGGTTTTCTCTCAACAGAAAGAGAGAAACCCCAAACGCAACACCTTCACCCATTTCTCTGTTTTGCATCACATACCAAAAATGACAAGTTTCACTGGCCCATGATGCTCCATATTGGCTCGGAATGGCTGAGAATGGCAAGATCATTTATTTCTCTGCCATTTCTCAACCAAATCTGTCGTTACACCACCCATATGAGGTATTATCCCTCTCTCCCCTTTGCTTTTTTTTTTCTTTGTAACGTTCAAGAGGGTACAAATCCTTAATGGATTTTGTCTTTCCTCATTTGAATCCTCACTTTTCATTGGGTTGTGAGGAACTGAGAAGATTAAGGGATTTTAAGTTAATTCTGACCGAAGATGTATTTGCTTATCCGAATCTTGGCCATTGATTCATTGTTTAAGGAAGCAATCCTGAGAATACAAATAATCCCACATCAAACATGAGCTAGGGTTTTGAATTTTTTGTATTTCTATAGATAGAACCCCTAATTCACACTTTACACACACCGAATATCATCACATATTCACAAAAAACTCGAAAATACATAGGGTTTTAGGAATTTTCTTGAGACCTTTATTTCTTTTCCGGATTAGTCAAAGTTTTAAAGTTTGTTTTCTTTTTCTGTTGTGTGTGGCTGAGTAATTGGAGTGGGGAAATCAAGCTTCCAAGTTCATTCTTGACCAAGGCTGCGTTAAAAAAAAGGTAATCCTTCTTCCTTTTGGTGTTTTAATTTTCTGTTTTGTCTTAGTTTGTTGTTGTAGTCAATTTGTTGCATGCTTTAGTTGTTGTTTAGTTAATTTTTTGTTAATAGTAGTTGAGCATGATTAATGCGTATTTAGTTGTTGTTTTTAGTTAATTTTCTATCAGCTTAAGCATGATTAATGTGTGTTTAGCTACTTTTTTAGTTAATTTCATGTTAATACTAGTTCAGCATGATTAATGTATATGCATTTGCTAATTGCGTTTGATAATTTGTAGTAGATTAGCATAGTATGTCTCATTGAATATTTGAATCATGTGGTTGGCGGTAATCTAGTTTAGTATGGCCAATGCTCTTTTATTGATTACGTCATGTTGATTAGTAGTATTTTAGATGGTTTGGTTTGTGTCCTATTTGCTGTTAAGGAGGATTATTCAGTCACTAGTTCAGTTGTTTGGTTTGCCATTAAGGGTCCCTATGAATGTCAAAATGCTGCTAAGCTATATCACGACCCAATTTCATTAAGTCATGAGGGCACCTAACTTTCTCACCTTAGTAGGCGAACCCTTAACCCAACATCTCATAAAAGACATAAACAGATGAAAAATAAGCTAAAGACAGTAGGATAATGGAAGTCTCACGATAAATATATAAGGAAGCTGAAACAGTAGAAATACCACTCCAGAATTCTGGACTAAACATACAAGAGCCTCTAGCTAGAATCTACATGTTTGGAAGTAATAAAGATACATCAATAGTCTCAATATGTCTCAGAATATCAAATAAGACATGAATAAAAGAGAATTTTCAAGGCAGCGAACATCCTCGTGTTCACCCTGTAAGGCTCCAAACAACAACCCTCGAACTACTATCAGCTACGAGGTGTAGAGGTCGAACCCACCTAGAACTCTGCGTTCATAAAAAAACGCAACAAGCGCAAGTCAGTAGAAACAACAAGTACTGGTAGGCATCATACGCTAACTAAGACTAGCTAATGTATATAAAGACGACAAAGTAAGATAAACACATAAACCAACAAGTACAAGTCAACAATAAGCTATATCCACGGTACAAGTCATCACCTATGTTGTTGCATCTAATCTCAACTGTGTCAAGTCTCAGTATAGCAATTCGAATCAGTATATCACAGTAGTATCACAACAACCAACAAAAACCAAGATACAAAGCAATGGAATAATGTATGTAGGATGAATGCAATGCGTATGCAGTTTTGTACAATATGTCCCGGGCGGAATGATTTTACGTCTCGGAGATCATGACTCATGAAGGACCTGCGAAGTTCATGTACAACTCGTACAAGAATATGACCTCGGATCACGAGCACACTCTCACAATCTCGGCAAAGACCTCGGGCATCAGACACTCCATTGCTCAAGGCAAGAAACCTCGGGCAACGAAGACGCATCTCTCTTTTACGCTTTCCGGCAAAAACCACGATGGCTACACTCTCTCTGACATATCATCATCAGTACCAGAACCATGCACAGATAAATGTATCATGGAAATGCGTGTGAATTTGATGAAACGTGATATCAACAACCAATATAATCCGGAATAGTATTGCACATAGCACACACGTACAATTAACAATAAGGCTACACAAAAAGCCAAAATGAATCACCATTCTCATCTGAGTATCGAACTAGTAAGTCTTGCAATATCAAATCCATGATATATCACAAGCCACAATTATCAATGCCTTAATGTATTAATTAATCCACAAGTAAATATATCAAGATGAGTCAACAACACATCGGGGTGGTTAGCCCCAAATCATACAATAAGGCTCAACCTAGGACAGTATCCAATCCAACTTTGTACCCAAGGGCTTACATACATTCTCCGACAATATCATCTAAACATACGCTTTGCTAATCGAAGTCTCACTTTAAGATAAACCGTAACCTACTTGAATAGCCAAACAACAAAGACTCCAACAATCATTCCATAGTCTTCCCTTTCCTTTGAGCCTCGAGATAAAGAAAGTCTAACATATCAGAATCATGGAATTAGAATCAAGAAGAACATCAAACAAACTCTACTTCTATTCAAGACCCAAATTCCTAACTATGGAATAGAGGTTTATGAACTAGCAGGGTGAAATTAGGAATCTAAAGGTCTCAACATGAAATTAAAGCTCGAAGTGATCAACTCCCATCAATATCAAGCTAGATGACCCAACAATTTACTCAAATTCCAATTCTAGGCAAACCCCCCAAATTTGGATATAAACCTAACTTCCAATCCCATAATTTAGCCACTAATTAGGAAGAACCATGCTATAATAAGGTCTAATAATCAATTCCATGCTTACTATAGCTAACCCAAACAATAAATCATGATTTAGAAGCCTAGAAAGAAGAACCCAAGAAACCCTCTTTTAAATCATCAAATACTTACTGAGCTATCATGATAAAGGAATTCTAAGGTAATTAAGGACAATGGAAAAGTAAAGGAATTAGAAGAACTTACCACTAAGAGTTTCCCCTAAGAATCACCTTGAAAAGCTCTCAAGAACTCTAAATTCGAAATAATACGGAATGAGAGACTTAGGGCTTTTAATGCTCAATTAATGAATTAGTCAGCTCGATACCGCCTCTGTGGCAGCAACACCGTAGCGGTCCCGCCTTGGCAGCCGCTCAAACCACCATGACGTTCAATCCACAATTACACTTGGTCGCTTCAGCGGCTTGGCAATTGCTATGGCGGGGCCATTATAGCGGGCACCAGAACCAGATTCCCAAAATAATCAGAATCTCAATCCCGAAATCCCATCTATCATCCGAGGCCATCTGCTCATGTACCCCATATACAAACACATATAAAAACACTTTACGAATGCACTCGTGGCCTCGAAATTTTCAACGAAAGTCTCGTTGATCGAGTCAACCCCCGATTTCTGAACATGAACTTCCCAACCAAAGTCCCAAAATGCACCCGAGTGCATTGGGAACCGAATATATAACCCAAGTTCTAAAAGACCATCCGGACCTCTCAAAATCGATGGATTTTTGAAAAAGTTCCATTTACCCAAAAGTCAACTTTAAGTCAACCCTTTTTGTTTAAAGCCTAATTTTCCCAAAAAACAAGTCAGCCAAATCATATCTAAACACCTCGGGAAGCATGTCAACTGTCTTCTTGGATCAAAAGTCCGCTAACAAGCTTGGGGAAAGGGAAAAATGTGCGGAAAAGACTATAACGACTAAGTGGGTCGTTACATCACATACAAATTAAATCATCGCTTGTCCTCGATTGACGAAAGGAAAGGAACGGAGATGTACCTAAATCGGCAAACAACTGTGTATACCGGCTACGCATGTCAGACTCAGTCTTCTCAGTGGCCTCCTCAACAGGACGATGCTTCCATTGCACCTTCACAGAAGCAATCTCCTTAAACCTCAACTTCCGAACCTCCCTATCCAAAATCGCAATAGGCTCCTCCTCATAAGTCAAGTTATCATCAAGAAATATCGAGTCCCAACAAACAATATAAGTACCATTGGCATGGTACTTCTTCATCATAGACACATGGAAAATTGGATGAACTCCCGCCAAGCCTGGCGGCAAGGCCAACTCATAAGCAACATCGCCCATACGGTTAAGAATCTCAAATGGCCCAATATACCTCGGACTCAACTTGCTTTTTTCCCAAACCTTATAACACCCTTCATGGGTGAAATCTTCAATAGAACCTGATCACCAATGAAAAACTCTAAGTCTTGAACCTTTCGATCCGCATACTTCTTATGTCGACTCTACGCTGCCAAAAGTTTGGCCTGAATGACCCTTACCTTCTCAAGAGACTCTTTCAATAGATTCGTACCCCAAGGTCAGACCTTAAATGCATCAAACTAGCCAACCAGAGATCTACATCTCCTATCATACAAAGCCTTAAAAGGTACCATGTTGTTACTCGAGTGATAGCTGTTGTTATATGCAAACTTTTCCAACGTCAAGAATTGATCCCAATGACCACCAAAGTCTATAACGCAAGCTCTCAACATAATCTCAAGAACTTGAATGGTCCGCTTAGATTGTCCATCGATCTGGGGTGGAAAGATATACTATGATCCAATCGGGTACCTAACTCATCATGAAAAACTCTCTAGAAATGGGAAGTGAAGATAGTATGCCAATCAGATATGATGGAAAAAGGAACCCCATGCAATATCATAATATCACGAATGTACAACTTGGCTAACATCTTCGCGTTGTAGGAAATTTGAACTAGAATGAAATGAGCAGACTTAGTCAACCGATCAACTATCACCCAAATCGAATCAAACTTACCCAGGGTCTTGGGAAAACCCACAATGAAATCCATGACAATCATCTCCCACTTCGTCTCGGAAATGGGCATCCTCTGAAGTACACCACCGGGTCACTAGTGCTCATAGTTAACTTGCTTACCACACTTAGCCACAAAATTGATTATATCCCTCTTCATACGACGCCAAATATAGTGTTGCCTCAAATCACAGTATATCTTACTAACCGGATGAATGGAATATCGAGACCTATGGGCCTCCGTCAAAATCAACTGAATCAAGTCACCAACGCGAGGAACGCACATGCACCCCTTAATCCTCAAAGTACCCTTAGAATCAATCATGGCCTCTTTTGCCCCCACCTCTCATAACCCTATCTCGAATTTTGCTCAACTGAGCATGCTCAAACTGATGAGTCTTGGTCTAATATAACAGGGACAATCTCGCCTCTACACAAGCAAAACTTTTCCTGGGATGAAATATCAAGACGAACGAAACTGTTGGCCAGAGTTTGAACCTCCATGGCCAATAGATTCTCGAAAACAACCAAACGGGTTAAGCTCCCTATATTCGTGGCCTTGCGACTCAAGGCATCCACAACCATATTGGCCTTCCATAGATCATTAAGAATATAGATGTCATAGTCCTTCAGGAGATCTATCCATCGACGCTACCTGAAATTAAAATCTCTCTGGGTAAACACATGCTGAAGGTTACCTCCAAATCATCAAAGCAAAGACCACGACCAACAACTCCAAATCATGAATAGGGTAATTCTTCTCATGGATATTCAACTAACGGGAAGCATAGGCTATGACTCTACCCTCCTGTATCAATACATCACACAAACCTACACGAGATGCATCGCAATAGACTAAGAAATCCTTACCCTCTACGGGTAATACTAGAATCGAGGCTGAAGTCAAAAGTGTCTTGACCTTTTGAAACCTCTCCTCAAAATCATCGGACCATTGGAAGGGAATATCTTTCTGAGTTAATCTACTTAAACACGAAGCAATAGAAGCAAAACCCTTCATAAATCGGCGGAAATAGCTGGCCAACTATAGATTTCGATCACACTAGCGGGCCTCGCCCAATCCCTCACATCCTCAATCTTCTGAGTATCAACCATGATCCCGTCCTTAGACAAAACGTGGCCCAAGAATGCCACATACTCCAACCAAAACTCGCATTTCAAAAACTTAGCAAACAAGCTATTCTTCTTCAATAACCCAAGTACAGTACGAAGATGGCTCTCACGCTCCTCTCTACTCTTGGAATACACCAAGATGTCATTAATAATACAATCACAAAGGAGTCAAAGAATGGCCTAAAGATGCCATTCATCATAGTCATGAATTCAGCCAGGGCATTGGTAAGCCCGAATGACATCACCAGGGACTCATAATGCCCATATCTCGTCCGAAAAGCTATCTTCGGAATATCCTCACGCAAGTCAATCTTCGAGATCGCTGAAGCACCCTGAAGCTGGTCAAATAAATCATCAATACGAGGCACATGACACTTATTTTGAATAGTAAGCTTCTTCAGCTAGCGATAATCAATGCATATCCTCATAGATCTATCTTTCTTCTTCACAAACAACATGACAGCACCCTAATGGCAGACACTCGGTCTAATGAACTCCTTGCTTAATAAATCCTTTAATTTCTCGTTAAGCTCTCTCAACTCGGCTAGTACAATCAGATTGGGGGAATAGAAATAGGGCGAATACTAGGCTCCAAGTCAATATAGAAGTCAATGTCGCGATCGGGTGGCATACCCGATAAATGAGTCGGGAATACCTTCGTAAACTCGCTCACAATGGGAATGGACTCTAGGGGTGGAGATGCAACAGTAATGTCACACACATGAGCCAGATAAGATAAACACCCCTTGTTGACTAGTTTCTTCACCTGAAGAAAAGAAATAATCTTCTTCGGAGCGGGGCTTGGAGGACTCCTCTACTCAAGTCTAGGAATGCCCAGCATGGCTAAAGTGACTAACTTGGCATAACAGTCCAAGATCGCATGATAAGGAGAAAGCCAGGTCATACCCAAAATAATATCAAAGTCCACCATATCAAGAATAATCAAATCTACCCAAGTGTCATAACCCATAAAAGTACACAAACACGACCGATATACTCTATAAACCACAAAAGAATCTCCGACTAGAGTAGACATATGAACAGGTACAACTATGCTATCAGAAGGCAAATCCCAATAAATAGCATGATATGCAGACACATATGAATATGTGGATCCAGGATCAAATAACACAGATGCTGCTCTATGTCAGACAGAAACGGTACCTAAAATAACAGCATCTGAGGCCTCTGCCTCGGGTCTACCTGGAAATGAGTAACACTGGGCCCACCACGTCCAGACTAAGATCCGTCTCTCAAACTCTGGTACCCACCTCTACTAGCCCGGAATCCGCCCCTAGATCCCTGATAACCATCACGACCTGACTGAGTGCCACCTCTCGAAGAAGCACCACCTCGGCTACCTGAAGATACGGGAGTCCTCTGGGCTGATAACTTTGCCTGGGTCATAGACAATCACAAGCAATATGACCAAATCCCCCACACGTAAAACAAACCTTAGAAGACGGAGACTCATAGACAGAAGCTGGAGACCCGACTAGAAAAACCATATCCACTGGTCGAGAAAATGAGCTCTCTACAGCTCTCTGCTTGAGTGGCCCACTAGAGGAAGCCTCCAAGGATAAATGCACAAGGAGGCCGGAATATGGGTGATACGGCCTAGAAGATTAACCAACGCCCCTCGAGTTAGAACTACCATAACTCCCAAACTGTCGCTGCAGCTTCTTACCAGCCCCTCCAAATGCACGGGCCTTAGCGGCCTCGACTAAAGAAGCATGCTCAATGATGGACTAGAACGAAGCCCCCATAGCCTCAAGCTGAAGGCAAGAAATCTGAAGAGAACCAACGAGCCCACCAACAAGTGCCAAATCATGTCAGGCTCAGTAAGGATCAAAGGAGCTGAATAACGAGCCAAGTGCAAGTAGCGGGTAACATAGGCCTCCACGGAGAATCTCCTCGACTGTAGATGTAGAAACTTATCCCTACGTGCCTCTCTCAAAGCCCGGGGCACATACTTCTCAGGAAAGTCTCAATAAAACTGTGTCCAAGTCAGTGGAGTGGAACCCTCAGGTCTGCAAGTAATAAAATACCTCCACCAAGGCTTCGTGTCTCCACGAAACTGGTAGAACACATAGCCAACTCCATGGGACTCAACAATTGCCTTCCTATGTAACAACTCATGCATTTCCAAGATGAACTCATGTGCATCCTCTCCAAAAGTACCTGAGAATCTTGGCGGCTCCAACTTCCTAAACCTCCCAACTAGATCTTGATCAGTCAAAGTCATAATAGGGCCCGCCACGGGCCTTAGATAATCTCTCGGGGCTGGCACTGCATCCATCCATGGAGCCATAGCTGCAGCAGGATATGCTGCATGAACCGATCTCTGCTCAGGGGCAAGCGCTCCAACCTTAGTTTGCGATCCTCCGCCCAGAGAAGTAACACCAGTGGCTGGAAAAGTCTCACCACAAGGTAAATTGTAACCTACTTGGAAGGTCAAATAACAAAGTCTCAAAAAATCAATCCTTAGTCTTCCCTTTCCTTTGAGCCTCAAGATAAAGAAAGTCAAACATATCTGAATCGTGGAATTAGAATGAAGAAAAACATCTAATAAACCCTACTTCTATTCAAGATCCAAATCCCCAATCGATGGAATAGGGGTTTATGAATTAGAAGGGTAAAATTAGGAATCTAACGGTCTCAACATGAAATTAAAGCTCCAAGTGATAATTCCCATCAATATCAAGCTAGAAGAACCAACAATTTACTTAAATTCGGATTCTAGGCAAAATCCCCAAATTTGGGTAAAAATCCTAACCTCCTGTCACGACCCAAATCGATGGGCCGCAACAAGTGCCCGACCATTGCTGGTAAAGCACTCCTATGCCTGTATTTACCTCTCACTGACTATCCTGGGCCCATAAACAATATGTAACTGTGCTATATTGTCTCCCGAACATTCAACATAAAGATACCATATCGGGAACTCACGGCCAACGTATATATATAAACATAAACACTGAGAATAACAGCGTGAGCCGATTTGGACGCCACACATATATACTGTACAACAAAATAAACACCGACGAGGCTGGATAACAACGCGACTACATATCACTGTCTACAAACCTCTATAGAATACAAACTGTAGAAAGGACAGGACAAGGCCCTGCCGTACCCATATATGTACGTAACAAGATGGCATTCCAAACAGACTGAAGCTCCGGATTAATGGAGCGTATTGACAGCCACTGAGGAGAGGTCCTACTACTGTGAATCGTCCGACTGGCTACCAGATCCTGCGGGCATGAACGCAGTGTCCACAAGAAGGGACGTCAGTACGAGTAATGTACCGAGTATGTAAGGCATGAATAATAACATATGAGGGATACACAGCATGAATAATAACACAAAGGAAATATAGAGCATGTCGTAAGATAAAAGAGTAACCTGTACATATGAGTGTCTTTTAGACGGGTACCCTGCATGCTTAGTGCTGCGGAACGTGCAGCCCGATCCACATATATACATATATCCATAGTAATGCTTTCTTTGAAAAACATTTCTTGTTCATGTATACATAAAATAGAACATATCATGTTGCCGAGGTGTCGGCTCCGATCCATTTAGCCACATATGTCCCGCGTCCGGGATGATATCATGTCATATAATACCAACTGATAAGGTGGATACGCGTCTATAGCGCTCTGGCCCTCTTTCCCATATTTACCATACACACACACACACATATATATATATATATATCATATACATATATCATGTAAGCAGCATGCACGAGAGCCCAAGGAAAGCTATAACTCTATAGGAATGACGTAAGGTCGGTAACCTCCGATTATATTATGAAATAATAATCATCGTTCTATCTCACCTTGAAGGAACAATTATTTTAAGGTGAGACTATCAATGAAGAATAACATTAAGAGAAACATAGAACAGGGTCATAAATCTCATAAGGCGTCAATTCATATCCTTTGGAGTCTTTAAAAATAGTCATTATCCATGAATAAAATTGAGAAATCAAGAAATAGCTCAACATTCTTATATCGTCATTGAAATCGTAAACTTCGAACCTTTAAACCCGAAATCATTATCATCATAATCAAGGTAGGAAAATATTGTCATCATTGACTTCATCATTATGATTGTGAAAATAGGTTCATCGTTGTTATCATAAGAGCTCACGGAGCCATAAACCTCTGATTTAGGAAATACGAACATTTTGGAAAACATTTATGAATTATTAGGAAAGGGGTTATGCCTTGTAGTCATAAACATCTAGCTTTTGAAAACGAGGAAGATATGGAAACATTTTGAAGTCATAACATCGGAATCATGCCTTTGAAATAAAGGAGTGAGCCTTAACATACCCGTTCAGCCTCCTATTTTCTATGCTTATCCGTCCGTACTCGTAAATCTACATTTGAGAGAATTCACACTATCATGATACTTTTAGTTGCATACGTGTACTAACCTTTCAATTTAAACTAATTTATATTCTGCCGAAAATTGGGCAGCATCTCCCCTATTTATATGCCTAGCCCGAAATCATAATCCAACAACCAACACCACAACAACAATACCAACATTATTTCCAACACCAATATGTACCATAAAATAGCCCACACGCTGTTTTCCAACTTCCACAACCAACCAACTCGCTATGCAATTATTTAACGACTTTATCTCCGTAAATAAACCAAAATTAACATTAATAATAGGAGATTCATACCTTATTCTTGTTAAAACAGAGATATCTTCAATATCTACCTTGAATCAACCGCAAAACCATGCTAGAATCACATCCATGCGTTTGTTCGAGCTTCGATAAATACTCCTCGCTTGAAAAATGCTCACTTTGTGATCCCCCCCCCCCCCCCCCTCTCTCTCTTCAATTTTCCAGAATTTTCTGGGAAACTCTGGTGAAAAAAAAAGGGGTTCCAACCCTTTTTATAATAGTCAAATTAGGGTCGGGTAGCACGCGTTTCTGCTCTATCAACCGAACTTGTAACGTCCATAATTCTCTACTCCGATGTCCTCTCGACGAGAAATTTGTTGCGTTGGAAACTAGACTCGACGAGCTTCATTTTAGGATTTTATTTCACCTTAAAACAGTTCATATGCTAAGAGATATTCGGCCCCCAAGGTGGACCAAAATTTTCAAACAAAACATTACTCCTCCTTTCTCCAAAGTCATACTACTTCATTTCTTCCACTCATTTCCTTATAAACCTCCCGGTATATCTTATATAAACCCTTCACTTATTAAATATACTTAATAATGCTTGCTTCTTATATTCCAAAGTGGTTTTACTTAACCCTAACTCAACGTACTTATGTTTCAAATTTGATAAGTGTTCATCGAAGATACGGGGTGTAACATCCTTCCCCCCTTAGAAACATTTGTCCTCGAATGTTGCAGTATTGCCAACCCACGACACCATCTTTGACTCGTTAGAACAATTATTTTTCCTTTAGGGTCTGATTACCATTTGCTTAAACTATAACTTGGGTCAGTCTCTTCTCATTCTTTCTTAACTCTTTTATTGCCTTCAATCATCTCCTTTCACTTCTTTGTCCTCATGTACATGATCGGAAATTAACTAGCATCTCGCACTTGTTCTTTCTCCATTACGGTAGTCTTGACTTGCCGTGCCATAACTATTCATCGTCCTGTAAGTACTCTCCCCCATTTTTTTTCTCGCTCCTTGTTCCCTTGTTAGCGGGCAACTATCTTTCTCTCTCTTTGCGTTTACTCCTTCGGTGCCATCTCGGGCTATTCCACTCTATGTCCCCATTTCCACTCTATGTCCCCATTTCCAATTTTCAAATTCATATGATTCTTTTCCAATACATTTGGTATACTGCCCCATATCCATGTCTTCCTTTATATCATCTATAACTTAGATTACCCATGTATGAAACTCCAACACAATCACAGGCGATGAGAACTCTCAATATATAGCACAAAATCTTATCTAATGATTGATACTCGAGTAATGTAATTAATGTAGCAATTTATCAAAAGCCACATTCCATTTATTCCGATCAGTGATTAGCTAGTGCTTATAGTTGTTTCAAATTCTCCATTCGGTAGCACTTATATTCTGATGATAGTGTCCCAAGCTTTCTATAACACCATCTTTACCCCAACGGACATCATCTGTTTCTTCTAATAAATTCACAATACATCAGTTGTTTCGCAAATCCGCAATCCTTGCCCTTTAAGGATTTCACCATTTCCAAGGTGAAGTCATTCACATGCAGTACTCCTTTATGCCTTATGTTCTTCCACCCTTGTTGTATACCCAACGTTAACTTCAAATTCGTCTTAACAGTGGTCTTGTCCTATCACCTTATCTTTGTACTACATCTTAAGTTCATAGTTATATATTTCCCTTTTGTCCTATACCCATACTCAATTAGTTACGTTTGTCTTGGGTGCTTCCTTTAGTATCCCTTCCATTTCTCCAGTCTATGTCCATCTTTTATTTGTGCGTGAGCAATCTCATGGTACCCCTACATCCTTCGGAAAACACTAATTTTACATAATCCCTCTTTCGTTTTCAAAACATGTTCTGTTCATTTCTATTTGTCCTTATCATACCAGTCATTCCTGGCACTCACTCTGTCCCATTGCTCATCTTTCTTTAGGTTGGTCTTTCACAGTTCTGTCACTTGTATTACTCATTTTCCTAGCTATACATGTCATAACGCATCGCTATACTGTAATACCACTCGCTTTCTTCTTATCTTCTTCCTTCTATTATCCCCTTCTCTTCCTGAGCTCGCTTTTACTTTCGTTACCATTTGATCTCTATTCTGAACTTTCCCCATAGGACTTTGTAAGTCTTTCATATTCGTTCTACATTTGCTTTTCCATTTCATACTGATCACATCGTATCCTATAGTCACTTCCTTGCTAGGCTTTACTCATATCTTTAACAATCCTTATGGTATTCACATCACATCCTGTTCGAAATCCATCCTATAACGTAACACTTCTTAATCTTATTCACGATTCTTACTATATTTTAATTACACTCTGTGGGCTAGGCGTACTTAACCCTTCACCCTTTCTGGTCAATCTTATTCTTAATATCCCACAAGCTGTCTTATCAATACCTTCATAATTTGTCATAATTCTTCCTTCCTCCAAGACATATTATGAACCCATATCTTATTCTTTTTTTATTATTATTTCTGCGAAAGATTTGGGCAGAGTTTCCTCTGTACTTCTTACTATCCCAAAACCTGCACGCAGGAAATAACAATAATGCCTCACAGGGCCAACATATATACACATATATCGTATCATGTCATAGCCACACAAGGCTCCCAATTTCCAGTAAAAGGTATAAAGGTGTCGGGACTAACCTCACCAATCGCACCTCGAGGCACACCTGATTCTTTAACGATCCATCCTGCTATACCTTCCTATCTACCTTCTCTTTCATTCTTCCAACTTTACATCTCAGTCATATTTCAATATCCTTACCTGTATACTATGTAACCTCCAATATCATCAGTCGCTTCCTTCTGTCGATGTCGTTCTTCAGCTTAAATCAAAGGTTAGAACAGGTAATTTCATTTCCTATGGCTGGGCTCTATCACACGATCTTAGAGATGAAAGAAAGGTAACATCCTAAATGTCCTGTAGCTTTCTGTTTATAGATGTGGTGCACAACACGCCGATAAACAAGACTCTACTAGACACGGTCTGTAGACACTCCGAGGACGAACTGCTCTGATACCACTTTTGTCACGACCCAACCCCGTAGGCCGTGACTAGTGCCTGAACTGGACACCCGTACATGAACCTGTTAAACATAATCAAACTGAAACTACGACAATACGGAAACTTATAAAGGAACTCCAAAGTTCGTAACATCGTCATATATATATTTTCAGATCAACTGTCTCCTGAGGAGTCACAACTAATCATATCATGAAATAATACGCAAGCCGACAAGGCTGCCATCACACATCAATATCATATGCAAGGCGACAAGGCTGCCACTATAGACGAACATCATACCACAGCACATCGTATAGACACAGCTGAAAATAACTCATACACAACCCACACATATGTCTACAGACCTCTAAGAGTACGAACAGCGAAATATGACGGGACAGGGCCCCGCCGTACCCGTGGATAAACATATATACATGTATCATAATATTTATACCAAACGTCTAGACTCTGGAACAACGGAGCTCTCCCAAAACAGCTGAGTACGAGTCCTATGCTGAGGGGTCACCAACCGGCTATCTGTACCTGCGGGCATGAAACGCTGCCCCCCGGAGAAATGGGTCAGTACAGAATATGTACTGAGTATATAAAGCATGAAACACAGTAAAAAGGATCATAACTGAAGTAGAGATTCCAGGGGACAAGTATGATACTCAAAAAATCACTGTGCCTGTGCATTACGAAATGCCATCATGCTTATCATTATCATATACCATACCCGGCCCATTATGGGACTCGGTGAATAAAGTCATATTATCATATCATCATATCATCATATATATACATATACCGTACCCGGCCCATTATGGGACTCAGTGAATAAAGTCATATTATCATATCATCATATCATCATATATATATATATACCGTACCCGGCCCTTTAGTAAGAGACTCGGTGAATAAAGTCGTGTACACGTATACCGTACCCGGCCCATCATGGGACTCGGTGTCATAATCATATCATCATATAAATATACCGTACCCGGCCCTCTAGTAAGGGACTCGGTGAATAATGCAGCGACACTGTGCACGATAACATACCCGGCCCAGGACTCGGTGAATGATACAATAACAGTAAGCACGAGTAGAATATCATGAGCAACCATATGCAACTATATCATCATTCTGAGACCCAACAGAATAAGTGGATTAACTAGCACTCGGATATCAAGGCAATAGTCATGGTAAGTATGGATGTCAATAAGAACTATATCAAATAGAGCATCAGGAATTATACGTCATGTGCCAAGATAATGCAAAACAACTATTGGAAGTCAAGGACATTAATCATTATATAGTCTTTAAGAATAAGAACTTTTACACATCAACTACTATCCAACGTATAAAGGACTCGAGGGAAACTCAATCACTTAAGAGTTCTAACATCAAGAAGTGAATAAGAATCATGAATCACATTCAAGACTCATGAATAGAATTACCCCAAAGTTCATATCATTCATCACTTAAATCTAAGACATGCCAAAAGAAAGAAGGGACAACTTTACATACCTGTTGACGACTAATCGCAAAACTGTTCGCTTTGTCGCTCTTTTAGCCTATTTAACATAAAAGTAATGTTATCGTCAGTAGCTATACTTTTTAGCTCGTAAATCCGTAGCCCATCGCTTTATAGAACTTATCCTTTAGTTCACATATTCTCGTTTTAGGGTTTTCTATAATCTAAAGACTTAACGAAAATCGGGCAGCACTTCCCCTATGTATTCGCCTATCCTGAATTTCCAATTGCCCTCCTGTTAACACAGAAATACCAACAACAACAATATACATATATAATTCTCACAATTCAACCCACAATTTCCTATAACATCAATTTCAGGCACTTCCTTAATTCCAATTTCGCTCAATCCAATTTTAATCCTTCCATTACAACACCATTAACATAATTACACCATAAAATACGAACATCTTACCAAATTTTTCTCGGAGGAATTTCTACTCTTAATTGCTCTAATTTCGCAATTTCTTCTTCCCCGATTCAATATCCAACGTTGCTATCACCTTCTTGAACTTGTAAATCGCCTTGGAATTGAATCAACGTAAGAATTGTTTTTTTTTTTTTTTGAAAATCTGCCATGGCCGTAGTAGCCATGGCCATATGCTTCATAATTCTTTTTTTTCTTTCCTTTCAATTAAGTTGAAAATGAAGGTGAAATGTACAACTTACAAGTCACCCAATTTCTTTTATATGTTGCTGCCCATGTGGGCACGTGGCCCGCTGACCATTGCTCAATTGATGCCACGTGGCAGCCTACTTGGTGCCACGTGGCAGCCCTTAATTTTTTTTTAATTAATCACAAATCCCTTACTTAAAAATTTAATCATAATTACTTATTTCCTAATCCCCAATAATATTTCTACACTAATTAAAATTTATAAACAATTTGTGTTTTAATTAAAATTGAAAATTAAAGATTTCTATTTCGTGTCCAAAAATAACTCCGTCTTTAACTTGAGTCGATTTGCTTGCGAATAATTCGACGTATAAATATACGGGGTATAACAATCTCCCCTATTTATATGCCTAGCCCGAAATCATAATCCAACAACCAACAACACAACAACAATACCAACATCAACAACATCATTTCCAACACCAATATGTACCATAAAACAGCCCACACGCTGTTTTCCAACTTCCACAACCAACCAACTCGCTATTCAATTATTTAACGACTTTATCTCCGTAAATAAACCAAAATTAACATTAATAATAGGAGATTTATACCTTATTCTTGTTAAAACAGAGATATCTTCAATATCTACCTTGAATCCACCGCAAAACCATGTTAGAATCACATCCATGCGTTTATCCAAGCTTCGATTAATACTCCTCGCTTCAAAAATGCTCAGTTTCTGATCCCCCCTCTCTCTCTCTCTTCAATTTTCTGGAAATTTCTGGGAAAATCTGGTGAAAAAAGGGGTTCCTACCCTTTTTATAAGCGTCAAATGCGGGTCGGTACTGTAGCAGTACTGTAGCACCCGTTCCTGCTCTGTCAGCAGAACTTGTAACGTCCATAATTCTCTACTCCGATGTTCTATCGACGAGCAGTTTGTTGCGTTGGAAACTAGACTCGGCGAACTTCATTTTAGGCTTTTATTTCACCTTAAAACACTTCATATGCTCATAGATATTCGTCCCCCAAGTTGAACCAAAATTTTCACACAAAACATTACCCATCCTTTCTCCAAAGTCATACTACTTCATTTCTTCCACTCATTTCCTTATAAACCTTCCGGTATATCTTATATACACCCTTCACTTATTAAATATACTTAATAATGCTTGCTTCTTATATTCCAAAGTGGTTTTACTTAACCCTAACTCAACGTACTTATGTTTCAAATTTGATAAGTGTTCTTCATAGATACGGGGTGTAACATCCTTCCCCCTTAGAAACATTTGTCCTCGAATGTTGCAGTATTGTCAACCCACGACACCATCTTTGATTCTTTAGAACAATTATTTTTCCTTTAGGGTCCGATTACCATTTGCTTAAAATATAACTTGGGTCAGTCTCTTCTCATTCTTTCTTAACTCTTTTATTGCCTTCAATCATCTCCTTTCACTTCTTTGTCCTCATGTACATGATGGGAAATTAACTAGCATCTCGCTCTTGTTCTTTCTCCATTATGGTAGTCTTGACTTGCCGTGCCATAACTATTCATCGTCCTGTAAGTACTGTCCCCCATTATTTTTTTCTCGTTCCTTGTTCCCTTGTTAGTGGGCAGCTATCTTTCTCTCTTTACGGCGCCCTCTTTGCGTTTACTCCTTCGGTGCTATCTGGGGCTATCCTTTTTGTACCCGTTGATCTGAGATATACACTGTACCGATTTTTTTGTAGTCCATTAGTCAGGCTCTCTAATCCTTACATCCTTGTCGCCATCTCTTTTACCCTTACATTCCAAATGTTTATCCAGTATAACTGTGTCGCTAGTGAACCTAATAGTTATGTTCCTTTCTAAGGACAATTATATCATTATCCGAAATACATATATACGTAATATTTCTTCGCCATCTATTATCCTTCGCCGTCCAGTTACACTTATGGCAAACTTATAATCCGAGTTCAACTAATTTCAAAGCTTGCAACATCTTTGAGCTTTGCCACAACTTTTTCATTACTTCCTTCCCTCACATCTATCAATACAATCCCAGAAGCATAGGACTATGGAAATTCTTCTATTATGACTCTCTAGCAACACAAGTATACTTATCTTCGATTTCCTTGTATCGGCGATCGTTTCGTCAGTCGTTATTCCTTGTTGGCTTTCCGGAGTGGCGTTCTTACAATTGTAGTTGGGCATTGCTTCACGTTGATGGTTCATATAATTCCATAGCATGTGCTCTCACGTTCAGTGTAATTAGTGGTCCATGAACTATTTTCTAATACTCGGTGAACTCTTTTATTTCCATTCATAGAAGCAGCGTTCTTTCTTTTTTCAAAAATTTCCAAACTACCAATCGTTGTTCCTTTTATTACAATTGTCATTGTCATCTCAATTTTTCTTTGGGTTCGTCATCCTTTCTAAGATCCTTTGTAAATTCAGCTTAGAGACCTTTCTTGCTCTTTTCATGTCATGACCCAACCTCGTAGGTCGTGACTAGTGCCCGAGCTGGACACTCGTATACATATCTGTTAGACATAATCAAACTGAAACTAAACATAATATGGAAACTATACGAAAACATATCGTTATCTCTGAACGTCACATACATGTATCAAGGTAACCTGTCTCCTGAGGAGTCACAACCAATCAAAAGAAATCATAATACACGAGCCGACAAGGCTGCCACTACATACAATATCCCAAAATATATATATATATGCAAACTGACAAGGCCGCCACTTCGTACGGGAACGTCCCAAAGTAAATCATATTGACACAACTGAACAACATCTATATACAACCCACACATATGTCTACAGACCTCTAAGAGTATCAACAGTAACATATGACGAGACAGGGCCCCGCCGTACCCCTTGATAAACACATATATACATCAAAAGATAGGTACCAAAAGTCTAGGCTCCGGAACAACGGAGCACTCCAAAACAGCTGAGTAGAAATCCTAAGCTGGAGGATCCCCAAAGCTAGTATCTGCACCTGCGGGCATGAAACGCAGCCCCC
This sequence comes from Lycium barbarum, assembly GCF_019175385.1. Lineage (NCBI taxonomy): Eukaryota > Viridiplantae > Streptophyta > Magnoliopsida > Solanales > Solanaceae > Lycium > Lycium barbarum. The sequence continues at coordinate 22,029,852 of NC_083337.1, forward strand.
CGAAGAAAGGGAGTCAGTACGAGATATGTACAGAGTATATAAAGCATGAAATACAATAAGAAGGATCATAACTGAAGTAGAGATTCCAGGAGACAAATATGATAATAAAGAAATCACTGTACCTGTGCCTTACGAAACAAAATCATGCATATCATTATCATATACCATACCCGGCCCATTATGGGACTCGGTGCAATAATCATATCATCATATACATATACCATACCCGACCCTTTAGTAAGGGACTCGGTGAATAAAGTCGTGTACACGTATACCATACCCAGCCCATCATGGGTCTCGGTGCCATAATCATATCATCATATACATATGCCGTACCCGGTCCTTGATAACGTCCAAATCCACCCTATTAATTAGAATGGGCACGGTCGTATGCAAATATAATTTACCCAACTATGAGTCGGGGTCGAATCCCACAGAGAACAATATGTAGGTGATTTAAGTAGATTAGGAATTATCACTAACAATAGCTATGCCCGAACGCATCAATGGTTGTTTTTGATAAGGTTTTTATAAAATATGGAAATATAAATTCTAATCTACAAAGCAAGTAAATTGATCAATGGCAACAAGAATGGAAGAAGGGAAACTACTTCTCAAGTAACGATCCAATCTATTTCACGAATTGTAAATAATAGCAAGTTTATGTTATTTAGCCTCGGATAATGACTCTAAATTAACTTCTTCCGAAGATTAACTAGACTACCCAATTGAAGATCCCTCAAGCAATTAGGAGCATTAAGAACACCCGAATATGGCTACAAGTGGTATTGCATATTCCTAGGTCAACTTCCATTAGATGAGGGTTAACGCCCCAAATTCATGTTAATTATTCTATCCCAACTCCGTTCTTCCTCTTCCGAGTTTCAAACAAAGTAAATGGGCGAGTTCAAAGGTTAGCTAATCCAATGAAAACATTCAAGAACAAGAATAATTAAAATAGCAAAAACTTACTTGATTAAGAACAATGCAATTGAATAAATAAGCACAACAAGAGTATCAATCTTAATTGTCACCAAGAGATTTCCATCAACAAGGATTAAAAAGAAGAGAGAACATTTTTGTAGGAACTCTAGCCTCCAACTTGTGGGAGCTGCCAAAGATAATCTGATATTTTGCCCTAGTTTTCTATTTATATGAACTGGGATGGAAGGCATCGTCAAAATCCGAGTTCTGGTCGAAAACGCTGAAAAATCCTTCAATGCGATCGCGCCACGTCACTACGCGATCGCGTGTAATTGCTTCGTTTACGAATCGCGAACGCGCGAAGAGGAACCGCGATCGCGCAGGGTCACGGACGCGCGTCACCGCGAACGCGTGATCTTGCCGCGCGATCGCGAAGAGCAATATTTCGCGAAAATTTCCAGAACTTCCAGTTATCCCCAGTTTTGCAACTTTTTTGCTTGTTTTCCACACTTAGGCTCTAGGGACCTCGTATAACCTGAAACATGACAAAAACCACGTAAAATAATACAGACTTGCTTAAAAACAAGTAAAACTTATAGTTAAAAAGCATCGATTATGGTGTAAATTCACGCCACATCAGTCCTCTAGTAAGGGACTCGTTGAATAATGCAGTGACACTGTGCACGATAACATACCCGGCCCGGGACTCGGTGAAAGACGTAATGACAACATGCACGATCAGAGTAGTGAGTGACCATATACAAACTAAGTCATCATCTGAGGCTCGATAGAATAAGTAAAATAAACTTACACTTGAGTGTCAAAGGAGTCTTTCATGTCAAGTATCACTCAAATATCATTATGGATTATGTCAATGGAACTTCGAGAATCATAGACACATATCAAGAAAACATGAAATAACTTATGGAATTCAAGGACTCAATAGAATATTCAAAACAAATCATCATTTGAAAATCAAGACAATAGCCATATCCAGTACCTTTCGAATATCACTACGGATTATATCAAAATAGAACTTCTGGAGTCATATACACGTATCAAGACATAATGAAATATCTTCTGGAAGTCAAGAACATTATCCATTCTAGTGGATTTAAGAATAAGAACTTCTTTGGAATCATATACACGTCGTCTGTTTGTTTCATAAAGATCATGCCAAAAAAGAAAGAAGGGTTAGCTTTACATACCTGTTATAGATCAACCGTAACCAATCTTGATTCGTCCCCCCTTTATCCTATTTAATATGAGAGTAACACTATTGTTAATAAACTACGACTTTCCAAACTTATAAATCTATATCTAATCACTTATGGGAATCACTTCTTAGTTCATACTTCTTGGTTAGTATTTCGATTAGTTAAAACTTAACGGAAGTTGGGCAGCATTTCCTCTATATGTTCAACAAACCCCGAGAATTTAACTCGGCCAAATCCTCAACAACAACATCAGCAACCATATAATTAAGTCATTTCTGAAGGATCCCCATCACTAACAATTCAATAATATGATCAAACAACCCCTATATACACAATATACCATTATGACGTATAACTTCTCCTTCTTCCTAAACATGTAAAACATCAATTAAAATTACAACAACAGTATGATAAAATATGTTCCAACAATTCTAGCCATAAATAGCTCAAGAACACCTTTAAAATAGTCCACAAACAGCCCATGAGCCAACATCAACATCATATACGATTTACGGTATAATTTTCGTATTCCTCGTCCCACGATTTAGCTATGACTTCAATGAATTTAAATATACTTAGAAGAGGATAATTTTTACCTTATGTGTCAAGAATTTTTTTTTTCCACCTTACTTCAGTTCGAAGAAATCTCCAATCCGCCTAAAATAGAATAAAACACATTGATGCTTGCCAAAAGAATTCACGTTGTTGATTTAATCTTGCAACTGTAGGAGAGGACATCATACCTCACTTGATATATTCATCAACAACATTTACTTGAGCTCTCCAAGAACAACTCCTGCTCCTACTAATTCTTGAACAAGAATGAATAGTGTTTTCCTTAAAGGCCAAAAACGTTGTTGCAATACATATGAATTTGTGCTATACATTGCTTGATGAATCTAGGGAGGTTGCTGTACATTTGTGGTGGCTTGTTCCTCCCAAAGGATTAGTATCCAAATGAAATGTAGCCTCATATGTTGATTTGCTATCTTAATAAATAAGGATATGCATAGTGATGCTTGCTGGCAACCTTTTAGTACATGTACACTATAAACTTTACACCTAAGCCCCCTCCCCTTCCACTTATATTATTTGCACCTTAAGATATTAAGTGTAGATGACACTTACACGGCTTGTACATCTAGTCACTTTATTTGTGGTGATTGTCGAATTATGTCCCCCACTAATCCGACGTTTCACTAGTTGCCCGCGTAATTAATTTCTTGATCTCAATTCACTTTAATACCAATTATTTCTAATACACTTCATATACTCATTATCATAAGCATGTGGTAGAATTCTAGTCCATAGCCTCTTTATATGCACACCAAATATTATTCTCAATCACCGTCGTCACACTTGTTAAGGCCTAAATTATTTTTGGACTTCATTCCTCATATACACCATGTTCTTGATTTTTATGCTTCAATATGATCGAATTCTCCGGGCTCGGGTAAATTTGCTCATATTGGACGATTAAATTTTCTAGTCCAAAAATACGAGATATCATAGCTTGGACCGTATTCCATTCGAATAAATTTTGAACCTCGATGAAACTTATTCTCTTCGATTGGTTTAACTTCAAATCCTTATGACACACCTGTACTCACTCTAACCACCTATAAGCTTGGGGATAACCACGTTTCCATTAGTAGTGTCATTTAACTCATACGCTTTCCAACGCACGAAAATACGGGCTGTAACATCCTTCCCCCCTTTAGAACATTCGTCCTCGAATGTTAAACTAGTCCTGTATAAGTATACTGGTTATGGTGATCTCATAACGAATCAATTATAACTCGAACTCATCTATTATGCTGTGCTTCTCTTTGCTTAGCCTAATGCCATTCTCCACTTGACATCTATTAATATTGAATTTCCAAAGAAAGTGGTCATAATTCAGCTACTTTCGTAATTGACTGCAACTTACTATATCTATCTATACTTGAAGCTTACGTCGAGTTTTTCTTGTTTGGATTTATCCTTCTAATCCTTTGGCATGCACTATCTTAACATTCCCTTGGAATAGTTGAAAATGAGTTTTTTTTTTTTAGTGATGAATCTCGGTTGCAATACTTCCTTGACACCTCAGGAATATCCTTTCAAGAGATATAAGTGAGTCAGTCTCCTGATATGATTCTCCTTGATAATTGAATTCGTCGATTCCCTTTTTTTTTTTGCCTTAACTAGTCTATAAACCTTTCGTCCTTATCGTTACTCCTTCTCATAATCTTAATCGTATGTATAGTCATTACCTCTATACTCACATTATTAAATCAACCATGTAAATCATTTGTCACATACTGATACCCTATCATCTCTTAACCTCTCGTGCTTACGTAATAATCAGGGACCTTCTTCTTATCTTTAGAATCCTCTTCGGGTGTGTCTTCTCGCTTAATTTATATCTAAACAAAGGTTAAAATACATGATGAACTTAAGAGGTTTTAAATCCCATGTTAATCATGTCCCATAATGAACCTCTCGAAAGCACTCTTTTGAGGTGAATACTCATATCACATCTTGAGTGAACATTTATATAGGTAATTTTCCCTATAGCATCCCTATCATCACATTGAGGTAATATCTCTGTCCTGTCATATGCCCATCTTTTTCAAATATGTTTCACAATTTGCATCACTTTTACGAAGTGCTATCTTGAACTTTCCGTTCTTCTTTTGTCACTCGGTCCATACCTCTTAATATTTCATTCTTACGTCTCTATTTATCATATCACCTCATAATGCCAAAGGTAAATTTGTCTTTGTGGTATAATGTCTATAACTATTTAACCATAAGATAGATGCCTTTGTCATAATGTTCTTTGCCATAAATTCATTGAGACTCATAGGTCATCTTACGCCTTTCCTTAATGTACCCAAAGTATCTCAACTGCATTGTTATTACTGAATCCTTACTCTTCTTATCAAGTACTCACTTGTTCTCATTCTTAGCATACAAATATTTCTAGGTTACATAACTATTCTTGTACAACTTGTATAAAATATATCCAATTTTAGTCATAGGCTTTCCTTCTCCTGGTTCATTCTGCTTACATATCTCATCCGTATTGAAACTTGCTCGTAGCCTGTCTTGTCATACTTCTTTCCCTTCCTTTATTCACCCTTTGATTGTTTTTCCACTTCCTACTATAGGAGATTTTCTATGCCTTCTCCTTTGTTACTTATAGGTCGCAGTATCATTAGCGAACAACTCTATTGCCAACATCTTAGCCTTTAATCCAGCATAGTATTGCTATCCTTTACAATATCTCTTAAGTTACTCATTACCACTCTCTTATCGTATTCTTTCCTTTCTTACAAGCACCCACTTTCTAATGTCATATTATTCAAGATCTTTACAAAAATTTCTCCACACTGTCTCAAATATCATCCCGACTCCTATCCATTTATTGCTGGCTTTCAGATCTTATTAACTTGTTTCGGCAAAGGATCTCACTTGAAGTTTAAGTACCCATAAAAAATATATTGCAGTGTCAATTGTTTCCATCTTACACTTGTATTTCTCAAACCCACTTCCCCCCTTAAGGGTGTACTTATGCCATTATTTGTTTATATTCTGGTCTATGTCCTTATTTCCAATCTCAAATTCATCTGATCCTTTTTCCAATTCACTTGGTATACTGTACCATACTCATGTCTTTATTTATAATTTATAACTTTGATTATCCATGTGCGAAACCTTAATCAAAATCAGGAAGTGACGAGAACCTTCCGACATATAGTACCTGTAGTCATTCCAAATTCTCAATTAGGTAGCACTTATATTCTGATGATAAGTGTCCCAAGCTCTCTTATAACGGTATCTTTATCCCAGCGGATATAATCTGTTTTGTCACGACCCAGCCCTGTGGGCCGCGACTGGTGCCCTATTTGGACACCCCAAACAGACTTACATGCCAAATCGTCATATTATAGCTTAACCAAAATTTAATATTCATCATTTTAAACAGACTGAAAGCAATTATTACCTTAAGCGGTCGTGTGTACAGAAATGTCATACCAGAACCAAAAGAGGCGGCGGAATACACATCGCCGAGTATGCACATATACGAACATGCAGGCCATTTTGGCCGCATCCAAATCTGATAGATCGGCGGAATATACATCGCCAGATACATACACGTATACAGAAAAATGGGCCATTTTGGCCATAATAGCAAACGGGACCGTATTAAGACGCAGATCATAAACAAACGAACACACACATGAACCATGACCCACATATATGACTACAGGCCTCTACACATCATAACGGAAACATAGAACGGGACAGGGCCCTGCCATACCCCAAATAGTCAAATATACAGAAGCATATACATCACAAAAGATATATACCAACATATGGGCTCCGGATCAAAAGGAGCACTCTGTAATAGCAGAATGTATGGCCTACACTGGCGGATCACGAACCTCTGTACCTACGGGCATGAAACGCAGCCCCCGAAGAAAGGGGGTCAGTACGAAAGATGTACTAAGTATGTAGAGCATAAAGTACAGAAATCCAAACCACAACCGAAGTGAAAGGTACAGAGAGAGAATACCGGATCAGTATATCAAAGTCCGTGCTGAAAAAATATCTATATATAATGCAAATAAAAATCATGCATAAGGCTCAGGAACGTGGTCACCACTCCGACACTGGTGCCACAACACAGCATACTCCAGAAGGTTTCAAATCTCCGTACACACCCCGAACATAACGTATCATCACAACATATCATATCATCAGAACATGTCATATGCCATATCACATCATAACTCCATAAATGGTACCCGGCCCTATGGCGAGGTCTCGGGAACCGTAACACATCATACTGCCGAATATGTCATAGTACGCACGATTACAAAACCGGCCCGGGATCCAGGGAACGATATCATAATAATATGCACGAGCGGAGTAGTGAGAAACTAATGAAATTTACATATCAAAACATTTGTGAAGACTTGATATAATCATATGACAACAAGTTAGGTAAACTAGTTTGAACAACTGATCAATATGGAGTCTATCTCACAAAAGTACTTCTGAAATCGTATTTATAGTTCAAGATGTAATTCAGATTATAATGGAGCAATCAAGACGTTATTCTTTAGTAGCTAAAATCATACGAAAAAGTCTCTTTCTGATATCATACAAAGATAAGTCAAGTAGGACAAACGAAGGAGTCTCGGGGTTAGTGGGCCCACCTCGGGTCAAGTCGAGGTGGCGTATGTAAATTACAAACATTAGACCCGATGGAGTCATCCATAAAAGTTCCAGGGCGATTTGGTTACGTTTGTAAAAGTTACGAATGTTTGAACATTTCTTCCAACAAAATGCAAAGGTTCTAATTCAATTTTACTGAATGAAATAGTACTAAAAGTAAACTCGGATTTCCATGAACAGATTATTCCCCGAGGCTCCAATCCAAACCTAGTACACCTAGGACATGCCAAAAGAAGGAAAGGTAGGGCTTTACATACCTTATTCGCGTTTTACGCTCGTCCGAACTCAACTCCCGTTTCCTCCAAAATCTACAATTGGTCATAATTACCAAATGTGAATTTCAAGCTTTTAAGAATTCAATCTTAAATCCATATTGGTCTACAGAAATTTCGGCAGCATTTCCCCTATAAATTCAACATCCCCGAGAATTATCTCGGCCATAATATCAACAACAACACCCACAACAATACCAACAACATCAACAATCACAACAAAACACATTCTAACACAACTAGTGCAACAACCTCTATTCCAACTTCACACTTTCAAACTAATATCAACATTTCCATATTCCTTAACTAATTTAAGATTATTCAAGCATAATTCAGTAGCATTCCAAACAATTTTCAAGGATTCGAACAATCCCGCCAACATCATATTCCATCCGAAACTTCCACAAATGCAACGAAACCACCAAATCGCATTGTCTTCTTCCAAATTCACCAACCACAACAATAATTCACATTTTTAAATTTTTCTCCCATTATTACATAAAACTTCACTAGAATCACATAATTCCCTATAACGACTCATAACTAATTTCAATGCCGACTCCAATCATTTAAACCTTTATTCACATCATAAATACCACAACGACACAACTAACAAGCTAAATAAAATTTAATTCACCATCCCATACCATCATAGCACACACGGCCACACACCTACTTACACACCCACACGGCCATGCACACACATATCACAATTCCATAATTTTCATGCAATTCTAATCATTATAACATATATACTTCTTCCATAACATAAAAGGATAAAATTCTTACCTTTTTCTTCAAATTTCTACTTGCCGCAAACGTAGTTTTCTCACTTAACTAATTATACCACGTCGAAGAGCGTCTTGAACTTAATAAGAATTCAAGAAGAAAGAGATTTTTGGATCAAGATTGAAGGACTTGGAAATTTTTCTTCTCCTTTTTTGCTATGGCCGAAGGCCTCCCTTGGCTCTCACTCTTTCGTTTGTTTTATTTTTGTGTCTTGAATGTTCCAATGGAGGATATATATTGACCCTCTTTATTTATTTGTCATATGGATTAATTTCCATGGATTTGGGCCAAGGCCATATGGCCGGCCACCCCCCTTAGTTTGGGCCTCAATTTCTCTTTTATTTTTTTGAGCCCAATTTATTATGAATCTTATTTTGTAATTCACGGAACAAATTTCTAAAATTCAATTTTTTCCCTTGGCCTTTCTCCGCATTTCCGCTTCAATATTTTTCATGAATATCACACATATGTCAAATAAAATAAAACATAGCCTTATTTCCTACAAGTCAAGATTATTTCAATTTTTCAAATGCGCAAAAGTACGGGATATAACATGTTTCCTCTACTAAATTTACAATACCTCAGGTGTTTCTTAAATCCACAATCCTTGTCCTTTAATGATTTCACTATTTCCGAGGTGAAGTCATATATACGCAGTACTCCTTTGTGCCTTATGCTCTTTCACCCTTGTTGTGTACCCAACACTAACTTCTAACTTACTCAAAATCATATCAAATTCGTCTTAATAATGGTCTTATCTTATCACCTTGTCGTCGTATTACATCTTTAGGTTTGTAGCTATGTATTTCCCTTTTATTTTTCACTCGTACCCAATTAATTACGTCTTTCTTGGGTGCTTTCTTTAGTATTCCTTTCCATTTCTCCATTCTAGGTCCATCTTTTATTCTATGCACGAGGAATCTCTTGCTACTCCTATATCCTTCGGAAAAAACTACTCCTACATAATCCCTTTCTTTTTTTTTCAAAGTGTATTCTGTTCATCCCTGTTTGTTCTTATCATCCCAGTCATTTTCTGGCACTCATTCTGCTTTGTTGCTCATATTTTTATAGTTTGGTCTTTCACAGTTCCGTCACTTATATTCCTCGTATCCTCAGCTGTACATGTCATAACCTATTACTGCACTGTTATCTCGCTCGCTTCCTTGTTATTTCCTTATTTTAATTACCTTCCTTCTTTTCTTGTGCTCGCTTTCATTTCCGTTATCGCATAATCTTTATTTTGAACTTTCCCTATAGAACTTCATAAGTCTTTTTCATTCGTTCTATATCTTGCCTTTCCATTTCACATTTGCCTTTATACTTTAGTCACATAGATCACGTCATATATTTTAGTCACTTCCTCACTGGGCTTTACTCATTGTCATAACAATCCTTATTATATTCGCATTATATCATGTTTGCAATGCATCTTATAGTGTGGCACTTCTTAACCTAATTCACAATCCTTACTATGGTTTAGCTACACTCTGTGGAGTAGGTGTACTTAACCTTTTACCCCTTCGGGTCAATCTTATCCTTAATACCTCACAAGCTGCCATATCAATACATTCATATTCGTCACAATTCTTCCTCTTCCGTACTCTTATTTCAATCATACTATTACTCCTTCTAACTACAAACTTGTCGTAATTTATCCCTGCTTATCAATTCAGTCGATATCTCAATATAATGCTCTATTAAGATTTGCCAGCCTTTTCTAAATCATCCCTTAGTATTACAAGCCCTTCAAAATTTTCCTAGCATTTCCTTTTTACCATCTCGATATCGACCTCATAATCACTATTACTATCAATTCAACAGTTAACTTTATTTCTCGAAGTCAGACTTGCAACTTGGTCAAATCCTATCATTACTATTGTCACAACCTTTCAAAATTATTCCGAACTTATATCTCATTCCTTTTATTTTTGTAGGAAAATTTTTGCAGAGTTCCCTCTGTATTTCTCACTATCCCAGAACCTGCCCACAGGAAATACCAACAATGCCTCACAGGGCCAACATATATATATATATATATATATATATACATCATATCATATCACAGCCACACAGGGCTTCCAATATTAACAACAGTATGAAAATGATGGACTTACCTCGAATGTCCAATCCAAACTGCACCTGTTACACTTTCCTGTTTACTTTCCCTTTCAATCTTCAACTTTACATTTCAATCGTACTTCAAAGACCTTACCCGACATACATTCTTCGTACCGTTGCTTACCCGCGTACTCTGTAACTTGCAATATCATCAGTCACTTTCTTCTGTCGATGCCGTTCTACTACTGACATCAAGGGTTAGTATAAGGAATTTCATTTCCTATGACTGGGCTATATCGCACGATCTTAGATATGAAAGAAAAGTAACATCCTAAATGTCCTGTAGCTTCCTGTTTATAGATGTGGTGCACAACACACCGATAAACAAGACTCTACTAGACACGGTCTGTAGACACTCCGAGGATGAACTGCTCTGATACCACTTTAGTCTCGACCCAACCCCGTAGGCCGTGACTAGTGCCCGAGCTGGACACTCGTATACATATCTGTTAGACATAATCAAACTGAAACTAAACATAATATGGAAACTTTACGAAAACATAACGTTATCTCAGAACGTCACATACATGTATCAAGGTAACCTGTCTCCTGAGGAGTCATAACCAATCAAAAGATATCATAATACACGAGCCGACAAGGCTGCCACAATGTACAGGAACATCCCCAAACATATACGCAAGCCGACAAGGCTGCCACTACATACAACATCCCAAAATATATATATATACGCAAGCCGACAAGGCCGCCACTACGTACGGGAACGTCCCAAAGTAAGTCATATAGACACAACTGAACAACAACTATATACAACCCACACATATGACTACAGACCTCTAAGAGTATCAACAGTAACATATGACGGGACAGGGCCCCGCCATACCCCTGGATAAACACATATATACATCAAAAGGATAGGTACCAAAAGTCTAGGCTCCGGAACAACGGAGCACTCAAAAACAGCTGAGTAGAAATCCTAAGCTGGAGGATCCCCAAAGCTAGTATCTGCACCTGCGGGCATGAAACGCAGCCCCCCGAAGAAAGGGAGTCAGTATGAGATATGTACAGAGTATATAAAGCATGAAATACAATAAGAAGGATCATAACTGAAGTAGAGATTCCAGGAGACAAGTATGATAATCAAGAAATCACTGTACACGTTCCTTACGAAACAAAATCATGCATATCATTATCATATACCGTACGCGGCCCATTATGGGACTCGGTGCCATAATCATATCATCATATACATATACCGTACCCGACCCTCTAGTAAGGGACTCGGTGAATAAAGTCGTGTACACGTATACCATACCCGGCCCATCATGGGACTCGGTGCCATAATCATATCATCATATCATCGTATACATATGCCATACCCGGCGTTCTAGTAAGGGACTCGGTGAATAATGCAGTGACACTGTGCACAATAACATACCCGGCCCGGGACTCGGTGAAAGACGTAATGACAATATGCACGAGAAGAGTAGTGAGTGACCATATACAAACTAATTCATCATCTGAGGTTCAATAGAATAAGAAAAATAAACTAGCACTTGAGTGTCAAAGGAGTCTGTCATGTCAAGTATCACTCAAATATCATTATGGATTATGTCAATGCAACTTCGAGAATCATAGACACATATCAAGCAAACATTAAATAGCTTATTGAATTCATGGACTCAATAGAATATTAAAAACGAATCATCATTTGAAAATCAAGACAATAGCCATATCCAGTACCTTTCGAATATCACTACGGATTATGTCAAAATAGAACTCCTGGAGTTATATACACGTATCAAGACATAATGAAATAGCTTCTGGAAGTCAAAAACATTAGCCATCTAGTGGCTCTAAGAATAAGAACTTATTGGGAATCATATAAACGTCATCTGTTTGTTTCATAAAGATCATGCCAAAAGAAAGAAGGGTTAGCTTTACATACTTGTTATAGATCAACCGTAACCAAGCTTGCTTCGTCCCCCCTTTAGCCTATTTAATATGAGAGTAACACTATTGTTAATAAACTACGACTTTCCAAACTTATAAATCTATATCCAATCACTTATGGGAATCACTTCTTAGTTCATACTTCTTGGTTAGTATTTCGATTAGTTAAAACTTAACGGAAATCGGGCAGCATTTCCTCTATATGTTCAACAAACCCCGAGAATTTAACTCGACCAAATCCTCAACAACAACATCAACAACCATATAATTAAGTCATTTCTTAAGGATCCCCATCACTAACAATTCAAGAATATGATCAAACAGCCCCTATATACACAATATACCATTATGCCGTATAACTTCTCCTTCGTCCTAAACATGTAAAACATCAATTAAAATTACAACAACAATATAATAAAATATGTTCCAAAAATTATAGCCATAAATAGCTCAAGAACACCTTCAAAACAGTCCACAAACAGCCCATGAGCAAACATCAACATCATATACGATTTACGGTATAATTTTCGTATTCCTCATCCCACGATTTAGCTATGACTTCAATGAATTAAAATTTACTTAGAATAGGATAATTTTTACCTTATGTGTCAAGATTTTTTTTTTCCACCTTACTTCAGTTCGAAGAAATCTCCAATCCGCCTAAAATCGAATAAAACACATTGATGCTTGCCAAAAGAATTCACGTTGTTGATTTAATCTTGCAACTGTAGGAGAGGACATCATACCTCACTTGATATATTCATCAACAACATTTAATTGAGCTCTCCAAGAACAACTCCTGCTCCTACTAATTCTTGAACAAGAATGGAATAGTGTTTTCCTTAAAGGGCCAAAAATGTTGTTGCAATACATATGAATTTCTGCTATACATTGCTTGATGAATCTAGGGAGGTTGCTATACGTTTTTGGTGGCTTGTTCCTCCCAAAGGATTAGTATCCAAATGAAATGTAGCCTCATATGTTGATTTGCTATCTTAATAAATAAGGATATGCATAGTGATTTTTGCTGGCAACCTTTTAGTACATGTACACTATAAACTTGACACCTAAGCCCCCTCCCTTTCCACTTATATTATTTGCACCTTAAGAGATTAAGTGTAGATGACACTTACATGGCTTGTACATCTAGTCACTTTATTTGTGTTGATGGCCGAATTATGTCCCCCACTAATCCGACGTTTCACTAGTTGCCCGCGTAATTAATTTCTTGATCTCAATTCACTTTAATACCAATTATTTATAATACACTTAATATACTCATTATCATAATCATGTGGTAGAATTCTAGTCCATAGCCTCTTTATATGCACACCAAATATTATTCTCAATCACCGTCGTCACACTTGTTAAGGCCTAAATTATTTTTGGACTTCATTCCTCATATACACCATGTTCTTGATTTTTATGCTTGAATATGATCGAATTCTCCGGGCTCGGGTAAATTTGCTCATATTGGATGATTAAATTTTCTAGTCCAAAAATACGGGATATCATAGCTTGGACCGTATTCCATTCGAATAAATTTTGAACCTCGATGAAACTTATTCTCTTCGATTGGTTTAACTTCAAATCCTTATGAGACACATGTACTCACTCTAACCACCTATAAGCTTGGGGATAACCACGTTTACATTAGTAGTGTCATTTAACTCGTACGCTTTCCAACGCACGAAAATACGGGCTGTAACATTTCATTACCCTTTAGGGCATGTCACTGCATACTTAGGTACGGCGCAATTTTTGCTCGATACGAGGGATTCAAATCATGGTCTAAAATTATCGTTGTTCATCTTGGCGTAAAGTGCACTCTTGAGTTATCTTCCGTACTTTCTCCCTATGTCTGCCTCATGGTATACTTATTGTCAATTCGTTTCTACTTCTTTTCAATACCTTCCCAATACGCCAACACGCCTCAAACTCTGGCCCTGAGCTAATAAATCTCCTTCTCTGGGGCTTGAAACGTCATAGTTCCTTTCAAGTCTAGTATGTTCTTCCCCCCTAATTAAGGAGGTCCTTATACGCCCATAGTCTTTGAGTAACCGTCATCTTTGATGATTATCTGCCGCCCTTCACGATCTTCTTTGGGCCGGGGTTCCGTCATCGAATGGTCCGACTTGTCTATCTTCTTACTAGTCACGGTCTTGTATCCAATCAGAATACTTATAAGGGTTAGATCCAATTCCGATGCCTTCTTTTCCGTCTTTTCACACCTCTGTTTTTTATGACTAACGGTTTTCCGGACCCGCAATTTAATGGGGGCATCGAGATTCACCACGTCCTTTATGAAGTCTTCGATTCTACCTTACTTCTCATTTTTCTTCCCGACTTTGTTTATAACATATCTAAAACTTCTTTCCCTAAGTTCTTCTTCCATTTATGTTTATATCATCATCTTTTTTTTTTCAACATTTCCATACCCTTCCATCCACTACTAGTCCTTTCTCCCGCTTAGCTCACTTACTCATAATCCTTCATAACTACGCGTTTGTGTTGCAGCTGTGCATCCAAGTTTTTCGAGTGTCCTGCTACTTTTGCTCTCAGCACAGAATTCTTATAGTTTACACTCTCTCTATCCTCGTTCATCGAACCTTTATCTATCTTTCGGATGTTACGGCCGGGTGGTCTTCCATGCACGTTCCTTACATTTCATTCCATTTCATCTATGATCGAATCTCTCGGTCTTCACATGAATTCTTATTCCATGTCATTAATTTTCTAATCATTTATGCCGACTCATCATCCTCGTTCTTTTCTCAATGAGTAATCGGTTTCCAACCGCCAACTCATTAAAGATCCATCTTACTCCCACGGTCAAAGATTTCTAGTTACTTTACTCCTAAATGCTCTCCTCTTCCTTCGACCAACCCATTAGGATACCTTTCCTACTTTCATCTTTAACCTTCTTTGGGTTTCATCCTTCTCGAGCACCTTTCTTCTCTTGTTATTTTTTTAGTATCGGCTCTAAAGTTCGTGAAATATTCCTTTAAACGCGCAAATCCGTTCTATTCTTAAGTCATCCTTTTGGAAAGCTTGTCCATGTCCGAGGCAACCATATCAATATGACTACACATCTATCCCTTTATATATATATCTTTCCAGAGTTGGAAATCTTTCAGCATCGTTGCAAGGCTTAATCATTCTTTCTCTTAATTCACATCCCTTGTCGTGGTCACTACCCCTTTAGCCCCACTTATCGAATTCTGTTCTCGAACCCCACACATTCCTCTTTTGTTCTGTACTACAACACTTTATCCCTTTCACACGCCTACCTTCGAATTTTTACCCAAATAGTCTCGCGCTTTGCCCGTCGTCTCTCTCGGAGGCTTCACTCACTCATGTTTCTTACGGTTTACTTTTTTGACACTTTGATCTCCTCACCTTCCATATTTTCACTTTTCTTCTTTTCCAGATGTCAGTACATTAAAGTTCTCCAAGCCTAACCAGTAGTAAAAATAGCATCAGCTTACCTTGTAATATTTGTACCATTTTTTTGTCACTTGAACTTCGTTACCCTGTTCGATTAATGCCTTCTATATACCGCAACGTTGGTTGCCGGGATACACATACCCGCTGATATTGCCACGTATGGGATATCATATGCATACGTATATATATAATTACTACCATCTCGCTTACAAAATATTTCCAAACGCTATTCAAACTCACCCTAATTCTAGAGCTGTGATACACCTTCTTTCTCTTCACCGGTCTAGTCCGCTTCATCCTACGCGACCTCTTAAGGTCTCAAACCACTCTGCATACTCCAATCTCCCTTAGGTTGCTCTAGCTTCTCATTTACCTCTTATATCTAAATTTATAGGACTTTTTGTACACTTCCTAGGGGGGCACCCATCCTAGTATTTCTCTCACCCAAGCACGCTTAGCCTCGAAACTCTGATGAAATCCGGTGCGTTAATGCTGGTACAATCATATGCACCTCATAGCATGACCTTCACCACGTAATATAAATTAAGTTGAAGTCTTGACAGATTCCAAAACATTCTCGTAACGCATCTCCCTCCGAATTAGAAAGGGTCTCTTACTCTTCCGACTACGCAATTACTATTTTGGCCTTTTTAAATTCTCAATATTCACCTTTCATCTATATGTATGACTACCTTTCATCCTAGGTTTCCAGATTCCCACTGGTGGCGAAGACACCTTGATCGCCGTCACTTATAAATACTCGGTTATCGGCCTCTTTAGGTTTCCGCCCCCCACTATTAAATAATAATCTACAGCAAATAGACATACCTAGAAATTCCAATAAGGACTCATATACCTGTAGCCGATCGGTCTCTGGTCTGATCTGGTGGACTATAAGGTGAAGTATGATCCTTGTCATCATCTACCTACCATCTGGTCGCCTGGCCTTCGTCATCTCTCTTATTTGAATCTGAAGGATATACATAACCGAGTAACTCCTGGTTTACCGATGGCCAGGATAGGGGGCTAGAGTAATTCGTAACACTCACCGAGGAGGCTGGTCTAACGTAATGCTCTGCCATGGGAGAAGCTGGTACGGCCTCGGGAATCTCCTCCTCCGGTATCCCAGACGAATACTCGGACGGATCTGTGTCATAACTGTCCTCTGGGTGTCCTCCTCCCTAGAAGTAAAGAGCTCTGGAGGAATCGTCGCTGGGTCCTCCGAGGGATCAGTCTCAATAGAATGACTAAGGCTCCTCCGACTCGGTCCTGGAGCCTGGGGTCCTGGATCTGATCTGGGGGCCTTCTTAGCGCTCCCACTGTCTGAAGCTGATCTATACATCTTACGCACTTCACTTATTAAATATAATTAATAATGCTTGCTCCATATATTCCAAAGTGGTTTTACTTAACCCTAACTCAACATACTTATGTTTCAAATTTTGTCAAGTGTTCTTCGAAGATACGGGGTGTAACACCTCCAATCCCATTATTTAGCCACTAATTATGAAGAACCATGCTATAATAAGTTCTAATCATCAATTCCAGGCTTACTAGAGCTAACACAAACAATAAATTATGATTTAGAAGCCTAGAAAGAAGAACCCATGAAACCCTCTTTTAAATCATCAAATACATAATAATCTATCATGATATAGGAATTCTAAGGTGATTAAGGACAATGGAAAAGTAAGGAATTAGTAGAACTTACCACCAAGAGTTTCCCCCAAGAATCACCTTGAAAAGCTCTTAAGAACTCTAAAGTCAAAATAATATGGAATGAGGGACTTAGGGCTTTTAATGCTCAATGAATGAATTAATCAGCCACTCAGACCGCCACGAACGGTCAACCCATAATTGCACTTAGCCGCTTCAGCGGCCTGACAACCGCTATATCGGTGTCGCTGATGCGGTACTGGTGCCGCTCTAGCGAGCACCAGAACCAAATTCCATAAAATAATCACAATCACATTCTCAAAATCTCATCTATCACGCGAGGCCATCTACTCACATACCCCATACATAGACACACTTACAAACACTCTACGAACGTACTTGTGGCCTCAAAATTCCCAATGGAGGTCTCGTTGACCGAGTCAACCCCCGATACCTCAACATCAACTTCCCAGCCCAAGTCCTAAAATACACCTGAGTGCATTGGGAACCGAACTGAATATATGCACAAGTTCTAAAAGATCATCCGGACCTCTCGAAATTGACAAATTTATGAAAAAGGCCTGTTTATCCAAAAGTCAACTTTGAGTCAACTCTTTTTTGCTTAAAGCCCAATTTTCCTAAAAAAGTCCCCCAAATTAAATCTAAACACGTCAAGAAGCGTGTCAACGGTCCCCTTGGGTCAAAAGTGAGCTAACAAGCTCGGAGAAAGGACAAAAAGTGTCGAAAAGACTATAACGACCAAGTGGTTCGTTACAAGTTAGCTCTCAGTCCTGTTACAAGTTTATCTTGTTCTGATTATGCATATGATATTGTCTGTATGTCCTATTTAACTGTAATTTCAATACAAGCCTATATTCATACTGCTTGAATCATCTCGATATAAATTCACATATAAAACATTGTTTAGTTTAGGAAAACTAGTATGCTAGTAGCTTCCGATAATAAGGTTTGTCCATATTTGCTTTGTGTGGTGTCATTAATGTCCCTGTGTGAGTCCCCTGAGTTGATTTTGATAGCCCTTGGTGTTGGTGTAAGTTTAGTGTGGTTCATATAGTCCCTAAAATGATAATACAGGGCTTAAATGGAGTTTTACATTTTAAATAAGGACTAATAAAGGCCTACACTCAACCTTACGTAGCTTGTAAACACATTGCATCTCTGATTGAATATCCTTCCTGCTTGAAACTTGTTGGTCTATCATGTTGTAAATAGTATATGATTAAGGTTCATTCCATAATTAGACTGGTCTAATATGGATTCCAATGTATGTATGGGATATAAACCTTAGAAACTAGGGCTTAAATGATGTCAAATTTGCCATTTTTTGCCATAACAAATCCCGTGAGAGTTTGTTTTACCCTGGTTGGCGTCCAAGCATGTAAAGTGATTTGATTAAATCTTACTACCCACATGTCTGTAAACTTTGCTCATTCCTTCTATGTTTGAATCAAATGTATAATTGATGAGCTACTTGATGTCAATTTTTGCATATATTA
The DNA here is from genome assembly GCF_019175385.1 of Lycium barbarum. Taxonomy (NCBI): domain Eukaryota; kingdom Viridiplantae; phylum Streptophyta; class Magnoliopsida; order Solanales; family Solanaceae; genus Lycium; species Lycium barbarum. The sequence continues at coordinate 22,048,932 of NC_083337.1, forward strand.
ACTAAGTGCCATGCCTCTGGACCCTTTGAGATCCATGTTGAAGTTTGAGGGTTTGATTAGTCTTGCCAGCCTGTTTTGAATGTATTTTTGATCAATGGCTATTGTGGCCTAATGTGTTTGCTTCATCTCGCATATCATCATGTCAACTTATACTTGAAGTCTAGTTATTGGTTAATTTGAATATTGAGCATGCTCTGCTATAGTTTTAAATGACAAATGGCTAATGTAGAGAATCTGAGTTATTATTTCTGGATAAATCCATGTTGATTTATGCTAAGCCTGATTATGATGCATTTACATGTACCCCTCTGTGAGTTAAATTTCAACTTAGTACTGTTTTACTATCATAAGTGGGAAAGGTCTTATTTGCATCTTGTTGGCCCTGCTAATATATACAAGACTGAATTTAGAAAATAATGAATTCAAAAAATAAGATCTGGTATGGTTGTTTAGGTAGAATAATTATGACAGGTGGTTGTCACTTAGTGTGTGATAGACCATGGGTGTGACATACCTAGGGCCAGGAAGAAAGGGGATAGGACTTGGAGTTTCTAGTCAAACCTAGCCCAGTTCTCCTCATTCTAGGCTGCTGGGCTTCCCCTATGTTAAATTCACATACCATGGGACCCTTTATGGTTTAAACAAGTAGGGTTAAATGTAGAACGCATGTCTAGTTACCTTTAAAAGTCCATAAAATGACATAGAATGCCTCTTCTTTCAATTGTCTTATCATGAATGTGTTTGTTCTTAGTCTCTGTACGATGTATACATCATGTTGCACTTGCTTCTTCTGGAACTTGTCTTTGTACCCCCTTAAATAATGTTGTAGAAAACAAAGTAGAACAAAACTTGTCTCTCCTTAATTTTAAAGATTGATCTCTGTTTGTTTGAGCTATGGTATATAGAGGGGTATACTCTAATATAGCAAGATTATTTTGTCACTATATACCTTTGGTGTGTGTGTGTGTGTATGTGTGTGTGTGTATATATATATGGGCGTGTATACTTGGTATAGGCATAGTATATCACTCATGGGTTCTAAGCTTTAATTTGGGCAAAAGTGTTAATTCTGATTTGAGTCTTTTTCTTATGTGTCATGTACCATTATACATTTGGGCCCTATTTTGCACTGCCTTCTCTTTAATTTGGGCCAGCTTTTGGCTATTTGAATAATTTGCATCACTGTCAACATGGGCTTTATTTTAATGGGTTATATTTAGCCTTCTTGGGCCTTATCCGTGTCATCTAATTATTTAACCCTTATATATTTCTCCTTTCCTTTTTACTCACTCTCTCATGTAAACATATATGTGCTTATATGTTCTTATGTAAATCATATGTGTTTAGTTACTCAAGTCTTCTTTAATTTAATAAGTATAGATACCTCCTAACCCTCTTCTTCTTTTCCCCCTTTGTGTTGCATGTGAAAAAATACCGAGGCCGCTTGGGCCATTTCCTTCCGGCAAAAACCTGTTGCGCCTGAGGCCCAACTCTTATTGATTGATCAAGTTCGAAACTGGAAGTTAATATATTGAATGCCCACCTATGGGTGAAAATAGGTAACTGAATGTAGGCGCACCAACCTAAACTTCTCTTTATTTTATGTTCATTTGATATATTTGTACATACATGTAAATATTGAAACCCTTTATATGCTTAAGTACTTAGGAAATACGTTAGTTTATTAAGAAGTCGCCTAAACAATTTTCAAATTCTCTTAAACTCTAACATATGCATGAAATCGGTATTTAACTTTTTTATAAGTTTCTTCACGTCTAAAAATGGTTCAGTAATATGGTAAGCCTATATGACTTTTGGGAATGGAACTAAGTTACAATCTTAGGCCTTCTGCCTATTGTGAAATCTAGAAATAACAATGGTTTAGTGAAAAGATAGACCACTTCAAACCATTTTTGAATCAAAATTGATATAACTGTCCCTTTTGCCCTTTGGGCCTTAATGTTGAATTGGACGAAAACATGATAGGCTTAAGAATTATTTGGATTGCAAAGGAAATTTTTTAGAACTGAGGCCAATTTTGAGACAATTGAAGGGTTGAGGACTTAGAATTTTCATAACAAAAAAAAAAAAAAAAGCTTTTTACTTGTCTAACTTGTGGAATCTTCAAAAGAAAGGAATAAGACTTTTGGGGCCCGAAAGCCCAAACTTAAGACTAAAAACAAGAGAAATATACTTGGGCCAATTTGAGATAAGATGGCTTTGTTAGGAATATGGTTGACCCAATTGAGCTTCAATAAATTAAAACCGGATAAAATAAACATCTCTTATATATACTTACACTATAAAAAGGAGATATACTCCACTTAATTTCTTTAATAAGTAATAAAAGTTATAAGAACTAAACTCGTCTCACTAGGACCAAAATAGTAGCGACTCTACTCGAGAGAAATCCCAAGTGTGTTTTGGTTCGGAAATAAAATGAGTTGAATACTTATATGAATTTTAAACGAAAAAGGGGATATCTTTGTGTTACGCCTCTCGTTTGCGTCGTAGTAGAACCTATGGTTTCCTAGTCGGGTATGCCTTTGGAATAGAAACCCGAGCCCGAGTTTGCAGGTAGAAAGTGTCTTGCCCCATGTACAAGGGTACCAACAGGTATTCCGGGCAATTTTCACGATTAGAAGTATCGAATTGACGTGACCTGAGCTGAATCTGAGAAAATCTTTAGACACCAGTCATTGTCAACGGGTCATCGATATGGTTGACAGACCCTCGTTGTGCGGCATCGACAGGGTTCCACAGCTTGAAATCTACAGACGCAGTTTAACGGAGCAACTCGATAGACCGTCAACACGTTGATGGGTCGTCGACCCGCTCGTCGAACCACACCGCTGTAGCTTTTTGGCTTCCAAGTATAAATATGTGCTTCACGACCTTATTTCTCATTTTCCTCCATTCCAAATCAGAAAAACCCCTCACAATATTTTCCATCATTATTAGTGGAGATTTGGTAAGATCCGAGCTCGTGAACCCGTGCTTGTCAAGAAGAAGGTTGTTCCTAGGGTTGCTTCAAGTTGTGAAGCTTAGGGGGTTGGAGTTGAAGTTGACCCTTGGAATCATAGAACCCTCAAGGTATGTAAATGATTTCTACCCTTATATTTAAGTTGATTATCAAGAGTTTTAGTGATCTTAAGTGGAGAGAGGATACTTATGGAAATGGTAAGTTGATGAAGGGTAATATAGTGATTTGGGGTTATTTTAAGAGATTATTGGAAATGGATTTATATATATATATATTGTCATTGTGTTGTGGATATTATAGTTGATGTTAGATTGAATGGGAAGTCAAAGGGTTGTTGAGCTCATAACAGGAATTATGTCCATAATTCGTTAAGCTCTATATGTATTTGAGGAGGGTTAGTAAGCGAGGTAAGCAGTCTAATTAAGGCCTATGTTATCTTAATTGTAGACTTGCAAGGCCTTTGGCATGATCCCATGATATGAGCCAACAAGCGGGTAAGTGAGCTTCCATATTGCTATACTCTTAGATGCATTAGAAGTACTTCACTCTTTAATGTTCATGTACCTCATTTATGAGTGTTCCTTCTACTCATGGGTCCAGTCTTATGTTGCCAGTTCTACGTATACAGTTATTCATGCATTACATTCATTAAATATCTATGTACATTGACCCGTGACTAGAAAGCGTTATATACGCGAATAATAGATATATGTGGAGTATGAGGAGAGAAATAGGCGTTATACACGCATTACCACTATGATGATGATATGAGAATTAGGCTGCAAGTACCGCAACAACGTATATGATAATGGTCGCAGAGAGGCCGATATGATATGAGAAGAGAAACAGGTGTTATACACGCACATATATTAGGCGTTATAAACGCGCGCACACGCACACACACACGCACACACACACACCCACCCCCCCCCCCCCCCCACACACACACATATATATATATATATAGATGTATGACCTTCATTGATAGGCACGAGCATGCATATTATGCGTCCACAGTGGCATTGTTAGTTACATAGTTTTATGCATATACATACAGATGCTAGTTCTTACAAGTACATGCAGATAGTCATTTCAGCTTATGAGTTCAGATATTATTAATGATTCTTGTATATATGTTGTTCTTATGCCTTACATACTCAGTACTTTATCCGTACTGACTCCCCGTTGCTCGGGGGACTGCGTTCATGCCCGCAGGTACAGGTAGACAGACAGGCGGTCCAGCTCAGTAGGACCTTTAGATCTAGCAACGGTCAGTGTGCTCCATTTGAGCCGGAGCTGCAGCCAGTTTTGGTATGTCCCTTTTGAGATATATATAGATGGGTATGGCAGGGCCCTGTCCCGTCTTTTCTATAGCTTTCATTCACGTAGAGGTCTGTAAACAATTGTATGTATTAGTCAGATGAAATAGCCTTGTTGGCTTCTATTCTTTTGTGTACAGTATATGTAGTAGCCTAGCTGGCCTGCACTGTTCTTTCAGCATGTTTATGTATATACAGATTGTTCAGCGTTCATGATGTTGCCTAATTATTAGATCAGTTTAAGTCATGCATGGGCCTTAGATGTCCAGTAAGATGCAAATATGAGTATAAGGGTGTTTGGTCGCTAGAGGTCAGACACTCGTCACGATTCATCGATTTGGGTCATGACAGAAGTTGTATCAGAACAGTTCTGTCATAGGGTTGTTTACAGACCATGTCTAGTAGAGTCTTGTTTATGGGCGTGTTGTGCACCACACATATAAACATGAGGCTATATGACATTTATGATGATGTCATTCTTTCTCTCTTAGATTGTGCGATAAAGCCATGTGTTAAGCGTTCGCTTCTGATGAAGTGTTTTGATTTCAGCGATACCCCACAAGAAAGCTACAGCTGCCTAGAAGGGCAAGAGAGCGGCAGGTGAGGCCACTAGCCATAATCGCAGGCCACGAGGGCTCGGGATGAGGTTCAGAGTGAGGGGCCGTCTAAGACATCACTTTCCCCGCCTCCAACACCTACCCCAGTTCCTCAGCCCGATGAACCGGGCCAGGACGTGTGGGATGTTGTACAGTTATTGACTAGATTAGTAGCCCCCCAGGATCAGTGGCAGGGAGTTGGTGTTGACCAGGCAGATAGGACTGGTAGTTCGAGGGTTAAGACCTTCCTTGAGTTAGGCCCTCCAGAGTGCTCGGTGATAAAGCAAATAGCCCCCAAGATTTCATTGATGTTATGCAGAGGACTTTGAGGGTTATGCACGCGGTTGAGGTCGAGTCCGTGGAGCTGGCTTCGTATAGGCTCCGTGATATTGTAGTACAGTGGTATCAGACTTGGGAGTTATCTAGGGGAGAGAATGCCCCTCCAACGGTTTGGCGAGAGTTTTCAGATGCTTTTATTTGCCATTATCTACCTCCGGAGGTCAGGTGAGCCCAAGCCGATAGATTTCTACGTATTGAGCAGGGCAGTATGAGCGTCCAGGTGTACTGTGTATATTTTGATTCTATGGCTAGATATGCCCCAGCCATGGTGGCTGAGATGGAGGACAGAGTTCATCGCTTTGTGGCTAGTCTAGGGCCACATATAATAAATTCTTGTATGACTGGCGCATTATAGCCAGGCATGGATATCTCCCGTATACAGGCATATACATAGAATTTTGAGGACCGCAAGCGTCAGCAAAGGACAGACTGTGACCGGGGCCACGGAAAGAGGGCCAGATCTTTAGATATTGGGGGTGATTCTAGGGGACGACAAAGACAACAGTATCCCCGATATCCATTCCATTCAACAGGGAGTGCATCTCCGCAGTATTTAGGTTCGAGGTTTGATCGGTTTTCTTATTCCGAAGCGGACCAGAGTTCCAGGGTATCAGGTTATCCGTACCGACAAGAGTCAAGCTAGGCGAGGCTACCCTTGCCGCGTTGTGCTCAGTGTGCTAGGCTACACGCTAGGCAGTGTCGATTGGAGTTGAATGATTGCTATGCTTGTGGTCAGTCAGGCCACAGGATGAGTGAGTGGCCGATGAGGGTTGGTACAGTTATGGTTTAGCCTACAGGGTCTGTGGCTAGCTCTTCTTCTGCAGTGCGCCCTTCAGGGCAAGTTTTTCAGACGTCGGCAGGGCAAGGTAGAGGGAGGAGTGGAGCATCCAGCTCGAACGGTCCCCAGCACCGCGTGTATGCATTGGCTGGTAGATAGGACCACGAGACGTCTCCTGATGTTGTTACAGGTATATTATCAGTTTCCTCCCATGATGTTTATGCACTGATTGATCCAAGTTCCACCTTATCATATGTTACGCCCTTTGTTTCCAGCAAGTTTAGGATAGAGCCCGAGTTAATTAAACCTTTTGAGGTGTCTATGCTAGTTGGTGATCCGGTTATAGCTAGGCGAGTATACCGGGGCTGTGTCGTTATAGTTTGTGACCGCCATACCGTGACAGACCTGATTGAGTTGAATATAATTGATTTTTATGTCATTATGGGCATGGACTGGTTGAGCATGCATATTATGCGCCCACAGTGGCATTGTCAGTTACACAGTTTTATGCCAATACATACAGATGCTAGTTCATACAAGTACATGCAGATAGTCATTTAAGCTCATGAGTTCAGATCTTATTCATGATTCTTGTATATATGTTGTTCTTATGCCTTACAAATGCAATACATTATCTATACTGACTCCCATTGCTCGGGGAGCTGCGTTCATGCCCGCAGGTACAAGTAGACAGATAGGCGATCCAGCTCAGTAGGACCTTTAGATCTAGCAGCGGTCAGTGAGCTCCATTTGATCCAGAGCTGCAGTCAGTTTTGGTATGCCCCTTTTGAAATGTATATAGATGTGTATGGCGGGGCCCTGTCCCGTCCTTTCTATAGCATTCATTCTAGTAGAGGTATGTAGACATTTGTATGTATTAGTCAGGTGATATAGCTTTGTCGGCTTCTATTCTTTTGTTTACCGTATATGTAGCAACCTAGCTGGTCTGTACTGTTCTTTCACCATGTTTATATATATATATAGATTGTTCGGTGTTCATGATGTTGCCTAATTATGAGATCAGTTTAAGTCATGTATGGGCCCTAGATGTCCAGTAAGATGCAGATATGATTATAGGGGTGTTTGGTTGCTAGAGGTCAGACACTCGTCAGGACTCATCGGTTTGGATCGTGACACTTTGTCGGAAATTTGAATTTATCATAAGCATGACACTTTTGCGATAAAGAAAATTTATAAGGAAATAATTACAATAATTACACATTGAAGCTCGTAAGTCAATCGTATTAGATGGGTCCTTAATACTAGGGTGTTTAAAACCTTCCATGGGGGTTCACCAGAACCCTTACCTCGAACTCTGGTTTAAAAGGATTTTTCTCTTATTTGATAAATCCTTATTTACCCGGTTTTCCCAATTTTCATTATAAAATTAGGTGGCCACTATAAAAATATGAAATTCAATTAGAGCACCAACAACCTCTTAGTAGATTTTATGTAACCTGTGTAAAAGTAAACTGTAACAGATAGTAAGGAAGACGGCAAGGCTACAAGCATAATAGTTTCTCATATGTATCTGCCTATTATTTTGTTGGTTGGGATTTGACTAGTGATCATTTTGATGTGCCTATTGTCTACTCAAGTTGGAAATTTAGTGGTTGTTCATCGAGTCTTTCGGTCTTGCTTAATTGCCTTTATGGGATATGATACTTGGGTAGATTTGATGACATTGGACATGGTAGACTTTGATATCATCTTGGGTATGACTTGCTTGTCACCGTAACATGAGATCTTGGACTGTCACGCTAAGACAGTCACACTAGCTATGCCTGGGATTTGTAGATTACAGTAGAGGGGTACTCCGAGCCCCTCTCCAAGGAAGATTATTTCTTATCTCCGCATGAAAAAGTTAGTTAGCAAGGGGTGTTTGGCTTACTTGGCCCACATTCGTGATACTAGGCATTGCTTCTTCGCCCCTTGAGTTCGTGCCCATTACAAGTGAGTTTGCGAAGTTCTTTCCTTCTAATTTCCCGGGTATGCCACTCGACCGCGACATTGATTTTTTATTGATTTAAATCCGGGCACGAGCTCTGTTTCTATTCCTCCTTATAGGATGGCAGTCGCTGAGTTGAGGGAGTTGAAGGAGCAGTTATAGGATCTATTGAGTAAGGGGTTCATTAGACCGAGTGTCTCCTCTTGGGGTGCTCCTGTTTGTTTTTTGCGAAGAAGAAAGATGGTACGATGAGGATGTGCATAGATTACCGTCAGTTGAACAAGTTCACCATTCGTAATAAGTACCCTATTCCTCACAATGATGACTTGTTTGACCAGCTCTAGGGTGATTCGGTATTCTCGAAGATTGATTTAAGGTCAGGCTACTATCTTCTGAAGGTTCAGGCCGAGGATTTTCCAAAGATGGCCTTTAGGACTCGTTATGGTCATTACGAGTTCCTTGTGATGTCATTTGGGCTTACGAATGCTCCAACTATGTTTATGACTTTGATGAATGGAATTTTCAAGCCATATCTTGATTCTTTCGTCATTGTATTCGTCGATGATATCTTGATATATTTGAAGAGTAGGGACGAGCACGAGCGTCATTTGAGGATTTTCCTTGGGTTGTTGAAGAAGAAGCTTTACACCAAGTTTTCAAAGTGTGAGTTCTGGCTTGAGTCTTTGGTATTCTTGGGCCACGTTGTGTCTAAGAAAGGGATCATGGTTGATCCCACCAAGATTAAGGCTGTTAGAGTTTTGGACAAGGCCCACTACTGTGACTGAGATTTGTAGCTTAATGGGATTAGCCAGCTATTACAGTCGATTTTGTACAGGGTTTCGCTTCTATTGCTTCTTCGTTGACCAGATTGACTCAGAAGAAGGTTCCCTTCTAGTAGTCGGATGCTTGTGAGGAGAGCTTTCAAAAGCTCAAGACTCTTTTGACTACAGCCTCCACTTTGGCATTACCCGTGGAGGGTAAGGATTTCTCAATGTATTGTGATGCATTCTGTGTTGGTTTGGGTGCCGTGTGTTGATACCTAATTTTTGACCTCCCGTAATTTATTTTAATCACTCAGAGTCCCCGGAGAATGAATAAAATGAGATGGGCATCTTGAAAGATTTAAATGATTTTTATAAATTGTCCAAGCCAACATATTTCATTCGCTTAAATTGATAAAAGGGATTTTCATGCATCACAAATTTAATTGGAAAATTAGTGAATACTTTTATGATATTTTATGAAAGGTTTGTTAAATTTAAATAATAAAAAAATGGGAGAAAGAGAGAAAGAGGGTTTTCATTTATTTAATTATTTTAAATTATCAAGAAATAAAAATTTTACAAATACTTTATTTCCTTTTAATCCATGAAGTTTGAGTAATTTAAATAATTTAAGTAGCTAACCATTAAACCCTTTAAACTTCTATTTTTTATAAAATTTGCATGATTTGTCAAAATATATGCATAATTGCCCATAAATATTTTAATTAGTCTAATTAATTAATTAAATGATAATTATTGCAAATTGATCCGTTTTATATAAAAAAGAAATCCATGGCCACAATTAAATTAATAAGTTCATGATTTAAATAAATTAGATCAGCCTGTTAATGGTTTTTATTCGAAATAGCCAGTTTGATTTAAATTAAAAAATTTCTAATTAGGACCAAAGGCCATAATTGAAATGATCATGCAAGGTTAATTAATTAAGGCGATTTTAGGCCCATTAACAATTTGGCCGACTTTAAAATCTTTTACTAAAATAATTATGGCCTAATTTTTCCTATAATTAAAACTTCGTCAATTTTAATATTTTTCCTAATTATTTATTTTTTATGAACTATATATATATATATATATATATATATATATATATATATGTATGTATGTATGTATGTATGTATGTATGTATGTATGTATGTATATGTATATATGTATACACTTGGTGTATACATAAACACTTGGGCCCTTTTAATATTTAGAATTTGGACCAGGTCCAGCCCAAGGCTGGGGGGAGACCCGACCCAACTCATTTAAAATTCATTAGAGCGGTATACCCCCATTCTAATTTTTATTTCTTTCTTTTACAAAAAATAACCCCCCCCCCCCTCTCCCCTCGTCTCTCTCTCTCTCTTCCATTTTCGTGTAAAACCTAGCGTCGCCTTAGCGTTACATTGCCTGTCACCGCCAAAAATGGCATGTTTATAGAGCATGACTGACATATACAGCTATTGCATGCTTATTGTGGTGAAAGCATTAATTGTTACACCTGTTTTTGTGTTTCTTTTACCCGAATATGGTAATAAATCTTGGCTTTACTCTTTTTTTCAGATTTGTAGTTAAAATCCTGATTTCTCTTTTACTTTAAGTTATTTTTGTTTATTGTTTCTAGCCTTTTCCTATTGGTTCATGGTTGTTGGGTCAGATCGACCCAAGAAGGGTCGGATCTGACCGCATGTTTGGGATGTTGGTTACTGAATATTTGATTTTGGAAGAGTGTTTATCATACATCACTTGTTGTTAGTTTTGGTCGAACTTTTGGGGTTCTACAAATAGAACCCCACTCTCACAAAAAGGAAGAGGTTGGAAAAAAAAAGGAAAAAATAGTAGAGAGGAAATAGAGAAAAATTTAAAGTGAAGAAGTTGGAAAATTTTGATTTTTCAAAAAGATTCTTAGTAAAATAATTTTTAAAACCTTGACTGAAATAATCAAGTTTTTTCAGGTAAAATATTTGTCTTACTTCATTTTATCTTTTGTGTGGCTGAGTTGTTGAGGTTGGAAGCATAAAGCTCCCCAATTCGTTCTTCTCTTGGTTGCACACACAAAAGGTAAATTTTAATTCATTTTATTTTTGTTATTTAGAATTTTTGCTTAGTGTAGGTGTATTAACATAGTTAGACTGCTCTGGTGGTTTGATGATTGTTAATGTTGGTTCTTAGGGTTAAAGATTGCCCTATTTGATTGTGTGCTTAATTTATGGATCTACTTGAGGCAAGCACAATAGAACTAGTGTTAATGATATGTTGAAACTCATTGTGGAGTAGGCAGTTTGGACTTCTTATTGGTTTGTTTATTCATGTGATTTTAATGTTCCCATGCTTACTATGAAGGGGTGTGTTTGAAGTACTTTGAAAAATCCACTTTTCTTTTCTTTCCTTCTTGAAGTCATGTTACTCTGTGAACCATAATCCTAAGTAGAACCAATGTAGTAAAGTTCAACTTATTTCCCTCTCACCAAATTCTATGTGTTGTTTAAAGGAGATAAGGCAGTTTATAGGTTGGTTTAGAGGAACATGAATAGACTTCCTGTAATGTGTGCTTGTGCTTCTAATTTGAAATCACATCTTTTTACTAATCAGTCATGAACTACCCCCCCCCCCCTCCTCTTTACAACACATATTTTAACTTAATAAATGGGTTTAGATACAACTCCTTGTGTGTTATCTTCTTTTAAAATAAATAAATACTTAGGTGTGAGTTAAACCTATTTGCTGATCCTTTGAAGATATAACAGTAGATTATTTTATTTTTTTTCCTTTCCTTCTCTCTTAAATGATCTTGCTCACATAGAATAGAGTTAAGACAAGATGAATCAATAGTTTGTTTTATTTATCAACTAATATTCAGATAAAAGATAGAATTAGGCTCAGTTTGAATCTGTGGGTTGGTAGACTGTTAATGGCAATACTTGTGATCATGTTTCCATTTAGTGTAGGCTAGATTATGTGCTAATTGTCCATGATTGTAGCAAATTCTAGAACTATTATGATCAAGGTGTTTGAGTGTGAAATTTGTTCTTTCCCCTGGTTTGATCAAGGCTTAGTTTCTTGTTTGAACTTGTCTCTTAAACATATAGAGTCCATAACTTGTCTTGTGTGGTTCATTGTCACAAGTCTTACATCTCTTCCCTAAATGTTCAGAGTTCTGATAAAAAGGGAAAATGAAAAGAAAGGATTAACTCTAGGAATTGTAAGACTACGTCCATTTGAAGATTAATCAGAGTTAATCTAACTAGTAACTAACTAACAAGATGGTTGTCAGTCTGTAACTTGGTTAGTGATCATGTTCGAATTGCAAGGTATAAAATGAAAGGAAAAAGTTATCTAGAGGGAAGTCTATTCTGCTATCTGTGATCTCCTGTTGATTAGTCCTATCCTCATTAGTTGTTTTATCTAACTAGTGAAGTAAACTTATTATGGAAGTGGACTGATATGCCATATTCTTGCATTTGTGTTATGTTTCACTCATGTATAAGTCCTAGTTTAATAGATGATCCTAAGTATTCCCATTTAATAAGTTTTAAGTATTAAAAGAAGAGTGAAATGAAGCAATTTGGTTTTTATTTGTCCAGTCTTAAACAGTTTGGAGACTGAGGCTTTTGTTTTGAGACATGAATTTTGTTTTGCTTTTTTGTGTACATAAGTGAAGGATATAGTGATAATAACTCATGGTCTTTGATTAATCTAGGCTTAAAAGATGGAAACAAGTAGGAAAGATCCTATGAATCTAGTCTGAATAAAAGAAGAGGATAAAAAGGATAGAAAAGAGATAAAAATAGTAATTGAAACCTTAAGGAAATGTTTGGCTTTGAACTGTGAATTGTTCAGTCATTCTTTTGGTATGTGCTAAAGGGTAATAAAAGGGACCATAAGTGTATATGTAGGGGTTGAAAACCACTTGGCTAAATGGGAAGGTCTTTTATAGACATCTTAGGAGAGGATTGAGAAAGGGTCAAGTAATCTTTCTTCCAAAATAAGAGCTTGTCATGGCATTCTTCATAAGCCTAAGGGGTGTAACCTCCTACGTTTTAACATTTGGTGTTTCCTGCCATTTCGTTTAGTTAATTGGATCCTAAAAAATGAGTTTCTTGGGGATTTATTGATTGTTCACTCAGATTAATAACATGGTCTTGCTGTGTCTGCTCTGATATGTCTTAAAGGAGGTGGTTGACTACGTTAGGTGATATATGATAATATGAAGATTGTAGTAAAACTGGAAAAAAGGAAAAGGCTTTTAAAAAAGGCAACACTGTTTTTTTTTAAATGAGGAAAGAAAAGTTCTATGAAGATAACATGATAAGATATAACAGATTCTTTGATATTTGGTTAAGTTGAGTTCATAACTAAGACCTTTATGTGAATTCTGTGTGTAATGATTTGAGTCCAACTTGTGCTTGAAAGATGGTCTGTTTTATCTCTTATTTTAAGTAACATTAGGATCTTAAAAATAAGACAATCCGCGGTTTGTATCCATTTAAGATAGCAGTACAGTCTGAGGGGTATATTTGACCCCTTCTTTGTGATACTTTGGGCTATATGTCATGTTTTCCATTTTAAGATGTGTTTTGAGTTCATTAATCTAAAGTCTAAGCACAAGATAAAACTAAACTTGGTCATATGGGATAGATGTGTTTTCCCCTTTTGTGCAGCATTAGAAATAGCTAAGGATATGTTGTACTTGTCTAGTTTTGAAGAGATGAAAACTAAGAGTAGGCCATTGTCTATGAAAATTTCCAAATCATGTGCATCCATTGTAAAAACCAACTTGCCTCTTTTCTGCAATAGAACAGGATCAGGAGAAAGGTCTAAAAGAATCTCAAACTCTGAACTTAAAAAATGTGAATCTTATGTGCATCCATGGGACTTTTGGTCCTTCTCCTTGATTGAGTTGTGGATGAAAATATAACTGCTGTACCTAAGGTTGTGTCTCACCCTAATTCTGATAGGGCATGATTGGCACTCGACCCTCACTTAGAGCCGAGCGAACCCGCTAGTTCTCATTATACTCATAGTCTTACTGGACTCTTAATCGTGAAATGATGTGCAAAATGAAGGCCTTTCAAAACATTCTTTTCATCTTTCTTAACTCAAGTAAAAATGTTACACCTCGGAAAATTTCCCGATTGGTACGTAAGTAAATGAACTAATGGGGTGTGCGAGGAGTGCGAGTGTATAATGTTTCATGGGAAATGTATGTAAAGGGATGTGGATGATTAGAATGAAAAGTCAAGAAATGAGAAAAATTGAAAGGTGGAAAAACTGCCCAGTGGTCGTATATTGCAAAATACGGACCGTAAAGTGCAATACGGTCCGTAAACTGGCAGTCGTAAACTGCCATGCAAAAGCTTCAGCTTTCTGCCAGTGGTCGTATAGTGCAAATACGGACCGTAAACTGGTATACGGTCCGTAAACTGCCAGGTCGTAAACTGGCATACCAAACTTCAACTTTCTGCCAGCTGAGGAAGAGGTATAATATGACCTGGTGGACGGACCGTAAAGTGATTTACGGCCCATAAACCATGGTCGTAAATCACCATGCATGCAGGCCAAAGTTTCTGGTTCTGCTTAAGCTTAAAAACGACCACGAGGGACGGTCCGTAAACTGAAATACGGACCGTAAACCTCCATGGACGACCACTGTTCACCCAGCACAGACTTTTCAATTCATTAAATATGAGGATCAAGACTTGTCTTATTTCATTTACAACATTACACCACTTCTCTCTAGAACTTCCCTCTACATTTATTTTATGAGTTTTCAAGGATTATAAGTCATCCATAACATTAAGACAAGTAAATCAAGGATAAGGGAATCATCAAGGATCATCCAAGTCAAGAAATCCAAATGGAGAAAAACTAGGGTTTTGCTCAAAGAAGAGTATTATCAACCAAAGCTTGTTCCTACAACTTCTATGGTAAGATTCATGATTTTTACAAGATGTTTGAGGTATTGGAGAATTAAAATACATGGATTGTAGAAAATGTGGTCAACTAGGTCATGAATGATGAATAGTGACATTTTGAGAAATAGTTTGAATTGAGTTATGAATGTTGTTGTGTTGTGATATGAATGTGTTATAAATGGTATTAAGATCATGAACTAAACACTTTAGACGAATGGACGAAGATGGGTGTTATAATCATGAATGTGGGTGAATTAGAGGCAAATTGAGGGATCTAGATAATGTGGTTAATGTGAATGACTAATGGCCATTGTTATGACATTAATGAAGGTATAAACGCTAGCATTGGAAGGGAACGTGCAAGTGTAGAATAGTTCGACGGAAAGGTATGTAAGGCTAACCCTTCTTTCATAAGGCATGGTTCTTGGCCAAATTCCTAAATTCCTCTATATGAGTATGTTGTCTCCACATGGTTGGCATTCCGAGCTCATAAGCTCACGACCCTTGATATGTACTATGATTTTACTATGTTCCTCGCTTGACAAGTAAGTCCATAATGTAGATGTAACGATAGTGATGAGGATAGAAATGATGATGAGAGTAAAATGAGATTAAAGATGCTTACGAGCTATGATGTATGTATATGTGCCTATGAAGGGCTATAATGATACCCCGAGCTTATAACGCCGGGTAGGATATATATATATATATATGTATATGATTATGTATAAAGTATGTATACGATTACGTAACGCGCGCACACCTCTGCAGAGGGTACGGATAACCCTGATGCCTTGGTAGGGCCAGGTATGTATGACCTTGAGCCTTGGTTGGCCAAGTATGTATAAGACACCGATCCCATGAGGTCGGGTATGCTATGTAAATGCTATGTATATGAAATGACTATGTATATAATACGAATATGAATGTGAAAAGACTATGTATAGGAATACGGATAAGGACATGTATACGAATATGAGCACAAGTATGGTACGAGTATTACTATGGGATACGAACGACGATGTATGCAAGTAAGCGACATGATGATGATATTATTGTCTCCCCTCCTATGCTATCTTCATATGATATCTATTATGCTTCTATATTGATGTTGATCATGCTTTACATACTCAGTACATTCTTCGTACTGACGTCCTTTTGTTTGTGGACGCTGCGTCATGCCCGCAGGTGCGCAGGGAGGCAGATTTGATCCTTAACTGCCTATTCGGAGATTTCATAGAGAGCTCCATCTCCTTCGGAGCCATATCTTTTGGGTACTCATTCTTTTGTGTATATAATTATGGGCATAGCGGGGCCCTGTCCCGCTAATGTGATATGTTATACTCTTAGAGGCTCGTAGACAGGTGTGTGTGTGGGTAGATGTGTTTGGCCTTGTCGGCCTATGTTTTGTATATCCTTTTGTCGGCCACGTTGGCCCATGTATATTGATGTGGCATGAATGCCTATGATGATATAAATGTGCGGTTGTCCATATGGGACTAGTTGACGAATGAATGGAAATGCATGTATGATTATGTGGATCACCTAGATGTAAGTATAAGAGTAAGCTAAGAGGGTGCTCGGGTGGGTTAGCACCGGGTGCTCGTCGCGGCCCCGAGTCGGGTCGTGACAAAAAAACTGTAATAGTATGAATCCGTAAAGGAATGCATAATGCTACATCAGCTTGCATAGCTACTTAGAAGGCTAATATACTTTATACATGACTCTATCTGCAAAAGTCTCTAACATAAGACATGATATCAAAACCTAAGTTGGGACAGGACCCCAACATACCCATAATGTGCGTGACTCAGCTCATGAGAACATACTCCGACGCGGTATCACTCCGAACCGAATGGAGTCTACCAATCCATCTAACACCCTGGAACATCCTATAGTCAAACTCCTGGACAACTTTCCTGCAAGACAATATGGGGCTGTGTGGCATGAAACACAGCGCCCCCAGACAAAGGGATGTCAGTACGGATAATGTACTGAGTATGTAAAGCATAATCAATAGCATAACGAAAGCATATGAAATAACATAGTATGGACGAGTTATAAAATGAGAGAGAGCTAGGTATACCTCTAACGATCCTCGTTATACTTACTTATCCTCTTTCTACTAGGAAACTTCCTTTTCATACATTTGAATACATAGTAGTATCATACCCGACTATCTAAGTTCGGTGTCTTACGTACGCAGCCATAATAAAGTTGGGTGTTATACGTACCTGGCCCTACCAAGGCTTAGTATTATCTGTACCTAGCCCCACCAAGGCTCAGTGTTATCCGTACCTGGCCCTACCAAGGCTCAGTGTTATACGTACCCAACTACAGTGGTGTGTGCGTAATAGATATCATACTCGGCCACATAGGCTCGGTGTCACAATATAGTATTCAAACATTTATAACATACATATGTATCCGAGAGAAACATTTCGACACTATCGGGGTGACACAAAGTCTATAACTCCCGATTTCTATTATTGAATCGCCATCATCTTTATCGTCATCACTATTATCATTGTCATCATTATCATCATCACTATTATCGTCGTCATCATTATCATCATCACTATTATCATTATCATTATCACTATTATCGTCGTCATCATTATCATTATCATTATCATCATCAGTATTAGGAGCTTCTGCCAAAGTATCTCAAGAATATTGTAATTTATGAACTCCTAGCGACTCTAAGATTTGGGCATTTTGAATATCTTAGATGGCATATCTGGAATTGACCTCATCATCATAATCGTTATTGTTATCATCACAAGAAACGTTGTCAACAATATCAAGAGAATCTCGAGGGTCACGAGCTTATAGCCTTTATAAGAATAGGAATAGCGTGAACGTCTCGTATAGACGCAAAATGATGGAAACATGCCTTTAGAAAGAAGGGTTAGCCTTACATACCTTTTTGTCTCTTTAACCTTCTCAATTTAAAGCTTCCTTCCGATGTTCACGATTCTACATTCAAGAGAATTCGTACTAAGATTAGACATTCGGAGCATACTTAAGCTTAGGCTAAAGCTAACGAAAATTGGGCAGCATTTCCTTTGTTTATAAAACTTTCCCCATATCATATATCAACTCCAAAACGTCTATAATAACATTCACGATATTATAACCAACAATCTTCATTCACCCACATTACCCACATTTCCAAATTTCACTTCAATTCATCCATAACCATGGTCATAGTTCACTATTATATTTACTCACATATAATTCTTATCCCGTGTCCTTAATATCATTTATAACATCATCGTAATCACAACATAACAAGAATTGTGACTCATTTCAAGCTACTACTCAAAATCTCACTATTCTCACATTCATGACACATTTGGAATGATCATAAAACTTACCTTAGATAGTGTAGAAATGAGCTTTGAGTGGAAATACTTCACTTGATCCAAAACCCTAGTTCACTTTCAATGGAATTTCTTGACTTGGATGAACCCTAATGAGTTTCTTACACTTGATTTACTTGGTTTGAGGAAGTTGATCATGAATTTCTCTTAATTTCTTGTGGAAGAAGTTTGGAGAGCTTTCTAGAGGGTTCTTGAGGTGTGGAGTGAGAAAATGAAATGAAATAAAATAATGAACTTGGGTCCTCCTTATATCAACTTAAAATATGTCCCGACACGAACATACGGACTAATATACGGTCCATATCTTTTTTATGGACCGTATGTCTGGCCGTATCTTTGGTCCAGTGAGGGGTGCTAATCTGGGATGATTATACGGCCAAACATACGGCCAGTATAATTTATACGGCCAATATGTTGGGCCGTATAATGCCCAGTCCTTTCGAACTCATTCTCGTCGACTCGGTTGATCTCCAATCCTTATGGAACCTTCTTAGCACTTGTTTAACTCTTCATTAGCAATCTAAAGGATGTTATAACTCTTCTTCTAAGACATCATTAGTCCGGTACTTTGGAAAATCTCTCCGAAACACATAGTATACATCGCCTTTCTCCATGAACTTTCTTCTCTTGCTTCAAACATCTTTGGAATCTTAATTAGAATCATTAAATGCTATTTCTTACTTATTGAAACATCGTATACTCCGTGCCCTTCATTAGTCTATTCACTGTGCATCAATGAATAATTTTCCGAGGTGTAACAGGTTGTGTCCTCTACATAGAACAATCAATACTTGCAAATTCTTTGGCATTTTACCACAATTGATCCTGGCTTGGATTTAATTTTACTTAAAACTTAAACTGGATTCTGCTGAGAAGTAATACAGAACCATACTAGTAGATGGCTATTTCATTTAAAAGAACTTTGTTTTTCACCTATTTGGATTTTCCATATCATATCTGTTAGGATTTCAGTTTGGTTCCTTCTGTTCACTCCCTGTATTCTCTAGGAGGATCACTTAGACTTTAGAATATCATTCCTAAAAACATACAAGAACCTTTACTTGGGCTGTGCATAAGACATCTAGGATCATTTGAGGATTTTGTCTAAACAACTCTATATATACTCCATGAATGCCAAATCTGTTGTGATTGTACCATGTCTAGAAGCTGGTTTTCCTTATCCTTGTGTGTCTTTATACTTTGCCACATCTACTTGATTCAGTAATGTCAAGGACCGTATTATTCCTACATAAATTCCTGTGTTGTGATTACTTGGTTTAAGTTTACTCTTGGCCATACTGTAGCTATGCAGAATGCTTTTTTTTTCCATGTTTAAGTCATACTTGATGTCTTGGCCTTGGTTCATGAGATTAATATACCTGCTGAATCTATTCCCCTCTTCTCTCCTTGTTCTCATCTGATTCTAGTTGACTTATAATTGTTCTATATACATGTATATTGGACCTAGCCTATTTATTCTGAGCCATGTGTTTGTATGTGGATATGTGTCTTCCATGGTTGTTGATGGCTGAGAGGCAGTTTAGGTGAAACAGGGGTCTAGTTTGAGCCTTCCTTTGGTGACAAGCCATACCGGAGGTTCATGAACCCTGTTGGAACTTGTGCAGCATCAGGAATAAGTAGGAGAGGGGTAATGACTTGGCCTTCCCACCACCTAGGTTTGGGGTTTGAGTTTAAGGACATGCAAAACACATATGCATAACATATGGGCTTATGAATAAATAGGATATGTTGCCTATTCATGTGTATATTTATGTATAGAATAGGACTTGTAAATGAATAGTGCAATGTGTATATATGTGTGTATAGTATATGTATGATAGGAACAGTAAAATATAAACTAATAGGGGTTTTTTGTTTCTTTCCCCTCTCCGCTGCATGACCACATTGGCCAAGGTCCAGCCACCCTATTGGGTCAAAAGCCCAATAGGGAAAATTCTTTCAAGTGTCATTGAGTCTAAAAGAGAAGAAAGGGAAGCTAATATATTCAAGGCCCAATCATGGGTAAAAATGACACGAAGGCACAACCATGGGTGAAAATGGTTGTGGTTTGGTACACCCCAATTTACTTTCCTCGTTATATTTATGCCTTCCCTATTTGCTTAATTTGCTTTCTTGTATTGTACTCATTATTTGTAAAACCCACAAACATTATTGGAATCATTTATATTGCGTATTAGGCATCTTAGGCAAAATGGTGCATATGCCGTTTAGATTGACTTTAGCTCCATAGAAATTCTTTTTGAAAGATCTGGAAAAATATGTACTGATTTTGATTAAATAAAAATGGAAGGCAACTGCGCCTGTTCTAATAAATAAACAAACTACAGAGGTTTTTTTTTTGGAAAGGCAAGATAGTGTTATCATATCAAGAGGATGAGTAAAATTGGACAAATAAATCCTTTTCAATCATTGAAATACATTTTCTAGGTTTTCAAGTTGATAAAAAGTGATATTTTGGGCTAGAGCCCACCTGAGTCTTTTCTTAAAGAAAACCAAATGTTTCAAAAAATATTTTTGGGCCAGAGCCCATTAGGTTTGGTATTTTGAAAACAAAATGACATAAGCTATTTTTGGGCTAAGACCTCCATTTGACTATTTTTAAATCTGTAGATAAGAAAACATGGTTGAGGCCCATGTTTAATAGCTAAAACAAGGCATCTTTTGGACTAGAACCCATGCATTTTTATCTTTAAAAAGAAAGCAATAACGAATATCTTTCTTTTGGTTACAGCTCATCTGATTATTTTAAACTCTTGGTTGGAAAAATTCTGGGCTAAAGCCCATGTTTTAAACAAATGAAATAAAGTGTTTTGGGCCAAAAAACGAAATGGATTTCAAAAGCTAAATTTTGCCTTAAAAAAATCTAAGATTTTGGTCCAAATAAAACATGCATATAACGGGTACATTTTTTAAAGGGAACATATGGAAAAGTTATTAGACCATAAATATAAATCACTTTTCTAAAAGACAAAACGTGCATATATAAAGAATCCCTTTCTTGAAAAAATCAAACGGTCCAATTTTATGCCTAATTAAAAAATTATTAGGTAAGGATGTTCTGGAAATATATTAAATGAATTGACCCACGTGTGAGTAAAAGCATGAATAAAACATATTCACCCAAATCATTAAAAAAAACTTTCTATCTTTTTCTGTAGAAAAACTACTATCCTTATATATAAAAGGAACGAATTATACCCGGATATCATAAATCCGAATCTAAATACCCTATATGTAAGGGGAATATATTCAATTCTTTTCAAAAAATTATATGCAACATGATAGGCTTTTGCGGGAAATAAACATTAAATAAATGGTTCATGCAAATACTTGCACATTGGAATTCGAAGGTCAACCGTATAGTATGGATCCTCAATACTACGGTGCCTAACACCTTCCCTAGGGGATCACCTGAACCCTTATCTAGAACATTGGATTAAGAAGGATTTTTCACGGCGTATGAATAAACCCTTCAAAACTGGTTTTCCTAATTTCCTAAAAATTAGGTGGCGACTTTTTAAAATCAAAGTCCGAAAGAGCACCAACAATTACGAAGTAGCTTTTTCGGGCGCTAACCCTACCCTCGAAAATGAGAACTGTTACAGATGGCGACTCTGCTGGGGATTTAAAGGTTCTAACCATACGGATTCCAATATAATGTGGTATATTTTTTTTAACTGTTTATGTGTTTACTTTCCTACAATTATCAATTGTTATTGCATACATATCACAACTCCACCACTCCTGACATTTATTTTACATTTTGTTCCATAGGAGACTTCACAGAGTACGCGGTCATACCTTCACTATAAAATCAAAACACTTCTTTTGGAACTGTTATGAGGCGGGATTGGTTCGTGGTAGTCCAACAGCCCTAACGGTTCAGCCCCAATTGTTCGCTCGGGTTCCCGGTCTTTTGTGAAAAACCCACTCTAGTAAAACTAGGATAGAGCTAAGCCAAATCCCTACTGAACTAAAGCATTCATACCTAGACAAGCTTGGGGTATCTCAGACCTACCTAAAGCTCATTAAGAGAGACCACCTTGTGTTCGGATGGTCTATGACCCGAAGAACACCACATTTCATTTATGTGCTGTGTGGAAGCATGTTTAGTGCCTATGTGATGAACCATTGATCATGTGGGGATGGGGGAATCCTAACGGTGTTCTGTTTTGTAGATGGAAGGCCGCATCCGTTTTGACATAATCATCGAGGCTCCGAATTTATTGAGGGTTTGGTGGGCATAGTTAGGTGATACTCACAAAAAGACAATTAGCTACTGTCTAGGTCACCTACTGGCTATCATGACAATGAAGGGTCATCCAAGACTAATAGAGGTGTTAGCCAGACATTGGGACGATAAGGAGCTGTTGTTCCGCTTCGGGAAAATTGAGATGACTCCTACATTGGAGGAGATTAGGGATGCCATAGACAACAATGGAACCTGTCTAAGGAGATGACACAAGCAAGATCACCACCTGTTATTTCCACAAAGGCCTACTGTTGGCCAAATCATGAAGTTTCTTTCATTGACTGAGGTACCCTGGGTGCAAGGACCCACTGTAGCCTTTAGAGATCTGTATCGGAGATTCGGAGATGTCACTGGATTTACTCTGTATCAGAGATAGTTCAAGAGTAGAGAAGAGTGGGAAGCTATTAGACCCTTGGCGTTCACCATAGCCTTGCTAGGCATTATGGTGTTCCCAAAGGGAGAATTAATGGGCATAGACACCCGAGTGATCTACTTAGCCGATGCTATTTTCTATGGTATAACCAAGGACCAGGAAACAAGTTACTTTGACTTAGCACCTATCCCTTTGGAAGAAATTTTTCAAGTTTTGGACAAATGCCGGAACGGCTTCCAATACTTCCAAAGATGTAGCACGTTGTTACAATGGTGGATTATCAAACACGTTAACATGGCTAAGAAAGTCCAGTATCTGAGCAATCACAACAGGTTAGACCGTCTGACAAATTATTACCCGAACCTTAGTTACATGTCCAAAAAGGCAGGGGCCTGCTTCTTTGAGGAATTGACTGAAGATAGGGTCCAGTGGATGTTTCCTGACTTTATATCAGAGAATGTGGTGGTTCGAGGTAAGAATTGTCCTTTTGTGCCATTAGCCAGTATTCGAGGAATCCGCCCTTATTATCCATCTTGGGTTCTGAGGAAATTTGGTAGAAGGGAAGTGATACCTCAGGTAAGAAATCCTGAGCAGTTCATCCTTAAGCACACAAGGTAGAACATCAAGAACACTAGGGTGATCCTCAGAGAATGGAATGGCCCCGCGTGTGGGGGCCAGATACTTTAGCTCCAGACAGGTTCGAGCCAGGGTGTGACTCGGGGTATCATAAATGGCTACAGGGGAACTTGGCCCGTGCATCCATCCCAAGGCCCGCACCTCTTCATGATGCTCAAGAAGAGGAGCGTCTGAAGAAATGTCTGGAAAGCACGGATGAGCACTTAGCCCAGATTTTAGAAGAAATAGATCTGATAATAGTCAGGATGGAAATGTACCAAGAACGACTTCGGATTCAGACCACCCTTCGGAGGGTGAAAAAGGCCAAGACAAGCCAGGCCTCGACATCAGCCGCTGAAGAAGAACCCTGCTAATTTATTGCTTTACATGGAGCCCCTTGTCAGCTTCATCATCTTTGTAATCCCTTCAGGGAAGATATTTTTATTACTATTTTATTAACTAATGATGATATTTCGGGGCAATGGTTCACTTTCACAAATGGCACTTACATGCTTCAATCGTTTAGGAGAGCCTTAACTCAAAAAGGTTTTTAGGAATGCGAATAGTATAAATATCTGCTAAACTATATGAATTCTTGCTACGTGCTTCACATGCCTAGTTGCTCTGTGTGTTGTCATATATTAAGGCTTGAATACATTTGATCCGATGATCTAAAACTATATACCAAAAGAAAAACCAAAAGCTTAAAACTTAACCAAATTTATCTCCATAAAAGGTTGACTTACAATGGCAAACCAAGGAGAACAAGAGACGCGGACTATGGGAGAGAAACCGGAAATGGTAAGAGAAGCACCTCCATGAAATAGGGAGGAAAATTGAGGAACTGGACCGACTGCTAGAGATGGTGGGGAACCCGCCAGAGGGCATACCCCAAGAACAATACTACGGGAACGTCCCAGAAAGAGTAAGGGATTTGGTGCTGAATTATATACCTTTAGAGAGGAGGCCCATGACTCATTGATAAGGGACTTCGAGAAGAATGAATGAAAGCCAAGGAGCTAGCTCAGACCATTGGGCTATAGAATCAGACCTGCAAGAGGAGTCGGAGCCTGAATAGGAAGCCTCTGAACCCATCGAGGAGGAAGAACCAGAAGAGGGAGAGCCTCAGAACATGGAGGAAGAGAAAGTAGAGCCTATTGACATAGAGGCTGAGGGGAGGAAGAAGCATTTGAGATATTTTCTGAGTTTGCAGAGGAGAAGAATGATGCCAATGAAGAATCTGATTATTATGCCCCGACCAACGAGGGATTTGACTTCTATGCACCCTTACCCATGCTGGTACCTGCAACCTCCACTATAGCATTTGAGAATATTGTAAGGGTAGGCCCTTTTGAACCTACTTGGTAGGGAATAGCCTTCAAAGCCCATTCCTCCCCATTTAGAGTGGCTCCACGGTCTGTCACCTGTAAGGAGGTATATGAAAGAATGTTTGTCGCAAGAGTGCCTTGCACCACTAAGGCCAGGTTGCTGCCACTCGAGTTGGTGTATGCAAACAAAAGGTTCCTGTTCCACAACAAATGGCTAGTGAGGAGAAGAATTTGTAGCCTTATTGATGATAGGATCATTGAAACTTTATGGGGGACACACAACTTACTAGTTCATGACCTTATTATCCCTAGAGATGGATTTACTGATAGTACTCAGATCTGGCGATACGATTTCACGATCTTTCTGGAATCATGCGCCCGTATATTCTCAACTCTGGCTAGTCTAAGAAAGATTAAACCCGTGGAACCTGCCCACAATCCCGTGCCATTAAGGCTTAATCATAATAAGTTTTTCCTATATCAAATAGGGGCTATGGGGCACGACATAGAAGAACGCCACGCATTCAAGCTCGAACTTGAACACAGGATCAGTATAGGAGAGGTCTTGGTCATTTTATCACCACAGTACTGATAAGGAAGGAGAACGAGAGATAGCGGGTTCGTAAGGACAGCGACTCGCGAACTGTATTTTTGGGTAGATAATAGGTGTCTGATGTGCCGAGAATTTGGGCACATCTAATGCTTTTTAACTCTAAGTTTCACTTGTTTTCGAGCAAGTTTGTGTTAGTTTGATGTGTTTTGTGTGCTGTGTAGGTATCTTGAAGTTAGAATGCTCGGAAAGCGAAAAAACGAGGAAAATAGGCAATCTGTTCTGATAAGCATAAGGACGGACCGTCAACATGCTCGACGGTCCGTCGAGTTTCCTCGTCGATAAGTTCCTGCGAAGTGACAATTCATCAGATCACCATCAGATCGTCGAATTGCACCGTCGACACTATGGACGGTCCATCGAAGTGCTTCGACGATGGAGTTCCTGCAGAGTGATAAAAGAATACTCAGATCGTCGATATAGTCGTCGAGCATGTCGACGACCATCGAAGTGCAAGCCGAGTTGGAACAGGTCTGGGATTGATTATTCCGAGTTTGACTTGTATAAATACCTATTTAGGTTTTATTTTTCAGACATCTGGAGTTTTAGACTTGTAGTAATTACTTTTGAGTTGTTATTGCTTTTGAAAATTTCCAAAAAATTACATTCATTACTTTCAAGTTTTATTCGTAAATTCAATACAATACTACAATTATGCAATATTCAATCTTTTATTGTTTTCTTGTTGCCATGAGTAGCTAAACACCTTTACTAAGGTTGTGAACCCAAGGATGGGTGTGTTGTGATTGGGGATCGTGAAAGATATATGCATAATGGATTGTTAGGGTTTATTTGTTCTTCGTTTTCATCATATAGTTAGTAGTTGCAAACATTAGCTAACGCCATAACCCTTAGTTTATTTGGGAAAATAGCTAGGGTTAGGTAAGAACAAATAACAAGAACTCAGGGCTTTAAACCTTGTTTAATAAATTCACTTAGGAATAAGAGGAATTTACTTGACACAATTAACCGTTCTTCATGCATACTTTCTTATCTTTGGAAAAAGCATAGAATGAGATAATATTTTCTTATTGGGAAATAGTTCAGATTCACATAGAGGTTAAGTGCATCCATACAAACAGTCCATTGGAAGTATATCAAGATTGATAACCATGATCATACAATTTATCTAACGGGGAAACAACCTTTGTTCTTTTTACTCATATATTTTCAACTTTAAATTTCTAGTCACTTTAAATTAGTCCACAAGCCAAATCAACTATAAAACCCATTTCTGGAATACACCAGGACCGTAAGATTAGTATAATACTTGTTTAATAAAATTTTCACACCATATTCTCTGTGGGATTCGACCCCAACCTCGTTAGGTTACTATATTTGACAATGTCCGCATTATATGATTAATAGGTATAATTTGAGCGTATCAAATTTTGGCGCCGTTGCCAGGGAATACGGTTTTGAAATTGCTAAATAGTGGTTACTATTCTTAAAGTCTTTGTCATATTCCAACACACCTTGTTTGCTACCATGTAAACCAGGTGATCATGGCCAACAACGAACTTCTAATCGAAAATATTTTTGCTGATGAACCAGAAGCAGATGAAGACTTTGCATCTGAAATCATTCATCCGAGGTTGACTGCTACTACTATCAAGTTTGATAATTTCAGTCGATGATGACCCTCACCAACACATAACGAACTTTCTGGATATGTGCTCTCAGCATATCCAGCGGGGTGTGACTCAAGAAGCAGTTCGGCTGAAACTCTTCAAATATTCGTTAGCCGGAGAAGCAAGAAAATGGTTCACAAAGCTACCCCGAAACTCTATTGCTACATGGGAAGAGAATGGTAGAGTGTTTCTTAGAAAGTGGTATCCTCCGAGTAAAAGAACTGAAATTCATGATCAGATTTACGAGTTCAAACAACGTAATGGGGAACAACTTTTTGAAGCTTGGGAGAGGTGCAAAGAATATTTGGATAGGAGTCAAAACCATAGCTTTCCAGATCCGATTTTGAAGGAGAAGTTCTATAGAGGGTTGGATCCTATGACCCAAGCGATTGCCAATAATGCTGCCAGCGATTGTTTTATGAATAAGTCCGATGCTACTATAACTGATATACTTGATCGATTGACTACACACAGCCAAGCATGGTATTCAAGTAATTCTGATGGGCTATTACTTGGAACACCGTTGATTCAAAATATTTTGAAAGATAGCCAGGAAACGTAGCAGACGTTGGCACAATTGGCCACTAGTCTCTCTCTACTGACAAAGAGGCTTGATGAGAGAGAAACGAAGAAGGTGAACGTTTGTGAAGATATCTCAGGCATGCCGCCTGGTATGTACCAAGTCCCAGGGGTCCGTATCAAGAGGGCCCCCTCCGCAAGTTGAGAATGTTCAGTATGCAGATTACATAGCGAAGGGGGATATTCCTGGGCCAATTCAGAGATACTGGCAACCCTAACAAGGGCAGGAGTCATACAATCAAGGGAAATATAACAACAACCAAGGGAACTACAACAACAACTATGGTGGACCGAACCAAGGGAGATACAACAACAATAACGAAAATTTTGGGAACAGAAGTTCCAACCCTTATATTCCACCAAAATGGCAATCTAATGATCAAGGTAGTTCGATGTTGGAGTCAATCCTTGAAAAAGTGTTGGCAAGTCAGACAAACACTAAAAAGACATTATCTGGGCTATTAGAGATGGTGGTCTCTCATTCAGCAACTATTCAGAATCTTGAACAGCAGATCTGTGATCTTTCTAGAGAATAGCATCTTGCTAGAAAAAGAGGGCTTCCTCGTGATACTATTCCAAACCCGAAGAATGGTGGGGGAGTGGAACGCACTTTTGCTATTAGTACGAGAAGTGGTAAAATACTTCAAGGTGCTGACAAGAAGGTGGTTGATCTAAACCCGATTATTGAGGAAGAAGAGGTGCATTTAGATGTGCCTATAATTGATGAGGAAGTCCATGGTGAAGAAAAACTTACGGATATTCCAGAAGTCGCTGCTAATACAGGGAAACACATGATAAAAGGGGCTCTTCGCCTTTTGACTCAGATGTACAAAGAAAAGCCTCCCTTTACTCATAGGTTGGCAAAGAAGAATGATGATGCTAAGTGTCAGAAGTTCTATGATCAGTTGAAGCAGTTAACAGTGAATTTTCCATTCTTAGATACTGTCAAAGAGATGCCCGGATTTCCTAAGTTTGTGAAAGACCTGCTTACAAAGAAAAGGTCTGTTCAACATGAGACCGTCAATTTAACTCATCGTGTGAGTTCAATTATTGTTTCCACCACAGTTTAGAAGAATGGAGACCCAGCGGCGTTCACTATTCCATGCAATATTGGGCTTCATGCATTCGCCCATGCTCTGTGTGATAATGGGGCGAGTATTAACTTGATGCCCCTTGCTATTTTCCAACAATCTGGGTTGGGTACTCCTAGACCGACTTCTATGCGATTACAGATGGCAGAGAGATCTATCAAGAAGCCAATTGGGGTTATAGATGACGTGTTGGTGCAAGTGGGTAAGTTCATGTTGCCTGCTGATTTGGTGATTCTGGATTGTGCAGTGGATAGAGATATTCCCATTATCTTGGGAAGACTATTCCTTGCTACGGGAAGATCGCTTATGGACTCTGAAAAGAATGAAATAAAGTTCCGAGTGAATGACGAAGAAGTGACTTTCCAAGCAAGTAAGGGGATAAAGTTTCCAAGCGCTTATGAGAGTATCTTGGTTATTGATTCGTTTGATGGGGTTGCTGACCCTGTCGAACATAAAATGGAAGAAGAAAGTCTGGGAGAAGCTCTCACTGTAGTTCTGATAAATTTTGATGCTTGTCATATGAAGGGCTACGTGGAAACTATAAACACGCTTGAGGGTCCAGGTTCCTACACTTACCACCCAAGAAAGCTTGATCTTGACCTTAAAAATAGAACTACTCCACCAGCTAAGCCTTCTAGTGTTGAGCCTCCAAAGCTTGAGCTTAAGCAGCTCCCAGCACACTTGAGGTATGAGTTCCTTGGTCCGAACAAGACATTGCCAGTAATTATTTCAGCATCATTGACTGAGGAACAAATTGAGCGTTTAGTGGAGATTTTGCGCGAGTACAGACGTGCTATTAGTTGGACCATAGCAGACATTCGGGGTATTCCTTCGGGTAATTGTGATCATAAAATTCAGCTAGAGGGGGACAGCAAACCGAGCATTGAGCATTCGCGGAGATTGAACCAGAACATGCAAGAGGTCATGAAAAAGCAAATCATAAAGTGGTTAGATGCTGGGGTAGTTTATCCAATTGCAGACAGCAAGTGGGTGAGTCCTGTTCAATGTGTACCAAAGAAAGGAGGCATCACTGTGGTGCCTAATGTAAATAATGAGCTGATTCCCACTCGTACAGTAACTGGATGGCGTGTCTGCATGGACTATAGGAAGTTAAATACTGCCACTTGCAAATACCATTTTCCCATGCCTTTCATTGATCAAATGCTGGATAGGCTGGCTGGGAGGTCTTACTATTGCTTCTTAGATGGATACTCGGGCTATAATCCGATCAACATCTCCCTAGAAGACAAAGATAAGACGACGCTTACTTGTCCTTATAGGAGGTTTGCATTTAGCCGAATGCCCTTTGGGTTGTGTAATGCACCAGCCACTTTTCGGAGGTGCATGATGTTGATCTTTTCTGACATGGTAGAGGACTTCTTGGAGGTATTTATGGATGATTTCTCTATTATTGGTGACTCATTTGATGATTGTCTTGACCATCTGCGTAAAGTGCTGAAAATATGTAAGGAGACAAATCTTGTGCTAAATTTGGAGAAGTGCCGCTTTATGGTAAAGGAAGGGGTCGCCCTCGGTCATAAAATCTCTGAAAAAGGAATTGAGGTTGATCAAGCGAAGATAGATGTGATTGCGAAAATTTCTCCACCCATCTTAGTCAAAGGTTTCTGAAGTTTCTTAGGACATGCTAGATTCTGTAGGCGCTTCATCAAGGATTTCTCCAAGATTTCTAACCTGATGTGCAAGCTTCTTGAAAAATAGGCTAAGTTTGTATTTGATGACTAGTGCCAAAAGGCGTTGTATGAATTAAAGGAGCGCCTCACTACTGCTCCTATGATTGTTATTCCGGATTGGTCCTTACCTTTTGAGCTGATGTGAGATGCTGGTGGTCTTGCGATAGGTACTATGCTTGGCCAGATCCATAATAAAATTATGCACCCGATCTACTATGCTAGTAGGACACTTAATGCGGCGCAGATGAACTACACGGTGACCGAGCAAGAACTGCTTGCAATAGTATATACTTTTGAAAAGTTTTGGTCTTATTTGTTGGGGTCTAAGTTTGTGGTGTACACTGGCCATGCTACACTGAGGTATTTGATGGCAAAGAAGAAAGCTAAACTGCGACTGATTCGTTGGGTCCTTTTGTTACAAGAGTTTGATTTAGAAGTAAAAGATCAAAAAGGATCCGAAAATCAGGTCGCAGATCATCTCTCTAGGCTTGAAGAAACTAGGTTGCCAGCAAAAGAACTTGATATTGAAGATGCATTTCCAGATGAGCAAGTTTTGGCGGTGTCTATGCAGGTGTCACCTTGGTTTGCCAATTTTGCTAACTACTTGGTAACTGGTAGCATTTCCGACGAGATAAAATCGTATCAGAAAAAGAAGTTTTTGCGGGATGTTCGTCAGTACTATTGGGATGAACCATTGTCACGACCCAGCTAGGGGCCGCGACGGGTACCCGGAGCTAACCACCGAGCACTGCTAGTTCTTCTTCTAACCTTACTCATTTAATGCTCTTTTATCAATTTCATAATCAAATCATGAGAAAATCATCTTCCATTTGAAAACATAAATACTTTCATATACATATGCCTCTCGGCCATCAAAATAATATATATATATATATATATATATATATATATATACACACATAGCAGCAATCTTGTGAGACTATCTAACCCACACTGCGTATCTACGAGCCTCTACTGGAGTGCTAAACATAAGGACGAGACAAGACCCCGTCATGCCCAAAATACATATAAAAATGTACACAAAAGAATCATCAAGCACCTCCGGAACAAAGGAGTGCTTTCAATCAGCTAACAGCTATTACGAATCTGGGTCAAGCTCTCCTCCCTGTCTCCCTGTGGGCATGAACACAGCGCCCAAAGAAAACGGACGTCAGTCTGAACATTGTACTAAGTATGAGAGGCATAAACAATGAAATAAGACAATGCTACAAAGGAAATATCAATGTGAAACATTTGTATCTGACTGTCCAATATAAAAGAAGTAATGCGTACTGTCTTACTCATACTCATCATCATATCATATATGCATAAATGTATAAGTTGCCTGCCCATATAGGTACGGTGTGATAATGTATAAACTGCCCGTCCATATCAGATCGGTGTGATAATCACAACATTAGCCTGCGTCCAGGCCTCCCGCATCCGGGGTATCATCTCATACCGCCCACTAGTGGTGTCTGCCCATGCCGTCTGGCCATGGTGTATAGCTGCCTGCCTTAGCGGTGACTGCCCGGCCATATAGGCGCGGTGTTATATCATCATCATACATGCTCATCCTAGTATGCTTATCATAATATACTTATCATAATGTGTTTATCCTAGTACATGCATAGAGCTCAAGAACAACTCCACTTTATCGGGGTGACGTAAGGTCGTGATCCCTCGATTTCATTATGGAGCATTCTTTGACATTCTGCCTCACCTTGAAGGAACTAACATATAAGGTGAGTGTGAGCAACCAATAACATTATTAAAATTATAGGATCTCTAACATATCTCTCATCTTGTATAGCTATTCATGGATATAGACATGTAGCTTTCCGGAATGTAGGCACTCATGAAAAAAATAAGAAGTCATTCTTTAGGATTCATGCCATTAGAAAGAAAGGACTAGCCTCACATACCTTTGACGTTTAACCAAGCTATCACTTGCTTGTTCTCCTTCGATATCACGTTTCGACCTTCAAGAGAGAATTCGCGCTAACGTTAGTTAATCGTCTATACGAACGCGCTACCATTCTAGGGAAACATTGGGCAGCATTTCCTTTGTTTATACTATTTTTCTCATATTCTACAACAACTCCCAAATGCTCATATCACATTCACAATATGATAAACAACACTCATCATTCATTTACAATATCCGTATTTCACAAATTGGTCTTCAATTTCTCCATAATCATGGCCATGGTTCATTGTTGCATTTTCTCACATAGGATACTTATTCCATGTTCTAAATGTCACTCATAACATTTTTATAATCACAAATTATCAATGATCACGGCTCAATTCAAACCTTTACTCAACAATGCTACTATTCACACTTTCATGACCCATTTCTTACATCCTTTTATAATCTAAGTGTTTCAACTCTTCCATACCCTAAATAACCTGTAAACGCCATAAAACGTACCTTAGATGTTGTAGAAACAAGCCTTGAGTGGTATTACTCTTCTTGCACCAAAACCCTAGTTTGCTTCTCTTGAAATTTCTTAACTTGGATCAACTTTGATGAGTTCCACACACTTGATTCACTTGGATTCTTGATATTGATCTTTGATTTCCTTTGTTTTCTTGTAGATGAAGAGTGGAGAGTATTCTAGAGGTTTCTAGAGAGAAGTATCGTGGAAATGAAGTTAATTAACGAGCTTGGGTCTCCTTTTTAATGACTTAAAATCTGATACGAAATGAACAGTAGTTGAAGTGCACAGTGGTCGTAAACCCAGTTTATGGTCCGTATTCTAGTTTACGGTCTGTATTACAGTTTACGGCCCGTATTCTGTGGACGTATTAAAGCATAACAGAACCAGAAAGTCAGGCTAAGGACATGGTGGTTTACGACTCAGTTTACGGGTTGTATTTCAGTTTACGGTCCGTATTTCAAGTCATTTTTAACCATTCAAGTCTTTGGTAGAAAGTTGAAGTTTTGTAAGTTGAAATACGACATGGTAGTTTACGGGCCGTATACCACTTTACGGTTTGTATTTCATTTTACGATCGACTGGGCCAAAGTGCAAATCTACAACTTTCACGTCTTCAAAACCTATGATTAGTCATTGTGGAGCATAACCTATCTCTTATTCGCATTGCCTTTGAAATCTTACTTAGGGTCGTCAAACGTCATTCCCTTCTGATTAAAACATCATATACTCGTATTCTTCGTTAGTCTATTCATTGTATGGTCACAGGAAAATTTTCGAGGTGTAACAACCATACTTATTCATAACTTGCGCTGATAACATTATTCGGCGTTGTGTCCCAGAGAGTGAGGTATTAGAGATTATGAAGGCTTGCCACGACTCTCCAGTTGGGGGACATCATAGTGGTACGAGGACTGCTGCAAAGGTCCTCGAATGTGGTTATTATTGTCCTACTCTCTTTCATGATGCTAATCTGATGGTGCGTTCTTGTGATCAGTGCCAAAGGCATGGGAATATTGGTAGGAGGCAAGAGATGCCTATGAACTTTGTAATGGAAGTTGAAGTGTTTGATGTTTGGGGAATTGATTCTATGGGTCCCTTTGTAAGCTCTTGTGGCATGAAATACATCTTGGTGGCTGTTGATTATGTCTCCAAATGGGTAGAAGCGATGGCTTTACCTAATAGTGAAGCCAAGAGTGTCATGGGATTCTTGAAAAAGAACATATTTACTCGTTTTGGTACCCCAAGGGCAATAATCACTAATGGTGGTTCTCACTTTTGCAATAAAGCCTTTGCAGGATTGATGGAGAAGTATGGAGTCAAACATAGGGTGGTAACCCCGTATCATCCTCAGACAAGCGGGCAAGTTGAAGTCTCTAATCGGGAGATAAAGAATATTTTAGCAAAGATGGTGAATGCAGATAAAACTGATTGGGCCTGCAAGCTTGATGATGCTCTATGGGCTTACCGGACTGCCTTCAATACTCCGATTGGGACTTCACCCTTAAAGCTAGTTTTTGGGAAGGCATGTCACCTGCCAGTTGAACTTGAACATACGGCCATGTGGGCCTTGAAGAAATTGAACATGAATTAGGAAGAAGCGACCAAACTCAGGTTGTTTCAGCTCAATGAGATGGATGAGTTTCGCTATTAGGCATGTGAAAGTGCAGCACTATACAAAGAGAGGATGAAGCAATATCATGACAAGAAAATCCTGAAGCGGGAATTCTACAAGGGTGACCTCGTCTTGCTGGGCAAATTGAAATCACGGTGGTCAGGTCCCTTTGAAGTGGTAAGTGTCTCATCCCATTGAGCTATTGAATTAAAGTCTGAAGACGAAACTCGTACATTTAAGGTGAACGGGCAGAGGGTGAAGCACTACCATGGTATGATTGCAGGAGATAGAATTATGGACTGATATAGGTTGAAGCACCTTGGGACGAATGTTGACGCGGTATGTCCCAACCAAGAGTAAACTGATAACATCGTTGTGCTGCGACGTTAAATCAAGCGCTTCTTGGGAGGCAACCCAAGTTTAAAATTATGTAATTTTATTTTTGTAGGTTTTTTTTTTTTTTTTTTAAAGTACAGGTATCGATTGCGCAGGAACTAAAACTCAAAAAACCAGCAAAGTTACACCAGAGCACAAAGACGGGCCGTCGACATGTCGACGGACCAACAATGTACAATGACGGTATGTAGAGCTGCACTTCTGAGGATTAGCAACTGCTCATCTGCAGGTAAGTAAATCGACGAGCATGTCGACGACATCGAAGTGCTCATCAATAGGTCAACCATTTTCTTTAATTTTCTTGTCATCTTTACACTTTGACGAGTCGTCTACATGTCGACGACTCATCCAAAAACTTCGAAAAAAAATATAAAGGGCCAACAGTCATGTTTTTAAAACAAAATAACGGGCACAACATTCATATCAAATACGAACAGTTGTTATACCACAACCGATTCAAATCCATAACACCCTCCATATTCCTTCCATAACTCCTATAAATTCCTTTATAAAATCAGCACCCATTACACTGAACAACCCTAAAACCACAATACCCACTGATTGTTCAAAGTTACTGCCCTAGTGCTTTGTCCTTCTCTGAGTTATTTTAAAATTTGTAGTCAATTTTACTTCAAAGTATCTTTCTATATTAGGTATGTGCTTGAATTTCGGCCTTTGCTTGGTTTTAATGTTGGTATTTTTTCGAAAATTGCTAAAAGAGATGCCTAGGGTTCCTAGAATAATAGAAGAATTGGATTTTGGGACCTAGGTTGTATTTGATGGTATTGAAATAAGTGGGGTGTCCTTTTAACTAGGATACATGGGTGATATCTCTGATGTGAATACTAAGGGTAGAGATTATGACATAGGGTTTGTATTTGTTGAATGAAATCTATGCTTGATTTGGCAAAATTGTGAAATTGTGGTTGGGGGAAGGAAATTTAGTATGATTGTTGTTAGATGGACTCGTAGGGACGAGAATATCATTCCCCCATTGAGTCGGCGGGCATTTTTATCAACTTGTTGGTTCATTATACCCGGCAATGGTCCGAAAAAGAGAAATTCTATCGAAACATGGTGCTTAAGGAGTGAAGTCTGAGTAACTCCAACGGATTGGAGGGTATTTTGATTAAAAATCGCGGTTTGAAATCGTTATACCCACCAAACGAAACCCGGATAATGGCTTAAAGTCAAAAATCCCAAATGTGCAAAATAACTGTAAATTGGTTCTTTGATTGATTTAAATGGAAAACACCAAGTCGAAACAAGTGTTGATGTCTGTCAGGTGTTGATTTCTAAGACGGTCCCGTCGAGCTGGTCGACGGTCAGTCGACAGGTTCGATGGTCCGTCAAAGTGCACCGACGGTCTGCAGACAGAGCACATCAAAGAACTGAAGCTGAACAATTTTTTTTTTGAAACTGACTGTGTTTGACTTCACCTGTACGGATTGACTAGATTGTGGTTTTTGATGATTATAGGTATGGCGCCACCCAAGTTGACAACCACCCGAGGTGGTGGCTCGAGCCAAACTCAAAGATCAACGGGTCGGAGGAGGCCCAGTGGCCAATCCACACTTAGAGACGAGAGGTCGGATGACGAGCATGAGGTTATGCCCATGAAGAAGAATAGGGCTGCTCCTCCCCCGTCGAATAGGCAGGTCACAGTACCAGCTCCTAAACCTCCTAGTTCCTCCCAGTCTGACGAGGAGGAATCATCTAAATCTGGGTCCGGTGATAGATCCGAGGAGGAGGGATCAGAGGCTGCATCTGGTGATACCTCACCTGCCACCTGAGCACAGTCTACTGAGGATGCTGCTTAGTCCTTTCAGGCACATTCTAGATCCCAAACCTATTAGAGCTCACAGCCTGGTGATGATGAGACTGATATTGATACTGATGCTGAGGCGGCTAGGGCTCGGGAACTAAGAAGCAAGAGGCTTGAGGATCGGTTCACTGTTGAGGGTGCCAGGCAGCTATATGAGTATGGCATTGAATCGAAAGGAGACGACACTCATCATGAGAAACGAACCATAAATGAAGCGTGGTGGATCAGTTTTGAGGGGCTCGTGATCTTACCCAAAGCCAGGGAGCTTATTCATCACTATCAGTTAGAGTTCATAAGGAGCCGCCTGGGGACTATTGCCCTATTTTGGTTCGTGAGATATATGCCGCATATGGGGCATTGATATCGAAAGTTAGAAAGAGGCGCCAGAAGTTGAAGGAGATACCGCCACGGAGCGAGGTTGAGATCAGAGAGGTGAGTGTGGATATATCTGCCCAGGCCATCAACAGAGTATATTTTAGTAATAACTACATCACCCCGAGGCAGACAATTAAGCTTCAAGACAAGTTGCGAAGGTGCAAGGAATAGTCCGTCAGGGACTCGGTATCTATAGTGGTAGGTCACCCGACCAAGAGAGCCGAGTGTACTAATTTGAAGAATCGGATAAAGAAAAAGTGGTTGACTATAGAGGGAAATTTTTAGTGGAGCGTGGTGCAGTTGCGGCTTCTCCCCACTCAGGCTGATAATGCTCTTACGGTTTATAGGAAAGTTGTTGTAGCCGCATTTCTTGTAGCCACATAGATGTCCAGATACCTGATTAATTTTGGGCCATTTAATACGGAGATACAGTTGAGGGCTTCCCAGCCCAACACTTCCCTGATACTTCTGTGCCTGATTACAGAGCTTGTTCGGAGGTCACAGGTGCGTTTTGTCGGTTTATTCAGTATAAAAGACCAAGAATGAGGCTATTGATGAGAGCCAAAGGGAAGCGGACGGGTTTCCAATGGAACTTCGAGGGGTAACCCTACTGCAGGAGCTTGTTTATCCCGGGGCCGCGAGTGACTCTACACTGGAGTTACTCGCAACTGCTGCCCATATTATTGAGACTGTCCAGGCAGTAGATTCTGAGACTCCAGCTGCAGATGTTGGTGACGATTCTGTTGAGACTCAGACTGCTATTCCTGAGCCACAGACTTCGGCTCCACCTCTTCAGGGTACAGTCCCATAGCCAGCGGGTCCAGCTGCACCACCACAGGGTACTGCTAGAGTTGATCCATATGCCTTCTCAATGGACAACTTTAGGAAATTTGCTAAACAGGTGGCTACAAGTGGACCAGCAGTCAAAGATCATAGTAAACCAACTAGATGATTATTTGAGGACGAGAGCGAAGGAGGCATTAGATCCTGTGAGGACTACACTGTCCGCTCGGCTGGATGGATTTGAGATGAGATTTACTGCATTCGAGATGGCTCACCCGACCTCTTCTGCAGATGCTTTGAGGGCAGAGTTAGAACAGCTTAAGGCTGATGTGTTATTATTGAAGGCTCGTGATCCGAGCCTAGTAGTAGCACCACCGTTTGTTGCGGAGGAAATTGAGGAGGAGCTTCCAGTAGTGCAGTTAGTTGTGCCTCCCGCAGCAGGTGGTCGGGGAAAGAGAAAGAGAGTGGCCCGTGATAAGAAGGAGGTGCGAGAGAGCACTCGCACTAGGGGGCCGAATATAGAGGAACAGCAGGTGGCAGAGGTTATTCAGAGATCGCTCATGGAGAATGTCCAGTTTGGGACTAGGGGAGCCAGCTCGAGCAGTGCTCCCAGTGGTAAGACATTGCCACAACCCCTTCCTACTCCAGTGCCAGTGCATACGGGCACCACTACTCATGTTGCTACTGATGCTGCTACAGAGACTACTGTTGGTATGGTTGCACCACCTGAGGCCTCACAGACCGATGAGTCGCGAGATGAGCAGCGCACCTAGTGCGCCACAGGTATTCCTACTCCCTGGTATTACGTTTTTTGCATTGGGGACACTGCAGACTTTTTCAGTTGGGGGTGGGAGTATTTGATGTATTATATATGTGTTTAGGACCCCCTCGACTTTTCTTTGCCATGGTTCTTTTCCTGAGGGGTTTATTTCTTGTTGAACCTGGAATTTTTAGGTCGTGTTTAGATAAAGTAGAGTATTGTTGACTTATGTGGTGGTGGTTTGATTAACTAGGGATGTCTTATTTTGATTATGAGAAGAAGTACTCCCCTCCCTCCGAAAATTTTGACAAAATGGACTTGGTTGTTTAATTGACATGCATGCTTTTTTGTGTGACATTTAGATTATTGGGTTACCTTGTGTGCGGAATTATAGCGGGGAGACTAGTGTGTTGACAATTCTGATGCCATGTGTTGTGAGGTTTTGTGGATATATTCTCTAGTTGTGTATGTAATCTAGAACTTGACTAGTTAGTCGTGCCTGAATTCTGAAGATAAGTGAAACTGTGAAATGATCTTAGGCTTTGTTTGTGTTAGGAAACCCTGTTTAGCCTAAATATAAGCCTACCCATAGATTAATATCCCTTGATAGCCATTTTGAGCCTGAAAACCTGTTTGTTTGACTAGCCGTAACAAGTCGATACCCGTTCTAAATATCACTCTTTTCTTGCACCCGGTCCTTCCTTGGCACTAAATTAATAAGATTGAGTCTAAAAGCCTAAGTTGGGGGTGATAGGTGGACTAAAGGGAATATGAGGCATAAGCCTAAAGTGGGGTTGAAGTAAAGTACCTAGTAAAAGACAGCGGTTCGGTAAGTGTAAAAAGAAAGAAAATGAAAAAAAAACACAGCAACCAAAGAGAAAAAAAAATTAAGGAATTAAAATCACAATAAAACCTCACCAAGGCAACAGAAAGAAAGAAGGGAAGAAAACAAAAGGCGAAAAGGGTAAAAGACAAGAATAAGATGCAGTGTTCATGGAGGGTGAGTCACTGTTATCCAAATATCTATCCTACCCGACCCTAAGCCGACATTACAACTATGAAAAAGTGTCCTAGTGTGATCACAGCCGAACTGTCCAAAGTCGAGGGCGCTGAAAATAAGGGCAAACTTATGATATTTGCATGTATAGCTAGAGAATTTCTTTTTGAATGTGAGTGTTTCTCTTCTACTTTGACTTCTGTTCCATTCTGTGCGTGTATATATGTTGGGACATTCTTTGGTCCTTGAGAGGGCATTAGAATTTGTTAAGCGACTGGATTCCAAGAGTCTTGATTCGTGTGCGCTATAGTTTCTGTGATAACAAGATGTCATAAATTGAAGCCTAATGGTTAGTTGCAATGAGTCCTTGATTGGTTTTGTCTTTATTGAGGGGAGAGTCATTGTGATACACATGATATGCCGGAAGTTAATTGCCACAACCACTGTAAACAGCTTGACTTTATGAAATCGAGACATTTGTAGATTGATTCTGTTAGTTAACTTGCTTGAGGACAAGCAAAGATTTTAAGTTGGGGGTGTTGATGTGCCGGGAATTTTGGCACATCTAATGCTCTTTAACTCTAAGTTTCACTTGTTTTCAAGCAAGTTTGTGTTAGTTTGATGTGTTTTGTGTGCTATGCAGGTATTTTGAAGTTAGAATGCTCGGAAAGCAAAAAAACGAGGAAAATAGGCAATCTGTTCTGATAAGCATAAAGACGGACCGTCAACATGCTCAACGGTCCGTCGAGTTGCCTCGTCGATAGGTTCCTGCGATGTGACAATTCATCAGATCGTCGACTTGCACCATCGACACGATCAACGTTCCGTCGAAGTGCTTCGACGATGGAGTTCCTGCAGAGTGACAAAATTACACTCAGATCGTCGATATGGTCGTCGAGCATGTCGACGACCGCCGAAGTGCAAAGACGACCCGTCGAAGTGCAGGCCGAGTTGGAACAGGACTGGGATTGATTATTCTGAGTTTGACTTGTATAAATACATGTTTAGGTTTTATTTTTCAGACGTCTAGAGTTTTAGAATTGTAGTAATTATTTTTGAGTTGTTATTGCTTTTGAAGATTTCCAGACAATTACATTCCTTACTTTCAAGTTTTATTCGTAAGTTCAATACAATACTTCAATTATGCAATCTTTAATCTTTTATTATTTTCTTGTTGCCATGAGTAGCTAAACACCTTTACTAAGGTTGTGAACCCAAGGATGGGTATGTTGTGATGGAGAATCGTGAAAGATATACGTATAATGGATTTTTAGGGTTTATTTGTTCTTTGTTTTCATCATATAGTTAGTGGTTACAAACATTAGCTAACGCCATAACCCTTAGTTTATTTGGGAAAATACCTAGTGTTAGGTAAGAACAAATAATAAGAACTCAGGGCTTTAAACCTTGTTTAATAAATTCACTTACGAATAAGAGGAATTTACTTGGCATAATTAATCGTTCTTCATGCATACTTTCTTATCTTTGGAATAAGCATAGAGAGATATATCTTTTCTTATTGGGAAATAGTTCAGATTCACATAGAGGTTAAGTGCATTCATACAAACAGTCCATTAGAAGTACATCAAGATCGATGCCCATGATCATACACTTTATCTGACGGGGACACAACCTTGGTTCCTTTTACCCATATATTTTCAACTTTAAATTTCCAGTCACTTTAAATTAGTCCACAAACCAAATCAACTATACAACCCTTTTCTGGAATACACCAGGACCGCATGATTAGTAGAATACTTGTTTAGTAAACCTTTCACACCATATTCTCTGTGGGATTCGATCCCAACCTCGTTAGGTTACTATATTTGACAACGTCCGCATTATACCATTAATAGGTGTAATTTGAGCGTATCAGTGTGCCACATTTTTTACACATAAAAAGTTACCCCCTTCTCCCCATAAATATTGTAAGGAACCGCGCCGACCTGACGTCCCTTTGGAGGGATACACGGTAAACCTTAGCCGGGCCTAGTCTGGGGATGTCTTTAGTTAGGTTTAGCTTAAAGGATATTTAGGAAAGATATATATCCTTCTTTTGAAAAATGAACTACGATAGGGCCTGATTTCCCCTGGTGGGATACGTAGGCAGTCTACATAAGACTCGGCCCCTACATAATATAAATTATAATCTCCCACCTATCCCTCTCCCCCCCCCCCAATTTGTTTAACAAGGAAGGGTTTGCTAGAGTAAGTCAGCCATAAAGCCCATTGGACCAAGATCCACCCAAACATCAAAAGCCCATAAACATCTGAACCTTTAGTACAAAGGATCAAAAGTGTTCAAGCTTACTATATGACTTTATGTCCTCTGTGCGCTTTAAATATCAATATGTGATATCTCGCTTTTATATTTTATATCAAGTACCTAACTTTGTCTACCGTTGAGTTATTTTTGTCTTATAGAATGAGGTCGATTAGCGTAGTATCGAAAGCTGGCATACTTCACAAGATCCTAAGCCGCATTAGCATCCCTCACAGACAAAGGCAAAAAGAAGATGACTGGTACCCCCAATAACGGAACTAAGCTTGCTCTCCGTGACGGAGATACCCAAGACCCACAAGAGGTATCATCTCAAGAAAATGTGATTGCAACATTACTGACTGCCGTTACGGTACTCCAAGAAAAGGTAGCCAGGAATGAGGCCGCAAATACGGGTAAGGATGCCTCGACAGAGGAAAGACGGAATCCTCTTCGATTCCCTTCCCTGAGCTCACCAATGCCCGATCACTTCCCTATATACCCACCGAGAACCATCCCACCTCCGTTAAGCTCCACTAACCCAAACCATGTTGGTCCTTCTTACCGCACCCCCCCACCAATAAAATACACTGAAATCCCAGGGACCACTCACTCGGTCCCTTCTTACCAGGTTCCTCATCCTAGTCTTAGTAACTCGACAAGCCAACTACGTGGTCCTGCTCCACCAACTGGGCAAACCACCACGGTCCCGCTCAACCATACCACCCATCAGGTCTCATTTTTACTCCCAACATCCCCAGTGAATGCTCCCAGGGCGTAAAGAGCTAGATCGTTATAAGGAAATGGAAGGCGTCTAGAGAGTCGAACAGGATAAGCGGGAAAGAGATATGGAGAAAAAGATGGAGGAATTACTGGAGAAATCCAACAGGTCTGCAAGAAATACTACAGGCCTAGATATGATGACCTCTGCATGCATCCGGACTTGGACCTACCAGAAGGGTTCAAAATCCCAAAAATTAAGATGTTCAATGAGGCAGGGAATCCCAAAGCACACCTCTGATCTTACTGCGACCAAATGGTCGGAGTAAAGAAAAATGAACCTCTAATCATGCGACTATTCAGTCGTAGCCTGACCGGAGAGGCAGCTGAATGGTTCGCAACTCAAGATATGCGTCAATGGCACACCTGGGAAACATGGCAGAATCTTTCATGGAAAGATTCTGCTTTAATGTTATCTTGAAAAGGTCAAGCATAAA
Source organism: Lycium barbarum (assembly GCF_019175385.1). NCBI lineage: Eukaryota > Viridiplantae > Streptophyta > Magnoliopsida > Solanales > Solanaceae > Lycium > Lycium barbarum. The sequence goes on from NC_083337.1 coordinate 22,091,826, forward strand.
TCCACAAAAACTACAGGGAGTTGCCAGCAGGTGGAGGATTGAGGCAGCCCGTGTGCAGCCACTAATGTGTGAAGGAGAACTAGACTCAATGTTCATCAGATCCCAGGAGCCTGATTTCTATGACAGAATGTTGTCCATGGCTGGAAGACCGTTTGCTGAATTGGTCAAAATGAGAGAGGCTATAGAAGATTGTCTCAAACCGGGAAAATGGTTAGTGTCTTTAATAAGGCATCTGGACAAGCTACTGCAGGAATCTTCTACAAGAAGAAAGAGGAAAGGACAAGCATATCCCACATTCTGAACCCTAGCGAAAAAGAACCACAATCCACCCACACAACTACACCTCTCATAAATTATCCAACGCAGTGTATTACGCGCTACCAAGCTTCACCACCACTGTACCAGCTTACACGGCTCAGCCTAGTGTTCGTGTGCCCACTTCCACTTGCCAAGCACCACCTCACCAAAATTACCACCCAAATAACTCACCACAAGTATATCAACCACCCTAGAATTACCAAAATCAACTGCCACTTCCAATATACACTACTCGATGCCCTGCTTTCAACAAGAGGCTGGTGAGGGAATTCACGATGCTCCTCGAACCTAGGGCTCGACTCTTCGAAAGGATATTGGTTGCAGGCTTGATGCAGAAGGTCCCCCCATAGCCAGTACAGCTGGGGAATAGATTCTACAGGACTGATCAGACATGTGCCTATCATTCAGCAGGAAATGGGCACAACACAGAGGACTGTATAAATCTCAAACACAAAATCCAAGATCTGATTGACAAAAGGGAGATCATTTTGGAAACCGTAGCTCCCAGTGTGAACACAAATATGTTACCTAATCATAGAAACAACAGATTCCACATGATTGAGAGGAATGAGGACTGGGAAGCTTGCAGAGCATTAATCCCCAGAGCAGTCGAATCACTAAAACACACAGTAGCCTCCCTCACACTCTAGGAGCGTCAAATTTTAAGATTCTTGTCCCAGCGCCAGGAGCCACGAAAGCAACATCAAGGTTTAGAACCTTGATTCCAGCACTCGTGGTAGCACAGGAAACACAATAAGTTACTGTCATTGTTGTACAAACAGCCATTGCTCAAGGCATGACTCGTTCCGGGAGGTGTTACACTCCTGAGGAGTTAACTCAGAATGCTACAAGGAAGGAAAGTACCCAAAAGAGGGCAATAACTGAAGGAGAAGCAGAGGAGTTCTAGCTGCGCATGTAGCCAAAAGACTAATCCATTGTTGAGCATTTGAAGAAAACACCGGAATAAATATCGGTGTTGTCCTTACTAGCCAGCTCCCCATCACACAGGTCGGTTCTCATGGGAGTGTTGGATGATGCACACGTACCAGCTGGTACAAGCAGCGAAGAGTTGACTAGACTGGTAGCTCATATTATAGGAGAACACAAAATCTGCTTCTCAAAAGAAGATTTACCAGCAGAAGGAACAGCTCACAACAAAGCCCTTAACATCACTATGGAGTGCCATTGTAAAGCAATAGGGAGGATGCTGGTGGACAATGGATCAGGCCTCAATATTTGCATTGTCACCACATTGACCCAGCTTGGCTGCGATGTAGGCAAGATTCGCTAAAGTGAAACAAACGTCAGGGGATTTGATGGGTCTCTAAGTGATTCCCTGGGAGAGATAGACTTGCAGATCCAGGTCGGACCTGTCACTTTCATAGCAAAATTCCAGGTTATGGCTATCACCGCCAACTACAATATGCTCTTCGGAAGTCCCTGGATACACTCTGCCAGCGCAATCCTATCAACTCTGCACCAAGCCATAAAATTCGAATGGCAAGGACTGGAAATTGTGTTGGCAGCTAAGAAAGATATTCAGAAGTATCCTCACAACATCATTCCTGTGATCAAAGAGAGCCCTTACTTACCAAAATTTCATGTAATGAAATATGTTGGGGCCACTCACGCTGAGGAAGAGATTGATAAACATATGCCAGCAGTCTACAGAATAATTGCCTCCACCATGTTGAGTAGTGTTTTTGAAACAGGAAAGGGTTTAGGAAGGGACCTCGCAGGGATAATAGAGCCTGTCCCAATCCCAAAGGAAAATTACCACTTCGGTCTAGGGTATACTCCTAGCGAAGACAAGCACACAAGGGCAATAAAAAGAGAGCCCAGAAATGGAACTTACTTCATCCAATTGCAGGTCTATAACAATCATTCCCCAGAAAGATGCCGATGCTGAATGAAGAAGAAACTAATGGGGGTCTCGAGTCACTATTCCAAGAAGAGGGATGCTACACGGTCATTGAAGAAAGTCAGAAGACACTCAACACACACAGTCTGAGTCCAGGAGAGCGCCTGAACAATTGGACATCCACCCCTATCTTGGCTCCTCGATAGAGAAATGGATTTTCCTTAAAACCTTTTGCTAAAAGGGCGACATCAGTTGAGGCCCGAATGATCGCCTTTTTTAAATTACTTCGTAATGTTTAAAAACGAAAATGGTTCGACGTTGTTCTAAACCAGGACAACAGTTGTAGTCAACTGTTCTTGAATTACTAAAAAGCCTCGGTATACAAAAAACTGCTATCTTTATTAGATAATAATAATGAAGGTTTTTTCTACTTAATTACGCGTAACGAATAATAATAAACCTAACTTTACTTTGCCTCTCCTTTTCAATAGTAACCATAATAAAACAATCGAAAATGTCATGACGTGTCGTGAAACGAACGAGGAAATCAGACAACAAGAATACAAGGAGTACGATGAATCGACAATGATACCAGAGGGACTGGTAGAAGAATTGGAAGAACTAGAAGAAAAGAAGAAGCTGAATATAGACTGAGTTGATCAACCTCGGTGAAGAAGAGGATGTCAAGGGGATACGAATCAGCGCTCACTTGGGAGCTCCACAAAAAGAAGAGCTCGTAGCTCTATTAAAGGAATATGTTGATGTCTTTGCCTGGTCATCGCGGATATGCCAGGTTTGAGCACTGAAATAGTGGCGCACATATTGCACATTAAGGAAGGCTTCACTCCGGTCAAGCAAAAGACCCGAACATTTAAGCCTGACATGAGTATCAGGATAAAGAACGAAGTGGAGAAACAAATCAAATCTGGAATAGTGGAGGTGACATCCTACCCCACTTGGGTGGCCAATACAGTGCCAGTACCTAAAAAGGACGGAAAGATCTGAATATGTGTTGACTACCGAGATCTCAAACGGGCCAATCCAAAAGACAACGTTTCACTCCCAAACATCCACATTCTAATAGATAACTGCACCAAGCATGAGTTGCTGTCATTCGTGGATTGTTTCACCGGGTACCATCAGATACTTATGAACAAATAAGATGCTAAAAAGACAGCCTTATCACCCCTTAGGGAGTCTACCATTACAGGGTGATGTCGTTCGACCTCAAAAATGTTGGCGCCATATGCATGAGAGCTATGACTACCTTGTTCCATGATATGATGCTTCGAGATATTGAAGTCTATGTGGACGATATCATCATAAAATCAAGGAAAAGCTCAGAGCATACTGTGCATTTACGTGAGTTCTTCGACAGACTTCACAAATTCAACCTAAAGCTAAACCGGCAAAGTGCGTGTTTGGAGAGCCTGCGGGTAAATTGCTAGGATTCATAATCAGCCGTAAGGGCATTGAACTATACCCTACCAAGACTAAAGCAATTTAGGAGCTACTACCTCCACAAACCAAGAAAGAAGTTATGAGCTTCATGGGAAGGTTGAATTACATTGGATGATTCATATCACAGCCAACTGTGATTACAGAGCCAATCCTTAAGTTGCTCAAAAAGGACGCTCCCAAAAATTGGACAAAGGAATGTTAAGAGGCATTTGCTAGAACCAAGAGATACCCTTCGAATCCTCCCGTCTTGATACCGCCCAGGCCAGGGAGTCCTCTGTTACTGTATCTGTCTGTATCACAGAAAGCTTTCGGGTGCATGCTCGCCCAGCATGATGAAGAGGGAAAAAAGGAACATGCCATCTACTATTTGAGTAAGAAGTTGACCTCCTGCTAAGTGTGGTATATTCTCATAGAGAAGACTTGTTGTGCTTTAACTTGGATTGCCCAAAACCTAAGACACTGCCTATCTGTGTTTACCACTCACCTCATATCCAGAATGAATCCACTGAGATGTATTTTCCTGCAACCAATGCCCGTGGGAAAATTGGCTAAATGGAAAATGCTACTAAGAGAATTTTACATCGTGTACATAGCACAAAAGGCAATCAAGGGCCAAGCCTTAGCGGATTTGCTGGCGGAGAGTCCCGTGGATGATAAATTGAAATCATTACGGACTTTCTTCCCAGACGAGGAAGTGATGTCCATGGAAAAAGAGGTGGCGGAACCATATTCAAGCTAGATATTGTTCTTCGATGGAGTAGTCAACTACAAAGGATCAGGCATCAGAACGGTGTTGATATCAGAAACAGGACAACACTATCCGATGGCCGCAAAACTCAACTTCAGATGTACCAACAACAAGGAAGAATACAAAACATGTATCCAAGGCCTCAGGATAGCGCTAGACATGAACATACAGGAGTTGTTGGTTATCGCGGACTCCGACTTGCTCCTAAATTAAGTAAAAAGAAATTGGGCAACTAAAAATTATAAGATACTGTTACACCTTGAAAATTTCGTGTCGTTTGCATTCTGAGTGAACTAACACAAACCTAGAGTGGACATGAAGCCCTTATAAGGTTACGAAGATTATCTTATAACTTTCGTGTACCCTAAGACTTCGGAGTTAAATGAATCAGTGAAAGTAAGTTCGTTGAAAAAAGTGGAGTTTGAGTTATGTTTTGGGAAGATTTTGTATCATTTGAGATATGCATTGCTTACCATTTCCTTGAGGGGAGATATAGGGACCCTTGGATGGTTAATGAAGTTTTATACAAGTGCCAAGAAGGTTCCATAAGTATTGGTGGCCAAACTAATAGAAAAGAACGTTTTTTCGCAAAATCGGGAAAAATGGGGCAATATGCGGGGCCGTAAATTGGCTGTAAACTCCCCATTTTGGGTGAGGTTTCTTCCCAACAGCACCCCCATGTTGTGGGGGGAGTATGCAGCCACATGCTCAGTACGCTGAGCCGCTTACTCAGTACGCTGAGCCGCTTACTCACCGCAACACGGAGCGGTGGGGGCGAATTAGACACCTTTTTAAACCCCAAAAGACCCCATTCATAACATTAACTTTCCATACTTATTTACCCACACTTATAGAGGGTTATTGAGAGTTCTTGAAGGTTCCATATCTTTCCAAACCTTTTCATATCATCAAGAGAGAAGATCAACATCCAAACATCAAAGTTAATCCATGGAAGGTGATTGTTCGTGTCTCTTTGCAAGGTGGTGATGAACTTGATCTTTGAAAGAGTTGAGTAAGGTGAAGTTCTTCCATTATAAGGTATATTATTCCTATTATTTACATGATTGAGTTGATGCAAAGGTTTAGTAACTCTTGGAAAGGAAAATAATGAAAGTGGAGAAGTCATAAAGGGTTGAAATGAAGAAGATGACTATGAGATGAACTTGAAAAGGGATTTTTGGATAAATTCGAGATTTAATTGTATATAACTTCTTGTTTGTGATATTGTAGATGTTGTTATTATTGTTTGGGGTTGTTTTGTAATATGATGGAAGTCAATAAAATAGGAGAAATGCTGCCTAAATTTCTCTTAGCTCCGTAGTTGCTCTAGTTTGAACTTATGGGTGTTTTAAAGACTTAACCTTTAGTATGAATCGTCTTGAATGAAGATTTGCGGGCTTCGGAGAAGAATGTTAAGTAGTTGAGAAGACGTAAAGGTATGTAAGGCTAATCATTTCCTTCTAAGGCATGATTCCCTATTTGTGAACTCATAGATGATATCCATAACATTCCTATTTTTTGAAATGCTAGAAGCTCATAATTCTTAAAAATTCTCACGATATAGTTGACAATGCTCTTTATGAAGATAATGATAATGATGATGATGACGATTTTATTACTAGAGATGCCAAAGCTTAAAGTTCTTGATGTTCTCGTGACATTAATGAGCTTGTTCCATAATTATTGATTTCCTTCATTGTTATTGATCTCATCTTATAATAATCATTCTTTCAAGGTGAGATATCGTGATGATGATGTTTCCATAATAGGAATTGTAGGTTTATCGACCTTACGTCACTCCGATAGGATAGTAATGTTTCATTGGGCTCTCATGCATGCTTTATTATTTATGTATGTATTTTCTCACGCCGCGTAATGCTATAGCTGGCCGGGCAGACATATAGATATACACACCACTGCAGTGGGAAGCTTATGATATCATCCCAGACACAGGATGCCTGAACACGGGATGATGGATCGGGCTGCGCATTCCGCAACAATATATGAAAAATGTTTATATTAAAAAGCTAAGCATGCGTGACATTCGCCTTAAGAGGCATCCAGATATACAGGTTATCTCTCTATCTCATATTACTTTCCATATCTTTATTTTATTGCTATGCATGCCTTACATACTCAGTACATTATTCGTACTGACGTCAATTTGTTTGTGGATGTTACGTTTATGCCCGCAGGTAGGCAGCGAGACGAATTCGATTCTTAGGGGCTTCATCCGCTATCTCTTGGGAGTGCTCAATTTGTCTCGAAGCTGCAGTCTAGTGGTACTATTCTTTGGTGTAAATATGGGCATAGCAGGGTCCTATCCCGTCCTGGTGATGTTATGCACTCCTTGTAGAGGCTCGTAGGTGGACGTGTATAGTTAGATGTCTTATAACCTTATCGACTTATTTTTTGTATATCATTTTGGCAGCCTTGTTGGCTTGTATATATGGGCCTAGTTGATGATGGTCATTTGGAGAGCTATTATTATTGCGGATTCATGCCGTTGTAGATCATCATTTCATAAATTATCTTTCGTGATCCACCTAGAATGATAATGAGAGGTATGCTAAGAGGTGCTTGGCAGGTTAGCTCCGGGTACCCGTCATGGCCCTCCGGTTTGGTCGTAACAAAAGTGGTATCGGAGTAGTTCGTCCTAGGTGTGTCTACGAACCGTGTCTAGTAGAGTCTTGTTTACGGGTGTGAAGCGCGCCACAGTTATAAATAGGAGACTTTGGGGCCTTTAGGAATGATTGACCTTTCTTCCTCATCATAGATTGTGCGATAGAGCCATGATATAAGAATTTTCCTTTCCTAGCCGTGTGTTGCATTTTCAGTGATGCCTGTGAAGAGAACAGCAACAGCGGTCCAGAAGGGAAAGACAATAGAAGGTAGGAGGATTGAGCGGGAACTACCGGTAGATAGAGAGAAGGGTGAGTCCTAGAATGAGGTTCCATCTCGGACCTCTCATACTCCACCCATTTCAGAGGAGCACGAAGGATCCTCAGCTCCAGCTCCAACACCTCCAGTTCCTCCACCAGATGCCTCAAGCCAAGAGATAAGAGAGACTATCCTTTTGCTTACCTAGTAAGTAGCCGCTCAAGCACAGCGGTAGGGTGCGGGCCATGGTGATAGGGTTCAGAGCAAGAGGGCCAGGTTTTCAGGGTTTGATAGTGAGTTCAGAGGTGGCCCAAGGCAGTAGTTCTCTAAACGCTCAACTCATTCAGCAGCTAGTGCACCTCCATAGTTTCCTGGACCCAGGTTTGATAGACCTACTTATTTTGGGCCAGCTCAGAGTTCCCAGTTCTTAGATTAGGAGTGGTACTAGTCAGATGATACCACCTATACAACAATGTATTTTGTGCGGTAATTTACATTGGGGATCGTACCGATTTAGTTTAGATGTTTGTTATTCTTGCGGTTGGCCAGGTCATATCAAGCGCGACGGTCTATCGATAGGTGGTACACGTAAGGTCCAGCCCACAGGATCAGTAGCTGATTTTTCGTCATTTGTACGCCCTCTAGCACAAAGCTCACAGACACCAGCTGGCCGTGGTATGGGTAGAGGAGGAGCACCCAGTTCGAGTGGTCCTCAACGTCCTATCTATGCACTAGCTGGATTATAGGATCTTGAGTCTTCCCCCAATATTGTCACAAGTATTTTATCAGTATCTTCTTATGATGTATATGCATTGATTGATCCAGGTTCTACATTGTCATATATATTACTCCTTATATTGATGATCATATTGGGGTAAAACCTGAACCAATTAAAACTTTCAAAGTATCTACACCGTTGGTGATCCAGTAATAGCTAGACGGGTGTATAGAAACTGTGTGGTTGTAGTTTGCGACCGCTAGACCATGCCTAATTTGACCGACCTGAAAATGCTAGATTTTGATGTCATTTTGGGTATGGATTGGTTGGCCTCCTATTATGCCAATGTTGATTATGCCAATGTTGATTGTAGAACTAAAATGTTTAGTTTCCAGTTTCCAGGAGATTGATTTTGCCATTGATGTGTTACCGGATACTAAGCCCATATCTATTCCTCCTTAGAGAATGGCTGCTGCAGAATTGAAAGAGTTGAAGAATGCAACTAAAGAATTTGCTCGAGAAAGGCTTTATTAGGCCTAGTTCGTCACCATGGGGAGCACCTATGTTGTTTTCAAGAAAGAAAAATGGTTTCTTGCAGATGTGTATTGACTATAGGCAGTTGAATAAGGTGTCAATAAAAAACGAATATTCACTTCCAAGTATTAATGATTTATTTGATCAGTTGCAGGATGCCAAATGGCTCACAAAGATAGATCTGTGATCGGGGTACCACCAGGTGAGAGTCAAAGAGGAGGACATTCTTAAGATAACCTTTAGAACTAGATATGGTCATTTCGAGTTTTGAGTAATGTCATTTGGATTGACCAATGCACCGACTATATTCATGAATTTGACGAATAAGGTGTTCAGGTCTTTCCTAGATCTATTTGTGATTGTATTTATCGATGATATCCTAGCATACTCTCGATCCGAGGCAGAACATGCGGATCATCTATGTACTGTATCTAGAGTTCTTTACGCTCGGGAGCTATATGCAAAGTTCTCAAAATGTGGGTTCTGGTTGAACTTTGTAATTTTTCTGGGGCATATTATTTCAGTTGATAGTATTTGGGTGGATACCCAGAAGATTGAAGCTATGAAGACTTGGCAAGGCCTACAACACCTACTGAAGTTTGTAGCTTTCTGGGGTTGGCTAGTTACTATAGAAGCTTTGTAGAAGGATTTTCTTCTATTTCTGCACCACTGATACCTTCGGTGTTAGTTGGCTTATGTGTTGATGCAGCACTGTAAGGTAATTGCTTAAGCTTCAAGGCAGTTGCGAAAACATAAGAAAAAACTACCCGACTCATGATCTAGAGTTAGCTGCGGTTATTCATCCATTGAAGATGTGGAGCCATTATTTATATGGCATTCATGTTGATATTTATATAGACCACAAGAGTTTCCAATATATTTTCAAGCAGAAGGAGTTGAATCTACGGCAAAGACAGTGGTTGGAGCTATTAAAGGATTATGATGTGAGTATCTTATATCATCCTGGAAAGGTAAAGGTAGTAGCTGATGCTCTTAGCTGCAAATCCATGGGCAGTTTATGTGATGTTCAGCCAGTGAAAAGGGAGTTAGCTCGTGAGCTTCAACAGCTAGCCAGCTTAGGAGTTCGCTTGATGGACTCAGGCAATATAGGAGTCACTGTCCAGAATTCAGTTGTCTCATCTTTAATAGTGGAGGTGAAAAGCGACAATATAAGGACCCATATTAATTCATTACAAAGATACACTTCCTCAGAAGAAAAAGTCATCATTTGAGATTGATGCAGATAGAGTTCTCAGGTATCGAGGTAGTTATGTGTTCCTGATGTCGCAGGGTTGCGTCAACAGATTCTAGGGGAAGTCCATCCTTCCCATTATTTTGTTCATCCAAGAGCGACAAAGATGTATTGTGACATTAAATCCATTTATTGGTAGGACGGAATGAAGAAAGAAATAGCAAAGTTCGTAGCTCAATGCCCTAACTGTCAGCAGGTAAAGATTTAGCATCAGAAGCCGGGGGATTATTGCAAGCTCTAGAATTCCAACCTGGAAATGTGAAGTGATTAATATGGATTTCATTACGGACTTGCCTCATTCTCAGCGTAAGTATGATTCTACATGGGTAATTGTGGATAGACTTACGAAGTCAGCTCATTTTGTACAAGTTAGAACTACGTACTCAGCTGAAGATTATGCAAAGCTTTATGTCAAAGAGATAGTACGACTTTATGGTTTTCCAGTATCCATTATTTCTGATAGAGGGGCACAGTTGACAGCTAATTTCTGGAAGTCTTTTCAAAATGGATTGGGGACTCAGGTGAGTCTTAGTACAACATTTCATTCCCAGACTGATAGACAAGTTGAGCATGCCATTTAGACCCTCAAAGATCTGTTAAGGGTATGCGTGATAGACTTTGAAGGTAGTTAGGATGATCATTTACCATTCGTTGAGTTTACATATAGCAACAGTTATCACCCTGGCATCCAGATGGACCATATAAGGCTTTATATGGGCACAAGTGTAGATCACCAATTGGATGGTTTGAATTGCGGAAGAATAAGTTAATAGGCCCAGATTTGATCCAGCAAGTAGTAGAAAAGGTCAAGTTCATTCAGAATCGATAATTGGCAGCTCAGAGTCATCAGAAATCTTATGTAGATGATCGCCGACGAGACTTAGAATTCCAAGTTAATGATTAGGTATTCTTAAAGGTATCACCTACGAAAGGTGTGATGAGATTTGCTAAAAAGGATAAGCTTAGTCCTCGGTATATTGGGTCGTACAAGGTTGTATGCAAGGTAGGCCAGGTGCCTTATGAGTTAGATTTACCTTCGGAATTGGAGTCAGTCCATCAAGTTTTCCATGTATCAATGCTTCGCATGTGTATTGGAGACCCTTTCAGAATTGCTCCTGTGGATGATGTCCAGGTCACTGAGAAATGACCCTTTCAGAATTGCTCTCTTTTGATGATTTCTTGGTTGTGTGTGGCCATTATTGTTGTAATTTTTGTAGCCCTATGAGGAATTATATATTTTGGATTGTTGTGATAAGATGATAATGACATATTCTTAGGGGAAACTCTGGCAAAATTTTTGTAGAATCCCTAAGAGTCTAACATTCGAGGACGAATGTTTTTAAGGGGGGAGGAATGTTACACCTTGGAAATTTCGTGTCGTTTGCATTATTAGTGAACTAACACAAGCCTAAAGTAGAAATGAATACCTTAAAAGGTTAAGAATATTATTTGATAACTTTAAGCATGTACCCTAAGGATTCAGAGTTAAATGAATCGGTGAAAGTAAGTTTGTTGAAAAAAGTGGAGTTTGAGTTATGTTTTGGGAAGATTTCGTATCATTTGAGTTATAAATTTCTTACCATTACCTTTTGAGGGATCTATAGGTCCCCTTGGATGGTAAATGAAGTTTTATACAAGTTCCAAGAAGGTTCCATAATGATTGGTGGTCAAACGAATCGAAAAGAACAGTTTTTCACGAAACAGGGGAAAATGGGGCAATATGCGGCCGCATATTCAGTAAGCTGGGCCACATATTGGCCGCAAACTCCCAATTTTGGGTAGTTTTTCTGCCCAACACCAATTTTGTGTAGGGAGTATACGGCCGCATACTCAGTATGCTGAGCCACACACTCACCACAACATGGAGCGGTGGGGCGAATTGGACAGCTTTTTAAACCCCAAAAGGCCCCATTCTTCACATTAACTTTCCATACTTATCTCCCCACACTTATAGAGGGTTATTGAGAGTTCTTGAAGGTTCCATAGCTTTCCAAACCTTTCCATATCATCAAGAGAGAAGATCAGCATCCAAACATCAAAGTTAATCCATGGAAGGTGATTGTTCTTGTCTCTTAGCAAGGTGGTGATGAACTTGATCTTTGAAAGAGCTGAGTAAGGTGAAGTTCTTCTATTATAATGTATATTATTCCTATTATATACATGATTGAGTTGATGTAAAGGTTTAGTAACTCTTGGAAAGGAAAAGAATGAAAGTGGAAAAGTCATAAAGGGTTGAAATAAAGAAGATGACTATGACATCAACTTGAAAAGGGATTTTTGGATAAATTTGAGATATAATTGAATATAAATTCTTGATTGTGATATTGTGGATGTTGTTATTGTTGTTTGGGGGCTATTTTTTAATATGGTAGAAGTCAATAAAATAGGGGAAATGCTGCCGAAATTTTCGTTAGCTCCTTAGTTGCTCTAGTTTGAACTTATGGGTGTTTTCAAGACTTAATCTTTAGTATGAATCCTCTTGAATGTAGATTTGCGGGATTGGGAGGAGAAAGTTAAGTAGTTAAGAAGGTGTGAAGGTATGTAAGGCTAATCGTTTCCTTCTAAGGCATGATTCCCTATTGGTGAACTCATACATGATATCCATAAAATTTCCTATTCCTCGAAATAATAGAAGCTCATAATTCTTAAAACTTCTAACGATATAGTTGACAATGCTCTTTATGATGATAATGATAATGATGATTTCTTTTCTAGAGATGCCAAAGCTTAAAGTTCTTGATGTTCTCGTGATATTAATGAGCTTGTTCCATAATTATTGATTTCCTTCATTGTTGTTGATCTCATCTTATTATAATTATTCTTTCCAGGTGAGATATCGCGATGATGATGTTTCCATAATAGAAATTGGAGGTTTATCGACCTTACTTCACTCCAATAGGATAGTAATGTCTCATTGGGCTCTCATGCATGCTTTATTATATATGTATGTATTTTCTCACACCTCGTCGTGCTATAGCCGGCCAGGCAGACATATAGATGTACACACCACTGCAGTGGGCAGCTTATGATATCATCGCGGACGCGGGATGCCCAGATGCGGGATGATGGAATGGGTTGTGTGTTCCGCAGCAATATATATAGATGATATGATATATGGATCGGGCTACACATTCTGCAGCAATATATATATATATATATATATATATATATATATATATATATATATATATATATATATATATATATATATATATATATATGATCGGGCTGCATGTTTTGCAGCAATATTTATCTATATGTATATATGAAAAATATTTATATTAAAAAACTAAGTATTCGTGACATCCGCTTTAAGAGGCATCCAGATGTACCGGTTATCTCTCTTATCTCATATTACTTTCTATATCATTATTATATCGCTATGTGTGCCTTACATACTCAGTACATTATTCGTACTAACGTCCTTTTGGTTGTGTATGCTGCGTTCATGCCCGCCGGTAGGCAGGGAGACGGATCAGATTATTAGGTGCTTCATCATCTATCTCTCAGGAGTTCTCCATTTGCCTCGAAGCTGCAGTCTAGTGGTACTATTATTTTGTGTACATATGGGTATGGCGGGATCCTGTCCCGTCCTGGTGATGTTATGCACTCCTTGTAGAGGCTCGTAGGCAGACGTGCATAGTTAGACATCTTATAACCTTATCGGCTTATTTTCTGTATATCATTTTGGCAGCCTTGTCAGCTTGTATATATATAGGCCTAGTTGATGATGTTCATAGATAGAGCTATTATTATTGCGGATTCATGCCCTTGTAGATCGCGATATTTATAATTTATATTTCATGGTCCTCCTAGAATGATAATGAGAGGTATGCTAAGCGGTGCTTGGTAGGTTAGCTCCGGGTACCCGTCATGGCCCTCCGGTTGGGTCGTGACAGATACTCCTATATGTGAATCTGGTACAAAGATTGTGCGGGAGATTCAAGAGTATTGACTTCAGGCATACTCCAAGGGCTTAGAATGAGTTCGCAGATGTATTGGCCACAATAGCATCTATGATCCAGCACTCTGAGAGTACCCACATTGATCCACTAGAGATAATACTAGGAGAAAAGCAGGCTCACTGCGACCACGTAAAGGCCGAGCTAGATGGCCAACCGTGGTACGCTGACATTAAGGCCTACCTGGAAAAATGGGAGTATCCCAGAGAGTTTAGCAAACCAAAAGAAAACCATCAGGAGATTGGCCAATGGTTTCTTCTTGAACAAGGAAGTACTATAAAAAAGTACCACTAACCTTGGGTTGTTTAGATGTGTGGATGCCGAAGAGGCCACAAAATTGCTAAAAAAAGTACACGCATGGGCATGCGGAGCTCACATGAATGATTCGTCGTTGCTAATAAAATCTTGAGGATAGGATATTATTGGATAACCATGGAACATGACTCCTGTAAATTCATGAAAAAGTGCCATCAATGTCAGATACACGGGGATCTGATCAGGGTTCCACCCACAGAATTACATGCAATGAGCTCACCCTGGCCTTTCGTGCTATTGGGAATGGATGTCATAGGACCCATCGAGCCTCCAGCCTCCAGCGGGCATCGTTTTCATCTTAGTCGCCATAGATTAATTCACTAAATGGGTGGAGGCAACTTCCTACAAATCAGTGAAGATGAAAGTCGTGCCAACTTCATCAAAAATAATTTGATATGTCATTTCAGTGTGCTAGAATCAATCATCAAAGACAATGGTGCCAATCTGAATAGCCATTTGATAAAAGATATCTGTGAGCAATTCAAAATCACTCATAGGAACTCTACTGCCTATCGGCAACAAATTAACAAAGCCATAGAGGCTGCCAATAAGAACATCAAAAGAATCTTGAGAAAAATGGTCGACAACTATAGGAATTGGTACGAGCAGCTACCGTACACCTTGTTGGGATACAGAACAACAACCAGAACATCCACTAGGTCAACCCCATACCTCCTTGTCTATGGTATAGAAGCGGTCATACCCGCAGAAGTGGAGATCCCGATACTCAAGATTATCCAAGAGGCAGAGCTGAAAGATGCAGAATGGATTAGAAATCGTTATGAAAAAGTGGCCATGATAGAGGAAAAGAGAATTGTGGCGGTGTGCCACGGACAGCTATACAAACAAAGGATGTCTAGAGCCTTCAACAAGCGGGTCAGAACTCGACTTTTCCAGATAGGACAACTCATACTCACGCGAGTCTTCCCTCACCAAGAAGAGTTATATGCCTAGCCAAGATGGATGGACAAGAGTGGACCAAGGCTATCAATGCAGACGCACTCAAGAGATACTACATTTGGATTCAATTTACTTGTAATCGCATTGTAATTTCCTTGTAATCGTACCATTTTCTTGAATAGGAGAAAAACAAATCATCTATGTAATGAACTACGCAATGCCTTGAATTCCCCACTTTGGGATACGTAGGTAGTCCATACTGGACCCAGTCTCGTTATTAGTAAAACTAAAACTCAATTACTTTATTTCGAACTACGTTCGACCTGAATTCCTGCTGCGACAGTGTTACACCCTAGAATATTTCGCGTTACTAAGGCTGCAGACAGCTTAATATGAGCTCAAGGAGGAGCAAATATTACAAGTATAAAGGATGAAATTCTATTGTATTAGCATGAGGATAGCATGAGTATGATATTTGGAATTCGTACAATATGATTGGAATGATACGTTGAAAGATATATAGCCCTCGTAACCATAAGCTGAGGTGGGGCCCCCAAGATTGGGTTTTTATAAAGGACAAATGGCAAGTTATATGGATAATGTATGTAATGTTAAACACAACTCAAGAAGGACCCTTGAACCAAATCCAAGTGTAAGCCCTCCAAAAAGATGTTTTAAGTTACATTTTCGGGTGATCCGACTTCGGGAGGCCATAACCCCACCATTTATTGGGGATTTGGGAAAAAACAAAAAAATAAGTTGTAGATAATTGAAATAACTTTCCAACCATAGGTTGTGGGCCTTTATGCGATATAGGAATTAAAAGTTATGGACGTCTTAAGGCGGAAAGGTCAAACTGGGCAGTGGGCTCGGTCCAACCCGACTCCAACTCGGGTCAGGCCCACTTCCCTTGCTATTTAAGGGAGGTTTTAACCCTTATCTTCCTTATTTCGTACCAAAAGGTCTAGAACATGGTAGAGAGAGAGAGTGAGGGGCGTTTAGAGAGATTAAATGAGGGTTCGATCAAGTTCGAGGCCCCGAATCCCGACGCTCGTGAAGGATAAAGTGTAGTACGAGTTGTCGCCATCGTTTTAAGCTAAAAGTTGAACTTGGGGGCTGTTGGTTTCGTGGCGGCTGCTCATATACGGTATGTTTAAGACGTTAATGATATTCTTACCATGATCATTGATAGATTTGACGGGTTAGAATAGAGAAAATGACGTTGAAAGTTCGGTTATAATTTTTGGATATCAAATGACTTGGGGGATGTTTTGGTATGATTAAAGGATAGAATTAGTTGGATATTAATATAAAATTATTGTTGATAATGTTGTTGATAAGTTGTTGTTCTTGAATTTGGGAGAATAAAATGAATTAAGATATCGTATACAAAGCATATATTGGGCTGTTTTGGTGTATATCTTTGGAAGTTCATGCTTTGAGTTTAAAGAGGCTTACATGAGATGGTTGTTGTTGTTGGTGGTGGTTGCTAATTGTGTTGTTGAATTGAATTGGAATTAGAGGGAAGCGAAGATTACAGGGAAAATGCTGCCCGAATTTACGAAAGTTAATTACGAGCTTAGAGAAGTATATGAACCCTTTTCAAGTTTTCTATGGTTTCCTTTATCTTGATTGTGGATTGGCCAGTGTTTGGAAGCATTAGTTAAGCTAATCACGTAAGCGACAAGGT
Organism: Lycium barbarum; assembly: GCF_019175385.1. Classification (NCBI taxonomy): domain Eukaryota; kingdom Viridiplantae; phylum Streptophyta; class Magnoliopsida; order Solanales; family Solanaceae; genus Lycium; species Lycium barbarum. Next base: position 22,108,465 of record NC_083337.1, read on the forward strand.
ATGTAAGGCAAACCTTTCTTCTTTTGGCATGATTCTTATTGTTATTCATTCTATATGTACTCCATATGACTCCATTCTTAGACGAGTAAGGTCTATATTTTCCTCGTGATGGTTTATTGATATTGTACTCCTATTCTGTTCTAAAGGGAACACCCATAAGGTGCCAAGTTGAGTTGTGTATATAGTTTTACTAATGATTTTGAGGAAATGAGTTTTATACTAAAGGAAACATAAAGTTTGATTTTCAAAACCACTTCGAAGGGACTGCGAGATTTTACTACTTCATTTCATTTATGATTTATGTCTATGTTCCATGGTATCATCCTTTTGTACCGATATGATCACTTATTCTTTGGGTACGGCAATAAGATGCAATTGACTAGAATATAAGTAGTAAGAATTTTATAACAATTCTACCCTCAAACCTGGAAGTATGTCCTCCTAAGTCTAGTGAGATATAAATTTGATAACTTCTTATGAAAAACAAAGGCTAATAACTGGATTGTGATGAATTGATTACTGACTCATGCTTTGAATTGAAATTGATATTTGTGGATTGGGTTTGTGTTGATATGATGGTGATATTAAGCCCGAAGAGGCTGCCCGAATGGGCCACCCTAGCTAAGCCGGAAGCGGTTGCCCAAAGGGGCCATAATTATTATGCCGGAAGCGGCCGTCCGAAGGTACTATTGTGATGCTATCCGGAAGCAGTTGTCCGGAGGGACCATTATGTTACCATGTTGGAAGCGGCATGTGTGTTGGATTGCATTATTTATTTAAAGATTGTTTTGAGACTTCGTGTGCACATTTATGTTTCTTCCAGCGAAGGCTGCAAGTATTGAGTTAGATTATGATTTCTTCTCTCCTGAGTCGAATTATGATTATGATTTGTTACCACCTTACATACTCAGTACATTGTCCGTACTGACGTTCTTTTGCCTGGGGACGCTGCGTTCATGCCCGCAGCCCCATATTGTTTGACAGGTTAAGTGTATAGCTAGAATGCTTGGACGTCAACAGGGATTGGAAAGTTCCACCTCATTTTGGAGCTGTACTGAGTCATGCATAGATATTTATGATTACAGGTATGTCAGGGCCCTGTCCCGACTCATAATATTCAGTTTACTTCTTAGAGACTTTTGCAGATAGTGTCCTATGGTATGCTTATCGAAATGTTGACAAAGTGATGTCAGTTGAGTCACTTGTGGATTTTAAAAGAGTATGAATTTTAGATGATTTCAATTGTTTTAACGTACTTAGTTGATTGAAAGTTTTCATAATCGTTATTAAGATAATGATTTCTCTTGGGAAAAGTTTTATATTCTTAAAAGTTTTTGAAATGACAGGTTCTGGTAGAGTGTATGTCTGAGGTTTCGCTCGACTCTGATGAGAGTAGGGTGCCCGTCATACCCTACCATTGTTAGGGTGTGACAAAGTGGTATCGGAGCAGTTCGTTCTAGAAGTTGTCTGCAAAGTCGTGTCAGGTAAAGTCTTTTTCATGGATGTGTTGTCGACCACACTTATGAACAGGAGGCTACAGGGCATCTAGGATGGGTTCCCTTCATTCAGATCATAAATAGTGCTAAAGTGCAGCTATGATTGCGAAACTGGAATTGCTCGTAAGAACGGAAAGTCTCTGATGATTAATGATTGCCATTTAAGGTAATTGTTGCAGGTTAAGGATTGCACTAAGAAGGGTATGCTTCTTATCAAATTGAGAGTGCCATTGTGAAGAGCATTTGTACAGGTATGTATAGGGTGTTGTAATATGATTGTGGCCCTGTGAGGCATGTTGATATATTTTGATTGTTGCCCTGTGAGGCTTGTTGGTTAGCTGTGTACAGGTGGGTAGTTGACACACCCCGACTTTACTAGGGTGTGATGGGCACCCGACCCCATATTCGGAGCCGAGCGAACCCGCTGACTCTTATTACGTACTTAATCTCTCTAGACTCTAAACCAAATAATCATGAAATACATAATGAAACTTTCAAAAACTTTCTTTCTGTTAATCTCAATATCTGTAATAATAGGAAACTTATATTATAACACGAATGACACATCGGCTGAAATGACAACCAAGAACTACAACTCTGTCTGCAAAGTCTCTAACTTCTAACAAGACACCATAGCATAGTACACTGACTCGGCTACACTCCAGGGCCAAATGGAGCTCGCCAACTTCGCTGGAACATCTTCTATAATAGCTGTTGCTCATCTGGGTGTACCTGCGCGGCATGAAACGCAACCCCCGAAAAGAGGGGTCAGTACGAGCAATGTACTGAGTATGTAAGGCATGATTAGTAACACAGTAAGGAATATGAACATGAATAATAACAGGATGGAAATATAGAACATGACATGAGGTAAAAGAGTAACCTGTACATGTGAGTGCCGCTTAGGCGGGTACCCTGCATGCTTAGCTTTCTTTTAAAAAAAAACATTTCTTATTCATATATATAGAAAATAGAACATGTTATATTGCCGAGGTGTCGGCTCCGATCCATTTAACCCCATATATACATATCATACTTTACTTGCTTTGAAAACATTTCTTTTTCATATATATAGAAAAATAGAATATATCATATTGCCGAGGTGTCGGTAGCCGATCCATTTAACCACATATCCCGCGACCGGGCATCCCGCGTCCGGGACGATATCATATCATACCAACTGATCAGGTGGCTACGCGTATATAACGCTCTGCCCTTTTTCCCATCTTCCCCATATTCATATACATGTACATATATCAGCGTCTATAGCGCTCTGGCCCTTTTTCCCATCCTCCCCATATACATATACATATACATGTATCATATAGCAGCACGTAGGACAACCCAAAGAAAGTCATGTAACTATCGGAGTGACGTAAGGTCGGTAACCTCCGATTACATTATGGAATAATCAGGACCATCATGTCTCGCCTTGAAGGAACTAGTATTATAAGGCGAGACTATCCATGAGAAATAGCGTTAAGAGAACACATAGAGTAAGATCATAAGCCTCATAAAACATCAATTTATACACTTTGGAGTCTTTAGAAAATAGAGTCATAATAAGGAATAGAATTAAAATCAAGACTAGCTCTTTGTTCTTATATTCATATTGGCTCCTTAACTTAAGACTTTTAGACATGAAACCATTATTGTCATAACCATCCTAGACATATTCTCTTTTTGACATCATCGTTGTCATTACAAAAGCATATTCATCGTTGTAACCATAAAAGTTTAAAAAATCATTAGCCTTTGTTTTAGGAAAGTATAGACATTTTGGAAAACGCTTACGGGTTATTAGGAAGGAAATCATGCCATAGAATCACAAACTTCTAACTTTTGAAAACAGGGAAAACATGGAAATACTTATGAAATTACAACCTAAGGATCATGCCTTCGAAAGAAAAGGGAGGAGCCTTAACATACCTGTGCCGCGCCTTACTAGCTATGCTTATTTGTCCAACTTGTTAGTCTACATTCAAGAAGATTGACACTATCATTAGATTCATCGACATACACTTGTCTTAACCTTTCAAGTACATTCACCTATGGTCTGCCGAAATTTCGGCATCATCTCTCCTATAAATACACCATCCTCGAGAATCTAACTCGGCCAATTCAACAACAAACCCGAGAATGGGACTCGACCACATTATCAACAATAAGAATACCAACAATCGTGCCAACAACACCAACAATCAATTCAAGAATATTACAAACAATTCACATAATATTCCAAATGACCCCAAACGACCTACTACTTTATCCAAGACTTTCCAAATTCCACAAGAACATTTATAATCTATACTTCAACAATATCCTTCATTCTTATAATCATAAGAAACCATATTAATGTCATATTAACTTCTTCCATAACCCACAAACGATTTCAGTTTCACTTCAAATCATTAAATCTTCATTCAACATCATAGAATTCACTACAACAACAACTAAAATATCAAATAGAATCAATTCACCATAACTTGCCAAACCACCTTCACATTCGGCCACCACAACTACAAACATATTTTTATGAATTTTCATCCATTCCCATACATTACAACAACAACCACGATACTAAATAAAATTTGTTCATCATCCTTACATACATCAACACATACACCATGCACACGGCCACTATACATCATCTATATTTCCATGATTCCTACCCATTTCCACATACTACAACATATACAATCATCCACAACACATGAAAGAAGATTGAATGCATACCTTTCTTCACACATCTCTTCACTTGACTAGGAGTGTATGTTTGCTCAAATAAATGGTTTGCTTGCTCCAACAACCACTCCATGTTGTTAAGGATGTTCCAATTGGTGGGAACGCTAGAAGAGAACAATTTTCCTTGGCCAATTTTTCCATGGACTTGTTCGGTCAACACCATGGCCGAATAGTCTCCTTTGTTTCTTGCTTTTCTTTAAGCTTTCTTGAACTTTCTAAATGTGAAAACGATGAACATGTCTTCTTATTATATATTCTTTCCACCACTTTCTATATTTATATTTAAGTCCCTCAATAAAAAAATATGGATACATGGCCCTTCTTTCTTTCTCTAGAAATTTCTTCTTTTTTTTTTTGATTTTTTCTTAAAACAAAAGATGACCTAATATCTTACCATGTACACTTTGGTCCTTCAAGAAATTTCTTGATCACCTTGTGAAATTTCCATTTTTCCCCTAGCCTTTCTACAATATTACCATGAACCATTTTTGCAAATTTCCCTTTTTACCCTTAACCTTTCTCAATATTTCCATACAATAATATTCATAAATAATATTCATAACCAACTTGTACATTAGAATAATTTTGGAAGATGGCCATTCCCTTAGCTTCGCCACGACTACCTTGAAATATCCGAACGTATAAAATACGGGATATAACAGTAGTACAAATTATAGAGGAGGTTCTGCCAAAATTTTGTTACAATTGATTGTGATCAGTATATATATTTGTGATATGTACAAGTGTAAACTGAAGAATGAAAGGTTAATAATAGTTGTAAATCAGCTGAAAGGACGGTTATGAGATGGGTTCAGAATGAGTTTGAGAGTTAGGTTGAAATTACTCGAGGATATAGAAGTGAGTCGATGGTTAAGATAAGTTCTCTCGGGGATTAGAAGTAAGGTTAATGAACTAAGATTAATGTGATTCGAATAATGTGATAAGATTATGAGAAGAGACTTAAGAGGGGAAGCAATAATAAGCAAGGTGTCATTTGAGAGGTGAGTTAGTATAAAAAAGAAGTAAGCTTAAATAAGTAAAGAATGAAACAAGGAAGAGACAGAAGCATGATTATATGTGTTTGAGGAAAGGGAGGAATGTGTCCATCATAGAAAGAAATATAACTGAAAGCATCAATGAGGCTAAGGGGAGTTGAAACTTATAGAGAAAGATAAGTGACGAAAGGGACCTTAGGAATTGAGAAGGGTTGAATGATATTAGTAAGTTTTGGAATTAGATACAAGTATTAGTCTTCATTTAACATTCGAGGATGAATGTTTCTAAGAGGGGAGGGATGTTACACTCCAGAAAATTTCGCGTTACTAAGGCTGCAGACGACTTAATGTGAGCTCAAGGAGGAGCAAATATTACAAGTATAAAATATGAAATTCTACTGTATTAGCATAAGGATAGCATGAGTATGATATTTGGAATTCGTACAATATGATTGGAATGATAAGTTAAAAGATATATAGCCCTCGTAACCGTAAGCTGAGGTGGGGCCCCCATGATGGGGTTTTTATAAAGGACATATGACAGGTTATATACACAATATATGTGAAGTTAAGCACAACTCAAGAAGGACCCTTGAGCCAAATCCAAGTGTAAGCCCTCCAAAAAGATGTTTTTAAGTTACGTTGTCGGGTAATCCGACTTCGGGAGGCCATAACCCCAGCATTTATTGGGGATTTGGGAAAGCACAAAAAAATAAAATTGTAGATAATTGAAATAACTTTCCAACCATAGGTTGTGGGCCTTCATGCGATATAGGAATTAAAAGTTATGGATGTTTTAAGACGGAAAGGTCAAACTGGGATGTGGGCTCGGTCAAACCCGACTCCAACTCAGGTCAGGCCCACTTCCCTTGCTATTTAACGGAGGTTTTAACCGTTATCATCCTCATTTCATACCAAAAGGTCCAGAACATGGTAGAAAGAGAGTGAGGGGAGTTTAGAGAGACAAAGCAAGGGTTCGATCAAGTTCGAGGTCCCGAATCCCGAGGTTCGTGAAGGATAAAGTGTAGTACGAGTTGTCGTTGTTTTAAGCTAAAAGTTGAACTTGGGGGATGTTGGTTCCGTGGTGGCTGCTCATATAAGGTATGTTTAAGATGTTAATGATGTTCTTACCATGATCATTGATAGATTTGACGGTTAGAATAGAGAAAATGACGTTGAAAGTTCGGTTATAATTTTTGGATATCAAATGAATTGGGGGATGTTTTGGTATGATTAAAGGATAGAATTAGTTTCATATTGATAAAAATGATTGTTGATATTGTTGTTGATGTTGTTGATAAGTTGTTGTTCTTGAATTTTGGAGAATAAAGTGTATGAATAAATCGTACAAAGCGTATACTGGGTTGTTTTGGTGTATATCTTTGGGAGTTGAAGCTTTGAGTTTAAAGAGGCTTATATGAGATGGTTGTTGTTGATGTTTGTTGCTAATTGTGTTGTTAAATTGAATTGGAATTAGAGGGAAGCGAAGATTACAGGGAAAATGCTGCCCGAATTTACGGAAGTTAATTATTAGCTTAGTGAAGTATATGAACCTTTTTCAAGTTTTCTATGATTTCCTTTACCTTGATTGTGGATTGGCCAGTGTTTGGAAGCACAAGTTAAGCTAATCACGTCAGCGACAAGGTATGTTAGGCAAACCTTTCTTCTTTCGGCATGATTCTTCTTGTTATTCATTCTATATGTACTCCGTATGACTCCATTCTTAGATGAGTAAGGTTTATATGTTCCTCATGATGGTTTATTTATATTGTACTCCTATTCTGTTCTGAAGGGAACACCCATAAGGTGCCAAGTTAAGTTTTGTATATGGTTTTACTAATGATTTTCAGGAAATGAGTTTTATACTAAAGGAAACATAAAGTTTGATTTTCAAAACCACTTCGAAGGGGGTGCAAGATTTTACTACTTCATTCCATTTACGATTTATGTCTACTTTCCATGGTATCATCCCTTTGTACTGATATGATCACTTATTATTTGGGTAGGGCAATAAGATGAAATTGAGTAGAATATAAGTAGTAAGAATTTCCTAACAATTCTACCCTCAAACCTGGAAGTATATCCACCTAAGTCTAGTGAGATACAAATTTTATAACTTCTTATGGAAGACTAAGGCTAATAATTGGATTGTGATGAATTGATTAGTGACTTATGCTTTGAATTGAAATTGATATTTGTGGATTGGGTTTGTGTTTATATGATGGTGACATTAAGCCGGAAGCGGCTGGCCGACGGGGCCATCATTATTATGCCGGAAGCGGCCTTCCAAAGGAACTGTTGTGGTACAAGCCGGAAGCGGCTGTCCGAAGGGACCATTCTGTTAACATGTCGGAAGCGGCATGTGTGTTGGATTACATTATTTACTTAAAATTGTTTTGAGACTTCGTGTGCACATTTATGTTTCTTCCAGCGAAGGCTGCAGGTATTGAGTTAGATTGTGATTTCTTCTCTACTGAGTTAAATTATGATTATGATTTGTTACCACCTTACATACTCTGTACATTGTCCGTACTGATGTCCTTTGGTCTGGGGATGCTACGTTCATGCCCGCAGCCCCAGATTGTTTGACAAGTTAAGTGTACAGCTAGAATGCTTGGACGTCAGCTGGGATTGGCAAGTTTAACCTCATTTTGGAGCTTTGCTGAATCATGTATAGATATGTACGTTTACGGGTATGTCAGGGCCCTGTCCTGACTCATAATGTTCAGTTTACTTCTTAGAGACTTCTGCAGACTGTCCTGTGGTTTGTTTGTTGAGATATTAACAAAGTGATGTCAGTTGAGTCACTTGTGGATTTTAAAAGTGTGTGTATTTTAGATTATTTCAATTGGTTTAACGTGCATAGTTGATTGAAAGTTTTCATAATCGTTATAAAGATAATGATTTCTATGGGGAAAAGTTTTATATTCTTAAAAGATTTTGAAATGACAGGTTCTGGTAGAGTGTATGTCTTAGGGTTCGCTCGACTCTGATGAGAGTAGGGTGCCCGTCATGCCCTACCATTGTTAGAGTGTGACAAAGTGGTATCGGAGCAGTTCATTCTAGGAGTTGTCTGCAAAGTTGTGTCAGGTAGATGTCTGTCAGGTGTTGATTACTAAGATGGTCCCGTCGAGCTGATCGACGGTCAGTCGACAGGTTCGATGGTCCGACAAAGTGCATCGACGGTCTGCAGACAGAGCATATCAAGGAACTAAAGCTGAACAATTTTTTTTTAAACTGACTGTGTTTGACTTCACCTGTACGGATTGACAAGATTGTGGTTTTTGATGATTATAGGTTTGGCGCCACCTAAGTTGACAACCACCGGAGGAGGTGGCTCGAGGCAAACTCAAAAATCAACGGGTCGGAGGAGGCCCAGTAGCCAATCCACACTTAGAGACGAGAGGTCGGATGACGAGCATGAGGTTATGCCCATGAAGAAGAACAGGGCTACTCCTCCCCCGTGGAATAGGCAGGTCACAGTACCAGCTCCTACACCTCCCAGTTCCTCCCAGTCTGACAAGGAGGAATCATCTAAATCTGGGTCCGGTGATAGATCCGAGGAGGAGGGATCAGAGGCTGCATCTGGTGATACCTCACCTGCCACCCAAGCACAGTCTACTGAGGATGCTGCTCAGTCCTTTCAGGCATATTCTAAATCCCAAACCCATCAGAGCTCACAGCCTGGTGATGATGAGACTGATATTGATACTGATGCTGAGCCGGCTAGGGCTCGGGAACTAAGAAGCAAGAGGCTTGCGGATCGGTTCACTGTTAAGGGTGCCAGGCAGCTATATGAGTATTGCATTGAATTGAAAGGAGAAGACACTCAACATGAGAAATGAACCATAAATGAATGGCGGCGGATCAGTTTTGAGGGGCTCGTGATCTTACCCAGAGCCAGGGAGCTTATTCATCACTATCAGTTAGAGTTCATACAGGAGCCGCCTGGGACTATTAACCTATTTTGGTTCGTGAGATATATGCCGCATATGGGGCATTGATCTCGAAAGTTAGAAAGAGGTGCCAGAAGTTGAAGGAGATACCGCCACGGAGCGAGGTTGAGATCAGAGGGGTGAGTGTGGATATATCTGCCCAGGCCATCAACAGAGTATATTTTAGTAATAACTACATCGCCCCGAAGCAGACAATTAAGCTTCAAGACAAGTTGCGAAGGTGCAAGGAACAGCCCGTCAGGGACTCGGTATCTATAGTGGTAGGTCGCCCGACCAAGAGAGCCGAGTGTACTAATTTGAAGAATCGGATAAAGAAAAAGTGGTTGACTCTAGAGGGAAATTTTTAATGGAGCGTGGTGCAGTTGCAGCTTCTCCCCACTCAGGATGATAATGCTCTTACGGTTGATAGGAAGGTTGTTGTAGCCGCATTTGTTGTAGCCACATTGATGTCCAGATACCCGATTGATTTTGGGCCATTGGCTACGCAGATACCGTTGAGTGCTTCCTAGCCCAACACTTCGCTGATACTTCCATGCCTGATTACAGAGCTTGTTCGGAGGTCACAGGTGCGGTTTGTCGGTTTATTCGGTATAAAAGAGCAAGAATAAGGATATTGATGAGAGCCAAGGGGAAGTGGATGGGTTTCCAGTGGAACTTCGAGGGGTACCCCTACTGCAGGAGCTTGTTCATCTCGGGGCCGCGGGTGACTCTACACTGGAGTTACCCGCCACTGCTGCCCATATTATTGACACTGTCTAGGCTGCAGATTCTGACACTCCAGCTGCTGATGTTAGTGATGATTCTGTTGAGACTCAGACTGATATTCCTGAGCCACAGACTTCGGTTCCACCGCCTCAGGGTCCAGTCCCACAGCCAGCGGGTCCAGCTGTACCACCACAGGGTACTGCTAGAGTTGATCCATATGCCTTCTCAATGGACAACTTTAGGAAATTTGCTAAACAGGTGGCTACAAGCGGACTAGCAGTCAAAGATCATAGTAAACCAACTGGATGATTATGTGAGGACGAGAGTGAAGGAGGCATTAGATCCTGTGAGGACAACACTGTCCGCTCGGCTGGATGGATTTGAGATGAGATTTACCGCATTGGAAATGGCTCGCCCGACCTCTTCTACAGATGCTTTGAGGGCAGAGTTAGAGCAGCTTAAGGCTGACGTGTTATTATTGAAGGCTTGTGATCCGAGCATAGTAGTAGCACCACCGTTTGTTGCGGAGGAAATTGAGGAGGAGCTTCCACTGGTGCAGTTAGTTGTGCCTCCTTCAGTAGGTGGTCGGGGAAAGAGAAAGAGAGTGGCCCGTGATAAGAAGGAGGTGCGAGAGAGCACTCGCACTAGGGGCCCGAATATAGAGGAGCAGGAGGTGGCAGAGGTCATTCAGAGATCGCTCATGGAGAATGTCCAGTTTGGGACTAGGGGAGCCACCTCGAGCAGTGCTCCCAGTGGTAATATATTGCCACCACCCCTTCCTACTCCAGTGCCAGTGCATACGGGCACCACTACTGATGTTGCTACTGATGTTGCTACAGAGACTACTGTTGGTACGGTTGCACCACCTGAGGCCTCACAGACCGATGAGTCGCGAGATGAGCAGCGCGCCTAGTGCGCCACAGGTATTCGTACTCCCTGGTATTACGTTTTTTGCATTGGGGACACTGTAGACTTTTTCAGTTGGGGGTGGGAGTATTTGATGTATTATATATGTGTTTAGGACCCCCTCGGCTTTTCTTTGCCATGGTTCTTTTCCTGAGGGGTTTATTTCTTGTTGAACCTGGATGTTTAGGTCGTGTTTAGATAAAGTAGAGTATTGTTGACTTATGTGGTGGTGGTTTGATTAACTTAGGGCTGTCTTATTTTGATTTTGAGAAGAAGTACTCCCCTCCCTCCGAAAATTTTGACAAAATGGACTTGGTTGTTTAATTGACATGCATGCCTTTTTGTGTGACATTTAGATTATTGGGTTACCTTGTGTGCGTAATTATAGCGGGTAGACTAGTGTGTTGACAATTCTGATGCCATGTGTTATGAGGTTTTGTGGATATATTCTCTAGTTGTGTATGTAATCTAGAACTTGACTGGTTAGTCGTGCCTGCATTCTGAAGATAAGTGAAACTGTGAAATGATCTTAGGCTTTGTTTGTGTTAGGAACCCCTGTTTAGCCTAAATATAAGCCTACCCATAGATTAATATCCCTTGATAGCCATTTTGAGCCTGAAAACCTGTTTGTTTGACTAGCCGTAACAAGTCGATACCCGTTCTAAATATCACTCTCTTCTTGCACCCGGTCCTTCCTTGGTACTAAATTAATAAGATTGAGTCTAAAAGCCTAAGTTGGGGTGATAGGTGGACTAAAGGGAATATGAGGCGTAAGCCTAAAGTGGGGTTGAAGTGAAGTACCTAGTAAAAGACAGCGGTTCGGTAAGTGTAAAAAGAAAAAAAATGAAAAACAAAATACAGCAACCAAAGGGAAAAAAATTAAGGAATTAAAATCACAATAAAACCACACCAAGGCAACAGAAAGAAAGAAGGGAAGAAAACAAAAGGCGAAAAGGGTAAAAGACAAGAATATGATGCAGTGTTCATGGACGGTGAGTCATTGTTATCCAAATATCTATCCTACCCGTCCCTAAACCGACATTACAACTATGAAAAAATGTCCTAGTGTGATCACAGCCGAACTGTCCAAAGTCGAGGGCGCTGAAAATAAGGGAAAGCTTATGGTATTTGCATGTATAGCTAGAGAATTTCTTTTTGACTGTGAGTGTTTCTCTTCTCCTTTGACTTCTGTCCCATTCTGTGCGTGTATATATGTTGGGACATTCTTTGGTCCTTGCGAGGGCATTAGAATTTGGTAAGCGACTGGATTCCAAGAGTCTTGATTCGTGTGCGCTATAGTTTCTGTGATAACAAGATGTCTTAAATTGAAGCCTCATGGTTAGTTGCAATGAGTCCTTGATTGGTTTTGTCTTTATTGAGGGGGGAGTCATTGTGATACACATGATATGCCGGAAGTTAATTGCCACAACCACTGTAGACAACTTGACTTTATGAAATCGAGACATTTGTAGATTGAGTCTGTTAGTTAACTTGCTTGAGGACAAGCAAAGACTTTAAGTTGGGGGTGTTGATGTGCTGGGAATTTTGGGACATCTAATGCTCTTTAACTCTAAGTTTCACTTGTTTTCAAGCAAGTTTGTATTAGTTTGATGTGTTTTGTGTGCTATGCAGGTATTTTGAAGTTAGAATGCTCGGAAAGCAAAAAAACGAGGAAAATAGGCAATCTGTTCTGATAAGCATAAAGACGGACCGTCAACATGCTCAACGGTCCGCCGAGTTGCCTCGTCGATATGTTCCTGCGAAGTGACAATTCATCAGATCGTCAACATGCTCAACATTCCATCGAAGTGCTTCGACGATGGAGTTCCTGCAGAGTGACAAAAGTACACTCAGATCGTCGATATAGTCGTCGAGCATGTCGACGACCGTCGAAGTGCAAAGACGAACCGTCGAAGTGCAGGCCGAGTTGGAACAGGACTGGGATTGATTATTCCGAGTTTGACTTGTAAAAATACATGTTTAGGTTTTATTTTTCAGACATCTGGAGTTTTAGAATTGTAGTAATTATTTTTGAGTTGTTATTGCTTTTGAAGATTTCGAGACAATTACATTCATTACTTTCAAGTTTTATTCGTAAGTTCAATACAATACTTCAATTATGCAATATTAAATCTTTTATTGTTTTCTTGTTGCCATGAGTAGCTAAACACCTTTACTAAGGTTGTGAACCCAAGGATGAGTAGCTAAACACCTTTACTAAGGTTGTGAAATAGTTCAGATTCACATAGAGGTTAAGTGCATTCATACAAACAGTCCATTAGAAGTATATCAAGATCGATGCCCATGATCATACACTTTATCTGACGGGGACACAACCTTGGTTCTTTTTACCCATATATTTTCAACTTTAAATTTCCAGTCACTTTAAATTAGTCCACAAACCAAATCAACTATAAAACCCTTTTCTGGAATACACCAGGACCGCATGATTAGTAGAATACTTGTTTAGTAAACTTTTCACACCATATTCTCGGTAGGATTCGACCCTAACCTCATTGGGTTACTATATTTGACAACGTCTGCATTATACCATTAATAGGTGTAATTTGAGCGTATCAGTGTGCCACATGTTTTACACATAAAAAGTTACCCCTTCTCTCCATAAATATTGTAAGGAACCGCGCCGACCTGACGTCCCTTTAGAGGGATACACGGTAAGCCTTAGCCGGGCCTAGTCTGGGGATGTCTTTAGCTAGATTTAGCTTAAAAGATATTTAGGAAAGATATATATCAAGCCCATTGGACCAAGATCCACCCAAACATCAAAAGCCCGTAAACATCTGAACCTTTAGAACAAAGGATCAAAAGTGTTCAAGCTTAATATATGACTTTGTGTCCTCTGTGCGCTTTAAATATCAATATGTCATATCTCGCTTTTATATTTTATATCAAGTACCTAACTTTGTCTACCATTGAGTTATTTTTGTCTTATAGAACGAGGTCGATTAGCGTAGTACCGAAAGCTGGCAAACTTCACAAGATCCAAAGCCGCATTAGCATCCCTCACAGACAAAGGCAAAACGAAGATGACTGGTACCCCCGATAACGGAACTAAGCTTGCTCTCCATGACGGAGATACCCAAGACCCACAAGAGGTATCATCTCAAGAAGGAAAGAAGGAATCCCCTTCAATTCCCTTCTCTGAGCTCACCGATGCCCGATCACTTCCCTATATACCGACCGAGAACCATCCCACCTCCATTAAGCTCTACTAACCCAAACCATGCTGGTCCTTCTTACCGCACCCCTCCACCAATAAAATACACTCAAATCCCAGGGACCACTCACTCAGTCCCTTCTTACCAGGTTCCTCATCCTAGTCTTAGTAACACGACAAGCCAACTACGTGGTCCTGCTCCACCAACTGGGCAAACCACCACGGTCCCGCTCAACCATACCACCCAACAGGTCTCATTCTTTACTCCCAACATCCCCAGCGAATGCTCCCCAGGGCGTAAAGAGCTAGATCATTATAAAGAAATGGAAAGGGTCTGGAGAGTCGAACAGGATAAGCGGGAAAGAGATATGGAGAAAAAGATGGAGGAATTACTGGAGAAATCCAACACGTCTGCAAGAAATACTACAGGCCTAGATATGATGACCTGTGCATGCATCCGGACTTGGACCTACTAGAAGGGTTCAAAATCCAAAAAATTAAGATGTTCAATGAGGCAGGGAATCCCAAAGCACACCTCTGATCTTACTGCGACCAATTGGTCGGAGTAAAGAAAAATGAACCTCTAATCATGCGACTATTCAGTCGTAGCCTGACCGGAGAGGCAGCTGAATGGTTCGCAACTCAAGATATGCGTCAATGGCACACCTGGGAGACATGGCAGAATCCTTCATGGAAAGATTCTGCTTTAATGTTATCTTGAAAATGTCAAGCAGAAATCCACAAAAACTACAGGGAGTTGCCAGCAGGTGGAGGGTCGAGGCAGCCCGTGTGCAGCCACTAATGTGTGAAGGAGAACTAGTCTCTATGTTCATCAGATCCCAGGAGCCTGATTTCTATGACAGAATGTTGTCCATGGGTGGAAGACCGTTTGCTGAATTGGTCAAAATGGGAGAGGCTATAGAAGATGGTCTTAAACCGGGAAAATGGTTAGTGTCTTTAATAAGGCATCTGGACAAGCTACTGCAGGAATCTTCTCTAAGAAGAAAGAGGAAAGGACATGCATATCCCACATTCTGAACCCTAGCGAAAAATAACCACAATCCACCCACATAACTACACCCCTCATAAATTATCCAACGCAGTGTATTACGCGCTACCAAGCTTCACCACCACTGTGCCAGCTTACACGGCTCAGCCTAGTGTTCGTGTGCCCACTTCCACTTACCAAGCACCACCTCAACAAAATTACCACCCAAATAACTCACCACAAGCATATCAACCACCCCAGAATCACCAAAATCAACTGCCACTTCCAATATACACTGCTCGACGTCCTGCTTTCAACAAGAGGCTGGTGAGGGAATTCGCGATGCTCCTCGAACCTAGGGCTCAACTCATCGAAAGGCTATTGGCTGCAGGATTGATGCAGAAGGTCCCCCCATTGCCAGCACAGCTGCGGAACAGATTCTACAGGACTGATCAGACATATGCCTATCATTCAGCAGGAAATGGGCACAACACAGAGGACTGTATAAATCTCAAACACAAAATCCACGATCTGATTGACAAAAGGGAGATCATTTTGGAAACCTCAGCTCCCAATGTGAACACAAATATGTTACCTAATCATAGAAATAACAGAGTCCACATGATTGAGAGGAATGAGGACTGGGAAGCTTGCAGAGCATTAATCCCCAGAGCAGTCGAAACACTGAAACACACAGTAGCCTCCCTCACACTCTAGGAGCGTCAAATTTTAAGGTTTTTGTCGCAGTGCCAGGAGCCACGAAAGCAACATCAAGGTTTAGAACCTTGATTCCAACACTCGTGGTAGCACAGGCAACACAATAAGTTGCTCTCATTGTTGTACAAGCAGCTATTGCTCAAGGCATGACTCGCTCCGGGAGGTGTTACACTCCTGAGGAGTTAGCTCAGAATGCTACAAGGAAGGAAAGTACCCAAAAGAGGGAAATAACTGAAGGAGAAGCAGAGGATTTCTAGCTGCGTATGCTGCAAAAAGACTAATCCATAGTTGAGCATTTGAAGAAAACACCGGAATAAATATCGGTGTTGTCCTTACTATCCAGCACCCCATCACACAGGTAGGTTCTCATGGGAGTGTTGGATGATGCACACGTACCAGCTGGTACAAGCAGCGAAGATTTGGCTGGACTGATAACTCATATTATTGGAGAACACAAAATCTGCTTCTCCAAAGAAGATTTACCAGCAGAAGGAACAGCTCACAACAAAGCCTTTAACATCACTATGGAGTGCCATGGTAAAGCAATAGGGAGGACGGTGGTGGACAATGGATCAGGCCTCAATATTTTCCCTATCACCACAATGACCCAGCTTAACTGCGATGTAGGCAAGATTCGCTAAAGTGAAACAAACGTCAGGGGATTTGATGGGTCTCTAAGTGATTCCCTAGGAGAGATAGACCTGCACCATGTGAAACAAACGTCGGACCTGCCACTTTCATAGCAAAATTCCAGGTTATGGCTATCACCGCCAACTACAATATGCTCTTGGGAAGTCCCTGGATACACTCTGCCAGCCAATCCTATCAACTCTGCACCAAGCCATAAAATTCGAATGGCAAGAACTGGAAATTGTGGTGGCAGCTAAGAAGGATATTCAGAAGTATCCTTACAACATCATTCCTGTGATCAAAGAGAGCCCTTACTTACCAAACGTTCATGTAATGAAATATGTTGGGGCCACTCACGCTGAGGAACAGATTGATAAACCTATGCCAGCAGTCTACAGAATAATTGCCTCCACCATGTTGAGTAGTGGTTTTGAAACAGGAAAGGGTCTAGGAAGGGACCTCGCAGTGATAACAGAGCCTGTCCCAATCCCAAAGGAAAATTACCACTTCGGTCTAGGGTATACTCCTAGCGAAGACAAGCTCACAAGGGCAATAAAAAGAGAGCCCAGAACATGGAACTTACTTCGTCCAATTGTGGGTCTATAACAATCATTCCCCAGAAAGATGCCGATACTGAATGAAGAAGAAACTAATGGGGGTCTCGAGTCGCTATTCCAAGAAAAGGGATGCTACACGGTCATTGAAGAAAGTCAGAAGACACTCAACATACACAGTCTGAGTCCAGGAGAGCGCCTGAACAATTGGACATCCACCCCCATCTTGGCTCCTCGATAGAGAAATGAATTTTCCTTAAAACCTCTTGCTAAAAGCGGCGACATCAGCAGAGGCCCGAATGATTGCCTTTTCTAAATTACTTCATAATGTTTAAAAATGAAAATGGTTCAACGCTGTTCCAAACCAGGACCACAGTTGTAGTCAATTGTTCTTGAATTACTAAAAAGCCTCGATATACATAATACTGCTATCTTTATTAGATAATAATAATGAAGGGTTTTTCTACTTAATTACGCGTAACGAATAATAATAAACCTAACTTTACTTTGCCTCGCCTTTTCAATAGTAACCATAATAAAACAATCGAAAATGTCATGACTTGTCGTGAAACGAATGAGGAAATCAGACAACAAGAATACAAGGAGTACGATGAATCGACAATGATACCAGAGGGACTGGTAGAAGAATTGGAAGAACTAGAAGAAAAGAAGAAGTTGAATATAGATGAAACTGAGTTGATCAATCTCGGTGAAGAAAATGATGTCAAGGAGATACGAATCAGCGCTCACTTGGGAGCTCCACAAAAAGAAGAGCTCGTAGCTCTATTAAAGGAATATGTTCATGTCTTTCCCTGGTCATCGCGGATATGCCAGGTTTGAGCACTGAAATAGTGGCGCACATATTGCACATTAAGGAAGGCTTCACTCCGGTCAAGCAAAAGACCCGAACATTTCAGCCTGACATGAGTATCAGGATAAAGAACGAAGTGGAGAAACAAATCAAATCTGGAATAGTGGAGGTGACATCCTACCCCACTTGGGTGGCCAAAATAGTGCCAGTACCTAAAAAGGACGGAAAGATCTGAATATGTGTGGACTACCGAGATCTCAACCGGGCCAATCCAAAAGACAACTTTCCACTCCCAAACATCCACATTCTAATAGATAACTGCACCAAGCATGAGTTGTTGTCATTCGTGGATTGTTTCACCGGTTACCATCAGATACTTATGAACAAAGAAGATGCTAAAAAGATAGCCTTATCACCTCTTAGGGAGTCTACCATTACAGGGTGATGTCGTTCGGCCTCAAAAATGCTGGCGCCATATGCATGAGAGCTATGACTACATTGTTCCATGGTATGATGCATCGAGATATTGAAGTCTATGTGGACGATATCATCATAAAATCAAGGAAAAGCTCAGAGCATACTGTGCATTTACGGCAAAGTGCGTGTTTGGAGTGCCTGCGGTTAAATTGCTAGGATTCATAATCAGCCGTAAGGGCATTGAACTATACCCTACCAAGACTAAAGCAATTCAGGAGCTACTACCTCCACAAACCAAGAAAGAAGTTATGAGCTTCCTGGGAAGGTTGAATTACATTGGACGATTCATAGCACAGCCAACTGTGATTATAGAGCCAATCCTTAAGTTGCTCAAAAAGGACGCTCCCAAAAATTGGACAAAGGAATGTTAAGAGGCATTTGCTAGAACTAAGAGATACCCTTCCAATCCTCCCGTCTTGATATCTCCCAGGCCAAGGAGTCCTCTGTTACTGTATCTGTCGGTATCACAGAAAGCTTTCGGGTGCATGCTCGCCCAGCATGATGAAGAGGGCAAAAAGGAACATGCCATCTACTATTTGAGTAAGAAGTTGACCTCCTGCGAAGTGTGGTATATTCTCATAGAGAAGACTTGTTGTGCTTTAACTTGGAATTCCCAAAACCTAAGACACTGCCTATCTGTGTTTACCACTCACCTCATATCCAGAATGGATCCACTGAGATGTATTTTCCTGCAACCAATGCCCGTGGAAAAATTGGCTAAATGCAAAATGCTACTAAGAGAATTTGACATCGTGTACATAGCACAAAAGGCAATCAAGGGCCAAGCCTTAGCGGATCTGCTGGCGGAGAGTCCCGTGGATGATAAATTGGAACCATTACGGACTTTCTTCCCAGACGAGGAAGTGATGTCCATGGAAAAAGAGGTGGCGGAACCATATTCAAGCTAGAGACTGTTCTTCGATAGAGCAGTCAACTACAAAGGATCAGGCATCAGAATGGTGCTGATATCAAAAACAGGACAACACTATCCGATGGCCGCAAAACTCAACTTCAGATGTACCAACAACAAGGAAGAATACAAAGCATGTATCCTAGGCCTCAGGATAGCGCTAGACATGAACATACAGGAGCTGTTGGTTATCGCGGACTCCGACTTGCTCATAAATTAAGTAAAAAGAAATAGGGCAACTAAAAATTATAAGATACTGTTACACCTTGAAAATTTCGTGTCGTTTGCATTCTGAGTGAACTAACACAAACCTAGAGTGGACATGAAGCCCTTATAAGGTTAAGAAGAGTATCTTATAACTTTAAGCGTGTACCCTAAGGCTTCAGAATTAAATGAATCAGTGAAAGTAAGTTCGTTGAAAAAAGTGGAGTTTGAGTTATGTTTTGGGAAGATTTTGTATCATTTGAAATATGCATTGCTTACCATTTCCTTGAGGGGAGATATAGGGCCCCTTGGATGGTTAATGAAGTTTTATACAAGTGCCAAGAAGGTTCCATAAGTATTGGTGGCCAAACTAATAGAAAAGAACGTTTTTTCGCGAAATCGGGGAAAATGGGGCAATATACGGCCGCATACTCAGTATGCGGGGCCGTAAATTGGCTGTAAACTCCCCATTTTGGGTGAGGTTTCTTCCCAAAAGCACCCCCATGTTTTGGAGGGAGTATGCAGCCGCATACTCAGTACGCTGAGCCGCTTACTCACCGCAACACGGAGCGGTGGGGGCGAATTAGACACCTTTTTAAACCCCAAAAGACCCCATTCATAACATTAACTTTCCATACTTATTTCCCTATACTTATAGAGGGTTATTGAGAGTTCTTGAAGGTTTCATAGCTTTCCAAACCTTTTCATATCATCAAGAGAGAAGATCAACATCCAAACATCAAAGTTAATCCATGGAAGGTGATTGTTCGTGTCTCTTTGCAAGGTGGTGATGAACTTGATCTTTGAAAGAGTTGAGTAAGGTGAAGTTCTTCCATTATAAGGTATATTATTCCTATTATTTACATGATTGAGTTGATTTAAAGGTTTAGTAACTCTTGGAAGGAAAAGAATGAAAGTGGAGAAGTCATAAAGGGTTGAAATGAAGAAGATGGCTATGAGATGAACTTGAAAAGGGATTTTTGGATAAATTCGAGATTTAATTGTATATAACTTCTTGTTTGTGATATTGTAGATGTTGTTATTATTGTTTGGGGTTGTTTTGTAATATGGTGGAAGTCAATAAAATAGGAGAAATGCTGCCCAAATTTCTCTTAGCTCTGTAGTTGCTCTAGTTTGAACTTATGGGCGTTTTCAAGGCTTAACCTTTAGTATGAATATTCTTGAATGAAGATTTGCGGGGTTGGGAGAAGAACGTTAAGTAGTGAGAAGACGTAAAGGTATGTAAGGCTAACCATTTCCTTCTAAGGCATGATTCCCTATTTGTGAACTCATAGATGATATCCATAACATTCCTATTTTTTGAAATGCTAGAAGCTCATAATTCTTAAAAAATTTCACGATATAGTTTACAATGCTCTTTATGAAGATAATGATAATGATGATGATGACGATTTTATTACTATAGATGCCAAAGCTTAAAGTTCTTGATGTTCTCGTGACATTAATGAGCTTGTTCCATAATTATTGATTTCCTTCATTGTTATTGATCTCATGTTATAATAATCATTCTTTCAAGGTGAGATATCGTGATGATGGTGTTTCCATAATAGGAATTTTAGGTTTATCGACCTTACGTCACTTCGATAAGATAGTAATGTTTCATTGGGCTCTCATGCATGCTTTATTATTTATGTATGTATTTTCTCATGCCGCGTAATGCTATAGCCGGCCGGGCAGACATATAGATATACACACCACTGCAGTGGGTAGCTTATGATATCAGCCCAGACGTAGGATGCCCGAACACGGGATGATGGATCGGGCTGCGCATTCCGCAACAATATATGAAAAATGTTTATATTAAAAAGCTAAGCATGCGTGACATCCGCCTTAAGAGGCATCCAGATGTACAGGTTATCTCTCTATCTCATATTACTTTCCATATCTTTATTATATTGCTATGCATGCCTTACATACTCAGTACATTATTCGTACTGACGTCCTTTTATTTGTGGATGTTGCGTTCATGCCCGCAGGTAGGCAGCGAGACGAATTCGATTCTTAGGTGCTTCATCAGCTATCTCTCGGGAGCGCTCAATTTGTCTCGAAGCTGCAGTCTAGTGGTACTATTCTTTGGTGTAAATATGGGCATAGCGGGGTCCTATCCCGTCCTGGTGATGTTATGCACTCCTTGTAGAGGCTCGTAGGCGGTCGTGTATAGTTAGATGTCTTATAACCTTATCGACCTATATTTTGTATATCATTTTGGCAGCCTTGTTGGCTTGTATATACGGGCCTAGTTGATGATGGTCATTTGGAGAGCTATTATTATTGCGGATTCATGCCCTTGGAGATCATCATTTCATAAATTATCTTTCATGATCCACCTAGAATGATAATGAGAGGTATGTTAGCTCCGGGTACCCATCCTGGCCCTCCGGTTGGGTCGTGACAAAAGTGGTATCGGAGTAGTTCATCCTAGGTGTGTCTACGAACCGTGTCCAGTAGAGTCTTGTTTACGGGTGTGAAGCGCGCCACAGTTATAAATAGGAGACTGTGGGGCATTTAGGAATGATTGACCTTTCTTCCTCATCATAGATTGTGCGATAGAGCCATGATATAAGAATTTTCCTTTCCTAGCCGTGTGTTGCATTTTTAGCGATGCCTGTGAAGGGAAAAGCAATAACGGTCCAGAAGGGCAAGACAATAGAAGGTAGGAGGATTGAGCGGGAACTACCGGTAGATAGAGAGAAGGGTGAGTCCTAGAATGAGGTTCCATCTCGGACATCTCATACTCCGTCCATTTCAGAGGAGCACGAAGGATCCTCAGCTCTAGCTCCAACACCTCCAGTTCCTCCACCAGATGCCTCAAGCCAAGAGATAAGAGAGACTATCTTTTTGCTGACCTAGTAAGTAGCCGCTCAAGCTCATCGGTAGGGTGCGGGCCATGGTGATAGGGGTCAGAGCAAGAGGGCTAGGTTTTCAGGGTTTGATAGTGAGTTCAGAGGTGGCCCAAGGCAGTAGTTCTCTAAACGCTCAGCTCATTCAGCAGCTAGTGCACCTCCATAGTTTCTTGGACCCCGGTTTGATAGACCCATTTATTTTGGGCCAGCTCAGAGTTCCAGAGTTCCCAGTTCTTAGATTAGGAGTGGTTCTAGTCAGATGAGACCACCTATACAACAATGTATTTAGTGCGGTAATTTACATTAGGGATCGTGCCGATTTAGTTTAGAGGTTTGTTATTCTTGCGATCGGCCAGGTCATATCAAGCGCGACGGTCTATCGATAGGTGGTACGTGTAAGGTCCAGCCCACAGGATCAGTAGCTGATTTTTCGTCATTTGTACGCCCTCTAGCACAAAGCTCACAGACACCAGCAGGCCGTGGTATCGGTAGAGGAGGAGCATCCAGTTCGAGTGGTCCTTAATATCCTATCTATGCACTGGCTGGATTATAGGATCTATACTCTTCCCCCAATATTGTCACAGGTATTTTATTAGTATCTTCTTATGATGTATATGCATTGATTGATTCAGGTTCTACATTGTCATATATTACTCCTTATTTTGATGATCGTATTGGGGTAAAACCTGAACCAATTAAAACTTTCAAAGTATCTACACCGTTAGTGATCCAGTAATAGCTAGACGGGTGTATAGAAACTGTGTGGTTGTAGTTTGCCACCGCTAGACCATGCCTAATTTGACCGAGCTGAAAATGCTAGATTTTGATGTCATTATGGGTATGGATTAGTTGGCCTCCTGTTATGCCAATGTTGATTATGCCAATGTTGATTATAGAACTAAAGATGTGTTACCGGATACTAAGTCCATATCTATTCCTCCTTAGAGAATGGCTGCTGCAGAATTGAAAGAGTTGAAGAATGCAACCGAAGGATTTGCTCGAGAAAGGCTTTATTAGGCCTAGTTCGTCACTATGGGGAGCACCTATGTTGTTTGCAAGAAAGAAAGATGGTTCCTTGCATATGCGGATTGACTACAGGCAGTTGAATAAGGTGTCAATAAAGAACAAATATTCACTTCCAAGGATTGATGATTTATTTGATCAGTTGCAGGATGCCAAATGGCTCACCAAGATAGATCTGAGATCGGGGTACCACCAGGTGAGAGTCAAGGAGGAGGACATTCTTAAGACAACCTTTAGAACTAGATATTGTCATTTCGAGTTTTGAGTAATGTCGTTTGGATTGACCAATGCACCGGTTATATTCATGAATTTGACGAATAAGGTGTTCAGGCCTTTCCTAGATCTATTTGTGATTGTATTTATCGATGATATCCTAGCATACTCTTGATCTGAGGCAGAACATGCGGATCATCTATGTACTGTATCTAGAGTTCTTTACGCTCGGGAGCTATATGCAAAGTTCTCAAAATGTGGGTTCTGGTTGAACTTTGTAACTTTTCTGGGGCATATTATTTCAGTTGATAATATTCGGGTGGATACCCAGAAGATCGAAGCTATGAAGACTTGGCAAGGCCTACAACACCTACTGAAGTTTGTAGCTTTCTAGGGTTGGATGGTTACTACAGAAGCTTTGTAGAAGGATTTTCTTCTATTTCTGCACCACTGACGAAGCTGACTCAGAAATCAACTAAATTTCACTAGACGGAGGCATGTGAGCGCAGTTTTCAGGAGCTAAATAACAGATTGACTTCAGCCCCGGTTCTGACATTTCCAGAAGGATCAGAGGGATATGTCGTTTATTTTGATACCTTCGGTGTTGGTTGACTTATGTGTTGATGCAGCACTGTAAGGTAATTGCTTAAGCTTTAAGGTAGCTGCGAAAACTTAAGAAAAAACTACCCGACCCATGATCTAGAGTTAGCTGCGGTTATTCATGCATCGAAGATGTGGAGAAATTATTTATATGGCATTCATGTTGATATTTATATAGACCACAAGAGTTTCCAATATATTTTCAAGCAGAAGGAGTTGAATCTATAGCAAAGACAGTGGTTGGAGCTATTGAAGGATTATGATGTGAGTATCTTATATCATCCTGGAAAGGTAAATGTAGTAGCTGATGCTCTTAGCCGCAAATCCATGGGCAGTTTATGTGATGTCCAGCCAGAGAAAAGGGAGTTAGCTCGTGAGCTTCAACAGCTAGCCAGCTTAGGAGTTCTCTTGATGGACTCATGCAATATGGGAGTCACTATCCAGAATTCAGTTGTCTCATCTTTAGTAGTGGAGGTGAAAAGCGACAATATGAGGACCCCATATTAATTCATTACAAAGATACACTTCCTCAGAAGAAAAAGTCATCATTCGAGATTGATACAGATAGAGTTCTCAGGTATCGAGGTAGTTGTGTGTTCCTGATGTCGCAGGGTTGCGTCAACAAATTCTAGGGGAAGTCCATACTTCCCATTATTTTGTTCATCCAGGAGCGACAAAGATGTATCATGACATTAAATACATTTATTGGTTGGACGGAATGAAGAAAGAAATAGCAAAGTTCGTAGCTCAATGCCCTAACTGTCAGCAGGTAAAGATTTAACATCAGAAGACGGGGGATTATTGCAAGCTCTGGAATTCCAACCTGGAAATGTGATGTGATTAATTTGAATTTCATTACGGACTTGCCTCATTCTCAGCGTAAGTATGATTCTACATGGGTAATCGTGGATAGACTTACGAAGTCAGCTCATTTTGTACAAGTTAGAACTACGTACTCAGCTGAAGATTATGCAAATCTTTATGTCAAAGAGATAGTACGACTTTATGGTTTTCCAGTATCCATTATTTCTGATAGAGGGGCACAATTGACAGCTAATTTCTGAAAGTCTTTTCAAAATGGATTGGGGACTCAGGTGAGTCTTAGTACAACATTTCATTCCCAGACTGACAGACAAGTTGAGCATGCCATTTAGACCCTCAAAGATCTGTTAAGGGCATGCGTGATAGACTTTGACGGTAGTTAGGATGATCATTTACCATTCATTGAGTTTACATATAGCAATAGTTATCACCCTGGCATCCAGATGGACCGTATAAGGCTTTATATGGGCACAAGTGTAGATCACCAATTGGATGGTTTGAATTGCGGAAGAATAAGTTAATAGGCCCAGATTTGATCCAGCAAGCAATGGAAATGGTCAGGTTCATTCAGAATCGATAGTTGGCAGCTCAGAGTCGTCAGAAATCTTAAGTAGATGATCGCCGACGAGACTTAGATTTCCAAGTTAATGATTGGGTATTCTTAAAGGTATCACCTACGAAAGGTGTGATGAGATTTGCTAAAAAGGATAAGCTTAGTCCTGGGTTTATTGGGTCATACAAGGTTGTATGCAAGGTAGGCCAGGTGCCTTATGAGTTAGATTTACCTTCGGAATTGGAGTCAGTCCATCAAGTTTTCCATGTATCAATGCTTCGCATGTGTATTGGAGACCCTTTCAGAATTGTTCCTGTGGATGATGTCCAGGTCACTGTGAAATTACCTTACGAAGAATTTCCATTGCGATTCTAGATAGACGAGTTCGGAGACTCAGAATCAAAGATGTAGTTTCAATTAAAGCTCTATGGAGAAATCATAATAGAGAAGAAATGACTAGGAAAGTTGAGGAACATATGAAGCTCAGGTATCCACATTTGTTTTCACTCCCAGATGAGGTTCAGACAGAGGCACCATTGTCCTCAGGTATGTAATGCTCTCTTTTGATGATTTCTTGGTTGTGTGTGGCCATTATTGTTGTCATTTTTGTATCCCTATGAGGCATTGTATATTTTGGATTGTTGTGACAGGATGATAATGGCATATTCTCAGGGGAAACTCTGGCGAAAGTTTTGTCGAATCCCTAAGAGTCTAACATTCGAGGACGAATGTTTTTAAGGGGGGAGGAATGTTACACCTTGGAAATTTCGTGTCGTTTGCATTATGAGTGAACTAACACAAGCCTAAAGTATAAATGAATCCCTTAAAAGGTTAAGAATAGTATTTGATAACTTTAAGCATGTACCCTAAGGATTCAGAGTTAACTGAATCGGTGAAAGTAAGTTTGTTGAAAAAAGTGGAGTTTGAGTTATGTTTTGGGAAGATTTCGTATCATTTGAGTTATAAATTTCTTACCATTACCTTTAGAGGGATCTATAGGTCCCTTTGGATGGTTAATGAAGTTTTATACAAGTTCTAAGAAGGTTCCATAATGATTGGTGGTCAAACGAATCAAAAAGAACGCTTTTTCACGAAACTGGGGAAAATTGGGCAATATGCGGCCGCATGTTCGGTATGCTGGGCCACATATTGGCCGCAAACTCCCAATTTTGGGTAGTTTTTCTGCCTAACACCAATTTTGTGTAGGGAGTATGCGGCCGCATACTCAGTATGCTGAGCCACACACTCACCACAACACGGAGCGGTGGGGCGAATTGGACAGCTTTTTAAACCCCAAAAGGCCCGATTCTTCACATTAACTTTCCATACTTATCTCCCCACACTTATAGAGGGTTATTGAGAGTTCTTGAAGGTTCCATAGCTTTCCAAACCTTTCCATATCATCAAGAGAGAAGATCAGCATCCAAACATCAAACTTAATCCATGGAAGGTGATTGTTCTTGTCTCTAAGCAAGGTGGTGATAAACTTGATCTTTGAAAGAGTTGAGTAAGGTGAATTTCTTCCATTATAATGTATATTATTCCTATTATATACATGACTGAGTTGATGTAAAGGTTTAGTAATTCTTGGAAAGGAAAAGAATAAAAGTGGAGAAGTCATAAAGGGTTGAAATAAAGAAGATGACTATGAGATCAACTTGAAAAGGGATTTTTGGATAAATTTTAGATTTAATTGAATATAAATTCTTGATTGTGATATTGTGGATATTGTTATTGTTGTTTGGGGGCTATTTTTTAATATGGTAGAAGTCAATAAAATAGGGGAAATGCTGCCCAAATTTTCGTTAGCTCCTTAGTTGCTATAGTTTGAACTTATGGGTGTTTTCAAGACTTAATCTTTAGTATGAATCCTCTTTAATGTAGATTTGCGGGCTTGGGAGGAGAACGTTAAGTAGTTAAGAAGATGTGAAGGTATGTAAGGCTAATCGTTTCCTTCTAAGGCATGATTCCCTATTGGTGAACTCATACATGATATCAATAAAATTTCCTATTCCTCGAAATACTAGAAGCTCATAATTCTTAAAACTTCTCACGATATAGTTGACATTGCTCTTTATGATGATAATGATGATTTCTTTTCTAGAGATGCCAAAGCTTAAAGTTCTTGATGTTCTCGTGATATTAATGAGCTTGTTCCATAATTATTGATTTCCTTCATTGTTGTTGATCTCATCTTATTATAATTATTCTTTCCAGGTGAGATATCGCGATGATGATGTTTCCATAATAGAAATTGGAGGTTTATCGACCTTACGTCACTCCAATAGGATAGTAATGTCTCATTGGGCTCTCATGCATGCTTTATTATATATGTATGTATTTTCCCACACCTCGTCGTGCTATAGCCGGCCGGGCAGACATATAGATGTACACACCACTGCAGTGGGCAGCTTATGATATCATCCCGGACGCGGGATGATGGAACGGGTTGTGTGTTCCGCAGCAATATATATAGATGATATGATATATGGATCGGGCTGCACATTCTGCAGCAATATATATATATATATATATATATATATATATATATATATATGGATCGGGCTGCATGTTTCGCAGCAATATTTATCTATATGTATATATGAAAAATATTTATATTAAAATGCTAAGTATTCGTGACATCCGCTTTAAGAGGCATCCAGATGTACCGATTATCTCTCTTATCTCATATTACTTTCCATATCATTATTATATCATTATGTGTGCCTTACATACTCAGTACATTATTCGTACTGACGTCCTTTTGGTTGTGTATGCTACGTTCATGCCTGCCGGTAGGCAGGGAGACGGATCAGATTATTAGGTGCTTCATCATATATCTCTCAGGAGTTCTCCATTTGCCTCGAAGCTGCAGTCTAGTGGTACTATTCTTTTGTGTACATATGGGTATGGCGGGGTCCTGTCCCGTCCTGGTGATGTTATGCAGTCCTTGTAGAGAGTTTAGCAAACCAAAAGAAAACCATCAGGAGATTGGCCAATGGTTTCTTCTTGAACAAGGAAGTACTATAAAAAAGGACCCCTAACCTTGGGTTGTTTAGATGTGTGGACGCCGAAGAGGCCACAAAGTTGGTAAAAAAAGTACACGCAGGGGCATGCGGAGCTCACATAAATAGATTCGTCCTTGCTAATAAAAGCTTGAGGATAGGATATTATTGGATGACCATGGAACATGATTCCTGTAAATTCATGCAAAAGTGCCACAGAATTACATGCAATGAGCTCACCCTGGCCTTTCGTGCTATTGGGAATGGATGTCATAGGACCCATCGAGCCTCCGGCCTCCAACGGGCATCGTTTTCATCTTAGTCGCCATAGATTAATTCACAAAATGGGTGGAGGCAACTTCCTACAAATCAGTGACCATGAAAGTCGTGCCAACTTCGTCAAAAATAATTTGATATGTCGTTTCAGTGTGCCAGAATCAATCATCAAAGACAATGGTGCCTTTCTGAACAACCATTTGATAAAAGATATCTGTGAGCAATTCAAAATCACTCATAGGAACTCTACTGCCTATCGGCAACAAATTAACAAAGCCATAGAGGCTGCCAACAAGAACATCAAAAGAATCTTGAGAAAAATGGTCGACAACTACAGGAATTGGTACGAGCAGCTACCGTACACCCTGTTGGGATACAGAACAACAACCCGAACATCCACTAGGTCAACCCCATACCTCCTTGTCTATGGTATAGAAGCGGTCATACCCACAGAAGTGGAGATCCCGATACTCAATATTATCCAAGAGGCAGAGCTGAAAGATGCAGAATGGATTAGAAATCGTTATGAAAAACTGGCCATGATAGAGGAAAAGAGAATTGTGGCGGTGTGCCACGGACAGCTATACAAACAAAGGATGTCTAGAGCCTTCAACAAGCGGGTCAGAACTCGACTTTTCCAGATCGGAAAACTCGTACTCACGCGAGTCTTCCCTCACCAAGAAGAGCTATATGCCTAGCCGAGATGGATGGACAAGAGTGGACCAAGGCTATCAATGCAGACGCGCTTAAGAGATACTACATTTAGGATTCAATTTACTTGTAATCGCATTGTAATTTCCTTGTAATCGTACCATTTTCTTGTAATCGTACTAGAATAGGAGAAAAACAAATCATCTATGTAATGAACTACGCAATGCCTTGAATTCCCCACTTTGGGATACGTAGGTAGTCCATACTGGACCCAGTCTCCTTATTAGTAAAACTAAAACTCAATTACTTTATTTCGAACTACGTTCGACCTGAATTCCTGCTGTGACAGTGTTACACCCCAGAATATTTGGCGTTACTAATGCTGCAGACAGCTTAATATGAGCTCAAGGAGGAGAAAATATTACAAGTATAAAGGATGAAATTCTACTGTATTAGCATGAGGATAGCATGAGTATGATATTTGGAATTCGTACAATATGATTGGAATGATACGTTGAAAGATATATAACCCTCGTAACCGTAAGCTGAGGTGGGGCCCCAAAGATTGGGTTTTTATAAAGGAAAAATGGTAAGTCATATGGATAATATATGTAAAGTTAAACACAACTCAAGAAGGACCCTTGAGCCAAATCCAAGTGTATGCCCTCCAAAAAGATGTTTTAAGTTACATTTTCGGGCGATCAGACTTCGGCAGGCCATAACCCCACCATTTATTGGGGATTTAGGAAAACACAAAAAAATAAGTTGAAGATAATTGAAATAACTTTCCAACCATAGGTTGTGGGCCTTTATTCGATATAGGAATTAAAAGTTATGGACGTCTTAAGGCGAAAAGGTCAAACTGGGCAGTGGGCTCGGTCCAACCCGACTCCAACTCGGGTCAGGCCCACTTCCCTTTCTATTTAAGGGAGGTTTTAACCCTTATCTTCCTCATTTCGTACCAAAAGGTCTAGAACATGGTAGAGAGAGAGAGTGAGGGGAGTTTAGAGAGATAAAGCGAGGGTTCGATCAAGTTCGAGGCCCCGAATCTCGAGGCTCGTGAAGGATAAAGTGTAGTACGAGTTGTCGCCATCGTTTTAAGCTAAAGGTTGAACTTGGGGGCTGTTGGTTTCGTGGCGGCTGCTCATATAAGGTATGTTTAAGATGTTAATGATGTTCTTACCATGATCATTGATAGATTTGACGGGTTAGAATAGAGAAAATGACGTTGAAAGTTCGGTTATAATTTTTGGATATCAAATGAATTGGGGGATTTTTTGGTATGATTAAAGGATATAATTAGTTGGATATTAATATAAAATTATTGTTGATAATGTTGTTGATAAGTTGTTGTTCTTGAATTTGGGAGAATAAAATGATTTAAGATATCGTATACAAAACATATATTGGGCTGTTTTGGTGGATATCTTTGGGAGTTCATGCTTTGAGTTTAAAGAGGCTTATATGAGATGGTTGTTGTTGTTGGTGGTGGTTGCTAATTGTGTTGTTAAATTGAATTGGAATTAGAGGGAAGCGAAGATTACAGGAAAAATGCTGCCCGAATTTACGAAAATTAATTACGAGCTTAGAGAAGTATATGAACCCTTTTCAAGTTTTCTATGGTTTCCTTTATCTTGATTGTGGATTGGCCAGTGTTTGGAAGCATAAGTTAAGCTAATCACGTAAGCGACAAGGTATGTAAGGCAAACCTTTCTTCTTTTGGCATGATTCTTATTGTTATTCATTCTATATGTACTCCATATGACTCCATTCTTAGACGAGTAAGGTCTATATTTTCCTCGTGATGGTTTATTGATATTGTACTCCTATTCTGTTCTGAAGGGAACACCCATAAGGTGCCAAGTTGAGTTGTATATATGGTTTTACTAATGATTTTGAGGAAATGAGTTTTATACTAAAGGAAACATAAAGTTTGATTTTCAAAACCACTTCGAAAGGGGGTGCGAGATTTTACTACTTCATTTCATTTATGATTTATGTCTACGTTTCATGGTATCATCCTTTTGGACCGATATGATCACTTATTCTTTGGGTAGGGCAATAAGATGAAATTGAGTAGAATATAAGTAGTAAGAATTTTATAACAATTCTACCCTCAAACCTGGAAGTATGTCCTCCTAAGTCTAGTGAGATACAAATTTGATAACTTCTTATGAAAGACAAAGGCTAATAACTGGATTGTGATGAATTTATTACTGACTCATGCTTTGAATTGCAATTGATATTTTTGGATTGGGTTTATGTTGATATGATGGTGATATTAAGCCCGAAGCGGCTGCCCGAATGGGCCACCCTAGCTAAGCCGGAAGCGGTTTGTTATATCCCGTGTTTGCGCATTCGGATTTTTTTTTTTTTGGAATAATCTTGCTTTGTAGGAAATGAGGGCTATATTTGGTTTTATTTCATATATGTGTGTTATTCATGAAAATTATTGATGCGGAAATACGGAAGAAGGCCAAGGGCGAAATTGGAATTTCGAGAATTAGTTTCGGGAATTACAAATAAAAATCCACAATGAATTGGGCTCAAAAAATAAGAGAAAAATTGAAGCCCAAATTGTATGGGGTGGCCGGCTATATGCTAGCCCAAGCCCATAATTGATTATCCATGTGATAATTAATTAAGAGGGCTTATTATTTATCTCTTAGTAGAACATTCAAGAAAGGGAAAATAAAACAAAGAAGGAGAGCAAGAACAAGAGAGGGGTTTCGGCCCCCTCCAAGAAAAAGAAAAAAAAAATTCAAGTCCTTCAAATGTGACCCAAAAATCATAATTTTCTAGCAATACTACTAACTCAAGGATGCTCTTCAACATGGCATAATTTTTAAGGCAAGAAAGTGCTTGTGTTGGCAAGTGGAAGTTTGAAGAAAAAGGTAAGAAATCTATTCTTTTGTGTTATGGAATAAATATATATGTTGTAAGGATTGGAATTAGATGAGAATTATGGAGTTGTGATGTGTATGTGCATAGCCGTGTATGTGTGTGGGTGTGTGCATGGCCGTGTGCCATGATGATGAGGGGAGAACATGAATTAAATTCAATTTAGTTTGTTAGTTGTGTTGTTGTGGTGTTTGTGATGTAAATAAGGGTTTAATAAATCAAGTTGGTATGGAAAATGGTTGTGGATTGTTATGGGAAATTATGTGATTTTAATATAGATTTTATGTAATTGTGAAAATAAGGTTCTAAATGTGAATTATGATTGTTGTCAATGAACTTGGACGAAAACAATGCGAATTGGTAGTTTTGTTGCATTTGTAGAAGTTTCGGATGGAATATGGAATTGGCGAGATGACTTGAATCCTTGAATATTGTTTGGAACACTATCGAATTATGTTCAAATGATCTTAATTTAGATAATGAATATGGAAAGATGTTGATATTAGTTTGATGTTGTGAAGTTCGAATGAAAGTCGTCGCTTTATGTAGAAAAGAAGAATATTGACGTTAGACCTATTTTGTTGTGATTCGTGATGTCTTTGGTATTGGGGGTTGTTGTTGATGATATATTGAGCCAAGCTAAGCCTCAGGGATGTTATATGTATAGGGGAAGTGCTGCCAAAATTTCGGTAGACAAATATAAAGTTAAGTGAATTCTTAAAGCCTTGCAATTCCTAATTGGTAACTTTGACCATTTGTAGATTCTGAGCGAAACGGGATTTGAGTTTTGGACGAGCATAAGACGCATATAAGGTATGTAAGTCTACCCCATTCCTTCTTTTGGCATGTCCTAGGAATACTAGGTCGATATTTGAGCCCCGGAGGCAATTCTGTTCATGGAAATCCGACTTGGAAATCGAGTACTATTCATTCAATTGAATTGAACTATAAAACTCATATTTTGTTGAAAAGTGATCAAATGTCCGAAAATTTTGTAAACGTAATCTAATCGCTTCGAAACCTCCATGTATGATCCCATAGACCCCAATTGTCTGTGATTCATGTCCGCCACCTCTACTTGAACCCGAGGTGGGCCCGCTAACATCGAGACTCCTTTGTTTGCTCTATTAGTCTCATTTTTGTATAATGTTGGCAAAGCACTTTTGGTTATGAATTTGGCTATCATAAAATAAGGTTTTGACAGCCACGATATTCTAAATTATATTTTGAACCATAAATACTGTTTTGGAAAGACTTTTGCGAAACGCACCCCGTATTGACTAGTTGTCCGAACTATTTGACTAATGAGTTAGCATATGATATTGTCAAGTTTCTAAAGGTGTTTTGATATATAAATTGCATTGTTTGCTCACGACTCCGCTCGTGCCCTTATTGTGACTTCGTTCACCGGTTCCCGGGCCGGTTATGGTTCGTGCGCGCTATGATAAATTCGGCCGTATGCTGTGTTACAGTTCCCGAGACCTCGCCATAGGGCCGGGTTCCGTTTGGAGTTATGCTGTGATATGGCTGGTGATATGTTATGATGATATGTGTGTTCGGGGATGTATGGAGATTTGAACTTTCTGGTGTTATGCTGTGTGTGGCACCAGCGTCGGAGTGGTGACCACGTTCCTGAGCCTTATGCATGATTTTTACTTGCATGATATATATACATATGCTTTCAGCACAGACTCTAATGTACTGATTCGGTATTTTCTCTCTTTACCTTTTTATGTCAGTTATGGTTCGTATTTCTGTACTCTATGCTTTACATACTCAGTACATCTTTCATACTGACCCCCCTTTCTTCGGGGGGCTGCGTTTCATGCTCGCAGGTACAGAGGTTCGCGATCCGCCAGTGTAGGCCACATATTCTGCTACCACAGAGTGCTCCTTTTGATCCGGAGCCCACACTTTGGTACATATGTCTTTTGCTACGTATATGTTTTTGCACATTTGACTATTTGGGGTACGGCGGGGCCCTGTCCCATCATATATCTTCGTTTTGATTTGTAGAGGCCTGTAGTCATATATGTGGGTCATGGGTCATTGTGTGTGTGCGTTTGTTTGTGATCTACGTCTTAATGCGGTCCCGTTTGCTATTATGGCCAACACGGCCCATTTGTCTGTATACGTGTATGTATCTGGCGATGTATATTCCGCCAACCTATCAGATTTGGATACGGCTAAAATGGCCCGTATATTTGTATATGTGCATATGTTCGGCGATGTGTATTCCGCCGCATCTTTTGGCTTTGACATGATATTTTTGCGCACGCGACCGCTTAAGATAATATTCGTTTTCAGTTCTGTTTAAAATGTTGAATATGAAACCCAACTAAGCTATAGTATGACGATTTGATATGTATGTCTGTTTGGGTGTCCAAGTAGGGCACTAGTCACGGCCCACGGGGCTGGGTCGTGACACGGTTGCCCAAATGGGCCATAATTATTATGCCGGAAGCAGCCGTCCGAAGGTACTATTGTGATGCTATCCGGAAGCAGTTGTCCGAAGGGACCATTATGTTAACATGTCGGAAGAGGCATGTGTGTTGGATTGCATTATTTACTTAAAGATTGTTTTGAGACTTCGTGTGCACATTTATGTTTCTTCCAGCGAAGGCTACAGGTATTGAGTTAGATTATGATTTCTTCTCTCCTGAGTCGAATTATGATTATGATTTGATACCACCTTACATACTTAGTATAATGTCCGTACTGACGTCCTTTTGCCTGGGGACGCTGCGTTCATGCCCGCAGCCCCATATTATTTGACAGGTTAAGTGTATAGCTAGAATGCTTGGACGTCAGCTGGGATTGGAAAGTTCCACCTCATTTTGGAGTTGTACTGAGTCATGCATAGATATGTATGATTACGGGTATGTCAGGGCCCTGTCCCGACTCATAATGTTCAGTTTACTTCTTAGAGACTTTTGCAGATAGTGTCTTATGGTATGCTTATCGAAATGTTGACAAAGTGATGTCAGTTGAGTCACTTGTGGATTTTAAAAGAGTATGAATTTTAGATGATTTCAATTGTTTTAACGTACTTAGTTGATTTAAAGTTTTCATAATCGTTATTAAGATAATGATTTCTCTTGGGAAAAGTTTTATATTCTTAAAAGTTTTTGAAATGACAGGTTCTGGTAGAGTGTATGTCTTAAGGGACCATTATGTTAACATGTCGGAAGAGGCATGTGTGTTGGATTGCATTATTTACTTAAAGATTGTTTTGAGACTTCGTGTGCACATTTATGTTTCTTCCAGCGAAGGCTACAGGTATTGAGTTAGATTATGATTTCTTCTCTCCTGAGTCGAATTATGATTATGATTTGATACCACCTTACATACTTAGTACATTGTTCGTACTGACGTCCTTTGGCCTGGGGACGCTACGTTCATGTCCGCAGCCCCAGATTGTTTGACAGGTTAAGTGTACAGCTATATTGCTTGGACGTCAGTTGGGATTGGCAAGTTTAACCTCATTCTAGAGCTTTCCTGAATCATGTATAGATATGTATGATTACGGGTATGTCAGGGCCCTGTCCCGACTCATAATGTTCAGTTTACTTCTTAGAGACTTTTGCAGATAGTGTCTTGTGGTATGCTTATCGAAATGTTGACAAAGTGATGTCAGTTGAGTCACTTGTGGATTTTAAAAGAGTATGAATTTTAGATGATTTCAATTGTTTTAACGTACTTAGTTGATTTAAAGTTTTCATAATCGTTATTAAGATAATGATTTCTCTTGGGAAAAGTTTTATATTCTTAAAAGTTTTTGAAATGACAGGTTCTGGTAGAGTGTATGTCTGAGGGTTCGCTCGACTCTGATGAGAGTAGGGTGCCCGTCATGCCGTACCATTGTTAGGGTGTGACAAAGTGGTATTAGAGTAGTTCGTTCTAGGAGTTGTCTTCAAAGTCGTGTCAAGTAGAGTCTTTTTCATGGATGTGTTGTCGACCACACTTATGAAGAGGAGGCTATAGGGCATCTAGGATGGTTTCCCTTCATTCAGAGCATAGATTGTGCTATAGAGCTGTGTTATAGGCCTTGAATCCTTGCCACTAACTTTAAGATTTGTATTTTGATTAAGTGATTGTAAAGTGCAGCTATGATTGCGAAATGGAAATTGCTCGTAAGAACGGTAAGTTCTTTGATGATTAATGATTTCTATTTAAGGTAAGTGTTGCTGGTTAAGGATTGCACTGAGAAGGGTATGCTTCTTATCGAATTGAGAGTGCCATTGGGAAGAGCATTTGTATATATATATATAGGGTGTTGTAATATGATTGTGGCCCTGTGAGGCATGTTGATATATTTTGATTGTTGCCCTGTGAGGCTTGTTGGTTAGCTGTGTACAGGTGGGTAGTACAAATTATAGAGGAGGTTCTGCCAAAATTTTGGTACAATTGATTGTGATCAGTATATATTTGTATGCTATATACAAGTGTAAACTGAAGAATGAAAGGTTAATAATAGTTGTAAATCGGCTGAAAGGAGGGTTGAGATGGTTTCAGAATGAGTTTGAGAGTTAGGTTGAAATTACTCGAGGATATAGAAGTGAGTCGATGGTTAAGATAAGTTCTCTCAGTGATTAGAAGTAAGGTTGATGAACTAAGATTAATGTGATTCGAATAATGTGATAAGATTATGAGAAGAGACTTAAGAGGGGAAGCAATAATAAGCAAGGAGTCATTCGAGAGGTGAGTTAGTATAAAAAAGGAGTAAGCTTAAATAAGTAAAGAATGAAACAAGGAAGAGATAGAAGCATGATTATATGTGTTTGAGGAAAGGGAGGAATGTGTCCTTCATAGAAAGAAATATAACTGAAAGCACCAATGAGGCTAAGGGGAGTTGAAACTTATAGAGAAAGATAAGTGACGAAAGGGACCTTAGGACTTGAGAAGGGTTGAATGATATTAGTAAGTGTTAGAATTGGATACAAGTATTAGTCTTCATTTAACATTCGAGGATGAATGTTTCTAAGAGGAGAGGGATGTTATACTCTAGAAAATTTCGCGTTACTAAGGCTGCAGACGACTTAATGTGAGCTCAAGAAGGAGTAAATATTACTAGTATAAAGGCTGAAATTCTACTGCATTAGCATGAGGATGGCATGAGGATAATATTTCGAATTCGTACAATATGATTGGAATGATAAGTTAAAAGATATATATCCCTCGTAACCGTAAGCTGAGGTGGGGCCCCCATGATGGCGTTTTATAAAGGACAAATGACAGGGTACATGGACAATATATGTGAAGTTAAGCAGAACTCAAGAAGGACCCTTGAGCCAAATCCAAGTGTAAGCCCTCCAAAAAGATTTTTTTAAGTTACGTTTTCGGGTAATCCGACTTCGGGAGGCAATAACCCCAGCATTTATTGTGGATTTAGGAAAGCACCAAAAAAATAAAATTGTAGATAATTGAAATAACTTTCCAACCATAGGTTGTGGGCCTTCATGAGATATAGGAATTAAAAATTATGGACGTTTTAAGGTGGAAAGGTCAAACTGGGATGTGGGCTCGGTCCAACCCGACTCCAACTCGGGTCAGGCCCACTTCCCTTGCTATTTAACGGAGGTTTTAACCCTTATCTTCCTCATTTCATACCAAAAGGTCCATAACATGGTAGAAAGAGAGTGAGGGGAGTTTAGAGAGATAAAGCAAGGGTTCGATCAAGTTCGAGGTCCCGAATCCCGAGGCTCGTGAAGGATAAAGTGTAGTACGAGTTGTCGTCATTTTAAGCTAAAAGTTGAACTAGGGGGATGTTGGTTCCGTGGTGGCTGCTCATATAAGGTATGTTTAAGATGTTAATGATGTTCTTACCATGATCATTGATAGATTTGACGGTTAGAATAGAGAAAATGACGTTGAAAGTTCGGTTATAATTTTTGGATTTCAAATGAATTGGGGGATGTTTTGGTATGATTAAAGGATAGAATTAGTTTGATATTGATATAAAATGATTGTTGATATTGTTGTTGATGTTGTTGATAAGTTGTTGTTCTTGAATTTGGGAGAATAAAGTGTATGAATATATCGTACAAAGCGTATACTGGGTTGTTTTGGTGTATATCTTTGGGAGTTGATGCTTTGAGTTTAAAGAGGCTTATATGAGATGGTTGTTGTTGTTGTTTGTTGCTGATTGTGTTGTTAAATTGAATTGGAATTAGAGGGAAGCGAAGATTACAGGGAAAATGCTGCCCGAATTTACGAAAGTTAATTACTAGCTTGGAGAAGTATATGAACCTTTTTCAAGTTGTCTATGATTTCCTTTACCTTGATTGTGGATTGGCCAGTGTTTGGAAGCACAAGTTAAGCAAATCACGTCAGCGACAAGGTATGTTAGGCAAACCTTTATTCTTTCGGCATGATTCTTGTTGTTATTCATTCTACATGTACTCCGTATGACTCCATTCTTAGACGAGTAAGGTTTATATGTTCCTCGTGATGGTTTATTGATATTATACTCCTATTCTATTCTGAAGGGAACACCCATAAGGTGCGAAGTTGAGTTTTGTATATGGTTTTACTATTCATTGTCAGGAAATGAGTTTTATACTAAAGGAAACACAAAGTTTGATTTTCAAAACCACTTCGAAGGGGGTGCAAGATTTTACTACTTCATTCCATTTACGATTTATGTCTACGTTCCATGGTATCATCCCTTTGTACTGATATGATCACTTATTCTTTGGGTAGGGCAATAAGATGCAATTGAGTAGAATATAAGTAGTAAGAATTTCATAACAATTCTACCCTTAAACCTGGAAGTATGTCCACCTAAGTCTAGTGAGATACAAATTTGATAACTTCTTAAGGAAGACTAAGGCTAATAACTGGATTGTGATGAATTGATTAGTGACTTATACTTTGAATTGAAATTGATATTTGTGGATTGGGTTTGTGTTGATATGATGGTGATATTAAGCCGGAAGTGGCTGCCCGACGGGGCTATCATTATTATGCCGGAAGCGACCATCCGAAGGGACTGTTCTGATACAAGACGGAAGCGGCTGTCCGAAGGGACCATTCTGTTAACATGTCGGAAGCGGCATGTGTGTTGGATTGCATTATTTACTTAAAGATTGTTTTGAGACTTCATGTGCACATTTATGTTTCTTCCAGCGAAGGCTACAGGTATTGAGTTAGATTATGATTTTTTCTCTCCTGAGTTGAATTATGATTATGATTTGTTACCACCTTACATACTCTGTACATTGTTCGTACTGACGTCCTTTGGCCTGGGGACGCTACGTTCATGTCCGCAGCCCCAGATTGTTTGACAGGTTAAGTGTACAGCTATATTGCTTGGACGTCAGTTGGGATTGGCAAGTTTAACCTCATTCTAGAGCTTTCCTGAATCATGTATAGATATGTATGATTACGGGTATGTCAGGGCCCTGTCCCGACTCATAATGTTCAGTTTACTTCTTAGAGACTTTTGCAGATAGTGTCTTGTGGTATGCTTATCGAAATGTTGACAAAGTGATGTCAGTTGAGTCACTTGTGGATTTTAAAAGAGTATGAATTTTAGATGATTTCAATTGTTTTAACGTACTTAGTTGATTTAAAGTTTTCATAATCGTTATTAAGATAATGATTTCTCTTGGGAAAAGTTTTATATTCTTAAAAGTTTTTGAAATGACAGGTTCTGGTAGAGTGTATGTCTGAGGGTTCGCTCGACTCTGATGAGAGTAGGGTGCCCGTCATGCCGTACCATTGTTAGGGTGTGACAAAGTGGTATTAGAGTAGTTCGTTCTAGGAGTTGTCTTCAAAGTCGTGTCAAGTAGAGTCTTTTTCATGGATGTGTTGTCGACCACACTTATGAAGAGGAGGCTATAGGGCATCTAGGATGGTTTCCCTTCATTCAGAGCATAGATTGTGCTATAGAGCTGTGTTATAAGCCTTGAATCCTTGCCACTAACTTTAAGATTTGTATTTTGATTAAGTGATTGTAAAGTGCAGCTATGATTGCGAAATGGAAATTGCTCGTAAGAACGGTAAGTTCTTTGATGATTAATGATTTCTATTTAAGGTAAGTGTTGCTGGTTAAGGATTGCACTGAGAAGGGTATGCTTCTTATCGAATTGAGAGTGCCATTGGGAAGAGCATTTGTATATATATATATATAGGGTGTTGTAATATGATTGTGGCCCCGTGAGGCATGTTGATATATTTTGATTGTTGCCCTATGAGGCTTGTTGGTTAGCTGTGTACAGGTGGGTAGTACAAATTATAGAGGAGGTTCTGCCAAAATTTTGGTACAATTGAATGTGATCAGTATATATTTGTATGCTATATACAAGTGTAAACTGAAGAATGAAAGGTTAATAATAGTTGTAAATCGGCTGAAAGGAGGGTTGAGATGGGTTCAGAATGAGTTTGAGAGTTAGGTTGAAATTACTCGAGGATATAGAAGTGAGTCGATGGTTAAGATAAGTTCTCTCAGTGATTAGAAGTAAGGTTGATGAACTAAGATTAATGTGATTCGAATAATGTGATAAGATTATGAGAAGAGACTTAAGAAGGGAAGCAATAATAAGCAAGGAGTCATTCGAGAGGTGAGTTAGTATAAAAAAGGAGTAAGCTTAAATAAGTAAAGAATGAAACAAGGAAGAGACAAAAGCATGATTATATGTGTTTGAGGAAAGGGAAGAATGTGTCCATCATAGAAAGAAATATAACTGAAAGCATCAATGAGGCTAAGCGGAGTTGAAACTTATAGAGAAAGATAAGTGTCGAAAGGGACCTGAGGAATTGAGAAGGGTTGAGTGATATTAGTTAGTGTTGGAATTGGATACAAGTATTAGTCTTCATTTAACATTTGAGGACGAATGTTTCTAAGAGGGGAGGGATGTGACACCCCAGAAACATTCGCGTTACTAAGGCTGCAGACGACTTAATGTGAGCTCAAGGAGGAGCAAATCTTACAAGTATAAAGGATGAAATTCTACTGTATTAGCATGAAGATAGCATGAGCATGATATTTTGAATTCGTACACTATGATTGGGATGATATGTTAAAAGATATATAGCCATTGTAACCGTAAGCTGAGGTGGGGCCCACATGATGGGGTTTTTCTGAAGGAAAAAAGATAAGTTATATGGAAAATATATGTAAAGTTAAACACAACTCAAGAAGGACCCTTGAGCCAAATCCAAGGGTAAGCCCTCCAAAACGATATTTTTAAGTTACGTTTTCGGTTGATGCGACTTCGGGAGGCCATAACACCACCATTTTTTGGGTTTTGGGAAAACTCTAAAAATAAAAGTCGTGGATAATTGAAATACCTTTCCATCCATAGCTTGTGGGCCTTCATGCGATATTGGGATAAAAAGTTATGGACGTTTTAAGGCGGAAAGGTCAAACTAGGCAGTGGGCGTGGCCTAACCCGACTCCAACTCGGGTCCGGCCCACTTCCCTTGCTATTTAAGGGAGGTTTTAACCCTTATCTTCCTCATTTCATACCAAAAGGTCCAGAACGTGGTAGAGAGAGAGAGTGAGGGGAGTTTAGAGAGATAAAGCAAGGGTTCGATTAAGTTTGAGGCCCCGAATCCCGAGGCTCATGAAGGATAAAGTGTAGTACGAGTTGTCGTCATCGTTTTAAGCTAAAAGGTGAACTTGGGGGATGTTGGTTTCGTGGTGGCTACTCATATAATGTTTGTTTAAGATGTTAATAATGTTCTTACCATGATCGTTGATAGATTTGACGGGTTAGAATAGAGAAAATGACGTTGAAATTTCAGTTATAATTTTTGGACATCAAATGACTTGGGGGTTGTTTTGGTATGATGAAAGGATAGAATTAGTTGTATGTTCATACAAAATGATTGTTGAAATTTCTGTTGTTGTTGTTGATAAGTTGTTGTTCTTGAATTTGGGAGAATAAAGTGTATAAAGATATCGTATTTATCACACCCCACCTTTGGTAGGGCGTGATTGGCACCCGGCACCTTACGAAAAGCGAGCAAACCAACTTATAACTTACATCCTTCGTGTCTCAAATGGAAACGATCGAGAGGCTAAATGCGAACATAATATCATGCATAAGTATATGTACATTGGACCCGTGATGCCAACATTACTATCGTCACACTATGACTAAGTTGTACACAAGAACTGTCTGCAAAGCCTCTATGAACATGACTGAAGTATACAAGTCGGGACAGGGCCCCCGACATACCCTAAACAAAATCATACATATATATATATATATATAGAGAGAGAGAGAGAAAGAGAGAGAGAGAGAGAGAGAGAGAGAGATTTAGTAGTGCTCCAGGAAGAAATGGAGATCACCAATCAGAACTGGTACCTGAAGGCAGCCTACTATGGAAGATCCTTGTCTTGTCTATCAGCATCTTCGGGCATGAACGCAGCGTCCACAAGAAAGGACGTCAGTACGAACAATGTACTGAGTATGTAAGGAATGAATAGTAACATATTAAGAAATACCGAACATGGGAAATAATAAAATGAATGTATGAGGATAAGTAACATAAAAGGGATCAGTCTGTGCCTTTGAATGCCCTTTTAAGGCGCATGTCATGCATGCTTAGCTAATAAAAAAGGACTTTTCCATACATATCCGTATATAATATCTTGTCTGGCCGTTAAGGCGCGATAATATATATACACATATATATAGCATCTTAC
Source organism: Lycium barbarum (assembly GCF_019175385.1). NCBI lineage: Eukaryota > Viridiplantae > Streptophyta > Magnoliopsida > Solanales > Solanaceae > Lycium > Lycium barbarum. The sequence goes on from NC_083337.1 coordinate 22,151,302, forward strand.
ATGGTGTTATCTTACCTGGCCATATAGGCTCGGTGCTATCTTACCAGGCCCTTTCGGGACTCGGTGTTATCTTACCCGGCCCTTTCGGGACTCAGTGTTATCTTTCCCGGCCCTTTCGGGACTCGGTGTTGTCTTACTCGGACCTTTCGGGACTCGGTGTTATCTTACCCGGCCCTTTCGGGACTCGGTGTTATCTTACTCGGCCCTTTCGGGAATCGATGTTATCCCCAACTGATTAGTGGGATGCAACGCACACATACATACATGTATATATATATATGTATGTATGTATAAAATGCATAAATGAAATCAACATTATCATTAACATTACCATTATTATCATATCAATCCTTGAAGGATCAACCATCGCAAGACGAAATCAACGATGTCGCGGGAGTCTCGAGAATCATAAACTTAGGTAGCACTGGAAATAGTATCGTTATCATCGCTATATCTCACCTCGAAGGAACGAGTAACATTAGCTGAGACCATCAACAATAAGTACGGTTAAGGGATTCATGGAATGTATCAATAGTCTCATAATGCCCTCAAATCATAGCTTCGGAGTTTCAAAAGAAGAGAATCATCATCATCGTCACAATCATCATAGAACATATTCCATTTAACATCATAAGAGGCTTTAAGAGTCATGAACTTCGAGCTTTTGAAAACAAGGCGATAATGGAAACATTTATGGAATCATAACATAGGAATCATGCCTTTGGAAAGAAAGGGACGAGCCTTAACACACCTGTTCAACCTCCTATTAGCTATTCTTATTCGTCCGAGCTCACAAGTCTACATTTAAGAGGATTTACACTAATGTTAGCCTCTTTATCGCGCACTTATTCCAAGTTTCAAATCAAACTATTCTATATTCTGCTGAAAATCGGGCAGCATCTCTCCTGTTTATATGCCTAGCCCGAATGCTCAATTCAACAACCAACACAACAATAACAATACCAACATTAATAACATCATTTCCCATATCAAATAATTCCATAGAACAACCCATATGGTGTTTGTCCCATATTTCCACCAACAGAATTAATTTACAACAATTTAATAACTTCTTCTCCGTAATTAAACCAAGATTAACGTTAATAATAGAGATTCATACCTTTATCTCGATAATAATGCTATATATTCACTCCTCCACCTTGAGATTAAGCCACGACGCCTCAATACACAATTTTTGTAATCGCAACTATACGCCGTCTAGATTGAGATTTGGAAATTATACTTTGATTTGCGTGAAAATTGATGAGTGGAAGTTGGTGGAAGTTTCCAGAGGTTTGGGGAAGCTTAGAGGGTGTTTGGTTGCTGTTTAAGGGGGTAAAGCCCCTTTTATAAGCTTCTAGGCTCGGGTTGCACCGACCTAGAAAATGGTCAGCGCGTTCGCGCAGCTTCCTAGCGAGTTTGCGCTGGCTTATTCCACTGCCTGCGCGTTCGTTCAGTAAAAGGGTCATAACTTTTGATCCCAATGTCGTGTGAGGGCCCACGACCTATGGTTGGAAAGCTCTTTCAATTATCTACGACTTTCAATCTTGTTGTTTTCCAAATTCCCAACTTATAATGTCGTTTTGGCCCCTCCAAGTCAGATCATCCGAAAATGTTTCCTTAAATCATCCTTTTGGAGGGCTTATGCCCATATTTGGCTTATGGGTCCTTCTTAGGACTTGCTCAACTTTCCATATACTACTCATAAGTCTCTTCACATGTCTTTTATGAAACTCTGGCATGTGGGCCCCACTTGGCTTACAGCAACGAGGGCTTTTCGGCAAGTGACATAAACCGATGCACCCCATATGGTCTCCACATATCATAAATATGCCATATTCACTCTTATAATATAACCTTTCTCCTTAATCCTCGCATGAATTTACTCTTGTTCGGCTCACACAAGTTGTCTACAATCTAGGTAGCGCAAAATTTTCCGGGCTGTTTTGGTGTATATCTTTGGGAGTTGATGCTTTGCGTTTAAAGAGGCTTATATGAGATGGTTGTTCTTGTTGTTGGTTTCTGATTGTGTTGTTAAATTGAATTGGAATTATAGGGAAGCGAATATTACAGGGAAAATGCTGCTCGAATTTACGGAAGTTAATTACGAGCTTAGAGAAGTATATGAACCTTTTTCAAGTTGTCTACGGTTTCCTTTACGTTATTTGTGGATTGGCCAGTGTTTGGAAGCATAAGTTAAGATAATCACGTAAGCGACAAGGTATGTAAGGCAAGCCTTTCTTCTTTTGGCATGATTCTTCTTGTTATTCATTCTATATGTACTCCATATAACTCCATTCTTGGACGAGTAAGGTCTATATGTTCCTCGTGATGGTTTATTGATATTGTACTCCTATTTTGTTCCGAAGGAAACACCCATAAGGTGCCAAGTTGAGTTGTGTATATGGTTTTACTAATGATTTCAAGGAAATGAGTTTTATACTAAAGTAAACATAAAGTTTGATTTTCAAAACCACTTCGAAGGGGGTGCGAGATTTTACTACTTCATTTCATTTACGATTTATGTCTACTTTCCATGGTATCATCCCTTTGTACTGATATGATCACTTATTCTTTGGTTAGGGCAATAAGATGAAATTGGGGAGAATATAAGTAGTAAGAATTTCATAACAATTCTACTCTCAAACCTGGATGTATGCCCTCCTAAGTCTAGTGAGATACAAATTTGATAGTTTTTTATGAAAGACTAAGGCTAATAACTGGATTGTGATGAATTGATTAGTGACTTATGATTTGAATTGAAATTGATATTTTTGGATTGGGTTTGTGTTGATTTGATGGTGATATTAAGCCAGAAGTGGCTGCCCGAAGGGGCCACCCTAGCTAACCCGGAAGCGGCTGCCCGAAGGGGCCTTCATTATTATGCCCGAAGCGGCCGTCCGAAGGGACTATTGTGAAACTAGCCGGAAGCGACTGTCCGAAAGGACCATTTTGTTAACATGTCGTAAGCGACATGTGTGTTGGATTACATTATTTACTTAAAGATTGTTTTGAGACTTCGTGTGCACATTTATGTTTCTTCCAGCGAATGCTGTAGTTATTGAGTTAGATTATGATTTCTTCTCTTCTGTGTCGAATTATGATTATGATTTGATACCACCTTACATACTCAGTACATTGTCAGTACTGATGTCCTTTTGCCTGGGGACGCTGCATTCATGCCTGTAGCCCCATATTGTTTGACAGGTTAAGTGTATAGCTAGAATACTTGGACGTCAGCTGGGATTGGCAAATTCCACCTCATTCTGGAGTTGTGCTGAGTCATGTATAGATATGTATGATTACGGGTATGTCAGGGCCCTGTCCCGACTCATAATGTTCAGTTTACTTCTTAGAGACTTATGTAGACAGTGTCCTGTGGTATGCTTGTCAAGATGTTGACAAAGTAATGTCAGTTGAGTCACTTGTGGATTTTAAAAGAGTATGTATTTTAGATGATTTCAATTGGTTTAACGTACTTAGTTGATTGAAAGTTTTCGTAATCTTTACAAAGATAATGATTTCTATTGGGAAAAGTTTTATGTTCTTAAAAGTTTTTGAAATGACAGGTTTTGATAGAGTGTATGTCTGAGGGTTCGCTCGACTCTGATGAGAATCGGGTGCCCGTCATGCCCTACCATTGTTAGGGTGTGACAGACAGGATATGTAGGCGCTCTCGAGCTCGATCGTCACAAAAGAAAAATAAAGAAGCCCCTACGAAACCCCAGAGATAATAAGGCGGGGAAACTCAATAAGATCAAGTTTGCAAGGGTCAGCACAAGAGTCAGACAACATCAATCCTACATTGGGGCAGAAATTTTTAGGGGACCTCCAAAATTCCTATCAAAACAGTCAACCAAGAAAGAGTAGCAATACAACACAAGGGACACCCAGAGCGAGTCTTGAAATCGAGGCAGAATTTTTGAGAAAGATGTCTAAAATTTTACCAACATGAAAGTCAGCAATCATGCCTCTGAGAAAAACCGGAAGACTTCGTTCGAAGAAAACACATGCATGACACATAAACACGAAGTAAACGTTACTTTTAAGGGAAAAAAAAGTATAATAACATGCGTTTTATAAATTTTTACTCTGAATTTTATAAATTTATAGCATAATTATGTCCCAGAAACATCTCTCAAAATACCAAGCCTAAGAGGGTTCAAAGGAGCATCAGGAGGAGTCACCAAGCAGGAAGTCGACGACAGTAATCGACTTCTTAGGAAACTCACATTTTTCTATGGATGCAGGTTTTCTTTTGCAGGATGGCAGATACACAACCAACCAGATTAATCACAACAAAGGCGGGAAGCAAAACTCAGCTCAGTGAAGAAACACCAAAAAGGTCATAGCAGAAAATGGGTAGTGAAGACATATCTAACCGCCAGAGTCACGGAGCAAATGAGCGTAAAGACAAATCCGACCAAGAGGGTCACACAAAGAGTGAACATCAAACATGCATTTGGCTAAGAGGGTCATAATTGATGAGCGTAAAGATATATACGGCCAAAAGGGTCATGACGATCACAAAGGGCACATCTGACCACAAGGGTCAACAGCTAATACAATGAACTAAAGAAAGTTATCCAACCACAAGGGCCATAATTGTCATCTGTTTGCCAAGAGGGCCATTCATACAAACAAGCCAAGAGGGTCATTTATACAAACAGGCCAATAGGGCCATTCATACAAACAACCAAAAGGGCCATTCATACAAACAAGCCAAGAGGGCCATTCATACAAACATCCAAGAGGGTCATTCATACAAACAACCAAGAGGGTCATTCATACAAACAACCAAAAGGGCCATTCATTCAACCACGCCGAGAGGGCCATTCATCTGAATCTCCACAAGAATATCTGAATTTTATCAAAATCTAGGAGAGAGGCACACAGTCGCCCAAATAGAGTCGACTTGCTGAACCAGATCCAAAGAAATTACGGAGTAAACGTGGAACTTTTTCTTACGCAGCCAATCAAGAGAGGGTGACCATGAGAGTCAAGCTCTCCGGCCAGGATTTAGAAGCCATCCAATCTCAGACTTAGCCACAACTTGTCGTGTTTTTATTTTTTCCACTAAAAATCGCGACCGGTTGGATACACACCGGGAAGTCCAAAGGTATTCCTGCAAAAGGGATATACTCTTCTCCAGCAAGTCGAACTACATGTGACCTGATTCTTAGAAACTAGGGATAATTAGGCAAGCTCAAGCCTCGAGAGTCAGCCACATTCTAATAGTCTTCCGGGGAAACCCAATCACAATATTGGGATCTCCAGATAGTTTCTTCCAAATCACTTGAAGGTCTTTAGTTGAGTCGAACTACAAGAGGCCTGAAGTCTCATATGACCTGAGATATGTAGGACACCCAGAGACCAGGGTGCGGCCACATATGTGAAAATTGCATTGAGACAAAAGATAAAAAGAGTCGGGTCAGTCAAAAATTAGGGTTAGTCAAATTTCGTTGCTCAGGGATGGTCCCGCTATCCCTGAACACTGAAGGAGCAGTTGTTGACACCTAATTTTTGACCTCCCATAATTTATTTTAATCACTCAGAGTCCCAAGATAATTAATAAAATGAGTTGGGCATCTTGAAAGATTTAAATGATATTTTTATAAATTATTCAAGTCAACATATTTCACTCCCTTAAATTGATATAAGGGATTTTCACGCATCATAAATTTATTTGGAAAATTAATGAGTACTTTTATGATATATTATGAAAGATTTGTTAAATTTAAATAATTAAAAAAAAAAGACAGAAAGAGGGTTTTTATTTATTTAATTATTTAAAATTATCAAGAAATAAAAATTTTGCAAATACTTTATTTCCTTTTAATCTATGAAGTTTGAGTAATTTAAATAATTTATGTAGCTATCCCTTTAACCCTTTAAATTTCTGATTTTTATAAAATTTGCATGATTTGTCAAAATATATGCATAATTGCCCATAAATGTTTTAATTAGGGTAATTAATTAATTAAATGATAATTATTGCAAATTGATCCTTTTTATATATAAAGAAAATTCCATGGCAAAAATTAAATTAATCAGTTCATGATTTAAAGAAATTAGAGTTATGTTTTGCAAAATCAACCTATTAATGGTTTTTATTCGAAATAACCAGTTTGATTTAATTTCAAAATTTTCTAATTAGGTCAAAAGGCCATTATTGAAATGATCATGCCAGGTTAATTAATTAAGGCAATTTAGGCCCATTAACAATTTGGCCGACTTTTAAATCTTTTAATAAAATAATTATGGGCCAGGAAATGAAAATCCCAGTGCCAGGGAAGAAAATCCTATTCTTCCTCGGATGGTACCATTGTCTCTGCCAAAGGGCTTCCCTTAGGGGACCTATTATACCATGTCCCGGAATGGAAGACAAGAAGGAGGTTTGACATCACTCGTGACACAAGAAGGTCAGCTCACCAAAAGGGGGGAAGAAAGGTCAGCACTTGAGAGGCTTGCTTCGCTCAAAGGTGCGAAGAAAGGTCAGCACTTGAGATGCTTGCTTCGGTAGGAGTCAAAATGAAAAGGCTCAAGAAAGAACTGCACTCGAAGAATGGAAAGGCAGGCTGCGAAGGCGCTAATAAATCTTTTAATAAAATAATTATGGCCTAATTTTTCCTATATTTAAAACTTCGTCAATTTTAATATTTTTCCTAATTATTTGATTTTTTATGTATAATCAGAAGGGGGGTGTACCCCTCTTATTCATTTTAAAAGAGTTAGGCCGAGTCTCAGCCCAAGGGGTATACCCCCCTTTTGATTTTTATTTCTTTCTTTTGCAAAAAATAACCCCCCCCCCCCCCCTCCCCTCGTCTCTCTCTCTTCCATTTTCATATAAACTCTAGCGCCACCTTAGCTTTCTATTGCCTCTCTTCACCAAAAATGTCATGTTTACAGAACGTGGTTGACATATACAGCTATTGCATGCTTATTGTGATGAAAGCATTAATTGTTACACCTGTTTTCGTGTTTCTTTTTCCATAATTGGTAATAAATCTTGGCTTTACTCATTTTTTCAGATTTCTAGGTAAAATCGTGATTTCTCTTTTACTTTTAAATTATTTTTTTGTATGATTTCTAGCATTTTCCTATTGGTTCACGGTTGTTGGGTCAGATAGAACAAAAAAGGGTCAGATCAAACTACATGTTTGGCTACGCCTTTAGATCTGGGTCGTTGGTGTTGTTTACTGAATATTTGATTTTAGAAGAGTGTTTATCCCACATCGCTTGTTGTTAGTTTTGGTCGAACTTTTGGGGTTCTATAAATAGACCCCGACTTTCACAAAAAGGAAGAGGTCGGAAAAAAAGAAGGAAAAAATAGTAGAGAGGAAATAGAGAAAAATTGAAAGTGAGGAAGTTGGAAAATTTTGATGTTTCAAAAAGCTTCTTTGTAAAAGAAATTTTAAAACCTTGACAGAAAAAGTTGGGTTTTTTCAGTTAAAAATTTTTCTTACTTCATTTTATCTTTCGTGTGGCTGAGTTGTTAAGGTTGGAAGCACAAAGCTCCCAATTTTGTTCTTCTCTTGTCTGCGAACACAAAAGGTAAATTCTAATTCTTTTTATTTTTGTTATTTAGAATTTTTTCCTAGTGTAGGTGTATTTACATAGTTAGACTGCTCTAGTGGTTTGATGCTTGTTAATGTTGGTTTGTTTGGACTTCCTATTGGTTTGTTTATTCATGTGATTCTAATGTTCCCATGCTTACTGTTAAGGGGTGTGTTTGAATTACTTTGAAAAATCCACTTTTCTTTTCTTTCCTTCTTGAAGTCATGTTAGTTTGTGAACCATAATCCTAAGTAGAACCAATGTAGTAAAGCTCAACTTATTTCCCTCTACCCAAATCCTAGGTGTTGTTTAAAGGAGATAAGACAGTTTATAGGTTGTTTTAAAGGAACATGAATAGACTTCCTGTAATGTGTGCTTGTGCTTCTAATTTGAAATTGTCACGACCCAAACCGATGAGTCGTGACGAGTGTCTAACCTCTAGCGACCAAACACCCCTATACTCATATCTGGATCTTACTGGACATCTAGGGCCCATACATGACTTAAACTGATCTCATAAGTCGGTGACGTTATAAACACAGAACAATCTGTATATACATATGCATACTGAAAGAACAGTGCAAGCCATCTAGGCTGCTACATATACTGTACACAAAAGAATAGAAGCCGACATGGCTACATTATCTGACTATTACATACAACTGTCGACAGACCTCTACTGGAATAAAGCTGTAGAAAGGATGGGACAGAGCCCCGTCATACCCATATGCATATACATCTCAAAAGGGTGGCATACCAAAACTGACTGCAGCTCCGGATCAAATGGAGCACACAGACCACGGCTAGATCTAGAGGTCCTACTGAGCTGGACCACCTGTCTGTCTACCTGTACCTGCGGGTATAAACGCTACCCCCCGAGCAACGGGGAGTCAGTACGGATAATGTACTGAGTATGTAAGCCATAAGAATGACATATATATAAGAGAATCATGAATAAGATCTGAAATCATAAGCTGAAATGACTATCTGCATGTACTTGTATGAACTAGTATCTGCATGTATCTGCATAAATCTATATAACTGACAATGCCACTATGGGGGCATAATATGAATGCTCATTCCTATCAATAATGGTCATACATCTATATATGTGTGCATATATAGCGCCTGATATATGTGTGTATATAACACCTGTCTCGTTTCTCATATCATATTGGCCTCTCTGCGGCCATCATCATATATAATGCTGCAGTACTTGCAGCTTGATTCTCATATCATCATCACAGTGGTAATGCGTATATAACGCCTCTATCTCTTCTCATACTTCACATATATCTAATATTCGCGTATATAACGCCTTTTGGACACGGGTCAATGTACATAAATATATAATGAATGTAATGCATGAGTAAACTGTATATATATAACTGACTACATAAGACTGGACCCATGAACAGAAGCATCACTCATAAACGGGGTACATGAACATCAAAGACTGAAGTACTTCTAATGCTTCTAAGAGTAGAGTAATATGGAAGCTCCCTTACTCGCTTGTTGTATCATATCATAGGATCATGCCAAAAAAAGGAAAGAATGGCCTTAACATACCTTGACGCATAGCGAATCGCCCAACTTCTACCTCTTGAACTTGCAAGTCTACAATTAAGATAACATAGGCCTCAATTAGCCTATTTACCTCGCTTACTAACCATCCTCAAATACGTGTAAAGCTTAATGAACTATAGACAATAATTTCCTTTGTGAGCTTACAACTCTTCAACTTCTCATGTGATCCCACATCATCCACAATACCCACAACACAATGACAACACACACACACACACACACACACACACATATATATATATATATATCAAAATATACTTAAATCCATTTCTAATCATCTCTCAAAATACCCCAAATCACTATATTACCCTTCATCAACTTACCACGTCCATAAGTATCCTCTCTCTACTTAAAATCACTAAAACTCATGACAATTAACTCAAATACAAAGGTAGAAATCATTCACATACCTTGAAGGGCCTAAGATCCCAAGAATCACTTCAACTCCAACTTCTTAAGCTTCACAACCTAGAAGAAACCCTAGAATCAACCTTTTTCTTCACAAGCACAGGTGCACGGGGCTCGGATCTTACCAAATCTCGACTAATAAGGTATATAGATTTCTCAGAATCAGCTTAGATCACGTCAATTCGATTCATTCAACTTCGAACTCTATAAATTGCTAGGAACACCCGCTGGTACCCTTGTACACGGGGCAAGACACTTTCTACCTCCAAACTCGAGCTTGGGTCTCCATTACAAGGACATACCCGACTAAGAAGCCATAAGTTCTACCACTACGAAAACGAGGGGTGTAACAGATATAATATCTTTTTACTAATCAGACATGAACTCCCGCCCCCCCCCCCCCCCTCCTCCCCCCTTGTGAAGTAAAGTCTCTTATCAAGATCTTCTTAACTTGAAATGTTTTAACTTAATAAATGGGTTTAGATACAACTCCTGGTGTGTTCCCTTATTTTAAAATAAATAAATACTTAGGTGTGAGTTAAACCTGTTTGCTGATCCTTTGAAGATATAATAGTAGGTAATTTTATTTTTTCCTTTCCTTCTCTCTTAAATGATCTTGCTCATATAGAATAGAGTTAAGAAAAGATGAATCAATAGTTTGTTTTTTTTATCATTTAATAGTCAGATAAAAAAATAGAATTACGCTAAATTTGAGTCTGTGGGTCAGTAGACTGTTAATGGCAATATTTGTGATCATGTTCTAATTTAGTGTAGGCCAGATTGTGTGCTAATTGTCCATGATTTGTAGCATATCCTGGAACTATTATTATTAAGGTGTTTGAGTGTGAAATCTGTTTTTTCCCTTGCTTTGATCAAGGATTATTTTCTTGTTTGAACTTGGTGCTTAAACATATAGAGTCCATAACTTGTCTTGTGTGGTTCATTGTCACAAGTCTTACATCTGGAATTTGTTTGTCCCTAAATGTTCAGAGTTCTGGTAAAAAAGTAAAATGAAAAGAAAGTATTAGCTCTAGGAATTATAAGACTAAGTACATTTGAAGATTAATCAGAGTTAATCTAACTAGTAACTAACTAACAAGATGGTTGTCAGTCTGTAACTTGGCTGATGATCATGTTGGAATTGAAAGGTATAAAATGAAAGGAAATATTTGTCTAGGAGGGAAGCCTATTCTGCTAACTGTGATCTCCTGTTGATTAGTCCTATCCTCATTAGTTGTTTTATCTAACTAGTGAAGTAAACTTGTTATGGAACTGGACTGATATGCCATATTCTTGCATTTGTGTTGCATTTCACTCATGTATAGGTCCTAGTTTAGTAGATGATCCTAAGTATTCCAATTTAATAAGTTTTTAAGTATTAAAAGAAGAGTGAAATGAAGCAATTTGGTTATGATAGGTCCAGTCTTAAACAATTTGGAGACTGAGGCCTTTTTTTTAAACATGAATTTTGTTTTACTTTTCGGTGTACATAAGTGAAGGATATATTGATAATAACTCATGTTCTTTGATTTTTCTAGGCTTAAAAGGTGGAAACAAGTAGGAAATATCCTATAAATCTAGTCTGAATAAAAGAAGAGGATAAAAAGCATAGAAAAGAGAGAAAAATAGTAGTTGAAACCTTAAGCAAATGTTTGGCTTTGATCTGTGAATTGTTCAATCATTTTTTTGGTATGTGCTAAAAGGTAATAAAAGGGACCATAAGTGTAGATGTGGGGGATGAAAACCACTTGGCTAAATGGGAAAGTCTTTTAAAGACATCTTAGGAGAGGATTGAGAAAGGGTCAAGTATTGCTTGACCCATAGTATCTTTCTTCCCAAATAAGAGATTGTCATGGCATTCTTCATAAGCCTAAGGGGTGTAACCTCCTACTTTTTCACATTTGGTGTTTCCTTGCCATTTTGTTTAGTTAACTGCATCGTAAAAAATGCGTTTCTTGGGCATTTATTAATTGTTCACTCAGATTAATAACTTGGTCTTGTTGTGTCTGCTCGGGTATGTCTTAAGGGAGATGGTTGACTAGGTTAGGTGATATATGATATATGAAGATTGTAGTAAAACTAGAAAAAGGAAAAGGCTTTTTGTAACGACCCGTTTGGTCATTATTGTTCTTTCGGCGTTTTCACTCGTTCCTGAGCATTGATTTGCTCACTTTTGACCCGAGGGGACCATTGACATGCTTCCGAGGTGTCTAGACTGGATTCGGGTAACCTTGGGAAAAATATAGACTTGAAGTGAAAAAGGGTTGACCGGAGGTTGACTTTTGGGCAAAGGACCTTCCTCTGAATTCTATTGATTTTGAGAGGTCCGGATGGTCGTTTAGAACCTATATGTAAATTTGGTTCAGTTCCCAATGCATTCGGACGCATTCCGAGACTTGGATGAGAATTGGGAATTAAGACATCGGTGGTTGACTCGGTCAACGAGACCTCCGTTGGAAATTTTGAAATCACAGGCGCATTTTTATATTGGACTAGGTATCTGGTATGTGAGCAAATGGCCTCGGGAGTTAGTCAAAAATCGGGCCAAAAAGAAAAGCTTAGGCCAAGTTCTGGTGTCTGGTGGCCGCTTTGGTGACACCAACACTGCTAGGGCGGTAGCCCTACCGCTGCAGTGGTCCCTAGCCATTTATGCTTGACCGCTGATGCGGTCAGGTTGCCGCTGTAGCGTGTGACGGACGATTAAATTCATTAAATAAGTCTTAGACCCTCATTATTTCATATCTCGGTATTGGAGCTTGGGAAAGCTGTTCTTGGAGACAAATTGAAGGAATTCTTGGATGTAAAACTTTGTCTAATCCTTTACTCCTCTTTAATCACAATCATCTTAAATTTTCCCCTTCCCTTTTCAATCCCTTAGAAATGGAATTTGAAGGAGGGTTTGGGAGACTTTTCCCTAAGATTATACTTGATAATTGATGATATTAATGTTAAAATGTGATGAATCTAAATTTAGTAAGCCTATATCTTCCACTTTTAACGTCGAATTTTGGATTTGGAGAATTAGGGTTCATACCCAATTTGGGGGTTTTTACTTGGATCAGAAATTAGACAACTTCTTGAGCTAATTCAACAATCAATGGTTGAGTTATGATTCACTAGTACTTAATTTGGTATTTTGCCCGCAAATTTCCTATTTTTCCCTTGTGGGCACGTTTTCACAATTTCTAGGGTTAAAATGGACCTAATTGATATCATAGCAATATTAGTATTATTCTCCATGATTTCTAATTTAGAATTCGATTATGCTTCGACTACTTTAGTTCTGAGCTTCAGAGGAAGGGCAAGGCAATAGAGTGACTTGTTGGTGTTGCGGTTTGGCAGTCCAGGTAGGTTATGGCTTACCTTTAGTGAAACTATTCATAGGGAATCACATATTTAGAATATAATGTCAGAGACAGCATGCGAACCTTCGGGTATGAATTTGGGTTGGACATTGCCTTAGGTTGGGACCTGTTGTGTGTTGGTGAGACTCCCCCTGTAAGCAATTAGCCAGGGTCCTGTCTGTCTATTGGGCAAAGATCCGGGATGGGTGGCACTTAGACTTCGCGAGTCACACTGGGTTGTGCTACAGAGACGTCGATATTTCAATCCGGAGTACATGTGTACACCTCATTTGCATGGCATTGCATCTCATCCATTCCATTATTGCATTGTATTGGTTTGATTGTGATTCGTGGTGATTGAATGTGATGATTGGATTGGATACATATATATGTCGGACTTGGTGTACTTGGGTTTAGAGGCTTTACGTAGGCGATGACTGATAAGTTAGTATTTTACCAACTTATCTCTTCTTTAATCTTATATTTTTGCTATGTTTGCTTGAGAAAATAGTGCATTTGATATCATTTACATCTATTTTACAGGTTTTATATGATTTATAAGTGATCGGAAGAAACCAAGTGAAAATAAAGTCAAAAAGAGGTCAAATTGGACAGATTTGCAAAACTGTCAAGTTTTGACAGTTTTGCAAAAATGGGACAGATTCGCAAAAAATGGGCAGAACTGCAAAAACGAAAATCTGGGGCATATTTTGTCATTTTTCGGACTTGGAAAAATTGGGAAACATAAAAGGAAGACTAGGGGGCAAAAACATATCATCTTTGGCACAACACACAAGTTCTTGGAGGCTAGGGTTCATCACTAACACCTTGGAAGAGAAGATTTGGAGGCACCCAATGAGAAATTCTTTACTCATTTCTTCTACTCTTGTTTTGTATTGAATATTTATGTGTGTAGTATTTCATTTCAATACTTGAACCTTGTTTATGGAAGTATACATTGTTTAAGTTTGGATTGAATCTCTTGTTTTGCTTATGTGTTGAATGATTTTATTCCTGATGAAGTGGGTTATTGTTTCTTTAATTAATCTCATTTTGAATGATTCTTAAGGGAGTAGCTAACCCTAAGACTTGCCCATTTATTTTGATTTAAACTTGGAAGAGGCAAACTCGGGATTGGGAAAGATTAATTAACAAGAATTTGGGGCGTTAACCCTCATCTAATGGAAATCGACCTAGGGATAGGCGACACCACTTGTAGCCATAGTCGGGTGTTCTTAATGCTCCTAATTGCTTTAGGGATATTCAATTAGGTAGTCTAGTTAGTCTTCGGAAGAAGCTAATTTAGAGTCATTATCCGAGGCTAAGTAATATAAACTCACCATTATTTGTAAATCATGAAGTACATTGGATCGTTACTTGAGCGTAGTTTCCCTTGTATCCATGCTTGTGGCCATTGATCATTTTACTTGTTTTCTACGTTAGTTTACATTTTTGCATTAGCTATAATTTTCTCCAAAAACCAAAATATTATCAAGTGTTTGGCTTAGTGTAGAAAGTGAAAATTCCTACTTTTCCTAATCGCCTACATATTGTTCTCTGTGGGATTCGACCCCGACTCATAGTTGGGTAATTATATTTGCATACGACCGTGCCCATTCTAATTAATAGGGTGGATTTGGACGTTGCCGGGGAACAATTTGGCGTATTTGGTTTAGTTTGTGATTTAAGCTAACTTGCTTTGGTCCAAACTTTCTTTGCTTTATTTTATCTTTAAAAAAAAAAAAAAAAAAAACTGATCAGTTTTTGCAAAACTGTAAAACTGTCCAGTTTTTATTTCTGCAAAACTGTCCAGTTTTTGCAGAACTGTCCAGTTTTTGCCTCTGCAAAACTGTCCAGTTTTTTCTTTTGCTAAAATAAATTTAAAAAAAAAAAAACAATGGCATCTTGTAATGAAAATGGGTCGGATGGAAGTTGTTCATACTTTGATGACCCTTGTCCCTATTATGGAGGACCTCACTCTTGGCAAAATTGTTTAAAGTCTCCCGGGGGAGGATTGTGCACACAATCTCGAACCCATGAGTGGAGCATATGTGATAGATGTGGTGGTTAAAATGGCTATTGGGCTAATTGTGCTTATGTGTCCTTCCCTTCCCCGAACCCCCACTATGACGATTCTACTTTTTGTTGTGACAATGATAGGGAAATGGAAGTGGAAGAAGTTGAGAATGGACAAAATTGAGAGTTCAAGCATGATGGAATGCCTACTTGAAGGAGGAAATGAAGCAAAAATCCTTAGAGGAGTACTTGGAAACTAGTCTCCAAAATGGCTTGATGAATGAATACAAAAATCTTCCATGGGCATTTGAACAAAATCAAGAAGAATTCTCAAATGCTCAATATGAGGAGAGAATGCCCATGTTGGAGGCCAATCATGAAAAGGAGGAATCAAGAATTGAAAATCCTCCAAACGAATCTATTTTCATTAGAGATGCCAAAGAAGAAAAGAAATTAGAGTCAACCGTTGTCTTGAGAAAAATGGTGGAAGTTGACTCTAGTTTGGGGGAAAATGAGAATGTCAAAATCCGGAAAAGTTTGCAAATCGGGAGGTTGAAGTCTCACTCCAAGCATTTTTCAACATTGGATTTGTATGGTGATATGGGAATTGAGCCACATACATCCATGTTGGATGGTGAAAAAGAAAGACAAGTGCCTTACATCTTGCAATTCGAAAGAGTAAGAAGGCAAAATGACATTCCTCATTTGAAAGCCAAGAAGTTTAGAATGAAGAAATTAACGTTTGGCTTGTTCATCTACTTACCACCCCCCACCGCTCATGGTCACAAACTTGAGTCCAAGTTGGGTGCCCAATTCATAAGCTCCAAATGGCGAGAAAAGCGGTAAAGGTAACCATCGTGCCGCGACGTTAACTTAAGCGCTTGGTGGGAGGCAACCCATCGTTTTAAAAAATTTAAATCGTTTTTGAAATTTTATTTTTTAGAATAGTTTAGTTTATGGTTTTTGACTAATCTGCAAAGTTTACGAATTTTTGGAGTTGTTTTGAGCAGGTCGGATTTCCAGACAGCCCCAAACCAGTAGCTCCTAAAAATTGCAGCACTGTTAATAGAACTGTTTTGCACAGTTTTTGCAAAACTGTCCAGTTTTTTGCAAAATTGAACAGTTTCTGCAGAACTGTCCAGTTGCAGAACTGTCCAGTTTCTGCAGAACTGTCCAGTTTCTGCAAAACTGTCCAGTTTTTTTGCAAAACTGTCCAGTTGCACAAAAAAAAATCTATTTTTATGTTTTGTTTTGATTATGTGCAATGAGGACACTGCAATATTTTTAGTTGGGGGTGGCATGTGGTAACGCATTATATTTTGGTTATGCTTGATTGTGTGCCCTTGCCGGGCTTATTTTGTGACTGTTGGTTTAGCTGTGGATAGTTGTTGTTATAAATGGAACTTGCTCAAAGTTTTGAATTTTTTTTTTTTGTTGGCATGTTGTGGATTAGTCACTTTTATTATTTTATTTCCGTTCTTAGTTAGGTGGTTTAGGAGTAAAAATGGTGTTCCCCTTGACCAATTTTGGCTTGCTTGGTACCAACATATTTAAACCTTGGCATATGAATTCTTGAATTTTGAAAAAGAAAAATGATTGAAGGAAGGATTCTTGTTGGGACTTTTAGACTCAATTTTTGGCTCTTACTTTCACTAATTAGTCTCTTTAGGCTATAAGTGACTTTCTTTGAGTTCATTTGTTTCAATTGGGTTTTGGATACATATTCTACTTGGATTATCATGTGCCATGTGTGGTGAGGTTTTTGTGAGTTCTTTTACATTACTTGTGGTCTAGAACTTGCCCGGAATGTGTTTCAAGGCGAAATTCTAGGTTACACTTGGTTTGAAAAATGATATTAGGCCTTCTTTGGATCGTTTTGCCTTAAATTTCCTACCCTTGCATATTTTCCCTAGTCAACCCCTTTTGAGCCTTTAACTTTTTCTTTGGCAACCATGTTACAAGCTTTAACCTTTTGTTCTTCATTGATCCATCTTTTAGTACCCTACCTCCTTAAGTGCGTTGAAAGTGCAAACGTAGGCTAAAAGCCTAAGTTTGAGGGTGATAGTTGGAAAAAGTTGTGATGTGGGAGTTACTTTAAGGTGAAAGAAAAAAATGAAGTAGTAAAAAAAAAATTTTGGAAACTTCCTTGTTATTTTGAAAAAGAAAAAAAATAAAAATAAAGGAAGGAATAATAAAGAGTTGTGAATAAAGGGAAGACTAGTTGGCGAAATGAAAAATGAAAAAAAATGGTGGAAAAGCTTGAAAGGAAGTGTGCTTTGATTGTTGAAAATTGTAGTGTTTAGGGAGGTTTTTGAGTCACTATTTTCAAATTATGTCCCTACCTTAACTAAAAGCCTACATTACAACCCTTTAAGTCCTAATTGATTTTGAACCAAGTGTGTCTATATTAGAGGAGAAATACATGAAGGGCAAGCTTATGGTACTACTTGTGCAATTGAACATCTTTGTGAGAGAAGAGAGTTAATTCTTTCTATTTAATATCCCATTTGTGTTTTGAATTACATTTTCTAAGTGTGGGATTCTCTCTTGAGTGTGAGGGCACATGAGAATTTAAGTTGTGAAATTGTTTCATTTTCCAATTGAGAGGAATGAACAAAAGAAAGTTGTTTTGTGATAAGGAGGCAAATTTTGAAGCTTTAGTGTCATGACTTGATTGCTACTTTGATTAACTTGGTGTTTGAGCACTTGAAAGGAAAATGAAGTTTTTAAGAAGAAGTTGGTGATTCATATGTTTTGAATTAATTGTTGGTACCAATCAAAGTCACGTTTTTGTGCTTAAAGTAGACTTTTTAACTTGGTATGATGTTGGTGTACTATTGAGTCGATTTCTTCGAAAGAGAGTGTATGTTTTGAATTGCTTGAGGACAAGCAATAGTTTAAGTTTGGGGGTTTGATAAGTTAGTATTTTACCAACTTATCTCTTCTTTAATCTTATATTTTTGCTATGTTTGCTTGAGAAAATAGTGCATTTGATATCATTTACATCTATTTTACAGGTTTTATATGATTTATAAGTGATCGGAAGAAACCAAGTGAAAATAAAGTCAAAAAGAGGTCAAATTAGACAGATTTGCAAAACTGTCAAAACTGGACAGTTTTGCAAAAATGGGACAGATTCGCAAAAAACGGGCAGAACTGCAAAAACGAAAATCTGGGGCATATTTTGTCATTTTTTGGACTTGGAAAAATTGGGAAACATAAAAGGAAGACTAGGGGGCAAAAACATATCATCTTTGGCACAATACACAAGTTCTTGGAGGCTAGGGTTCATCACAAACACCTTGGAAGAGAAGATTTGGAGGCACCCAATGAGAAATTCTTTACCCATTTCTTCTACTCTTGTTTTGTATTGAATATTTATGTGTGTAGTATTTCATTTCAATACTTGAACCTTGTTTATGGAAGTATACATTGTTTAAGTTTGGATTGAATCTCTTGTTTTGCTTATGTGTTGAATGATTTTATTCCTAATGAAGTGGGTTATTGTTTCTTTAATTAATCTCATTTTGAATGATTCTTAAGGGAGTAGCTAACCCTAAGACTTGCCCATTTATTTCGATTTAAACTTGGAAGAGGCAAACTCGGGATTGGGAAAGATTAATTAACAAGAATTTGGGGGCGTTAACCCTCATCTAATGGAAATCGACCTAGGGATAGGCGACACCACTTGTAGCCATATTCGGGTGTTCTTAATGCCCCTAATTGCTTTAGGGATATTCAATTATATAGTCTAGTTAGTCTTCGGAAGAAGCTAATTTAGAGTCATTATCCGAGGCTAAGTAATATAAACTCACCATTATTTGTAAATCATGAAGTACATTGGATCGTTACTTGAGCGTAGTTTCCCTTGTATCCATGCTTGTGGCCATTGATCATTTTACTTGCTTTCTAGGTTAGTTTACATTTTTGCATTAGCTATAATTTTCTCCAAAAACCAAAATATTATCAAGTGTTTTAGTGTAGAATGTGAAAATTCCTACTTTTCCTAATCGCCTACATATTGTTCTCTGTGGGATTCGACCCCGACTCATAGTTGGGTAAATTATATTTGCATACGACCGTGCCCATTCTAATTAATAGGGTGGATTTGGACGTTATCAATGACGAACACTTGGTTGTGATCTTATTATCTTATACTTGTTGGATTCCTTGCTATCTACTTATTTTTTGAATTGTGTTATCTATGCTTGGTCGGCCGATGATGCCTACCAGTATTGTTGTTTGTACTGACCTGCACTTGATGCATTCTTTTATGAATGCAGAGTACCAGTTCAGATCTACTTCTCTTACTCGTGGTTGATCGACGCTTCAGCTCCCATTTGAGTTTTTCAAGGTGAGTATGGCATCCGCTGACCTTGAAGACTCTTCTATTATTTATGTCTTGCTTTCCATTCAGAGACATGATTTGATACTACTTATGTATTACTATTCAAACCTTAGTATTCGGATTTAGATGCTTTTATATGACCAGACCAGATACAGGGGTGGATTTCACTTGCTTCCGCACTTGTTAACATTATATATATTGTGAGACTTATGTTATTTTACTTTCTTCCGCTAATTTCTATTATCGTGAATGTTGAGCTAAGGGTTCGCCTACCGAGGTAGAAAAGATAGATGCCCGCATGATCTAGGCTAAAATGGGTCGTGACACTTTTCAATGAAGGGAATACTGTTTATTTTAAAATGAGGAAATAAAAGTTCTATGAAGATAACATGATAAGATATAACAGATTCTTTGATATTTGGTTAAGTTGAGTTCATAACTAGGACCTTTATGTGAATTATGTGTGTAATGATTTGTGTCCAACTTCTGCTTGAAAGATGGTCTGTCTTATCCCTTATTTTAAGTAACAGTAGGATCTTAAAAATAAGGCAAACAGTTGTTTGCATCCATTTAAGATGGCAGTATGGTCTGAGGGGTATATTTGACCCTTTCTTTGTGATACTTTGGGAAAAATGTCATGTTTTCCATTTTGAGATGTGTTTTGAGTTCATTAATCTAAAGTCTAAGCACAAGATAAAAACTAAACTTGGTCATGTGGGACACATGGGTTTTCCCCTTTTGTGCAGAATTAGAAACAGCTAAGGATATGTTGTACATGTCCAATTTTGAAGAGACGAAACTAAGAGTAGGCCATTGTCTATGAACATGTCCAAATCATGTGCATCCTCTGTAAAAACCAACTTGCCTCTTTTCTGCAATAGAACAGGATCAGGAGAAAAGTCTAAAAGAATCTCAAACTCTGAACTTAAAAATTGTGAATCTTATATGCATCCATGGGACTTTTGCTCCTTCTAATTGATTGAGTTGTGTATGAAAATATAGCTGATGTACCTAAGGTTGTGTCCTCTACATACAACCATCAAGACTTGCGAATTCTTTGGCATTTTACCACAAGTGATTCTGCTTGGATTTCATTTCCCTTAAATCTTAAACTGGATTCTGCTGAAAAGTAACACAACACCATAATAGTAGATGGCTATTTCATTTAAAAGAACTTTGATTTTCATCTATTTGGATTTGCCATATTATATATGTTAGGATTACAGTTTGGTTCCTTCTATTTATTCCCTGTGTTCTCTAGGAGGATCACTTAGACTTTAGAATATAATTCCTAAAAAGAGACAAGAATATTTACTTGGGTTGTGCATAAGACATCTAGCCTCATTTGAGGATTTTGTCAAAACAACTCTACATATACTCCATGAATGCCAAATCTGTTCTGATTGTACCATGTCTAGAAGCTGGTTTTCCTTATCTTTGTGTATCTTTATACTTTGCCACATCTACTTGATTCAATACTGTCAAGGGCAGTATTATTCCTACATAATTGCATGTGTTGTGATTACTTGGTTTATGTTTACTCATGGCCATACTGTGCCCATGTAGAATGCTTTTTTTTCCATGTTTAAGTCATACTTGATGTCTTGGCTTTAGTTCATGAGATTAATTTGCCTGCTGAAACTATTCCTCTCGTCTCTTCTTATTCTCATCTGATTCTAGTTAACTTATAATTGTTCTATATACATGTATATTGGACCTATCCTATTTATTTCGAGCCATGTGTATGTATGTGGATCTCTGTCTTCCATGGTTATTGTTGGTTGAGAGGCAGTTTAGGTGAAAAGGGGGTCTAGTTTGAGCCTTCCACTGGTGACCAGCAATGCCGGAGGTTCATGAAACCTCTTGGAACTTGCACGACATCAGGAATAAGGGGGATGATGACTTGGCCTTCCCACCACCTAGGATTGGGGTTTGAGTTTAAGGACACGGAAAACAAATATGCCCATCTTATGGGCTTATGAATAAATAGAATATTTTGCCTGTACATGTGTATATTTATGTATAGAATAGGACTTGTAAATGAATAGTGCATCGTGTATATATGCGTGTATAGTATACGTATGATAGGAACAGTAAAATAAAAATTAATCGGGGTTTTTTGTTTCTTTCCCTTCATCACTGTATAGCCACTTGGGCCAAGGTCCAGCCATTCTATTGGGTCAAAATCCCAATAGGGAAAATTCTTTCAAGTTGAGTCTAAAGGAGAAGAAAGGGAAGCTAATATATTGAAGGCCCAGTCATGGGTAACCATGGGTGAAAATGGTTAGGGTTTGGTAAACCCCAATTTACTTTCCTCATTATATTTATGCCTTCCCTATTTCCTTAATTTGCTTTTGTTATATCCCGCGTTTTGTACATTCGGATAACTCAAGATAATCACAGGAAGTTAAGGACAAGGTTATATTTTGATTTTGTTTAGCACATAAGTTGTTCATGAAAGTTTTTGAAGTGGAAATATCAAGGATGGCTAGGGGCAAAAAGGGAATTTCACAAGATGGTTCATGGTAATATTGAAGAGAGCTAAGGGCAAATTTAGAATTTGGAGAATAAAATTTCCATGAATTGCAAAACAAAACCAAAAAAAAAAAAGTGGGCTTGAGAAAATGGGCCTAGTGGCCAGTTGTGTTGGAGCGGGCTTTGGCCCACACGGACAAATTATAAATGTAGATAAAGAGGGCTTAATGGTCATATTTACCATTCAACCATAGAACAATCAAGAAACTTGGAGAAAAGAAAGAACAACAAAGGCCATTCGGCCATAACCAAAAAAATTGGACCCTTCAACTTTGATTCAAAAATATATTTTCTTCTAGTATTCCTACTAATTCAAAGGTCCTCTTTAACGTGGTATAATTATTGGAGCAAGAAAAACACCTATTCTTGCAAGGAGGAACTTTAGCCAAGAAGGAAGATAAGTGGAAAAGGTAAGAATTAATCTTCTTTTATACGTTATGGATGGTTGTGCATGTCGTAGTATGTAGAAATGAATAAAATTTATGAAAATATGGAAGTTATGTTGTGGCCGTGTGAAGGTAGTGTGTGGCCGTGTGGTTATTGTGTAGTATAAAGGAGAATGAATCAATTTCTCTTAGTATTTTGGTTGTTGTTGATTGACTCTATGATAAAAATGAATGCTTAATAATTCTAGTGGAAGTTGTAAGTGTCGGAACGTTGTTTTAGGAGCTAATGTGATCTTAAAACCATTTCTTGTGTTTATGGAAAATAATGTTGCTAGCATGTGAATTGTTGGTGTAATTTATGAAGTTGGAAGAGAAGAAATGTGTCGTTATTGTTCTTGTCGAATTTTGAAGGTTTCGCGTGAAGTAGTATGTTGAATGGGTTGTTTTAAATATTATGTGAATTGTTTGAAATATTCTTGAATCATGTTAGAATGATGTCCGATTAATATTTGAATGTAGGATCATTGGTGTTAACTTGGATATATGTGATTAAATTGGATATAAATGAAATGCCGTGAATTGTGTGACAAGAGTTGTAATGTTAGAATATGTTTTGGGATGGATTGTTGAAGTTGTTAGTATGATTATTGGTAAGGTTGATTGTTGATTTGGCCGAGTTAGATTCTCGGGGATGGTGCATTTATTGGGGAAATGCTACGGAAATTTCTGTAGATAAAGTGTTGGTTTTGAATTGGACTCTTAAGTGTTATGGCTAATGTTTGGTATATATGAATATTGTTGTAGATCTTGCGAAACGAAAGACTTAAGTTCGGATTAGCATAGAAAGGGGGCAAGGTATGTAAGGCTTACCTTTCTTTCTTTCGGCATGATCTTATGAAATGAACAAATGACGTATATGTATTATTTCAAAGAGAGTCCCATTCTTAGAGCCACTAGGATGGCTAATATCCTTGATTTCCATAAACTGTTTGTTAGAGGCCTGTAGACATATGTGTGGGTCATGGGTCGTTATTATCTGGTTATGTCTGTGATTTGCATCTAAGCGGTCCTATTTGCTATGACATCCTTAATGGCTTCTATGTCTATATACTTATGTATATGCTTTGGACGATATGTTCTACGACAGCCTTGGTGGCTCCTGTATGATGTGTTTGATGTATGCGACCTAATATCTGTATAAATTAATATATGTGGGATATGGATAAGTCATTGATATGTCGATTTGGTAAGTAAGTGTGTATGGGTGTCCAGCTCGGGCACTAGTCACGGCCCACGGGGATGGGTCGTGACAAAAGTGGTATCAAAGCGGTTTGTCCTCGGAATGTCTACAGGCCGTGTCTAGTAGAGTCTTGTTTATGGGTGTGTGGTGCACCACATCTATAAACAGGAGGCTACAGGACATTTAGGATGTTACCCTTCCTTTTTATCTTAGATCGTGCGATAGAGCTGTATTATTAGGATGATTCCTTCCTAACAAATTGTTATGTTTTCAGCGATGCCTCTGAGAAAAGCGACAGCCGCCCAGAAGGGCAAGTCAGTGGCAGGTGGGGAGACTAGCAAGGCCCAGAGAGTTACCAGGGCCCGTGCTCAGCTTGTACCTGAGGATGTGCCCCCGTCAGCCAATTATGCTACACCGCCATTACCAGATGAGCTCGGAGCAGCAGTAGCTGCCGACCAGAGGCGGCCCCACTGCTAGGGGCGGAGGATAGGGTCATGAGAGATGCGGTCCAGTTGATGACTAGACTAGTAGCGGGGCAAGCTCGCAGACACGGACTGGGGGGTGAAGATGTGGACCGACATGATAGCCTAAGAGTTCGTGACTTTTTGACTTGTAATCCCTCAGATTTCTACGGGTCAAACCCCGAGGAGGATCCCCAGGACTTTATTCGACAGATGCAGCGTACGCTAAGATTAGTCAGGGCTTCTGAGACCGAGTCTGTCGAGCTGGCTTGATATCGGTTGCGTGATATAGCTATAAATTGGTATGAGTCCTGGGAACTGTCTAGGGGTGAGGATGCTCCTCCAGCTGTATGGGTCGAGTTTACGGAGGCCTTTCTTGGCCACTTCCTGCCTCCTGAGGCGCGGCGAGCCAGAGTTGACAGATTTCTACAGCTGAAACAGTGGGGCAGGAGCGTTCAGGAGTACAGCCTAGAGTTTAATTCTTTGGCTAGATACGCACCCACTATTGTAGGCGATATGACTGACAGGATGCATCGGTACGTGATGGGGCTGGATCATTACTTGGTTGATAGCTGCCTGGTAATGGCTTCCCAGTCAGGGATGGACTTCGCTCGTTTGCAGGCGTATGCACAAGGAATGGAGGACCGACATAGAGGGCGCGCAGCCTGATAGAGAGCGTGATAGGAGGCAACCCAAGAGGGATATATCAATTGGCTATTTTGGGGAGTTTCGAGGCGGGTAGCCTCAGCAGCAGCATAGCGGATATTTCTCTCAGCCAGCCCGCAGTACGCCTCCACAGTTTACGGGTAGGAGATTTGATTGTACTGGGCACACAGGAGTAGTCCAGAGTTCTAGGGCCTCAAGTTCGCAGGTGGACTGAGGTTCTGGTCAGATGGGGCCACCCATACCTCGATGTCCTCATTGCAGGAGGCATCACCCTGGAGAGTGTTATCGTGCCTGTTACACCCCGTATTTTTGGACTAGGAAATTGGACCGTCCAACATGAGTAAATTTACTCAAGCCCGGAGAATTTGATCATATTCAAGCATGAAACGAATAACTTGGTGTGTACAAGGAATGAAGTCCCATAATTATTTAAGACGAAAAAGTGTGACGACGGTGATTGGGAATGATAATTTATGTGTGGAAAATGAAGTTATGGACTAGTGCTATATTACATGAGAATGTTAGACCCCGTATTGTTATACGTCGAGTTATTTGCGAAAGAATCGACGTGAGATAGAAACCTCGGATTTTAATTTCTAAACTAGAACTAATCGGATATAAATTTACTTAGTATAAGAATGTTGTTGGAAATTAGGAACTATTTAATTATGGTGTTAAGTAAAAATTAGTGGCAACAATGAGTCAATATGAACATTAACATGCCATGTCCAAAAGATGACTCAAAGTCATCTAAAATAAGGCTATTATGGAAGACATACAAATATGCATTAATTGTTGATTCATCCACTACACTTTCATTATATTGTGGAAAATTAAATTGGAAGAAATATACATGTATATTCGGCCAAGGAGCTGAAATTTGAAGGAGGAAAAGGTTAGTCATGCAATTGAATATTGAAGCATGCATTACTTTATAAAAGTATACATTATTTTAGGAAGACATAACATGGTGGAGGGATCATTTCACATTAAATATGGATCATTCATCTTGAAATGATTACAATGGACAAAGGGTGGTGTGTGAATCATTCACCACACATGAGATTGTCTTGTAAACAATTGAAAAGAAAGAAGAAAGGAAACAAAGATGAAAAATCAGCCAACACACTTAGCCGAAAGTTGAAGAAAACAAAATTAGAAAATTTTAAGTGTAAAGTTAATGGAATGAATCATGCCATAAGTGGAGCATGTGACCAACTTGTAGGCATCAAAGTTGAACCAAATAATGACCAAGAAATCAGCCATCACAATTCATTTCAACTACACAATACAAAGAAAGAAAACCTAAGCCTATAGAGAGAGAGCATTCAGCCAAGGGGCTGATTTTTGAGCTCTTTGAGTCTTGATCCAAAAATTACTTTCTAAGGTGTTTCAACCCTTTATAAGGTCCCTAAAACGTGAAGATAGTCTTTGGAGAAACAAGAACCATTTTCATCTCAAGTCACCAACTCTAGCCAAGTAGAGAAGTCAAGTTGTCAAGGTAAGATCTAACTTTCTTTTCCATGCATTAAGGGTGATGTAGATGAGTCGATATAAGTTGTATGTATGAAATAAGGTGTGATGATTTTGGAACATGATAGTAACCATGAGGTTATATGTGTTGATGTTGAAGTATGGTTGTAACTTGAAGAACATGAATCGCATGCATAAAATCATGAATGTTGGTGTTGGAATGTTGTTGTGACCGAGGGGACTGTTTTGGTGGAATTAATGAACTAATTTTCTTTAATAAATATGGATGTTACTATCATAGATCTCATGGTAAAAGGAATGAAAAGAATTGGAAGGTTAAAGGTGAAGTTGTGTTAGTATGAAAATAAAGTGAATCTATGATTTTATGTGAAGTGATGTTGAAGCATGTTGAAACCGTGTGTGGACTGTTTTGTGAGGAAGTTAGTGAAATGTTTTTACTTGATATTTTGATTGTTATTATCATGAAATTTATGATGGAAATGAAAGTGTTTAATGATTGGAGTTGAAACTAAAGTCGTTTGAGAATTGTTGTAAGGATTATAGAAATGACGATATAGCGTAGTTGCGTATGAATTGATGTCGTACTTGTCGTGTGGATAGCTGGTCATAACTTACTGAAATTATATGAAAATAAGACATGAAATGATGTGTAAAAATCGTATGTGGTTGGCTTAGTATGTTCGTAAACGTTTGCAAGAATTCTGAACATTGTTATGTTGTCGGTTAGGGACTGTTTTGGATGTGTTGTTGGTTAGGGACTGTTTTGGACTTGTGTTTTCATTAAGTTGGAAAGACTAATTATAAGTTAAGAGTATACATCATATTGTATGTTGGATGGGCTGTTATAAGTTGTTACATGAAAACGTTAAGGCTACAAACTATTAGAAGTAACTTGAGAATGTCGTAGCCGTATGTGAATCGTTATTGCATGTTATGAATGTGGGCTGTTTAGAATATTGTGTGGGCTGTCCGGATTGGTGTTGAATGTATACTTATTGATGTGGGATTGGTTGTATGTAGTTGGTTTGACTACAAGATAAAACGTCGTCTAAACATCTAGAAAGGAGTTACTAACGTTAGAATACGTTTTGAATCTCCCCGTAGCTTAATCATAGTTATTGGCGTCTTAATATAGGTTGAAGTATTATTGGGCAGCGTATACATATTGTGTGACAAATAAGCGCTAAAGGTATGTAAGGAAAACCTTTCTTTCATTGGCATGATTCTTGTGCTATTCGTTCTATATGTACTCCATATGACTCCATTCTTAGACGAGTAAGGTCTATATATTCCTAGTGATGGTTTATTGATATTGTACCCCTATTCTGTTCCGAAGGGAACATCCATAAGGTGCCAGTTGAGTTGTGTATATGGTTTTACTAATGATTTCGAGGAAATTAGTTTTTATACTAAAGGGAACATAAAGTTCGATTTTCAAAACCACTCCGAAGGGGGTGCGAGATTTTACTATTTCATTTCATTTACGATTTATGTTTACATTCCATAGCATCATTTCTTGTATTGATATTTGTGGATTAAATTTGTGTTGACATAATTGTGATATTAAGCCGGAAGCGGCTGCCCGAAGGGGCCATCATTATTAAGCCGGAAGCGGCTGCCCGAAGGGGCCATCATTATTAAGCCGGAAGCGGCTGCCCGAATGGGCCATCATTATTAAGCCGGAAGCGGCTGCCCGAATGGGCCATCATTACTAAGCCGGAAGCGGCTGCCCGAAGGGGCCAGTATTATTATGCTGGAAGCGGCCGTCCAAAGGGACCATTATGAGACTAGCCGGAAGCGGCTGTCCGAAGGGACCATTTTGTTAACATGTCGGAAGCGGCATGTGTGTTGGATTGCATTATTTACTTAAATGGTTTTTTGAGACTTCGTGTATACATTTATGTTTCTTCCAGCGAAGGCTGCAGGTATTGAGTTAGATTGTTATTTCTTCTATCCTAAATCAAATTATGATTATGATTTGTTACCACCTTACATACTCAGTACATTGTCCGTACTGACGTCCTTTTTCCTGGGGACGCTGCGTTCGTGCCCGCAGCCCCAGATTGCTTGGCAGGTTAAGTATATAGTTAGGATGCTCTGACGTCTGCTGGGATTGGCAAGTTCCACCACATTCTGGAGCTGTGCTGAGTCATGTATAGATATGTATGATTATTGGTATGTCAGGGCCATGTCCTGACTCATAATGTTCAGTTCACTTCTTAGAGACTTCTGCAGACAGTGTCCTGTGGTATGTTTGTCGAGATGTCGACAAAGTGATATCAGTTGAGTCATTTAGAGATAATGATTTTCAAATGGGAAAATTTTTTTTATGTTATTAAAAGTTTTTGAAATGACAGGTTTTAATAGAGCGAATGTCTAAGGGTTCGCTCGACTCTGATGAGAGTCGGGTGCCCGTCATGCCCTATCATCGTTAGGGTGTGACAGTGCCACAGGTGCCTGTTTTTCTTGCGGCCGTCAAGGCCATATCATGAGAGATTGCCCGTTGCTGGGTGGTTCCAGTGGTGCAGCTTAGCCCACGGGATCGGTTGCCGGTTCATCTTCTTCTGTAGCTATGCGCCCTACGGGGCAGGGCATGCCGGCACCAGCAGGCCGCGGTAGAGGCCGTGGAGGAGTTTGCAGTTCTAGCGGTCCTTCGAACCGCATCTATGCCTTGGCTAGTCGACAGGACCCGGGGGCGCCACCAAATGCGGATACAGGTATACTATTGTTCTTTTCCCGAAATGTATATGCATTGACAGGTCTAGGCTCTATTTTGTGGTATATTTTCCCCTCCTAGTTACTAATATAATTGGGACAAAACCCGAATTGATAGAACCGTTTGAGGTAGCCATACATATAAATAAAAGGTGAATATTTAAGATTTAGAAGGCTAATACGGTAATCGCATAATCAGAAAAATAAAAGACCCTCTCTAGATCGGAGCGGGACCCGCTACGAGAACTTTCCGAAAATTGTTAAGACCTCGACTTGCCCTAGATTATGTTTAAAAGGTCGTGCGGGGAAGTGGGTGCAATTATACCAGCATTGACGCATCGAAATGCATTAAAGTTTCGAGGTTAAGTGTGCTAGAGCCAGAGCAATTTTGGGATGGGTGACCCCCTGGGAAGTGTGCTAAAATTTCCACAAATGTAGATCCAAGAGACAAATAGGAAGTTAGGGCAACCTAAAGTAAATTAGAGTATGTGGAGTGGTTAGAAACCTTAAAGAGGTCGCGTAGGCTAAGGCGGACCAGGCCGGTGAAAAAGAAAGAAGCGAAAAGCAGCTCTGGGATCAGAGTAAGTTTGACTAGCGTTTGGGAATATTCTGTAAGTGAAATGGTAATAAATATAATATGATATGATATTCCATCTATAACTATATCGATCGATAGGCGAATCCCAGCAACTAGTGTTCCTACGTATGGAAGACATTGACCGGACGGAATTCAAGAGACGAAGCGAAAGGTATGGTGCAGATGTTATGAAATAGACTTACACTGATTTCACTACAGATTAAAGTTGAAAAATTCTAATACAACGATATTTGGAAAGGAAAGAGGGCGAGTAAATGGAAGGTAAGGAGATCAAAATGTCGGAAAAGGTGAAAGGTAAGAAACATGATTGAGCAAAGCCTCCAAAAGAGCCGACGGGCAAGGCATGAAACTATTGGCGTAGAAACTTGAAGGACAGATCTGTAAAAGGACTAAAATGTGATAGTATAGGACAAAAAAAGGGAATAAACCTGAAGGAGGTTAACGGTGAAAATAGGACAAGCATATGGGAGTACGGAGGATACTCTAATAAGTTGGTAATAGCAAACCGATTAAATATGAGAACGTAGTTAACGAGGAGATAGACAGGACAGACTCCGCGATGGGGAAGCTTCAATTGTAAGAAGATCGCAGAAAAGCGATAGTCACTTAAAGGGCATAGACGTATGCAGACCCTCTTAATAAAAGGGGTGGGGGGGGGGGAGAACATATTAGACCTAAAATGAACCATGACAATTCAGGCCCCAGAAAAGGAGACTTATTAGCTCGGGGCCAGAATTCGGGGTATGTTGGTATGTCGTAAAGGGCACGAAAGGACGTAGAAATAAATTGACAACGAGTGTACGATGAGGTAGATATAGGAAAATATGGAAGACACGTAGAGAGGATGCTTTATGCTGACACAAGCCTAGATATTCCTTGATCATGGATTTAATTCCCCGTACCGAGCAGAACTTGTGTGGTACCTAGATATGTAAAGGTGTGCCCAAGAGGGATGTGAGGGAAGAAAATGAGGAAAAGTTGCGGCAAGAACCTAAAGATGTTGCTAGTTAAGAAATTTACTAAGCTCGAATCATAAGTCGTCATTAGTATAGTTGGATTGCGAAGAATGAGAAGTGGTAAAGCAATATCATATATATACGTTTTGGATACTGATATAACTGGCCCTGGGAAGGAACATAACCATTATGTTCATTAGTGGCAAGTTTTGGTTGGATAAACACATAGAATGTAGGATTAGATGGAAAGCCGAAAGAGGTACCGAATGGATAAACACAAAGAATATGTGATATATGAGCAAGGTAACTGCCCATTAGCAAGACAACGAGGAGCGAGAAAAGAAGAATACTTAAAGATCGAAAATTGACCGGTTGTGTTGGAGTGGGCTTTGGCCCACACGGACAAATTATAAATGTACATAGAGAGGGCTTAATGGTCATATTTACCATTCAACCATAGCACAATCAAGAAACTTGGAGAAAAGAAAGAACAACAAAGGCCATTCGGCCATAACCAAAAAAATTGGACCCTTCAACTTTGATTCAAAAATATATTTTCTTCTAGTATTCCTACTAATTGAAGGGTCCTCTTTAACGTGGTATAATTATTGGAGCAAGAAAAACACCTATTCTTGCAAGGAGGAACTTTAGCCAAGAAGGAAGATAAGTGGAAAAGGTAAGAATTAATCTTCTTTTATGCGTTATGGATGGTTGTGCATGTCGTAGTATGTAGAAATGAATAAAATTTATGAAAATATGGAAGTTATGTTGTGGCCGTGTGAAGGTAGTGTGTGGCCGTGTGGTTATTGTGTAGTATGGAGGAGAATGAATCAATTTCTCTTAGTATTTTGGTTGTTGTTGATTGACTCTATGATAAAAATGAATGCTTAATAATTCTAGTGGAAGTTGTAAGTGTCGAAACGTTGTTTTAGGAGCTAATGTGATCTTAAAACCATTTCTTGTGTTTATGGAAAATAATGTTGCTTGCATGTGAATTGTTGGTGTAATTTATGAAGTTGGAAGAGAAGAAATGTGTCGTGATCTTAGTATGATTGTTGGTAAGGTTGATTGTTGATTTGTCCGAGTTAGATTCTCGGGGATGGTGTATTTACAGGGGAAATGCTACCGAAATTTCTGTAGATAAAGTGTTAGTTTTGAATTGGACTCTTAAGTGTTATGGCTAATGTTTGGTATATATGAATATTGTTGTAGATCTTGCGAAATGAAAGACTTAAGTTCAGATTAGCATAGAAAGCGGGCAAGGTATGTAAGGCTTACCTTTCTTTCTTTCAGCATGATATTATGAAATGAACAAATGACGTATATGTATTATTTCAAAGAGAGTCCCATTCTTAGAGCCACTAGGATGGCTAATATCCTTGATTTCCATAAACTGTTACACATGATTGTGATACGTATCTATGATGTCCGAAGATCTATTAATATGTTCCGAATTTGCATTCGAGAGATAAGTGATATGATAGATGTCTTGATTTGCAAATAATAGCACGTCCGATTATTCTGTTAAGTCTTGATATATTGCGATATGTACATATGATTCCAAAAGCTATACTTGATTTGATTCATAACGATATTCGTAAGGTACTTGATATGACTGTTGCTTTGATTTTCCAAAAATAGCTTCTGAAACGCTTGTAGAAGGTTTTGTACTTCAAACTCTCATAACTTTCTTATACTAAGTCGGATTGACCCGGAACTTGTTTCTGAGCCTTTAGATGTTGGTAAGTGTACGTATCTATCGAGTCTTGATTTATGTGCATATAGTTTCTCACTACTCTTCTCGTGCATGGGTTATGACCTCTTTCACCGAGTCCCGGGCCGGTATGTATCGTGCGTATGGTTCGCCGAGTCCCTTGCTTAAGGGTCGTGTTCCATATATATATATATATATATATATTCCGAAGTATGATGTGTCCGGTTCCGGGGTACCGTGTATATGTGTCCGGTCCTCGGTTACCGTGTATATGTTATGGAGTATGATGTGTCCGGTTACCGGGTTCTCGTGTATATATGTCCGGTTCCCGGGTACCGTGTCTATGTTATGATGTGTTATGTGTGACGGAGATTACGGAGCAAATCTTCTGGAGTATGATGTGTGTGGCGCCTAAGTTAGGGTGGCGCCACGTTCCCCGGGTCCCGCAAAGGACCGGATACCATTCTTGGCATGCATGGTTTGTGTTTCCAGTAAGTTGTTTTTATTATTTTGCACATTGTGCTTACTTTCTGTACTAATCTTCTGTACAATTTATTCCGTTTGTGATTCTGTTCATAATACTCTATGCTTTACATGCTCAGTACATATTTCGTACTGACCCTCTTTCCTTCGGGGGCTGTGTTTCATGCCCGCAGGTACAGACGTTCGTGTGAGTGACCTGACAGCTTAGGATATCTGTTCTGCTGCCGTGGAATGTTCCCTTGGTCTGGAGCCCATATTTTGGTACAGACTCTTTCGTTACATATATGTGTGTATATTCAGGGGTACGGCGGGGCCCTGTCCCGTCATATGATTCTATAGTATTTGTTAGAGGCCTGTAGACATATATGTGGGTCATGGGTCGTTATTGTTTGGTTATGTCTGTGATTTGCATCTAAGCGGTCCTATTTGCTATGACAACCTTAAATGGCTTGTATGTGTATATACTTGTGTATATGCTTTGGACGATATGTTCTACGACAGCCTTGGTGGCTCCTGTATGATGTGTTTGATATATGCGACCGCTTAAGACAACATCTGCCCCTAATATCTGTATAAATTAATATATGTGGGATATGGATAAGTCATTGATATGTCGATTTGGTAAGTAAGTGTGTATGAGTGTCCAGCTCGGGCACTTGTCACGGCCCACGGGGTTGGGTCGTGACAAAAGTGGTATCAGAGGGGTTTGTCCTCGGAATGTCTACAGGCCGTGTCTAGTAGAGTCTCTTTTATCGGTGTGTGGTGCATCACATCTATAAACAAGAGGCTACATGACATTTAGGATGTTACCCTTCCTTCTTATCTTAGATCGTGCGATAGAGCTGTAATATTAGGATGATTCCTTCCTAACGAATTGTTATGTTTTCAGCGATGCCTCCGAGAAAAGCGACAACCGCCCAGAAGGGCAAGTCAGCGGCAGCTGGGGAGACTAGCCAGGCCCAGAGAGTTACCAGGGCCCGTGCTCAGCTTGTACCTGAGGATGTGCCCCCGTCAGCCAGTTCTGCTACACCGCCATTACCAGAGGAGCTCGGAGCAGCAGCAGCTGCCGACCAGGGGGCGGCCCCACCGCTAGCTTCCGGGATTCCAGTACCCGAGCCTCCAGCTCCACAGCCAGGGGCGGAGGATAGGGCCATGAGAGATGCGGTCCAGTTGCTGACTAGACTAGTAGCGGGGCAAGCTCGCAGCCACGGACGGGGGTGATGATGTGGACCGACATGATAGCCTAAGAGTTCGTGACTTTTTGACTTGTAATCCCCCAGAGTTCTACGGGTCAAAGCCCGAGGAGGATCCCTAGGACTTTATTAGACAGATGCAGTGTACGCTGAGATTAGTCAGGGCTGCTGAGACCGAGTCTGTCGAGCTGGCTTCATATCGGT
This sequence comes from Lycium barbarum, assembly GCF_019175385.1. Classification (NCBI taxonomy): domain Eukaryota; kingdom Viridiplantae; phylum Streptophyta; class Magnoliopsida; order Solanales; family Solanaceae; genus Lycium; species Lycium barbarum. Next base: position 22,185,207 of record NC_083337.1, read on the forward strand.
TGCGTGATATAGATATAAATTGGTATGAGTCCTGGGAACTGTCTAGGGGCGAGGATGGTCCTCCAGCAGTATGGGCAGAGTTTACGGAGGCCTTTCTTGGCCACTTCCTGCCTCCCGAGGCGCGGCGAGCCAGAGTTGACAGATTTCTACAACTGACACAGTGGGGCAGGAGCGTTCAGGAGTACAGCCTAGAGTTTAACTCTTTGGCTAGATACGCACCCACTATTGTAGCCGATATGTCTGACAGGATACATCAGTATGTGATGGGGCTGGATCATTACTTGGTTGATAGCTGCCTGGTAATGGCTTCCCAGTCAGGGATGGACTTCGCTCGTTTGCAGGCGTACGCACAAGGAATGGAGGACCGACATAGAGGGCGTCAGCCTGGTAGAGAGCGTGATAGGAAGCAGCCCAAGAGGGCAAGATCAGCTGGCTATTTTGGGGAGTTTCGAGGCGGGCAGCCTCAGCAGCAGCATAGCGGATATTTCTCTCAGCCAGCCCGCAGTACGCCTCCACAGTTTACGGGTAGGCGATTTGATAGTACTTGGCACACAGGAGTAGGCCAGAGTTCCAAGGCCTCGGGTTCGCAGGTGGACAGAGGTTCCGATCAGACGGGGCCACCCATACCTCGATGTCCTCATTGTAGGAGGCATCACCCTGGAGAGTGTTATCGTGCCATAGGTGCCTGTTTTTCTTGCGGCCGTCAAGGCCATATCATGAGAGATTGCCCGTTGCTGGGTGGTTCCGGTGGTGCAGCTCAGCCCACGGGGTTGGTTGCCGGTTCATCTTCTTGTATAGCTCTGCGCCCTACGGGGTAGGGCATGCCGGCACCAGCAGGCCGCGGTAGAGGCCGCGGCGGAGTTTCCAGTTCAAGCGGTCCTTCGAACCGCATCTATGCCTTGGCTAGTCGACACAACCCGGGGGCGCCACCAAATGCGGATACAGGTATACTATTGTTCTTTTCCCGAAATGTATATGCATTGACAGGTCTTGGCTCTATTTTGTGGTATATTTTCCCCTCCTAGTTACTAATATAATTGGGACAAAACCCGAATTGATAGAACCGTTTGAGGTAGCCATACATATAAATAAAAGGTGAATATTTAAGATTTAGAAGGCTAATACGGTAATCGCATAATCAGAAAAATAAAAGACCCTCTCTAGATCGGAGCGGGACCCGCTACGAGAACTTTCCGAAAATTGTTAAGACCTCGACTTGCCCTAGATTATGTTTAAAAGGTCGTGCGGGGAAGTGGGTGCAATTATACCAGCATTGACGCATCGAAATGCATTAAAGTTTCGAGGTTAAGTGTGCTAGAGCCAGAGCAATTTTGGGATGGGTGACCCCCTGGGAAGTGTGCTAAAATTTCCACAAATGTAGATCCAAGAGACAAATAGGAAGTTAGGGCAACCTAAAGTAAATTAGAGTATGTGGAGTGGTTAGAAACCTTAAAGAGGTCGCGTAGGCTAAGGCGGACCAGGCCGGTGAAAAAGAAAGAAGCGAAAAGCAGCTCTGGGATCAGAGTAAGTTTGACTAGCGTTTGGGAATATTCTGTAAGTGAAATGGTAATAAATATAATATGATATGATATTCCATCTATAACTATATCGATCGATAGGCGAATCCCAGCAACTAGTGTTCCTACGTATGGAAGACATTGACCGGACGGAATTCAAGAGACGAAGCGAAAGGTATGGTGCAGATGTTATGAAATAGACTTACACTGATTTCACTACAGATTAAAGTTGAAAAATTCTAATACAACGATATTTGGAAAGGAAAGAGGGCGAGTAAATGGAAGGTAAGGAGATCAAAATGTCGGAAAAGGTGAAAGGTAAGAAACATGATTGAGCAAAGCCTCCAAAAGAGCCGACGGGCAAGGCATGAAACTATTGGCGTAGAAACTTGAAGGACAGATCTGTAAAAGGACTAAAATGTGATAGTATAGGACAAAAAAAGGGAATAAACCTGAAGGAGGTTAACGGTGAAAATAGGACAAGCATATGGGAGTACGGAGGATACTCTAATAAGTTGGTAATAGCAAACCGATTAAATATGAGAACGTAGTTAACGAGGAGATAGACAGGACAGACTCCGCGATGGGGAAGCTTCAATTGTAAGAAGATCGCAGAAAAGCGATAGTCACTTAAAGGGCATAGACGTATGCAGACCCTCTTAATAAAAGGGGGGGGGGGGGGGGGGGGGAGAACATATTAGACCTAAAATGAACCATGACAATTCAGGCCCCAGAAAAGGAGACTTATTAGCTCGGGGCCAGAATTCGGGGTATGTTGGTATGTCGTAAAGGGCACGAAAGAACGTAGAAATAAATTGACAACGAGTGTACGATGAGGTAGATATAGGAAAATATGGAAGACACGTAGAGAGGATGATTTATGCTTACACAAGCCTAGATATTCCTTGATCATTGTTATAACCCATATTTTCATACATTGGGACGTTTTAAAATAAACGCGACAAGTTAAAGACAAGACTATCTCAAGATACGAAGTAGAGACTTTAACTTCCGGTTTCGTTTCAAGTCACAAATTACCTACAAATTTCGTTGGCATGGAAGTATTAATGGGAAATTGGGATTAAATTAATCATGATTAGATTATTAGTGGGATTGGGAACAAAAATCAGTCCATTATTTTAAGCCATGTTTGGCCGTGTAGTTGAGTGCAATGGTCAAAGATTCTTGACCCAAAAACTTGAGTGGGACACTTGTCCAAATCTTGTAACCCATATATAAGGTAAAAATATGATTCACTCCACAACTCACTACATCATTTCAACAATTACAAGTTAAGAACACATAGAGAGAGAAAGGGAAACTCTCGGCCTAGAGCTAGCCAAGAGTGTGGGTTCCAAATTGCTCCAAAAAATTCAGTTTTCTTAAGCAATTCAACTCCATTGAAGGTATATTAACGTGTAGCATCCATTGATATAGCAAGAACAAGTGTTAAACTTCAAGAAGAGAGTTTGAGGGGCTAGCCGAATGAAGAAGTTAGTTACAAGGTAAGAATGATCATTTTTCTTGTGTTGTATGATAATTTGAAGGTACAATTCGTGCTTGTTGTTGTTGGATTGTTGTTGTTGTTGAAGTAGGGGGTGAGCCGTGAGCTTGGTGAAGTCATGGTTGGTTTCATTTTGCATGTATTGTTGATGGATTGAATGTGTGTCAACATATGTAAATGAACAAAGATTGTAGAAATTTGTTTATGATGTTGCATGTTGGTATTGGACTGTTTTTCTTGAATTTGAAATGAGCCGTGTGTTGTAGAGTTAAATGGAATCATGCTTAATCTTCTTGTACATGTATTGGGAATGGATTGAATGTGTTGAAGTATGGATAAATGGATGAAAAGCATGAAGATGTTGTAGTTGTATTGAAGCCGTGTAGGGGGACTGTTTTAGGGGAATTTATGGGCTGTTTTGTGTCATATTTTGATTGTTGTTGTTATGGACATTGTGGTGTATTGTATGCATATTGAATATGTGAATTGAGGTGTTAAAGAAACGAATCATGTCGAAGTATACAAGCAGTCCAAAACCGTGGACTGTTTTAAGGTTAGAAGTGAATTAGTGTATGTTGAATGTTGAATGTTGTTATGAACATATAGTGAAAGTGAAGTGCAATGATTCAAGTTGAAATTGAAATGATTTGTGGGCTGTTGTAAGAATAAAAATGATGCTAAAACAGTTCCAATAATCGTGAAAGTAATGTTACTAAACGTGTTGTTGTCGTTGTAAGTTAAATCTGGAAAATTGCTAAGTGAAAATGGTATTGTGGTATGTGCTGTTTGGCCGTGAGTTTGGGACTGATTTGAATGATGTGCAAGCTGTTCAAAGTCCCCTAAGTCATGTTAAACAAGTTTGGATTGATAAATGAAAGAATGATTAGCAATGATAGCTTGTAGCACTAGTTGGTTTGAATGCGAACGAAACGTCGTTTAAATGTTAGAAAGGGATTGTGAGCGTCAAAATACGTATTAAATTCCTTTGTAGACTAATTGTAGCTCTTGATATCTTGATATAGGATAAGTGTTTTTGGGCAGCAAGTACAAGTTATAATACGACTAAACGCTAAAGGTATGTAAAGCCTATTCCTTCTTTTCTTGGCATGTCCTAGACGTAAGTATGAAATGATATGAACCTTGGGGTAAATTCTATTCTCTAGTTCCATGCATGGCTTATGATTCTATATTTCCTTAATGCTATTGTCACGAGCCTACTACATGATTGACTAATGAATGATGTATAGAAGTTCTTACTCTTAAAATAATGGCATGAACAGAAGCATACTTGACTTTCAAAAACTACATCATGGAAATTGATACATGTACATGAAAGCTGAAACGTTCCTTGCTATAACTTATAATGAGAGTTGAAAAAAATTGAATTTGATTATTATCCCAATACTTTAGAGCTGGTTAGTTGCCTATCTATTGAGTCTCAAAAGATGAATTGCATATATGTGGTTGCTAATTATTCTGCTCGTGCTTACCGCTATATCCTTCACTGAGTCCCGGGCCAGGACACGTTCTCGTGCGCATATTTACTATATTAATCACCGAGTCCCTCACTAGAGGGCCGGGACACGTTATATATGTATATATGATGATATGATGGTATGATGATATGATGATGTGATGATATGATGACATGATGATATGGAGATGGTGGCCAGGAGGGCATATTCCCTACTACCGAGTCCCTTATTAAAGGGCCGGGACACGTCTATGTTTATGTTTATGATGCTATGATTTTAATTACCGAGTCCCTCATTAAAGGGCCGGGACACGTTATATATATGTTATATACAGAATGATTATGCAGCTTTGATTACAAAACTCTATAACGATATTGATATGAGAATGATACAGATGAAATATGTCCAAAGGCAAGTTTTATGAATTTCTGATTGTTGCATTGGGTCCTACATACTTTGTCTCCTTATGAGTCTATTACTACATTTCATACTTTACATGCTCAGTACATATTCCGTACTGACCCCCTTTTTTCGGGGGGCTGCGTTCATGCCCGCTGGTACAGACGCTCGTTTTGGAGATCCGCCAGCTTAGGATATCTATTCAGCTACTTTGGGGTGCTCCTTTGTTCCGGAGCCTAGCTTGTGGTATAACTCCCTTTTGTTGTATGTGTATGTGTTTATTCGGGGTACGGCGGGGCCCTGTCCCGTCACATGATACTGCCATTACTCTTAGAGTTCTGTGGACATCTGTGTGGGTCTGTGTATAGTTGTTGTTGCGTTGTATGAACATGACTTATGTTTGGGGCGTACCCATTCGTGATGGCAGCTTTGTCCGCTTGCATATGTATATATGTTTGGAATGTTTCGTGTAGTGGCAGCCTTGTCGGCTTGCGTATATATAAATATATGTTGTTGTTGAAAATGGTAAATCCTCAGGAGACAGGTGCTTATGACATACAGAATCGTGACAGCTTTAAATAACATTCTGCCGTTTTCATACAAATAAGTTCATGATATGCTGAATACAAATGATTATAGTTAACAGATAATATGAGTGTCCAACTCGGGCACTAGTCACGGCCTACGGGGTTGGGTCGTGACAGAAGTGGTATCAGAGCGGTTCAATCCTCGGAGTGTTTACAGACCGTGTCGAGTAGAGTCTTGTTTATCGATGTGTTGTGCACCACATCTATAAACAGGAAGCTACAGGACATTTAGGATGTCATCTTTCCTTCTTATTCTAGATCGTGCGATAGAGCAGTATTATCAGGATAATCTTTCCCTAACAGTTTGTTATGTTTACAGCGATGCCTCCAAAGAAGGCGACAGCAGCCCAGAAGGGCAAGGCAGTAGTTGGAGAGACCAGTGGGACCCAGAGGGTTACTAGGGCTTATTCCCAGTATGTGCCTGAGATTAGACTCCAGTCAGTGAGCTCCGCTACCCCACCATTATTGTCACGACCCGGCTAGGGGCCGCGACGAGCACCCGGTCCTACCCTACCCGAGCACCCCCGTATCGTACATAACATAACATCTAGGTGAACCATAATTCAATTCGTGCTTTTCTTATCGCTAATCATATTAATCCCATTAGACGATCATTATCATTTAACATATCATAGGCATCTATGCCACATCATAAGTACAAGGCCGACGAGGCTAACAAAATATATACAAAACATGGGCCGACATGGCCGAACTTCTCTACCCACATACACATGACTACGAGCCTCTAAGAGTATGACATATCGTATGAGCGGGACAGGACCCCGCTATGCCCATAATTTTTTATACACAAAAGAATAAGTACCCAAAAGCTACGGCTCCGAAAGAAATGGAGCTCTGCTATGCAATCTCTGAATAAGCAGCTATGGATCAAGTCTGTCTCCCTGTGCACCTGCGGGCATGACGCAGCGTCCACAAACAAAAGGACGTCAGTACAAAGAATGTACTGAGTATGTAAAGCATGATCAACATCAATATAGAAGCATAATAGATATCATATGAAGATAGCATAGGAGGGGAGACAGTAATATCATCATCATCATATCGCTTACTTACATACATCGTCGTTCGTATCCCATAATAATACTCGTACCATACCTGTGCTCATATTCGTATACATGCCCCTATTCGCATTCATATACATAGTCTTTTCACATTCATATTCATATTATATACATAGCCATACACTTATATACATCATAGCATTTACATAGCATACCCGACCTCATAGGATCGGTGTTTCATACATACTTAGCCAATCAAGGCTCAAGATCATACATACCTGGCCCTACCAAGGCATCAGGGTTATTCGTACCTTCTGCAGAAGTGCGCGCGCGTTACGTAATCATATACATACTTTATACATAGTTATATACATATAGTCTTACCCGGCATCATAAGCTCGGGGTCTTATCATAGCCCTTCATAGGCACACATATACATATATCATAGCTCGTAAGCATCTCTAGTCTCATTTTACTCTCATCATCATTACTATCCTCATCATTATCGTTACATTTACATTATAGACATACTCGTCATACGAGGAACGTAGTATAATCATAGTAGATATCAAGGGTCGTGAGTTTATGAGCTCGGAATGTCAACCATGTGAAGACAACATACTCATATAGAGGAATTTAGGAATTTGGCCAAGAACCATGCCTTATGAAAGAAGGGTTAGCCTTACATACCTTTCCGTCGAACTATTCTACACTTGCACGTTCCCTTCCAATGCTAGCGTTTATACCTTCATTAATATCGTAACAATGGCCATTAGTCATTCACATTATCCACATTATCTAGATTCCTCAATTTGCCTCTAATTCACCCACATTCATGATTATAACACCCATCTTCGTCCATTCGTCTAAAGTGTTTAGTTCATGATCTTAATACCATTTATAACACATTCATATCACAACACAACAACATTCATATCTCAATTCAAACTATTTCTCAAAATGTCACTATTCATCATTCATGACCTAGTTGACCACATTTTCTACAATCCATGTATTTTAATTCTCCAATACCTTAAACATCTTGTAAAAATCATGAATCTTACCTTAGAAGTTGTAGGAACAAGCTTTGGTTGGTAATACTTTTCTTTGAGCAAAATCGTAGTTTTTCTCCATTTGGATTCCTTGACTTGGATGATCCTTGATAATTCCCTTATCCTTGATTCACTTGTCTTAATGTTATTGATGGCTTATAATCCTTGAAAACTCATATAATAAATGTAGAGAGAAGTTCTAGAGAGAAGTGGTGTAATGTTGTAATGAAATAAAATAAGTCTTGATCCTCATATTTAATGAATTGGAAAATCTGTGCTGGGTGAACAGTGGTCGTCCATGGAGGTTTATGGTCCGTATTTCAGTTTACGGACCGTCCCTCGTGGTCATTTTTAAGCTTAAGCAGAACCAGAAACTTTGGCCTGCATGCATGGTGATTTACGACCATGGTTTACGGGCCGTAAATCACTTTACGGTCCGTCCACCAGGTCGTATTTAGCCATTTCCTCAGCTGGCAAAAAGTTGAAGTTGGACATGCCAGTTTACGACGTCAAGTTTACGGACCGTATTACACTTTACGGTCCGTATTTTGCACTATACGACCACTGGGCAGTTTTGCCAACTTTCAATTTTTCTCATTTCTCGACTTTTCATTCTAATCATCCACATCCCTTTACATACATTTCCCATGAAACATTATACACTCGCAATCCTCGCACACATCATTAGTTCATTTACTTGCGTACCAACGGAAAATTTTCCGAGGTGTAACATTCTACCCCCCTTAAGAACATTCGTCCTCGAATGTTAAAGGCTTGGGGAATTCTATAAAAATTTCGCCAGAGTTTCCTCTGTAATGTGGCACTACCACCCTGTCACAACAACCCACAATAACAATGCCTCACAGGGCAATAATACAACAGCACTAGAAATTTGGCCACACACGACCTGAATGTATAAAAGGAAAACATGCATACCTTATGATTTTGACGTCTCATCTTGGACTTCTTCCAAGGGTTTAAATAAATGTGGGTATTTGGATCGCATATTCTCTTCTGCTTCCCATGTCATTTCCTCTCGATTGTCATTTCCCCACAGAACTTTAATTGAGGCCACTTCTTTGTTTCTAAGCCTCCGTACTTGCCTATCTAATATGGCAATGGGTATTTCATCATAAGTTAACTTTTCTGTCACTTGAATATCATTCACTGGGACGATCCTCGTAGGATCTCCAACACACTTCCGAAGCGTCGAGACATGAAATACTGGATGGACTGACTCCAAATCTGGAGGTAGATCTAGCTCATAGGCCACTTTGCCTATTTTGCGCACAATTTCGTATGGCCCAATATACCGGGGACTGAGCTTCCCTTTTTTGGCAAATCTCATCATGCCCTTCATTGGCGACACTTTCAAGAATACCCAATCTTTCACTTCGAACTCTAAGTCTCTTCGACGATTATCCGCATAGGACTTTTGACGACTTTGAGCCGCTAGCAACCGATCTTGTATGAGCTTAACTTTCTCTATTGCCTGCTGGACCAAGTCTGACCCTATCAATTTAGCTTCTCCGGTTTCAAACCACCCAATTGGGGATCTACACTTTCGCCCATACAGAGCTTCATACGGTGCCATTTGAATGCTAGAATGGTAACTGTTATTGTAAGCAAACTCAATGAGTAGCAAATGGTCATCCCAATTTTCTCCAAAATCTATCATACATGCCCGTAACATATCTTCAAGAGTCTGAATAGTACGTTCAGCTTGCCCATCGGTCTGTGGGTGAAACGCCGTGCTTAGGCGCACTTGGGTCCCTAAACCTTCTTGGAAAGACCCCCAAAACTTGGTTGTAAACTGAGTCCCTCTATCGGAGATAATAGATACCAGAACGCCGTGGAGTCTCACTATCTCTTTAAGATAAAGCTTGGCATAATCTTCTACCACATAGGTCGTTCTGACCGGTAAGAAATGCGCTGACTTTGTGAGCCTATCCACGATCACCCATATAGAATCATATTTACGTCGAGAACGGGGTAACCCTGTAATGAAATCCATATTAATCACTTCCCACTTCCAAGTTGGGATTTCTATAGCTTGCAATAAGCCACCCGGCTTTTGGTGTTCTATCTTCACTTGTTGGCAATTAGGACACTGAGCTACGAATTCTGCTACGTCTTTCTTCATCCCATTCCACCAATATATAGTCTTAAGATCACGATACATTTTCGTCGCTCCAGGGTGAATGGAGTAACGGGAACAATGAGCTTCTCTCAAAATCTGATGGCGTAGACCTGCCACCGGGAACACATAACCTGCCTCGACATCGGAGAACTCCGTCTTCCGAAATGTCAAATGATGACCCCTCCTTCTGAGGGAGTGTATCTCTGTATTGCATTAGCATGGGATCCTCATATTTTCGCTCTTTTACTTCCGCTACTAACGATGAAACTGCTGAATTCTGAATAGTAGCTCCGCTGCTACCTGAGTCCACCACTCGGACTCCTAGGCTAGCTAACTGCTGAAGATCACGGGCCATCTCTTTCTTTTCTGGTCGTACCTCACTTAGACTTCCCATCGACCTACGGCTAAGAGCATCAGCCACAACATTTGCCTTTCCGGGGTGGTATAAGATTTCAACATCATAGTCTTTTAGCAACTCTAGCCATTGTCATTGCCGCAAATTCAACTCTTTCTGCTTGAAGATGTACTGGAGACTTTTATGATCTGTATAAATATCCACGTGGACACCATATAAGTAATGTCTCCATATCTTTAAAGCATGGACCACCGCGGCCAATTCTAAGTCATGGGTAGGATAATTCTGCTCATGTTTCCGTAATTGTCTAGAAGCATACGCAATCACCTTACCATTTTGCATCAATACACAGCCTAGCCCGACGCCTGAAGTATCACAATAAATAACATATCCTTCCAATCCCTCGGGAAGTGTCAAGACTGGGGCTGAAGTCAGTCGGTCTTTCAACTCTTGGAAACTACGCTCGCAAGCATCTGTCCATTGAAACTTAGCTGACTTCTGAGTCAACTTGGTGAGCGGTGCAGAAATAGAAGAGAAACCCTCAACAAATCTTCTGTAATAACCGGCTAAGCCCAAAAAGCTACGAACCTCTGTAGGGGTCGTGGGCCTTGGCCAAGTCTTCACGGCCTTAATCTTTTGGCTATCCACTCGAATACCGTCAACTGCAACAATGTGGCCCAGAAATGCCACTGAGTTCAACCAAAACTCGCATTTGGAAAACGTCGCGAATAACTCTCGAGTTCGAAAAACTCCAAGGACAACACGCAAGTGATCCGCATGTTCTGCCTCGGATCTAGAATACACTAGGATATCATCGATGAATACAATCACGAATAAATCCAGAAAAGGCTTGAATACATTGTTCATTAAGTCCATAAACACTGCCGGTGCATTAGTTAGCCCAAACGACATTACTCGGAACTCGAAATGGCCATATCTTGTTCTGAAAGTTGTCTTAGGGATATCTTTCTCCCTAACTCTTACTTGGTGATACCCGGACCTCAAATCAATCTTTGAAAACCATTTGGCACCTTGCAATTGATCAAATAAATCATCAATCCTCGGGAGGGGATACTTGTTCTTAATTGTCACTTTATTCAATTGCCGATAATCAATGCACATTCTCAAAGAGCCATCTTTCTTCCGGACGAACAATACGGGTGCTCCCCACGGGGATGAACTAGGCCTAATGAAGCCTTTTTCAAGCAAGTCTTTTAATTGCTCCTTCAACTCTTTCAACTCTGCAGGTGCCATCCTATAGGGAGGAATAGATATGGGATTAGTGTCTGGCAGCACATCAATCGGAAAATCGATCTGTCGCTCGCTCGGAAGGCCTGGAAGCACTTCCGGGAACACATCCGGAAATTCGTTCACTACCGGAACTGACTGAAGAGTCGGCGACTCAGCTTCTACATCTTGAACTCGTACTAGGTGATAAATGCACCCCTTCGTGATCATTTTCCTTGCCTTTAGATAGGAAATAAACCTACCTTTTGGTGATGCCGCATTCCCTTTCCATTCTAAGACTGGTTCTCCCGGAAACTGGAAACGAACCATCTTCATTCGGCAATCAACATTGGCATAACAAGAAGCCAACCAAGCCATAATAACATCAAAATCTACCATTTCTAGCTCATGCAAATCAATCATGGTACGACGATCACAAATCACAATCACACAATTCCGATATACTCGGCTAGCTATTACCGAGTCACCCATGGGTGTAGACACCTCAAAAGGTTTAATAGACTCCGGCTCAATTATAAATCGACCCGCAATATATGGAGTAACATATGATAATGTGGAGCCCGGATCAATCAAAGCATATACATCATGAGAGAATACCGATAATATACCTGTGACCACATCAGGAGAAGACTCAAGATCTTGGCGTCCAGCCAAAGCATAAATACGGTGCTGAGGACCGCTAGTACTGGGAGCTCTGCCTCTACCTCTACCATGGCCGACTGGCGCATGTGAACCTGGCCCCGTAGGGCGTACAGATGCCGAAGATCCGGCTACCGACCCTAATGGATGGGTCCTACCTCTACCATGCACTGAGGGGCAATCACGCATAATATGGCCTGGCCGACCACATGAATAGCAAGCGTCTGAACCTGATCGGCACTGACCCCAATGCAACTTTCCACACTGAGAACATCGTGGTACGGGTGGCCTTGGCTGGCCTGAATCACCTCTAAACTGAGACCCCGAATAACCGTGACTCGGCTCGGAATGAGTAGATCTGTCAAATCACTGCCCTGTGAACTGTGAAGCTGTACTGGTCATAGAATAGCCTGAATGGCTGGGAAACTGCTGTCTGTGTCCGCCCCTGGACTCGCTCCTCGAACCCGAAGGTCTGGCCCTCTTGTTATGGCCCCTATCCTGCTCACATTCATTTCTCCGCTGCTGTAGGTGTTCTTCTAATTCCTGAGCATGTGCCTGAATTCGTGCAATATCCATGCCATCCTGAAGGGACGCAGTCAAGCATTTATCCATCAAGTGGGGCCCTAGGCCTTTCACAAACCGGTGCACCCGATCGCCCATATCCGCTACCATGGCCGAAGCATACCTAGCCAAGGAATTGAAGCGGAGACTATACTCTGTAGCACTCATGCTATCTTGCCTCAAATTCAAGAATTTATCGGCCCTAGCTCGCCGAACTTCCGGAGGCATATAATGACGGAGAGAAGCATCAACAAACTCTTGCCATACCGGTGGAGGTGCATTGTTTCCCCGCGAAGCCATCCAAACCGTATACCACTGGATTGAGACATCCCTCAATCTATATGACACTAGCTCCACCGATTCGGTGTCTGAAGCATGTATCAACCGGAGCGTCCTTAGCATACCATCAATAAAGTCCTGGGGATCCTCCTCCAGTTTCGACCCAATGCATTCTGGGGGTTTCAAAGCAATGAAGTCACGGGCCCTTGCACTAACAGTCCTGTCACCTTGCTCTGGGCTTGGCCTCTGAGTCTGGGCCGCAACCAACTGAGTCAACAAATTAATGGCCTCTCTCACGTCTTGGCCTGAAGTATTCGGTGGAGGAGCTGGAGCTGGGTCTGAGGCTCCCACGTGCTCCTCAGTAATAGGCACAGTCTGGGAGGACTGAGATTGAGCCGCACTCTGGGACTCATCTTCCTCTACTACCGGTGGCGGTGCTCTTTCAGCTCGCTTTTCTGCCACCGTCTTGCCCTTTTGGGCTGCTGTAGCCTTTTTCCTTTTAGGCATCTCTGAAATACACAACACACGAATTAGGAACAAGAATTTCTTACATCATATATTCCTAAAATGTCGGCAGCTTCTCGTTTATAAGTGTGGCGCGCAACACACCCATAACCAAGACTCTACTAGACACGGCTCGTAGACACATCCTAGGACTGAAATGCTCTGATACCACTTTTGTCACGACCCAGCTAGGGGCCGCGATGAGCACCCGGTGCTACCCCACCCGAGCACCCCCGTATCGTACATAACATAACATCTAGGTGAACCATAAGTCAATTCGTGCTTTTCTTATCGTTAATCATATTGATCCCATTAGACGATCATTATCATTTAATATATCATAGGCATCTATGCCACATCATAAGTACAAGGCCGACGAGGCCAACAAAAGATATACAAAACATGGGCCGACATGGCCGAACTTCTCTACCAACATACACATGACTACGAGCCTCTAAGAGTATGACATATCGTATGAGCGGGACAGGACCCCGCTATGCCCATAATTTTTTATACACAAAAGAATAAGTACCCAAAAGCTACGACTCTGAAAGAAATGGAGCTCTGCTATGCTATCTCTGAATAAGCAGCTATGGATCAAGTCTGTCTCCCTGTGCACCTGCGGGCATGACGCAGCGTCCATAAACAAAAGGACGTCAGTACGAAGAATGTACTGAGTACGTAAAACATGATCAACATCAATATAGAAGCTTAATAGATATCATATGAAGATAGCATAGGAGGGGAGACAGTAATATCATCATCATCATCATCATATCGCTTACTTGCATACATCGTCGTTCGTATCCCATAATAATACTCGTACCATACTTGTGCTCATATTCGTATACATGCCCCTATTCGCATTCATATACATAGTCTTTTCACATTCATATTCATATTATATACATAGCCATACACTTATATACATACATAGCATTTAAATAGCATACCCGACCGCATAGGATCGGTGTTTCATACATACTTAGCCAACCAAGGCTCAAGATCACACATACCTGGCCCTACCAAGGCATCAGGGTTATCCGTACCTTCTGCAGAAGTGCGCGCGCGTTATGTAATCATATACATACTTTATACATAGTTATATACATATAGTCTTACCCGGCATCATAAGCTCGGGGTCTTATCATAGCCCTTCATAGGCACACATATACATATATCATAGCTCGTAAGCATCTCTAGTCTCATTTTACTCTCATCATCATTACTATCCTCATCATTATCGTTACATTTACATTATAGACTTACTCGTCATACGAGGAACGTAGTATAATCATAGTACATATCAAGGGTCGTGAGCTTATGAGCTCGGAATGTCAACCATGTGAAGACAACATACTCATATAGAGGAATTTAGGAATTTGGCCAAGAACCATGCCTTATGAAAGAAGGGTTAGCCTTACATACCTTTCCGTCGAACTATTCTACACTTGCACGTTCCCTTCCAATGCTAGCGTTTATACCTTCATTAATATCGTAACAATGGCCATTAGTCATTCACATTATCCACAATATCTAGATTCCTCAATTTGCCTCTAATTCACCCACATTCATGATTATAACACCCATCTTCGTCCATTCGTCTAAAGTGTTTAGCTCATGATCTTAATACCATTTATAACACATTCATATCACAACACAACAACATTCATATCTCAATTCAAACTATTTCTCAAAATGTCACTATTCATCATTCATGACCTAGTTGACCACATTTTCTACAATCCATGTATTTTAATTCTCCACTACCTTAAACATCTTGTAAAAACCATGAATCTTACCTTAGAAGTTGTAGGAACAAGCTTTGGTTGGTAATACACTTCTTTGAGCAAAACCCTAGTTTTTCTCCATTTGGATTCCTTGACTTGGATGATCCTTGATGATTCCCTTATCCTTGATTCACTTGTATTAATGTTATTGATGGCTTATAATCCTTGAAAACTAATATAATAAATGTAGAGAGAAGTTCTAGAGAGAAGTGGTGTAATGTTGTAATGAAATAAAATAAGTCTTGATCCTCATATTTAATGAATTGGGAAATTTGTGCTGGGTGAACAGTGGTCGTCCATGGAGGTTTACAGTCCGTATATCAATTTACGGACCGTCCCTCGTGGTCGTTTTTAAGCTTAAGCAGAACCAAAAACTTTGGCCTGCATGCATGGTGATTTACGACCATGGTTTACGGGCCGTAAATCACTTTACGGTCCGTCCACCAGGTCGTATTTAGCCATTTCCTCAGCTGGCAGAAAGTTGAAGTTGGACATGCCAGTTTATGACGTCAAGTTTACGGACCGTATTACACTTTACGGTTCGTATTTTGCACTATACGACCAGTGGGCAGTTTTGCCAACTTTCAATTTTTCTCATTTCTCGACTTTTCATTCTAATCATCCACATCCCTTTACATACATTTCCCATGAAACATTATACACTCGCACTCCTCGCACACATCATTAGTTCATTTACTTGCGAACCAACGAAAAATTTTCCGAGGTGTAACAATTATCAGAGGAGCCTAGGGCAGCAACAGCTGCAGATCAGGAGACAGATCTACCACCGGCTCCTGGGGTCCAGCACCCGAGCCTCCAGCTCCCCAGCCAGGGGCGGAGGATTGGGCCATGAGGGACGCAGTAAAGTTATTGACCAGGATGGTGTCGGGGCAGGCTCGCAGGCACGGGTTAGGAGGTGATTATGTAGACAGACATGATAGTTTGAGGGTCCGTGATTTCTTGACTTGTAACCCCCCAGAGTTTTATGGGTCAAAGCCTGCAGAGGATCCACAGGATTTTATTCGACAGATGTTGCGTACGTTGCGGGTGACTAAATCTTCCGAGACTGAGTCGGTTGAATTGGCCTCATATCGGTTGTCCAGGGGTGAGGATGCTCCACCAGCAGTATGGGACGAGTTCGTGGAGGCCTTTCTGGGTCATTTTCTGCCTTCGGAGATGAGGCGGGCCAGAGTTGATAGATTCCTATACCTGAGACAGGATGGCAGAAGTGTTCGAGAGTATAGTCTCGAATTTGATTCGCTGGCTAGGTACGCGCCCACTATTGTAGCTGACATGGCTGATAGGGTGCATCGTTACGTGATGGGGCTGGATCTTTATTTGATTGACAGCTGTATGGCAATGGCTTCTCAGCCAGGTATGGACATCGCTCGAGTGCAGGCATATGCACAGGGAGTTGAGGACCGACGTAGAGGGTGTCGACCTGATAGAGAGTATGACAGGGGTCAACATAAGAGAGTTAGATCAGCTGGGTATTCTGGTGAGTTTCAGGGCGGGCAGCCCCAACATTAGTATAATAGCTATCCTTCTCAGCCGGCACGGAGTGAACCTCCATGATTCACTGGTAGGAGGTTTGATAGCACAGGGTATTCAGAAGCTGGTCAAAACTCCATGACTTCAGGTTTCCAGATGCACAGGGATTCAGGCCAGACGAGGCCACCTATACCACAGTGCCCTCGATGTGGCAGGCGCCATCCGGGGGAATGCCGCCGCATTACTGGTGCTTGTTTCTCTTGCGGCCGTCAAGGCCATACTATGAGGGAGTGTCGATTTGGGGGTGGTGCAGGTGGCGCAGCTCAGCCTACTGGATTGGTTGCTGGTTCATCCTCTTCGGTAGCTATGCGCCCTATGGGGCAAGGTATTCCGACACCAGCAGGCCGTGGCAGTGGCCGGGACGAAATTTCCAGTTTTAGCGGTCCTTCAAACCGCATATATGCCTTAGCTAGCAGACAAGATCAGGAGGCGTCGCCGAATGTTATTACAGGTATAGTATCGATTTCCTCCCAAGATGTATATGCATTGATAGACCCAGGCTCCACACTGTAATATATTTCTCCCTTTGTTGTTAGTAAAAATAGGGATAAATTATGACGAGTTCATAGTAAAAGAAGTAGTAGTATGATTAAGTTAAGAGTACAGAGGAAAATGAATTGTGACGGATGCAAATGTATTGGTAAGACAAGCTGTGAGGTTGTGAAGGATAAGATTGACTAGGAAGGGTGAAAGGTTAAATATGCTTATACAACACTAATGTAACATTCGAGGACGAATGTTCTAAAGGGGGGAAATATGTTATAACCCATATTTTCATACATTGGGACGTTTTAAAATAAACGCGACAAGTTAAAGACAAGACTATCTCAAGATACGAAGTAGAGACTTTAACTTCTGGTTTCGTTTCAAGTCACAAATTACCTACAAATTTCGTTGGCATGAAAATATTAATGGGAAATTGGGATTAAATTAATCATGATTAGATTATTAGTGGGATTGGGAACAAAAATCAGTCCATTATTTTAAGCCATGTTTGGTCGTGTAGTTGAGTGCAATGGTCAAAGATTCTTGACCCAAAAACTTGAGTGGGACACTTGTCCAAATCTTGTAACCCATATATAAGGTAAAAATCTGATTCACTCCACAACTCACTATATCATTTCAACAATTACAAGCAATTCAACTCCATTGAAGGTATATGAACGTGTAGCATCCATTGATATAGCAAGAACAAGTGTTAAAATTCAAGAAGAGAGTTTGAGGGGCTAGCCGATTGAAGAAGTTAGTTACAAGGTAAGAATGATCATTTTTATTGTGTTGTATGATAATTTGAAGGTACAATTCGTGCATGTTGTTGTTCGATTGTTGTTGTGGTTGAAGTAGGGGGTGAGCCGTGAGCTTGGTGAAGTCATGGTTGGTTTCATTTTGCATGTATTGTTGATGGATTGAATGTGTGTTAACATATGTAAATGAACAAAGATTGTAGAAGTTTGTTTATGATGTTGCATGTTGGTATTGGACTATTTTTCTTGAATTTGAAATGAGCCGTGTGTTGTAGAGTTAAATGGAATCATGCTTAATATTCTTGTACATGTATTGGGAATGGATTGAATGTGTTGAAGTATGGATAAATGGATGAAAATCATGAAGATGTTGTAGTTGTGTTGAAGCCGTGTAGGGGTACTGTTTTAGGGGAATTTATGGGATGTTTTGTGTCATATTTTGATTGTTGTTGTTATGGACATTGTGGTATATTGTATGCATATTGAATATGTGAATTGAGGTGTTAAAGAAACGAATCATGTCGAAGTATACAAGCAGTCCAAAACCGTGGATTGTTTTAAGGTTAGAAGTGAATTAGTGTATGTTGAATGTTGAATGTTGTTATGAACATATAGTGAAAGTGAAGTGCAATGATTCAAGTAGAAATTGAAATGATTTGCGGGCTGTTGTAAGAATAAAAATGATGCTAAAACAGTTCCAAGAATCGTGAAGGTAATGTTACTAAACGTGTTGTTGTCGTTGTAAGTTAAATCTGGAAAATTGGTAAGTGAAAATGGTATTGTGGTATGTGCTGTTTGGCCGTGAGTGTGGGACTGATTTGAATGATGTGCAAGCTGTCCAATGTCCCCTAAGTCATGTTAAACAAGTTTGGATTGATATATGAAAGAATGATTAGCAATGATAGCTTGTAGCACTAGTTGGTTTGAATGCGAACGAAACGTCGTTTAAATGTTAGAAAGGGATTGTGAGCGTCAAAATACGTATTAAATTCCTTTGTAGACTAATTGTAGCTCTTGATATCTTGATATAGGATAAGTGTTTTTGGGCAGCAAGTACAAGTTATAATACGACTAAACGCTAAAGGTATGTAAAGCCTATTCCTTCTTTTCTTGGCATGTCCTAGACGTAAGTATGAAATGATATGAACCTTGGGGTAAATTCTATTCTCTAGTTCCATGCATGGCTTATGATTCTATATTTCCTTAATGCTATTGTCACAAGCCTACTACATGATTGACTAATGAATGATGTATAGAAGTTCTTACTCTTAAAAGAATGGCATGAACAGAAGCATACTTGACATTCAAAAACTACATCATGGAAATTGATACATGTACATGAAAGCTGAAACGTTCCTTGCTATAACTTATAATGAGAGTTGAAAAAAAATGAATATGATTATTATCCCAATACTTTAGAGCTGGTTAGTTGCTTATCTATTGAGTCTCAAAAGATGAATTGCATATATGTGGTTGCTAATTATTCTGCTCGTGCTTACCGCTATATCCTTCACTGAGTCCCGGGCCAGGACACGTTCTCGTGCGCATATTTACTATATTAATCACCGAGTCCCTCACTAGAGGGCCGGGACACGTTATATATGTATATATGATGATATGATGGTATGATGATATGATGATGTGATGATATGATGACATGATGATATGGAGATGGTGGCCAGGAGGGCATATTCCCTACTACCGAGTCCCTTATTAAAGGGCCGGGACACGTCTATGTTTATGTTTATGATGCTATGATTTTAATTACCGAGTCCCTCATTAAAGGGCTGGGACACGTTATATATATGTTATATACAGAATGATTATGCAGCTTTGATTACAAAACTATATAACGATATTGATATGAGAATGATACATATGAAATATGTCCAAAGGCAAGTTTTATGAATTTCTGATTGTTGCATTGGGTCCTACATACTTTGTCTCCTTATGAGTCTATTGCTACATTTCATGTTTTACATGCTCAGTACATATTCCGTACTGACCCCCTTTTTTCGGGGGGCTGCGTTCATGCCCGCAGGTACAGACGCTCGTTTTGGAGATCCGCCAGCTTAGGATATCTATTCAGCTACTTTGGGGTGCTCCTTTGTTCCGGAGCCTAGCTTGTGGTATAACTCCCTTTTTCTGTATGTGTATGTGTTTATTCGGGGTACGGCGGGGCCCTGTCCCGTCACATGATACTGTCATTACTCTTAGAGGTTTGTGGACATCTGTGTGGGTCTGTGTATAGTTGTTGTTGCGTTGTATGAACATGACTGATGTTTGGGGCGTACCCATTCGTGATGGCATCCTTGTCGGCTTGCATATGTATGTATGTTTGGAATGTTTCGTGTAGTGGCAGCCTTGTTGGCTTGCGTATATATAAATATATGTTGTTGTTGAAAATGGTAACTCCTCAGGAGACAAGTGCTTATGACATACAGAATCGTGACAGCTTTAAATAACATTCTGCCGTTTTCATACAAATAAGTTCATGATATGCTGAATACAAATGATTATAGTTAACAGATAATATGAGTGTCCAACTCGGGCACTAGTCACGGCCTACGGGGTTGGGTCGTGACAATCATGGTTTTAATTCCCCGTACCGAGCAGAACTTGTGTGGTACCTAGATATGTAAAGGTGTGCCCAAGAGGGATGTGGGGGAAGGAAATGAGGAAAAGTTGCGGCAAGAACCTAAAGATGTTGCTAGTTAAGAAATTTACTGAGCTCGAATCATAAGTCGTCATGAGTATAGTTGGATTGCGAAGAATGAGAAGTGGTAAAGCAATATCATATATATACGTTTTGGATACTGATATAACTGGCCCTGGGAAGGAACATAACCATTATGTTCATTAGTGGCAAGTTTTGGTTGGATAAACCCTTAGAATGTAGGATTAGAGGGAAAGCCGAAAGAGGTACCGAATGGATAAAAACAAAGAATATGTCATATATGAGCAAGGTAACTGCCCATTAGCAAGACACCAAGGAGCGAGAAAATAAGAATACTTAAAGACCGAAAATTGACGTCGACACTTAAAATTCCAGGTTGGTGAATGGCTATTCCTGAAGACGTTACCTATGGAAGGTATAATAAGACTTGGCAGGAAGGGAAAGCTCAATCCGAGATATAGTGGGCCTTATCAAATTGTCCGTAGTATTGACAAAATCATCTATGAATCGAAGTCGCCACCGAATTAGAGACGGTACATCGAGCCTTACACAAAGGAGACCTCCCCGAAGTATTATAATACCCCATGGGATTAATTCAACATTCGGGGACGAATGTTCTAAATGGGGGGAAGATGTTATATCCCGCATTTTGTACATTCGGATAACTCAAGATAATCGCGAGAAGTTAAGGACAAGGTTATATTTTGATTTTCTTTAGCACATAAGTTGTTCATGAAAGTTTTTGAAGTGGAAATATTAAGGAAGGCTAGGGGCAAAAAGGGAATTTCACAAGATGGTTCATGGTATTATTGAAGAGAGCTAAGGGCAAATTTGGAATTTGGAGAATAAAATTTCCATGAATTGCAAAAAAAAAAAAAAAATGGTCTTGAGAAAATGGGCCTAGTGGCCGGTTGTGTTGGAGTGGGCTTTGGCCCACATGGACAAATTATAAATGTACATAAAGAGGGCTTAATGGTCATATTTACCATCCAACCATAGAACAATCAAGAAACTTGGAGAAAAGAAAGAACAACAAAGGCCATTCGGCCATAACCAAAAAAATTGGAGCCTTCAACTTTGATTCAAAAAAATATTTTCTTCTAGTATTCCTACTAATTCAAGGGTCCTCTTTAACGTGGTATAATTATTGGAGCAAGAAAAACACCTATTCTTGCAAGGAGGAGCTTTAGCCAAGAAGGAAGATAAGTGGAAAAGGTAAGAATTAATCTTCTTTTATATGTTATGGATGGTTGTGCATGTCGTAGTATGTAGAAATGAATAAAATTTATGAAAATATGGAAGTTATGTTGTGGCCGTGTGAAGGTAGTGTGTGGCCGTGTGGTTATTGTGTAGTATGGAGGAGAATGAATCAATTTCTCTTAGTATTTTGGTTGTTGTTGATTGACTCTATGATAAGAATGAATGCTTAATAATTCTAGTGGAAGTTGTAAGTGTCGGAACGTTGTTTTAGGAGCTAATGTGATCTTAAAACCATTTCTTGTGTTTATGGAAAATAACGTTGCTAGCATGTGAATTGTTGGTGTAATTTATGAAGTTGGAAGAGAAGAAATGTGTCGTTATTGTTCTTGTCGAATTTGGAAGGTTTCGGGCGAAGTAGTATGTTGAATGGGTTGTTTTAAATATTATGTGAATTGTTTGAAATATTCTTGAATCATGTTATAATGATGTCGGATGAATATTTGAATGTACGATCATTGGTGTTAACTTGGATATATGTGATTAAATTGGATATAAATGAAATGCCGTGAATTGTGTGACAAGAGTTGTAATGTTAGAGTATGGTTTGGGATGGATTGTTGAAGTTGTTAGTATGATTGTTGGTAAGGTTGATTGTTGATTTGGCCGAGTTAGATTCTCGGGGATGGTGTATTTACAGGGGAAATGCTGCCGAAATTTCTGTAGATAAAGTGTTGGTTTTGAATTGGACTCTTAAGTGTTATGGCTAATGTTTGGTATATATGAATATTGTTGTAGATCTTGCGAAACGAAAGACTTAAGATCGGATTAGCATAGAAAGGGGGCAAGGTATGTAAGGCTTACCTTTCTTTCTTTCAGCATGATCTTATGAAATGAACAAATGACGTATATGTATTATTTCAAAGAGAGTCCCATTCTTAGAGCCACTAGGATGGCTAATATCCTTGATTTCCATAAACTGTTACACATGATTTTGATACGTATCTATGATGTCCGAAGATCTATTAATATGTTCCGAATATGCATTCGAGAGATAAGTGATATGATAGATGTCTTGATTTGCAAATAATAGCACGTCCGATTATTCCGTTAAGTCTTGATATATTGCGATATGTACATATGATTCCAAAAGCTATACTTGATTTGATGCATAACGATATTCGTAAGGTACTTGATATGACCGTTGCTTTGATTTTCCAAAAATAGCTTCTGAAACGCTTGTAGAAGGTTATGTACTTCAAACTCTCATAACTTTCTTATACTAAGTCGGATTGACCCGAAACTTGTTTCTGAGCCTTCAGATGTTGGTAAGTGTATGTCTATCGAGTCTTGATTTATGTGCATATAGTTTCTCACTACTCTTCTCGTGCATGGGTTATGACCTCTTTCACCGAGTCCCGGGCCGGTATGTATCGTGCGTATGGTTCGCCGAGTCCCTTGCTTAAGGGCCGGGTTCCATATATATATATATATATATATATATATATATATGTATATTCCGGAGTATGATGTGTCCGGTTCCGGGGTACCGTGTATATGTGTCCGGTCCTCGGTTACCGTGTATATGTTATGGAGTATGATGTGTCCGGTTCCCGGGTTCTCGTGTATATATGTTCGGTTCCCGGGTACCGTGTATATGTTATGATGTGTTATGTGTGACGGAGATTACGGAGCAAATCTTCTGGAGTATGATGTGTGTGGTGCCAAAGTTAGGGTGGCGCCACGTTCCCCGGGTCCCGCAAAGGACCGAATACCGTTCTTGGCATGCATGGTTTGTGTTTCCAGTAAGTTGTTTTTTGTATTTTGCATATCGTGCTTACTTTCTGTACTAATCTTCTGTACTATTTATTCCGCTTGTAATTCTGTTCATAATACTCTATGCTTTACATGCTCAGTACATATTTCGTGCTGACCCCCTTTCCTTCGGGGGCTGCGTTTCATGCCCGCAGGTACAGACGTTCGTGTGAGGGACCCGACAGCTTAGGCTATCTGTTCTGCTGCCTTGGAGTGCTCCCTTGTTCTGGAGCCCATATTTTGGTACAGACTCTTTCGTTACAGATATGTGTGTATATTCTGGGGTACGGCGGGGCCCTGTTTCGTCATATGATTCTGTTGTGTTTGTTAGAGGCCTGTAGACATATATGTGGGTCATGGGTCGTTATTGTCTGGTTATGTCTGTGATTTGCATCTAAGCGGTCCTATTTGCTATGACAGCCTTAACGGCTTGTATATGTATATACTTATGTATATGCTTTGGACGATATGTTCTACGACAGCCTTGGTAGCTCCTGTATGATGTGTTTGATATATGCGACTGCTTAAGACAGCATCTGCCCCTAATATCTGTATAAATTAATATATGTGGGATATGGATAAGTCATTGATATGTCGATTTGGTAAGTAAGTGTGTATGGGTGTCTAGCTCGGGCACTAGTCACGGCCCACGGGGTTGGGTCGTGACAACTTTCTTGTATTGTATTCATTATTAGTAAAACCCACAAAATTATTGGAATCATTTATATTGCGAATTAGGCATCTTAGGCAAAACGGTGCATATGCTGTTTAGATTGACTTTAGCTCCTTAGAAATTCTTTTTGAAAGATTTGGAAAAATACGTACTAATTTTGATCAAATAAAAATGGAAAGCAACTGCGCTTGTTCTAATAAATAAACAAACTAAAGTGGTTTTTTTTTAAAGGCAAGATAGTGTTATCATATCAAGAGGATGACTAAAATTGTACAAAAAAATCCTTTTCAATCATTGAAATACATTTTCTGGGTTTTCGAGTTGATAAAAAGTGATATTTTGGGCCAGAGCCCACCTGTCTTTTCTTAAAGAAAACCAAATGTTTCAAAAAATATTTTTTGGGATTTGGTTTGGTATTTTAAAAACAAAATGACATAAGCTATTTTTGGGCTAAGACCTCTATTTCACTATTTTTAAATCTATAGATAAGAAAACATGATTGAGGCCCATGTTTAATAGCTAAAACAAGGAATCTTTTGGACTAGAACCCATGTAGTTTCATCTTTAAAAAGAAACCAATAACGCATATCTTTCTTTTGGTTAAAGCCCATCTGATTATTTTAAACTCTTGGTTGGAAAAATTCTGGGCTAAAGCCCACGTTTTAAATAAATGAAATAAAGTGTTTTGGGCCAGAAAATGTAATGGATTTCAAAAGCTGAATATTTCCTTAAATAAATCTATGATTTTGGTCAAAATAAAACATGCATATAGCGGGTACATTTTTTTAAAGGGAACATATTAATAAGTTATTAGACCATAAATATAAATCATTTTTCTAAAAGACAAAACGTGCATATATATAAAGAATCACTTTCTTGAAAAAATCAAACGGTCCAATTTTATGCCTAATTAAAAAATTATTACGTAAGGATGTCCTGGAAATATATTAAATGGATTGACCCGATCCACGTGTGAGTAAAGGCATGAATAAAACCTATTCACCAAGATCATAAAAAAAAATTCTATCTTTTTTTGTAGAAAAACTACTATCCTTATATATAAAAGGACCTAATTATACCCGGATATCATAAATTCGAATCTAAATACACTATTTGTAAGGGGAATATACTCAATTCTTTTAAAAAAATGATATGCAACATGACAAGCTTTTGCGGGAAATAAATACTAAATAAACGGTTCATGCAAATACTCACACATTTGAATTCGAAGGTCAACCGTATAGTACTGATCCTTAATACTAGGGTGCCTAACACCTTCCCTAGGGGATCACATGAACCCTTACCTAGAACTTTGGATTAAGAAGGATTTTTCACGACATATGAATAAACCCTTCAAAACTGATTTTCCTAATTTCTTAAAAAATTACGTGGCGACTCTTTTAAAACAAAGTCCGAAAGAGCACTAACGATTTTGAAGTAGCTTTCTGACCGCTAACCCTGCCCTCGAAAATGTGAACCGTTACACGGTGTTAATGCAGGAGGGTAGATTCATTACCTATGCTTCCCGACAGTTGAAGATCCACGAGAAGATCTACCCGACCCATGATTTGGAGTTGTTAGCAGTAGTATTTTCCTTGAAGATTTGGAGACATTATCTGTACGAAGCCCATTGTGAGGTCTTCACCAATCACCGCAGCCTTCAACATGTGTTCTGTCAGAGAGATCTAAATTCTTGACAGTGTAGGTGTATGGAGCTTCTGAAAGATTATGACATCACCATTCTCTATCATCCAGGGAAAGACAATATTGTAGTTGATGCCTTGAGTCGCAAGGCACTGAGTATGGGTAGCTTAGCCCAATTGGTTGCTTCTGAGCGTCCGTTAGCCATAGAGGTTTAAACTCTGGCTAAAGATTTCACGCGCCTTGATAATTCAATTTCGGGCAGGGTCTTAGCTTGTGTTGAGGTGAGTTCGTCTCTTTTGGAGTAGATTAGTGCCCAGGAGTTTGAGGATGCCCAGTTGTGTAAGATTCGTAATAAGGTTCAGAGAGGTAAGGTCAAGGAGGCCATGCTTGATAGTGAGGGTATTATGAAGATCAAGAGACGTGTGTGCGTTCCTCATGTTTGTGATTTGATTCATCAGATTTTGGAAGAGGCCCATAGTTCCAGATATTCCATTCATTTGGGTGCTACGAAAATGTATCGTGATCTGAGGCAGCATTAGTGGTGGGGTAGGATGAAGAGAGATATTGCATATTTGGTGTCTAAGTGTGAGAATGGTCAGCAAATCAAGTATGAGCACCAGAGACTTGGTGGTGTACTTCAGAGGATGCCCGTTCCCTAGTAGAAGTGGGAGATGATTACCATGGATTTTGTTGTGGGTCTTCCAAAGACCGTGGGCAAATTTGATTCAATTTGGGTTATTGTTGACCAGTTGACTAAGGGCGCTCATTTCATTCCAATTCAGGTCACTTATACTGCGGAGAAGTTAGCGAAGATTTACATTCATGATATTGTGCAATTGCACGGGGTCCCTATTTCCATTATCTAGAATCGAGGTACCCATTTTACTTCCAACTTCTGGAGGGCTTTCCAAGCAGAATTGGGTACTCAGTTGGACCTTAGTACAACTTTTCATCCCCAGACTAATGGTTACTCCGAGAGGACTATCTAGGTACTCGAGGATATGTTGAGAGCATGTGTCATTGATTTTGGTGGTCATTGGGACCAGTTCTTGCCCTTAGCGTAATTTGCGTACAACAACAGTTATCATTCCAATATCGACATGGGGACTTTCGAGGCTTTGTATGGTAGTAGGTGTCGTTCTCCTATTGGGTGATTTGATGGTTTTAAGATTCACCCGTGGGGCACAGATGTGTTGACATAGTCTGTGGACGAGGTGAAGTTTGTTCAGGAAAAACTTCTTGCTGCCCAGAGTCGACAGGAGATGTACGCGGACCAGAAGATTCGAGACTTAGAGTTTATGGAGGGTAATCATGTTCTTCTGAATATTTCACCCATGAAAGGTGTTATGCGATTTGGCAAGAGGGGCAAGTGGAGCCCGAGGTACCGTGGCCCATTTAAGTTTCCTCATGGAGTTGGAGATGTTGCTAATGAGTTGGCTTTGCCATCAGGCCGGTCAGGTGTTAACACCTAATGTTTTACCTGCCATAATTTATTTTTAATTACCAGAGTCCTTGAATATTAAACGGAGTGAAATATGTATTTTTAATCAAAATTATTTAGATTATATTTTACCATTCTTATTTGGTAAATAATTTCTATAATGTTATAAATCATTTGGAAATTAATTTACATATTTCTACAATAATTATGATATATTTGCTAAATTTAATCATGAAAATAGTTTAAAATAATTATTGATTTGATTGTTTGTATTATCAGAAATCAATTGGCAAATATTTTGCCCTGTTTAATTTAAGGAATCTGATTAATTAAATTAATTAATCATTTTACCCCTCAATTCTTAATTTGGCATTTAACATAATTAATTGGGTATTTAATTATGGTTAACTCCATAAATTGCTTGTTATGAGACTAGTAGTGGCTACAATTGAAATGATCAGGTATTATAAGTTTTGGCCTTAATTAAAAACCAATTTTATGTTTTAAGCCAATTAAGGTCATTATTGCAAAACTAGCCCATAATTTTTTAATTAAGTTTAATTTTGGCCATGATTGGAACAACCAAATTCGTGGTTGAAGTTCAATTATGTCATTAATGCATAATTAGCTTTGAATTTGTTTAATTAAGCCGAATATGGCCATAATTGAAATAGCTTATTTCATAGGACAAGGTCAATTAAAGCTACGCTTCCAATTTAAGTTCCATTAGATTAATTAATCATAATTACTAATGGCTTAATTGGTCGATTAATTATGTTTTAACCAAATTTGGAGGATTCCAATTGATTGACTTTTCTTAAATTATGGCAATTTATTAAAATAGTGTTAAATTACTTTCATGTATATACACATATCTACACGAATATACATGAATATACGTTGTATATGTGTGTGTGTGCGCGCGCGTATATATACACACACACACACATACAAGCCCTATTTATTTCCTCTTGAAATTGGACAGAGCCCGGTCCAAAATCGGACTAACCCGGCCCAACACAACATAAAGAGGGGAAAATCCCCTATACTCCCTTATTTTACACAGCTAAACCAAACGACCCCTTAAACATATTACCCTCTCCCCCTCCCCAAAACCAAAGCCGCCTCCACTATATCCTCTCTCTCTTCTCGCCACCTAAGCAAAATGGAAATGGATTAGACGAGCGTGGCTTTTAGCATGTTGGTTCAAACAATTTGAATAAAGCATTAAATTCTTACCCACTTTCCACCGCGATTCAACCACAAACAAGGTATAACCCTTTCCCTTCCTTTATTTCTTTTATTTGTCTGAGTATCAAACGGTCAAAACTTTGTAAATATTTAATGGGTTTTGTTTGTACTTGTTTGAATTCGTGGATTTTGATTGGTTCGCAATGAACAGAATGGATTAACCACTTTTGGGTCAAATCTGGCCTTTGATATGTCTATTTGACATAATCTTAGCCTTTGATTGTTGTGTGAGGAGCCATTCTCAGAAATTGGTATTTTCCCATATCGAAATCAAATTAAGGTTTGGGATTTTAGATGTTTCTATATAAAGTACCCCAAGCTACATTGTTCTACACACTTTACATCTTGCATACTGAAATGTTGCTTGCATACTCGAAATATCTATGTTTTTGAGCATTTTATTGCTAAAAATTTAAGAGTTTGAGTTTAATCTAAATTATAAATATTTTTCTATTCTTGTGTGAGTTCGTGGCTATGTACATGGGGTTTTGAGGAGCAGAAAGGGGTCTCCAAGTTCAAATCTCGATCAAAGGCTGCACACGAGAAAGGTAATCTTCTTTCCCTTTTAATTTTTGCCATTCTTTTCCTGCTTAGGTATAATTTATATGTTAGTTATGTGCAGTTTAGTTTAGTTTGATTAAGCTTGTTTTGTTATTATGTAAGCATGATTAGGTGTTATCAGTCTTAAATCTTGCTGTTAGCCGTTTAGAAGCACAACATGATGCATATCCGCTCTTAGTACAAAAAAGACGTGCAAGACTTTTGCCACGAAGAGTATATGTCTAGCCTAATTTCGGCCTAGACATTCCTAAGCATATGATATAATCCTGCTTATGATCCTGTTAGTTCATTTATTATCTTAGATGAAGTCCTATAGCCTGATTAAATGAGATAATGACATTGTAAAAAGACTAACTATTTCAAGGTTAAGTGTTCAAGCCTGTTTGAACCATGTTATCTGTCTTAAGCTAATCATATTCAAAGTGTTTAAACGCCACTTATTTAGTTTGAATCTCATCTGATTAGGGTCTAATAAGGACCATTATTATAATGACCCATTTGGTCGTTATAGTCTCTTCGATATTTCTACACGTTTTTTCAAGCTTAGTTAGCTTATTTTTACCCGAGGGGACCGTTGACGCGCTTCTCGAAGTGTCTAGGCTTGTTTCAGGCGACTTTTTGTGAAATATGTGCTTAAGTGCAAAAGAGTTGACCCGAAGTTGACTTTTGGATAAATGGACCATTTTTGAAAATCCGTCGATTCTGAAAGGTCCGGATGGTCATTTATAGATTGTGTATATCTGTTTCGGTTCCCAATGCACTTGGATGCATTTGAGACTTGGGTTGGGAAATAGGGAATGAGGTACAAGGGGTTGATTCGGTCAACGAGATCTCTGTTAGGAATTCTAAGTCCACGGGCGCGTCTGTAGCGTATTTTTTTGTGGGTCTGTGTATGGGGTTTATGAACAAATGGCCTAGGGAGTGATTCGGGATTTAGTTTGAGACTTAGAAAATCTGGTGGATTCTGGTACCTGGTGCACGCATTTGTTGCACTAGTGCTGTCCCAGCGGCACCACTGTTGGGCGTGATGGCTACTGTGGCGGCCAAGTGGGATTGGCCTAGACCGCTGAGACTATCTGCTGCGCGCAATAGCGGCGGCGCCGTTACGACCCGGTTACCATCGTGGTGGTAACGGGCCTGTTATTTCATTAAATGTGTTTTAAATAAGCCCTTAGTCTATCATTTATTGACATTACGAAAATAGAGCTCTTGGGATCTTGTAATGACCCATTTGGTCGTTATAGTCTTTTTGGCATATTCTCCCTTTTCTGAGCATTGATTAGCTTAATTTTGACCCGAGGGGATCGTTGGCACGCTTCTCGAGGTGTCTAGACCGGATTCGGGCAACCTTTGTGAAATATAGGATTAAAGTGAAAAGAATGGTTCACCCAAAGTTGACTTTTGGGTAAACGAACCTTTTTCAGAATTCCGTCTATTTCGAGAGGTTCGGATAGTTGTTTAGAACATGGGTGTGTATTTGGTTCGGTTTCCAATATACTCGGATACATTTCGGGACTTGGTTTGGGAAATTGGAATTGAGGCATCGGGGGTTGATGTCACGACCCAACCCCGTGGGCCGCGACTGGTGCCCTACTTAGGCACCCCAAACAGACTCACAACCCAGATCATCATATTAAGACTCATTCAGACTTAACATACGTTGTTCAAACTGAAAACTAATAGCAGACGTCACACAAACATTGATCGAACACTTATCTTAAGCGGTCGCCCGTGCAGAACAGTCATATCAAAATCAGCAAGGTGGCGGAATATACATCGCCCAAATGCACACACACACACACGTACGAACTCATCGGCCGACTTGGCCATAGTAGCATACGGGCCGCTTAAGAACGCAAAACAGATCCACATACAAACACACCGGACCCACGACCCACAAATATGACTACAGGCCTCTAAAACAAAACAGAACATACGAACATATGACGGGACAGGGCCCCGCCGTACCCACACAGCCACAAATGTATAGAAACACACACAGCCAAAGGTATGTACCAAAAGTTAAGCTCCGGATCAAGGGGAGCTCTCCAAAATAGCAGAATAGGTAGCCTAAACCGGAGGATCACCTAAACGAGCTTCTGTACCTGCGGGCATGAAACGCAGCCCCCCGAAGAACAGGGGGTCAGTACGGGAGAAGTACTGAGCATGTAAAGTAGAAGGTACAGAAATCACAATCATAACTGGAGTCAGAAGGAACAAACACAAACGTCAAAGTAGCAAATCAAACCTGTACGGAAGATAAATGTACAAATGCAAATAAAAATCATGTATAGGGCTTAGGAACGTGGTCACCCCCGACGCTGGTGCCACAACACATCATACTCCAGAAGTTTTTCAAATCTCCGTACAGTCTCCAGACAAATCGTATCACACACATATCACATCATCAGAACATATCAAATGCCATATCATATCATAACTCCATAGACGGTAACCGGCCCTATGGCGAGGCCTCGGAAACCGTAACACATCATACTTCCGAATATGGTATAGCGCGCACGATCACAAAGCCGGCCCGGGTACCGACGAACGAAATCATAGCGAATGGCACGAACGGAGTAGTGCAGAAACCATATGCATATCAAAAGTAATTTACAAGACTCGACATATAATTACATATAGGCATATACCGACGCCAGAAGGCTCGGAGTAGGAGTCAGTTCGATCAGAGTTAATATATGGAAGTTGCGAAGTTTCAAACTGCAAAACCTTTGAAAAACAATTCACAAGTCATTTTCCGAAAATCTAACATCATTCATAGTGCAAACATTCAATAACGATATAGGAAATTTCAAACGGACCTGTGAGTCATAGGCAAATGATTACTTTTCATATCGAACGAAAATGAGCCAAACAAACCAAATAAGGGAAGCCTCGGGGATTGTGGGCCCACCTTGAGTCAAATCGAGGCGGCTGACACAAATCACAGACTTTAGGCTCCATAAAGCCATCTACGAAAGTTTCGGAGAGATTCGGACACAATAGCAAAAGTTATGAAGGTTTGAACATTCTTTCAACCAAATGTAAGGAATAGGTTTCAATTGCGCTGAATGAATAGTACCCAAACTTGAACTCGGATTTCCAAGAGCAGAATTATCCCCGAGGGTCCGATCTTGACCTAGTGTAACTAGGACATGCCAAAAGAAGGAAAGGTAAGCTTTACATACCTGGATTGCGCCTTACGCTCGTCAAATCTCAATTCCCGTTTCGTCCAAAAACTGCAAATGGTCACTTTTACCAGTTACTATTCATGAAAGTTAACATCTCAATCTTTGGGTTATACTTGGCTACCGAAATTTTGGCAGCATTTCCCCTATAAATCTAACACCCCCGAGACTTAGCTCGGCTCAAAATAAATCAACAACAACAACCCAAACATCACAAGCAACATAAATCGCAATCAAATCATTCTAACTTCAAAGTTTTACCTTACTACACAAGTTGACAACTTTCATTCAAACTTCACAATTCCAAACGTACGCCCACATTATTGTATTCATTCACCCATTCAAGATTATTCAAACCCATCCCAATTACACTCCAACAATATACAAAATTTCCCGAAGTTCATTACTTTCCATATTTCATCCAAAACATCAAAAACTTACGGCGAACATTCTAACTCGCATTGTTTCATTCCAAATTCATTAACATCAACCATAAGTCACATTTAACGTCTTTAGCATCATAAATATACAATGATATACACAAATACACCAAAGGTATATACTTTCCCATAATGTTCCGAAATCATTTTCCAACGCCAATTCAATTCATTAAACGATCATTTACGTCATAAATGTCACAACGACGCAACAACCAACTAAACAAGATCAAATTCACATGGCCTTCTATTTCCTATAACTCACGGCCCCAACACTAACCACACACACACATACGGTCCCATCTACACATCAAAGTTACGGAATTCTCGTCTATTCTCAATCCTTAACACATTCATATCAATTCCATAACATTAGAGGGGCAAAATTCTTACCTTTTCTTAAGTTTCCGACTTGTCGCAAACACGCACCTTCCGCCAAACTAATTGTACCCCGTCGGAGAGCGTCTTGAGTACTTTACAATATGTGAAGAACAAGGATTTTTGGATCAAACACAAGGCTTGGGAA
This sequence comes from Lycium barbarum, assembly GCF_019175385.1. Taxonomy (NCBI): domain Eukaryota; kingdom Viridiplantae; phylum Streptophyta; class Magnoliopsida; order Solanales; family Solanaceae; genus Lycium; species Lycium barbarum. Next base: position 22,218,484 of record NC_083337.1, read on the forward strand.
TTTTTTTTCTTTCTCTCTTTCCCTATTCGGCCGAGAGCCTCTTTGTGGTGTTGCTCACTTTTCAAGTTTTTTTTTTGTTTTGTTCTTGATAATTACCAAGGCAACTTGATATATATCCATTATATGACCACATGCATGGCACATGATCATAAGGAATTGGGTTTGGGCCTTGGCCTTTGGCCGGCCACCCTTTATCTTTGGGCCTCAATTCTTGATCAATTTTTCTTGGCCCAATTCATTAAAAGTCTCGTTTTGTAATTCCCGAAACTAATTTCCAAAATTCCAAATTTACCCTCGGCCTTCCCCAATGTCTTGACATTAATGATTTCATAACCAACATAGTCACATAAACTAGAATCAAAATATTTCCTCATAACACACAAGTCGTAATTATTTCTCGATTTCCAATTATCCGAAAACACGGGACATAACAGTTGACTCAATCAACAAGACCTCCGATGGGAATTCTGAGGCCACTGGCGCATTTGTAGCGTGTTTTTACGTGTGTCTATGTGTATGGTATGTGAGCAGATGGCCTCGGAAACTAGTCGAAAAATCGAATCAAATTGTCGAACTTGTAATGTTTTCTTGTGTCTGGTGCCCGCTTTGGCGGCACCAGCACCGCGGCAGTGGTACCGCTGGAGCAGTAACCCTGCCGCTGTAGCAGCCCAAGCGTCTTAGGCTTGACCGCTGAAGCAGCGCCGTTGGGGCGATCCAGTGCCGCTAAAGCGGTGACGGGCAGTTTGTAAAAATTAATAAAGTGTTAAAAGTCCTTAGACCCTCATTATTTCCCATTTCGAAATTAGAGCCTTGGCGAACAGTTCTTGGAGATATTTTGGAGATATTCTTGGAGGTAAATTTTACTTGTCCCTTTACTCTTCCTTTAATCATAATCATCCTAGATTCCCCCTTTCCCTTTAATAATCCCTTAGTGATGGAAATTGGAAAAGGGTTTTGATGAACCCTTTCTCTAGGCTTAGTAATGATAAATTGATGGTGTTTATGATCGAGTGTGATGAATCTAAGCTTGTTTATCATATATCTTCCCTTTCTAGTGTTGAATTTTGGAATCAAAGAGTTAGAGTTTATAACCAATTTGGGGGTCTTTCTTGAAATCAGAAATTAGGCTAATCGTTGAGTTAAAATCAGCAATTAATGGTTGGATTATCATCACCTAGCGCTTAATTTGATATTTTGCTTCCGAATTTTTCGTTTTGCCCTTATGGGCTTGTTTCCCCAATTTCTAGGGCCAAAATTTACCTACTTTGAATAGTAGCAATATTAGTATCATTCTTCATGATTTCTAATCTAGAATTCGATTATGCTTAGACTACTTTGGTTCTAAGTTTCAGCAGAAAGGAAAGGCAAATGAGTGAGTTGTTGGTGTTGCGGTTCGACTATCCAGGTAGGTTATGGCTTATCTTTGGTGATACTTCGCATAGCGAAGCACATATTTAGATTATATCGTTTGAGACAGCATGTGAACCTTCAGCTATGAAGTCAGGTTGGATATTGCCTTAGTTTGGGCCCTGTAGTGTGTTGGGGCTAGCCACCCTGTTATGTGTGATTTGATTATTTTATTATGCCGGCTTGATGCCATGAGTCATTGTTAGATATTGAATTATGTTTTATCATCTTGATTATGATATAATTGGCATACCCATTGGTGGTATATGTACTCGGATATATTATCGGCGTACGTACTGTTGGTACTTATGATTCGGTTATATTATTGACATACTCACTATCGGTACTTGTGATTCGGTTATATTAATTACATACTCACTGTTGCTATTTCTTATTCGGATATATTGTTGGCGTACCCCTTGCTGGTACTTGTGATATTGAGCATGATTATTGATGTAATCTATGCATTGCACACACTCTAATTTTCATGATACACTGTGGAGATATTGGTAATATTTGATGAAACACTTGATGAGCTGGGCTCAGTTTTACTTGAGTGATGTGAGATGGCCGATGTACGATGTTTATCCTGAAATTGTTCATTGACTGAAATTGATACTTGATAAAACTCTTTTACTTGAGTGAGGTGAGATGGCCGATGTCCGATGATCAATTCCGGAATCGTTGTTGCATAGCCGATATCCGATGTTAGTTTCGAAATAGTTGTTAGTGCATGGACTCTGCGGATCCCCCGGGTGGTGCCGGTGCGAACCCCCCGTGGGTAAAGATCCGGACTGGTGGCAACTAGAATTCGCGAGTCAAGCTGGGTTGTGCTACCGAGACGTCGATATTTCCGTCCGAAGTACATGTGTACACCACATTTGCATAGCATTGCATTGCATTCATACCATTATTGCATTGCATTATGATTTGATTGAGATGTTTGGTGATTGTATTGTGATGTTGGATTGGATTGGATATATTCAGACTTTACATATTTGGGATTTGATGCTTTACATAGGCGATGACGGATAATTGGAATTGATTATATGGTCTTATACTTGATGGTTTATTTGCTTATTTGCCTTATTATCTGAATTGTGTTAGCTATGCTTAGTCAGCCGATGATGCCTACCAGTACTGTTGCCTTGTACTGACCTGCACTTTCTGCATTATTTTATGAATGTAGAGTATCAACTCGTATCCACTTTTGTGAAGCGTGGCCCTCAGCAGGGTAAGCAAGGTCATCCTCCACCTTGAAAACTTTCCTATCTTATGTCCTATTTTATTCGGTGACATAGACACTTATGTATTAGTATTACAGATTGTATTATTTCCCTTAGATGCTCTTGTATTATTCAGACTAGACCCTGGGGGTGTTGCTATTATTCCGCACTATTCTACTACTTATATATATATATATATATATATATATATATATATATATATATATATATATATATCGTGAGACTTACGTATTTATTCTATTCCATTGTGTAATTTTATTCTTTTGTGTATTTATTCATGTGTTGGATTGAGGGTTCACTTACCGAGGTGGGAAGGTAAGTGCCCGCACGAATTAGGCAAAATAGGTCGTGACATGTTGGTATCAGAGCCCTAGGTTATCCGATCTTTAATACAAGAGCGTGTCTAGTAGAGTCTCATGGATCGGTACGATAAACTCCGTACTTATCTGCGGGAGGCTATAGGACATTTAGGAAATCTCACTTTCTTTTCATTCTTCGTGCTACTTTATTCAATTTGGTATCTAGAAAGATCAAATTGGTATCTGACTCTATTCTCTTCTCTTACAGATGCTGAGGACTCAAGCTACGATGACCCGAGGTTAGGTGCCAGAGCCCGCAGCTACGGCTGGCACCCAAGGGCACGCTACAGCCAGGGGACACGGCAGAGCGAGAGGCCGCGGGGCTGCCCCTGCCAGGGGCAGAGCTTCTGCGGTGGGCTAGCGGCGAAAGAGGTCTCCATCTCCCGAGCCCGAGTATCTGCCGGATAGAGACCAGGCTGCAGAAGATGGTGTGGCCCCAGCAAGAACACAGCCTGAGGTTACTTCTAACCAGGCCGTGCATGACACTATAGCCAGGATTCTACTTCATCTTAATGCCCGGCAAGCGGTGACTGCTGTTACTACTCCCGGCGGGGGTTCACAGGCTAGGGTTGGGGCGCAGACCCCTGAGCAGGGAACTACGTGGGCAGCAGATCCCACCGCAGCTATGGCTCCTCGTATTGTTGCGATACCCGCCCCTGGTGAGGATATTAGGCCCATAGAGGGCGCCGTTATGACGGCTACTGATCAAGACCTGGTTGGGAGGTTCAGTAAGTTAGAGCCACCAAGGTTCTCTAGTACTTCGTCTGAGGATACCTATGAGTTTATTCTTGATATGTATGAGTTGCTGCACCGTATGGGGATAGTAGAGACCCACGGCGTTGATTATGTGTCCTACCAGTTTCGCAGTGACGAGAAGATGTGGTGGAGGTATTTCGTGGCATGCAGACCAAAGGGTTCTCCTCCTTTGACGTGGACTCAGTTCTACCGGCCCTTCCTTCAGAAGTATATGCCCCGGTCTTTGAGAGGTGTGCGTAGGGAGCAATTTTTATACCTCGAGCAGAAGGGTATGTCTTTGGAGTCCTATGTTACCTGTTTCCTTTATCTGGCCCATTATTCTACTGCGTTGATCCCTACTGAGGCCGGCAGGATCAAGCGTTTTGTTGGAGGACTAGTGGGCTCTCTACAGATTCCTTGTATGAATGGAGTCTATGGGGGCTTCCTTCCAGTCCATTATCGAGCATGCTTTTATGGTTGAGGGCGCTAAGTCTCGTGCTTTTGGTGGTGGTGATAAGAGGCCATAGCAGACTGGCAATTTTGAGGGTTTTGGTTCGAGGGGCGACGGTCAGCTTTTGAGGCAACCTTAGCCATATTTTGATCGTCCCGTGCATTCAGCGTCGGCTTTCTCTAGTGAGCTACCTAGGTAGAGATCTCCTGAGAGTTCGTTCTCTAGGCCAGTGGACAGGACTGCTTCATCCGGGTCTTCGGCTTCCAAGTTTCAGTATTCGACTCCTCTTACTTGTTATTCTTGTGGAGAGGTTGGGCATATCGCTAGGAGTTGTCCCTGACCCAGGCGGGATTATCAGTCGCCGAGGACTCCTACGTCATCTGGTGGTCGCGGTGGGGCTTCTCAGAGAGGCGGTGCTCAGTCAGGCCGCGGTGCTCCCCATGGTTCTAGAGGTGGTTCCTAGCCTACTAGAGGTGGTTCCCAGAGTACGAGAGGGGGATCTCAAACTGGGCATGGTAGAGCCCATTGTTACTCATTCCTTAGTAGGCCCGAGGCAAAGTCCTCAGATGCTGTGATTTCATGTACTATTTATGTCTGTCATAGAGCATCCTCTGTATTATTTTATCCTGGATCTACCTATTTGTATGTATCTGCATTTCATGTCGTTGGTTGGGATTTGCCTTGTGATAGCATAGATATACTTGTTCATATATCTACTCCGATCGCAGATTCTGTGATTGTTGATTGAGTCTACAAGTCTTGTTTGGTTACTTTTATAGGGTATGACACTTGGGTAGATTTGATGATCCTCGATCTGCTGGACTTTGATATTATATTGGGTATGTCCTGGATTTCTCCCTATCATGCGATCTTGGACTGTCACACCAAGACAGTCACCTTAGCCATGTCGGGCATACCTAGTCTTAAGTGGAGAGGTACTCCTAGTCCCGCCCCGAAGAAGATTATTTCCTTCCTTCGGGCGATAAATTTAGTAAGTAAGGGGTGTTTAGCTTATTTTGCTCATGTGCGTCATATGATGGTTGCATCTCCACCCCTTGAGTCTATCCCTATTATGATCAAGTTCGCGGAAGTATTCCCGTTGGATGTGCTAGGTATGCCACCCGATCGCGATATTGATTTGTGTATCGACGTGGATCCGGGCACCCGTCCTATTTCCATTCCACCGTACTGGATGGCACCTGCTGAGTTGAGGGAGCTTAAGGAGCAGTTACGGGATTTGGTGAGCAAGAGGTTCATTAGGCCGAGTGTCTCCCCTTGGGGTGCTCATTTGTTATTTGTGAAGAAGAAAGATGGGATCATGAAGATGTGTATTGATTCTCGCCTATTGAACAAGGCCACTATTCAGAATAATTATCCTATGCCTTGTATTGATGATCTGTTTGTGTCACGCCCCAACCTTGGTAAGGCATGATTGGCACCCGGCACCCTACAGGGGCCGAGCGAACCAAGCTGTAACTTGCATCTTCTGTGTCTCGAATGGCAAAATAAGGCCAAGGAGGCTAACTATGAATATAATATCATGCATATGTATATGTATAATGGGGCCACTATGCCGACATAACCGCTGACAAAACATAACTAAGCTGTACACAAGAAACTGTCTGCAAAGCCTCTATGAACATGACTGAAGTATACAAGTCAGGACAGGGCCCCCGATATACCCATAACACAAACAAAATATATATATACAAACCCAGACTCGGCAATGCTCCAGGAAGAAGTGGAGCCCACTAATTAAGACTAGTACCTGGAGGCAACCTACCGTGGAAGGTCCTCCTCTCGCCTGCCTATAGCTGCGGTCGTGAACGCAGCGTCCACAAGTAAAATGATGTAAGTACGAATAGTGTACCGAATATGTAAGGCGGAAATGTAACATAATAAACATGTGCTGCAAAAAAGAAGGATAAGAATCAACTTGGTACATCTGGCTTACTAATGAGAATCTAGTACGCATGTCTCTTTATACTCTCATATCTTTAACTACATCTATGTATAATACTGTTATCTTTCCTACGTATCATCCTGGTGCTATCTGCCCAACTGATCGGTGGTAACTGCCTAACCGGCCGTAGCACGGTGGTAACTGCCCATCCGATTATCGCCCAATGGTAGAGCACAACTGCCCGACTGATCAGTGGTAACTGCCCGACCGACCGTAGCTCGGTGGTAACTTCCCAACCAGCCGTAGCATGGTGGTAAATACATATCTTCCCAACCGACCTAGCTTGGCAGTAATAACTGCCCAACCAGCCGTAGCATGGTGCTCAATACATATCTGTCCAACCGGCCATAGCTCGGCGATAATAACTGCCCTAATGGCTATAGACCAGTGGTAAATATGAAAGCATGTGCTGCGGAACGTGCAGCCCAATCCAAATATCCCCTATAGGTACCCTTTATATACTTCTAGTACCCATTATTTACCTATTAGCTTCTAAGCGCTTCTCATGGTCATCACTTATCCGTTATTGTGTACATGATCACATAAGACTTATAAGCACAGTTCTGGGCCATTAGGACTTCTTCCCGATTAACTCAACATTAACCAAATCCTGTGATTCATTATAAGCCTGTCTTCTAGCATGAATTACCTCTTTAGGGACCCTCTACTAGCACTCAATTCATGTCTTACAAAGCATTCCTTAAGAACACATTTCTAAATTCATCGGAGTGATGTACGGTCAGTAAACCTCCGATTTCCATTATGGAGCTAATATCATTGGCATATCTCACTTTAAAGGAACAACAATCATAAGGTGAGACCAACATCAATAAAATTTTAAGAGCATCAAGAAGGTAAGCTTCTAGCAGTTCTATGAGAGGAATCATTATGAACATCATCTGTAAAATTTCGTAACAATAGGATCATGCCTTTAGTAAGAAAGGGATAGCCTTAACATACCTGGAAGCTCACTTCCTGACTTTCCAACCTACCTCCTATCTTCCAGGGTGAGCATGGCCATCCTCCGCCTTGAAGATTTTCCTATCTTATGTCCTATTTTATTCAGAGACATAGACACTTATGTATTAGTATTCCACATTGTATTATTTCCCTTAGATGCTCTTGTATTATTCCGCGCTATTCTACTACTTATATATATATCGTGAGACTTACGTATTTATTCTATTCTGTTGCTTAATTTTATTCTTTTGTGTATTTATTCATGTGTTGGGTTGAGGCTTCGCTTATCGAGGTGGGAAGGAAAGTGCTCGCACAAATTAGGCAAAATAGGTCGTGACAAGTTGGTATCAGAGCCCTAGGTTATCCAGTCTTTAATACAAGAACGTGTCTAGTTGAGTCTTATGGATCGGTACGATGAGCTCCGTACTTATCTGCGGGAGGCTATAGGACATTTAGGAAATCTCACTTTCTTTTCATTCTTCATGCTATTATATTCAATTTGGTATATGGAAAGATCAAATTGGTATCTGACTCTAATCTCTTCTCTCACTGATGGTGAGGACTCAAGCTACGATGGCCAAAGGTTAGGTGCCAGAGGCCGCGAGGCTGCCCCAGCACGGGGATGAGCTCTTGCGGTGGGCCAGCGGCGAGAGAGGTCTCCATCTCCCGAGCCCGAGTATCAGCCGGATAGAGACCAGGCCGCAGAAGATGGTGTGGCCCCAGCAAGAACACAGCATGAGGTTACTTCTAAACAGACCATGCATGACACTATAGCCAGGATTCTACTTCATCTTAATACCCTTCAGGCGGCGACCGCTGTTACTACTCCCGGCGGGGGTTCAAAGACTAGGGTTGGGGCGCAGAACCCTGAGGAGGGATATACACGGGCAGCAGATCCCACCGCTGCTATGGCTCCTCGTATTGATGCGATACTCGCCCCTCGTAAGGATATTAGGCCTGCGTAGGGCGCCGTTATGACGGCTACTGATCAGGACCTGGTTGGGAGGTTCAGGAAGTTAGAGCCACCGAGGTTCTCTTGTACTTCGTCTGAGGATGCCTATTAGTTTATTCTTGATATGCATGAGTTACTGCACCGTATGGGGATAGTAAAGACCCACGGCGTTGATTATGTGTCCTACCAGTTTTGGGGTGTCGAGAAGACGTGGTGAAGGTATTCGTGGCGTGCAGACCTCAAGGTTCTCCTCCTTTGACTTGGACTCAGTTCTACCGGCCCTTCCTTCAGAAGTATGTGCCCCGGTCTTTGAGAGGTGTGCGTAGGGAGCAGTTTTTGCACCTCGAGCAAAGCGGTATGTCTTTGGAGTCCTATGTTACCCGTTTCCTTTATTTGTCCCATTATTATACTCCTTTCATCCATACTGAGGCCGATAGGATCAGGCGCTTTGTTGGAGGACTAGTGGGCTCTCTACAGATGCCTTGTCTTCAGATTGAGTCTTGATACGCTCAAATTACACCTATTAATGGCGTAAAGCGGACATTGTCAAATATAGTAATCCAAACAAGGTTGGGGTCGAATCCCACAGGGAATATGGAGAGAAAAAGGTACTAATTATTTATGTAACTAATCTCTAAAAACTTTAATTTTATTCCGAATAGTATAGAAGAGAGATTTGGTTTGTATTCGCTATTTTGAAGTATTAGGAATTTGTTTGGATTGGGAGAACCAAAGTTGTGTCCCCGCAGTGATTAGATGTTATGCTATGGGTATCAATATGATATATTTCTAATGGGTTGGGGTTTTGTATGCACTTAATCTCTAATGCACTTTCTAATATTTTTCAATAGTTAGAAAGTATTTCTTTTCATGATTTTCCCTAATGTAGAAAAGTTGTAAGTAAGATCGATTAAATTTTCCAAGTAGAACTCATCTTATCCCTAAGTTAGTTCATTAAACGAGGGTAACCTCCCCGAGTCCTTGTTATATTATTTCAAATCACACCCTAGTTCATCTTTCCAAATAAACTAGGGTTTGTGCATAAGCAAGTGTTTGCAACCACTAACTAATTGTGAATGTGAGAAATAATAAAACACATCACAACTCATTATATATATATATACAATGTTAGACACCCATTACATAACACCCATCATTTGGCTCCACAACTTTGATTAAGGAAGCTACTCACACATGATAGTCTCAAAAGTACTAAGCAATAAATGAGACATAAAGCTTACAAAGTGTGATAAAGATGATGGAAAATGGAATCTTATTGTCTTCACAAAGCTCCAAAAGTGGAGTAATCAATGCTCACCCACCAATGGAACTTTGTTCACGTGCACAAACTGAAAACTGGCTGCTAAAAATAACCTAAAATGTTCTTTAAATAGGCTCCAAAAAATGCACAGCAGCGACTGACAAAATTTCCCCTGATAGCAAGATCGACGAACCGTCGATCGTTCGACGATCCGTCGATTCCCCCGTCCTTTGTATCTTCAGCAATTTGATCCATTCAACGGTGCCGTCGACCAGTTCGATGCTCCGTCGAGTATTCCGTCTTTCTCACTTCTTTTTGACAGATCTTGATTGACGACACAAACGACGAAGCGTCGATCAGTTCGACAGTTCATCGATGTCTTCGTCCTTTGTTGTCTTCAACTAAGGTCATAGAAAATCGAGCATATCGACGCTTCGAAGGACCGTCCATCGATTCTTCATTCTGGCCCATTTTTCCTTTGTTCTTTGTTTTTGCTTTTGGGCCATTGTTTTCCTAAAACACAACAAAAATATATTAACAAGAACCAGACTTACTTGAAAACAATCAAAATTCATAGTAAAAAGGCGTCGAATGTGCCACAAATCTGCGGCACATCAACACCCCCAATTTAGGATCTTTGCTTGTCCTCAAGCAAGTCAGACAAAACAACCACAAAATAAAACTACAACTATGCTAACAATAAAGTAAAAGTGACTACAATGGTGCTTGCTCATCACTACCGGCATGCGCATTTTTTCAAAACAACTCCCTCTTTCCTCATTCCCAAACAAGGTTCTTTCATAATAACTTATTAGAATTGACCATGACGCTTCAATCAATGACATCACATTATTAGAAGCATTTATGCGTGCAAGTATTCACCATTATGCCCTCACTTAGATTAGAGAATGTCCCACACACAATTTTACGATAATAATCGGGACAAGGAGGGATGAGAATAGAAAGCACTCGCGCTCACAAAAAAGTTCATGATTTACAAGTACAGATACCATATACTTGCCTTTAATTTCAATGCCTAACACTTTCGGATGGTTCAGTTGTGATCACTATAGGACTTGTTCTTGGGTTGTAATGTAGGCTCGGGGATGGGTAGGATACACATTTGGGAATTAGTGACTCATCCTCCTCGACACTACAGATTTTGACCTTTCTTCTCATGCCCATTCTATTCATTCTTCACCTCATGACTAAGATGTGATTTTATTCTTACTAGAATTTACAATTTTTTATGAGACAATATTATTATTATTATTATTATAAATCTATATATATATATATATATATATATATATATATATATATATATCTATATATATATATATATATATTTCAAATTAGATCCGCTATCACATCCAGTTCTCGACTATGCAACTCACACACCCCCAGCTTTAGGCTCTTGGCCTTTACTTCACACATATACCACCCCCAGTTTAGGCGATTTGCCTCTTTCCTCTAGTAGTGTCAAGGAGGGAACGGGTGCAAAGATGGAATGACTTCATGAAGCGGGGAAAAGGTTTGTTACGGCTAATCAAGAGAAAAAGTCACAGGCTCATCATGGGAACTAGTGATATTCATATAGAACGGGTTTTGGGCTTTTTAAGGTTAACGTGACTATTTAAAAGGAAAGCCTATGATCACTTCACAACCAACTATCCTAAGAAATATAGCACAACCTACCAGGCAAGTTCTAGATCCACATATGCTAACAATGAACACAAGAAGTTCTCACACTCACAATGGCATAAGGATTTTAACACTCAATTCATACACACTCTAATATCTATGATGTCACAAAGAACCATACATGTCAATTCATTACAACTTCAGATACGCAATAAAGTTTCAGAGGGGTCAATTTCAAATCAATCCATTTTCAACTTCACAAATATCCTTTTTCATTCAAAATTCATGCCATAAGTTCAAAATGCAACAACTATGAAAGTCACAATTACTTTAAACAAAATTTAACACATATATACACTACAAGGTACATCAGGTTACCCCACCCCTAGCAAAAAGAGAATGCATTATCCCCAATGCATCAAAAATCATACCATCACACCATGGTGGAGAGGCTGACCTGAGATGCTCTAATCCTGCTGTTGCTGCTGAGGTGTCTCCTCTGCAGCAGTGTGAATGGGAGCCCTCTCTACTGCTGGCTCAGTGGACTCAAGAGGTGGAGCTGACTGGCCCTGTGGCTGCAGGTTCTGAGGAGTTATCATAATCGGCCTGACTGGTGCTGGGATACCACTAGTGCTGGAAGATGGGCCGGTGAACCTCATGTCCAGGCGCGACCGCCGAATACCCTCCTGAAGCTCGGGGTCTTCATCCTCATTATCCTCCCCCTCATCCTCATCATCATCCAATGTGTCAGGCCTCTTTCTCTTGCGACTTTCCTTAGGCTCATCCTCAGTCACTAAGTCAACTACTCTGATCAAATCTGAAATGCTGGCGACTGGTGCAGGTTGTTTCAGGTCATCCACAATAACCTGCTCTCTTGTCCGAAGGGCCGTAATCTCAGCTCGAAGCTGGTCAAGCTCGGTCTTCAAATCTCCCGAAGTACCACACTCACTCTTTTTCTCAATAGTGAGTATCTGCATCTCCAAACTGTCAAGTCGCACATTTACCCTAGCATGATGCCTCTCCATAGCCTCCTGAAGAGACTCCAACTCTGGTGGAATCTCTTTCCGGACAAACCTACCCAACTGCTATAATATCCGGGCCACCTGCTGATCAGCACGCTCTGCCTTGATGGCAAACTCACTGAAGTTGGCTCTGTTGAGGATAAAGAGATCCTCAGAAGCCGATGCTGCGGCTGATGTAGGAATAGGAGATGAAGATGGGACAGCAGGCCGAGGTGGTGCCTCTGAAGAAGGGGTAGCATCAGCTACAGATGGTGTGGAGGTCTCTGTTGTGGACAGTCCTTCCGTGCCCATATCAACTGTGCCCTGTGGTACTGAATCCATAACATGCTTAGTCTGCTCATCCATAAGATCTAGCAATGAAATACTGGTGGCCAGAGATGTACAGAGGGTCTCATCCTTACTCCGTGTGATGTCACACACCTTTGTTGTGGGGAGAGTGGCTGCAAATGTATCAATGTGCCTTACCTGGGCCAACCAACAGAATTTTGTGATAAGGCACGGGAATATCAAGGTTGTCGCCTCTTGTGGTACGCGTGCCCGAATGGCTCTACTGATCAAATCACCCAAGTTCATTAGGTACCTGGATAGTATGGAAGCCACAACCACTGCTCTGTTCGGCGTGACTATGTTATGTGCTCCCATGGGTAGAACCCGATATATGACGAAATTCCACCAAAATTTAGCTTCCAAGCTGATATCCGCCTTATGTATTTTGGCAGCCAAGTTTTTCACCCATAGGGCCTGGTCCGCCAGCCCTCTAGCCATCACCGTCGCAAACCATTCCCTTACAGATTGCTAAGCCCTTCTTTCAAACTTATCATCATATTCCACTATGGTCGGTGCCACGAAGTCATCACCAAAATAAAACCTGTTGATTGTGCGGGCTGAAATGTCAACATGGACACCCCGAACATACACTTGGACACATAGTCAACCGCAACAAGGATGTATTGCATACTACGAGAACTCACAAATAGGCCCATAAAGTCGATGCCCCACACATCAAATAGCTCAATCTCCATGACAAAATTCATTGGCATTTCGTGTTTCCTCGCAATTGACCCTTGGCGTTGACATTGGTCACAAGATTTCACCATCAAATTTACATCATGATAAATGGTGGGCCAATAATAGCTACATTCAAGCACTTTAGCCGCTGTGCGGTTCCCACTGTGATGACCCTCCCCGGGAGAGTCATGGCAAGCTTTCAAGATTTCTACGGCCTCGGGTTCGGCCAAACATCGCCGAATGATGTTGTCGGCACAAGTGCGGAATAAATAGGGCTCATCCTAATAGTATTGACGACTATCTCTCAAAAATATCTTCTTTTGATAAGCCTTGATGTCGTCGGGGATAAGACTTGTTACCAAGATGTTGGCGATATCTGCATACCAAGGGGCAACCTCACAAGATACAGCCAAGAGTCTCTCATCGGGGAAAACATCATTTAACTCAAGATTTCCACTCGGTCTCCCAGCTTTCTCAAGTCTAGATAGATAATCCGCAACTTAGTTTTCACAACCTTTTCGATCTTTGACCTCAAAGTCAAACTCTTTCAACAACAATACCCAATGAATAAACAACGGCTTTGCGTCTTTTTTTGTCATTAAATATCTCAAGGCCGCATGATCTGTGTCACACCCTAACCTTACTAGGGTGTGATGGGCACCTGACCCCATGTTCGGAGCCGAGCGAACCCTCTGACTCTTATTACATACATACATTTTTCAGACTTTCAAATCAAATAAACATGACACACATAGTAAGGCTTTCAGAAACTTTCTTTCTATTGTTCTCAAATCAAACAAAATCTGTAATCATATGGGATCCGTAACATATCACAAAATGTCACATCGGCTGATGAAGCTTCTTACAAAACTGATGTTCTGTACCCACGACTTTGTCTGCAAAGTCTCTAACACAAATCAGAAATCACAACTTATATACGCTCTGACTCGGCAACACTCCGAAAGGAAGTGGAGTTCGCCAATCCCGCTGAAACACCTTCTAGCAAAGTCTTCTACTCATCTGGGTGTACCTGCGTGGCATGAAACGCAGCCCCCGAAGAAAAGGGGTCAGTACGAAATATGTACTGAGCATGTAAAGCATAGAGTAATATGAACAGAATCACAAGCAGAATAAATAGTACAGAAGATTAGAACAGAAAGTAAGCACGATATGCAAAGTAATAAAAACACTTACTGGAAACACAAACCATGCATGTCAAGAATGGTATCCGGTCCCTTGCGGGACCCGGGGAACGTGGCGCCATCCTAGCTTTGGCACCACACACATCATAGTCCAGAAGCTTTGCTTCGTAATCTCCGTCACATATCATAATATCACATCATATGTGGTTCGGCGAACCATAAACACATCATAACACCATAACACATCTAACTCCAGAATACATATATGGCACGCGGCCCTCAAGCGGGGGACCCGGCGAACCATACGCACGATGCATACCAGCCCGGGACTCGGCGAAAGAAGTAATGACACGTGCACGAGCAGAGTAGTGAGAAACTATATGCACATAAATAAAGACTTGATAGATACGTACACTTACCGACATCTGAAGGCTCAGAAACAAGTTTCGGGTCAATCCGACTTAGTATAAGAAAGTTATGAGCGTTTGTAGTACAGAACCTTCTACGAACGTTTCAGAAGCCATTTTTGGAAAATCAAAGCAACAATCATATCAAGTATCTTTCGGATATTTACGGGTCAAATCAAATAGAGCTTTAGGAACCATATGTACGTATCAAAGTGTATCAAAGACTCAAGGGAATAATCGAACGTGCTAGCATTTGAAAATCAAAACTTTAGTCATATAAATTATCTTTCGAATGCCATTCGGAAACATATCAAATAGGACTTCGGACATTATGGATACGGATCAAAACCATATGAAATAGCTTATGGAAATCAAGAATATTAGCCATCCTAGTGGCTCTAAGAATAGGAGTTTCTTTGGAATCATATACATATTGTTTGTTCATTTCACAAAGATCATGTCAAAAGAAAGAAAGAGTAAGCCTTACATACGTGCTTCACGTCCTATTAGCTACGCTTAATTGTCCAAGCTCGTTAGTCTACATTCAAAGAATTCACACAATCATTAGATTTGTCATCATACGCTTGCATTAGTTTCTCACATAACTTCACTAATATTCGACAAAAATTTCGGCAGCATTTCCCCTGTAAATACACCATCCCCGAGAATCTAACTCGGTCAAATCAACAATCAACAATCCGAGAATTCAACTCGGCCAATTTACGAACAACATTATCAACTATCATACCATTAACTTCAACAATCAATCCAAAACATATTCTAACATTAATAACCTTCGTCACACAATTCAACGGCATTCATTTATATTCAATTCAATCACATATAATCAAGCCAATACCAATAATCCCACATTCAAGTATTAATCCGAAATCTTCCTAACATGACTCAAGAATACTTCAAACAATTCACATAATATTCCAAACAACCCAATCGACATATTACTTCACCCGAAACCTTCCAAATTCAACAAGAACAATAGCGACACATTTCCTTCTTTCAAGTTCATGAATTATACCTACTACCCGAATCCTTCTCAACTCCACATATCCAACAACAACACATTCTTTCCTTCCAAATTCATAAACTATAATAATAGTCTATGCATTAACAACTTTATTCTCATAATGACAAGAAACTATACTAATGTCACCTTAACTTCTTCCATAATCCACAACAACAACAATCAAATACTAAATAAAAATCAATTCATCACATATACACAACATGCTCTACATTCGGCCATCCCCAACATACATCTATGTCATGAATTTCATCCGTTTCTACATGCTACAATACTCACAAATCATCTATAATACATGAAAGGAGGGGTTAAACCTTACCTTTATTCTTTGACTCCTCTTATTCGGCTAGAGCTTCCATCTTGCACCATGAGTACTCTGCTTGTTCCAAAAACCACTCCATGTTAATTAGGGCCTTCAAATTAGTTGGAATACTAGAAGAAAATAATTTTTCTTCATCAATCTTCCATGGCTCAATTTTAGGAGCCATGGCCGAATAGCCCCCTTCTCCTTTTCTCAAGTTTCTTGTGTTGGAAGATGACTAACTTGTCTTGCTTTGTCATCTCTCTACATATATATATATATATATATATATATATATATATATATATATATGGCTCCTTCCAATACCATGTGAACACATGGCCTCTTCTTGAAGTTTCTTAAACATTAAAATAAGATGACTAATTATCTTATTTTGTCATCACTCTTCCATGTATATATATATATATATATATCTATGCCACACAGCCAAAGTGGCCTTCTTCAAGAATTTTCTTGAACATTTGTGAAATTCTCATTTTGCCCTTAGCCTTCCACAATATTTCCATGAACCCCTTTGTGAATTTCCCGTTTTACCCTTAGCCTTTCTCAATATTTCCATACTAATAATGTTCATAAATAATATTCACAAACAATTTGTACATTAAAATAATTTTAAAAAATGGTCTTGCCCTCAACATTCCACGACTACCTTGAAATATCCGAACGTACAAAGTACGGGCTATAACAATCCGTATGAACAACCACTTTGGATCCAAGTAGATAGGCCCAGAACTTCTCAAATGCGTAGAAAATGGCTAGAAGCTCTTGCTCGGTGACGGTATAATTCATTTGAGCTCCATTGAGGGTCTTGCTAGCATAATAAATTGGGTGCATGATTTTGTTGTGCCTTTTCCCAAGCACCGCACCAATAGCAAATCCACTCGCGTCACACATGAGCTCAAATGGCAATGACCAATCCGGAGATACAATAATTGGAGTAGAGGTGAGCATTTCCTTCAACTCATTAAATTCCTTAAGGCACTTCTCATCAAACGCAAACTTAGCTTCTTTTTCAAGAAGCTTACACATCGGGTTGGCGATCTTGGAGAAATCTTTGATGAACCGCCGATAGAAGCCGGCATGTCCCAAGAAGCTACGAACTCCTCTGACAGAGATTGGTGGAGGGAGCTTGGCTATAATATCAACTTTTGCTTGGTCTACCTCAATACCCTTCTCGAAAATCCTATGGCCTTGGACAATCCCTTCCTTCACCATGAAATGACATTTCTCCCAATTAAGTACAAGGTTGGTTTCTTCACACCGCTTCAATACCTTACCGAGATTGGCAAGTCATTCGTCGAAAGATTCACCAACAACCGAAAAGTCATCCATGAAGACTTCTAAGAAATCTTCCACCATATCCGAGAAAATAGACATCATACACCATTGGAAAGTAGACGGGGCATTGCATAAGCCAAAAAGCATGCGGCTGAAAGCAAAAGTGCCATAAGGACAAGTGAAAGTGCTTTTCTCCTGGTCCTTTAATGCAATGTTAATTTGGTTGTACCCCGAATAGCCATCCAAAAGAAATAATAAGCTACTCCGGCTAGCCGATCAAGCATTTGATCAATAAAAGGCATAGGGAAGTGGTCTTTACAAATCGCAATGTTGAGCTTTCGATAGTCCATACACACTCTCCATCCGGTAACTGTCCTTGTAGGAATCAAATCATTCTTGGAATTAGGGACAACAGTGATGCCCCCATTCTTTGGCATATATTGCACCGGACTAACCCATGGACTATTTGCAATTGGGTATACAACACCCGCATCCAACCATTTGATTATCTTTTTCTTGAACACTTCTTGCATAGGAGGGTTTAGCCTTCTTTGATGCTCTACACTTGATGAACTATCCTCGTCAAGTTCGATTCTATGTTCACAAATACCGGAGGGAATCCCCCTAATATCCGCAATAGTCCACCCAATAGATCTTCAATAAGCCCGCAACACTTCAAGCACCTTTTGAGTTTGTTCCACATTTAACAAAGATGAGGGAATAACCGGTAAAGTATTATATCGGCCAAGAAAAGCATACTTCAAATGAGAGGGAAGTAGCTTGAGCTCAAGTTTTGGAGGCTCAATAATCGAAGGCTTGGCCCGAGGAGTGGTTCTTTTATCAAGATCAAGAGATAATTTCTTCGGCTCATAAGAGTATGAACCCCGGCCAATAAGAGAATTAACTGTTTCAATATACCCCTTCATGTCATCCGCCTCGAAATTCACCAAAATAGCCGAAAGTTTTTCGTCAAAGTGCTCCTCTTCTAACTTATGATCCACCGCTTCATCTACCACATCAAAAGAATCAATGATCGAAGTGCTCTCATAAGCACTAGGCAATTTTAACGCCTTGCTAGCTTGGAAAGTTACCTCTTCATCATTGACCCGGAATTTTATTTTATTTTTTTCCGAGTCTATTAGAGCTCTCCCGGTGGCAAGAAACAGCCTTCCCAAGATAATTGGGACTTCTTTGTCAACCGCACAATCAAGGATGACAAAATCTGTCGGCAATAAGAATTCCCCCACTCTAACAAGGATGTCATCAACAACCTCTACCGGTCTTTTGATGGTTCTATCGGTCATTTGGAGACGCATGCTCGTTGGTCTAGGTGTTCCCAAACCGGATTTCTTATAGATGGCTAGCTGCATCAAATTAATACTAGCCCTATTGTCACATAAAGCACGAGCAAAATCATGATGACTGATGGTACAAGGGATAGTGAAAGCCCCGGGATCTCCCTGCTTCTCAACCTTTGATGACGAAATAATAGCGCTCACACGGTGGGTGAATGCCACCGTATCATGCTTGATTGGTCTTTTCTTCGTCAACAAGTATTTCAAGTATTTAGCAAATCCCGACATTTCTTGGAATGCATCCAGAAATAGGATATTCATTGACAACCCTTTCAATTGGTCGTAGAAGCGTTTGTACTTGGCATCCTCCGTTCTTTTCATCAATCTTTGTGGGAACGGGGGAGGAGATTTATATGTTTGAGTCAAAGGTTTAATTTCCCCCGTGACCTTGCTCTTTTGGGTGCTACCCCCGGTAGCTTTTTCAACACTTGGCTCCTCATCACCCTTGAGAACAATAGGGTATGCCTCCTTCTCTTTCTCAACAATAATAGGAACTTCAATTGGTGCCTCCAGTTATTCTTCCATTTCTTCCTCAATAACCTCATCAACAATCGGCTCGACAATGATAGGTTCAACCACTCTCTGATTCACCGCATTAAGGATCTTTCCACTTCTAGTAGAAATAGCTTTGCATGAGGCAGCGTGATCGCCTCCACTACCCCTTGGGTTTGGAATTGTGTCGCTAGGAAGGCCCTCTCTTTGTGGTGGATGTTGCTCACGAGAAAGATCTCGCATTTGTGACTCAAGTTTTTGAATCGAATTGGTGTGAGAGCCTACCACTTTGGTCAAATTTTCCATCTTGTTGTCACTCTTATTTTGGTTGTCCAATATCTTTTCAAGCATAGATAACATTAGAGAGGTCCCTTGATCATTGGAAGGACCCTCTCGCTAATTTTGAGAGTTAGAAGAACGGCCCTTTGGTGGAACATAGGCATTGGAATTTCAATTACCATAATTGTTGTTCCTGTAATCCCTCATGTCCGAACCACCATATTCATGTCGACCATATTGGTTGCTTTGTTGTTGGGGTCTCCATTGCTTTTGATAACCCCCTTGAGAGTTATCGATATAATTAGCATCCTCACGTTGTGGTTGCCCCTCTAGATAAGTTTCCTCCGAGACTTGGTACATGCCGGGAGCATGAGATGGAATCTTTTTGACAACATTCACACTTTTAGCTTCTTTCTCCACAAACCTCTTTGACAGCAAATCCATGGTGCTTTGCAATTGAGCAAAAGCATGATCTCACTCATGATTTTCCTTGGCCACCGCGGCAACAGAGGGACTACCATATGACAAGATTTCACTATCATTTGAGTGCCAAGCTTTATTGTGGGTGGTGAGCTTATCGAGCAACCTGGTGATGTTAACAAATGATTTGTCCATGAAGCATCCCCCAACTGCAGTATTGACAGCAATTTGATTCATTGTATCTAACCCCTTGTAGAACCTCTCGGTGAGAATAGCATCCGGAAACCCGTGAGTTGGAGATTGAGCTAAATAGTACTTGAAACGCTCCCATGCCGAATATAATTGTTCCCCCAGAAGTTGTTTGAACTCAAAGATCTTATCCCTAAGTTCAGCCTTTTTGCTTGGTGGGAACCACTTCTTCAAAAATGTATTGGCTAAGTCGCTCCAGGTGTGAATAGAATTGTTGGGGAGCTTTTCATACCATTCCCTTGCTTGGCCAGCCAAGGAATATTTAAAGACCCGTAACCAAAGTGTATCAGCAGAAACAAAACCTTGGGATTGGTTAGCACACAAATGCAGGAAGTTCTTCAAATGTCGTAGTGAACAATCCTCCGAAGATTTTTGGAAATAACCTTCAAGTTTCAGCAGTTGATAGATAGAACTATCAATTTTGAAAGTAGCATTTCCAGTCCTAGGAGGGACCACAACAGAAGCATAATCAGCTTCATTGATGAATTTTGCAAATATATTCTCATCCTCATCCTCTTCTGGTGCTTGTGGGTTCACTTGGAGTCCACCTTGGTTTCCTTGATTTCTATTCTGTCTTCCTGCCATGTTCACCTGGTTTACCACAACAGCAAACAAGGTGTGATGGAATAGAAAATTTTTTAAAAAAGAGTACACAACAATCAGTAATTTCAAAACCTTATTCCCAGGCAACGGAGCCAAAATTTGATACACTCAAATTACACATATTAATCGCGTAAAGCGGACGTTGTAAAATATAGTAACCCGAACAAGGTTGGGGTCGAATCCCACAGGGAATATGGAGAGAAAAAGGTACTAATTATTTATGTAACTAATCTCTAGAAACTTTAATTTTATTCCAAATAGTATAGAAAGATTTGTTTTGTATTCGCAATTTTGAAGTATTTGGAATTTGTTTGGGTATCAATATGATATATTTATATTTCTAACGGGTCGGGGTTTTGTATGCACTTAATATCTAATGCACTTTCTAATATTTTTCAATAGTTATAAAGTATTTCTTTTCATGATTTTCCCAAATGTAGAAAAGTTGTAAGTAAGATTGATTAAATATGCCAAGTAGAACTCATCTTATCCCTAAGTGAGTTCATTAAACGAAGGTTAGCTCCCCGAGTCCTTGTTATATTATTTCTAATCACACCCTAGTTCATCTTTCCAAATAAACTAGGGTTTGTGCATAAGCAAGTGTTTGCAACCACTAAATAAATATATACAATGTCAGACACCCATTACATAACACCCATCATTTGGGTCCACAACTTTCATTAAGGAAACTACTCACACATGATGGTCTCAAAAGTAGTAAGTAATAAATGAGACATAAAGCTTACAAAGTGTGATAAAGATGATGGAAAATGGAATCTTATTGTCTTCACTAAGCTCCAAAAGTGGAGTCATCAATGCTCACCCACCAATGGAACTTTGTTCACGTGCATAAACTGAAAACTGGCTGCTAAAAATAACCAAAAATGTTCTTTAAATAGGCTCCAAAAAACGCACAGCAGCGACTGACAAAATTGCCCCTGATAGTAAGATCGACGAACCGTCGATCGTTCGACGATCCGTCGATTCCCCCGTCCTTTTTATCTTCAGCAATGTGATCCATTCGACGGTGCCGTTGACCAGTTCGACGCTCCGTCGAGTATTCCGTCTTTCTCTCTTCTTTTTGAAAGATCTTGATTGACGACACAAACGACGAAGCGTTGATCGGTTCGACAGTTCATCGATGTCTCCGTCCTTTGTCGTCTTCAACTAAGGTCATCACTAGAAAATCTAGCACATCGACGCTTCGAAAGACGGTTCGTCGGCTGATCGACGGGACGTCGATTCTTCATTTCTGGCCCATTTTTCCTTCATTCTTTATTTTTGCTTTTGGGCCATTGTTTTCCTAAAACACAACAAAAACATTTTAACAAGAACCAAACTTACTTGAAAGCAACCAAAATTCATAGTAAAAAGGCGTCGAATGTGCCACAAATCTGCGGCACATCAAGTCTATGGGGGTTTTCTTCCAGTCCATTATCGAGCATGCTTCTATGGTTGAGGGCACTAAGTCCCGTGCTTTTGGTGGTGGTGACGAGAGGCCACGTCAGACTGGCAATTTTGAGGGTTTTGGTTCGGGGGGAACGGTCAGTTTTTTACGCCACCTCAGCCATATTTTGATCGTCCCGTGCATTCACCGTTACCGGCTTCCTCTAGTGAGCCACCTAGGTAGAGAGCTTCTGAGAGTTCGTTCTCCAGACCAGTGGACAGGACTGCTTCATCCGGGACTTCAGCATCCGAGTTTCAGCATTCGACTCCTCTTACTTGTTATTCTTATGGAGAGGTTGGCCATGTAGCTAGGAGTTGTCCCTGACCTAGGTGGGATTATCAGCCGTCGAGGACTCCTACATCATCTGGTGGTCGCGGTGGGGCTTCTCAGAGAGGCGGTGCTCAGTCAGGCCGCGGTGCTCCCCATGGTTCTAAAGGTGGTTCCTAGCCAACTAGAGATGGTTCCCAGAATACGAGAGGGGGATCTCAAACTGGACATGGTCGAGCCCATTGTTACTCATTCCTTAGTAGGCCCGAGGCAAAGTCCTCAGATGCTGTGATTTCATGTACTATTTATGTCTGTCATAGAGCATCCTCTGTATTATTTTATCCTGGATCTACCTATTCGTATGTATCTGCATTTCATGCCGTTGGTTGGGATTTGAATTGTGATAACATAGATATACTTGTTCATATGCCTACTCCGATCGCAGATTCTATGATTGTTGATTGAGTCTACAAGTCTTGTTTGGTTACTTTTATGGGGTATGACACTTGGGTAGATTTGATGATCCTCGATCTGCTGGACTTTGATATTATATTGGGTATGTCCTAGATTTCTCCCTATCATGCGATCTTGGACTGTCACACCAAGACAGTCACCTTAGCCATGTCGGGCATCCCTAGACTTAAGTGGAGAGGTACTCCTAGTCCCGCCCCGAAGAAGATTATTTCCTTCCTTTGGGCGAAAATGTTAGTAAGTAAGAGGTGTTTAGATTATTTTGCTCATGTGTGTGATATGATGGTTGAATCTCCACCCCTTGAGTCTATCCCCATTATGATCGAGTTCGCGGAAGTATTCCCGTTGGATGTGCCAGGTATGCCACCCGATCGCGATATTGATTTGTATATCGACGTGGATCCGGGCACCCGTCCTATTTCCATTCCACCGTACTAGATGGCACCTGCTGAGTTGAGGAAGCTTAAGGAGCAGTTACAGAATTTGTTGAGCAAGAGGTTCATTAGGCCGAGTGTCTCCCCTTGGGGTGCTCATTTGTTATTTGTGAAGAAGAAAGATGGAATCATGAGGATGTGCATTGATTATCGCCTGTTGAACAAGGCCAATATTCGAAATAATTATCCTATGCCTTGTATTGATGATCTGTTTGTGTCACGCCCCAACCTTGGTAAGGCATGATAGGCACCCGGCACCCTACTGGGGCCGAGCGAACCAAGCAGTAACTTGCATCTTCTATGTCTCGAATGGCAAAATAAGGCCAAAGAGGCTAACTATGAATATAATATCATGCATATGTATATGTATAATGGGGCCACTATACCGACATAACCGCTGACAAAACATAACTAAGCCGTACACAAGAAGCTGTCTGCAAAGCCTCTATGAACATGACTGAAGTATACAAGTCAGGACAGGGCCCCCGATATACCCATAACACACACAAAATATATATACAGACCCAGACTCGGCAATGCTCCAGGAAGAGGTGGAGCCCACTAATTAGGACTAGTACCTGGAGGCAGCCTACTGTGAAAGGTCCTCTTCTCGCCTGCCTATAACTACGGTCGTGAACGCAGCGTCCACAAGCAAAAGGTCGTAAGTACGAATAGTGTACCGAGTATGTAAGGCGGAAATGTAACATAATAAACATGTGCTGCAAACAAGAAGGATAAGAATCAACTTGGCACATCTGGCTTACTAATGAGAATCTAGTACGCATGTCTCTTTAGACTCTCATATCTTTAACTATATCTATGTATAATACTGTGATCTTTCCTACGTATCATCCTGGTGCTATCTGCCCAACTGGTCGGTGGTAACTGCCTAACCGGCCGTAGTACGGTGGTAACTGCCCATCCGATTATCGCCCGATGGTAGAGCACAACTGTCGGACTGATCAGTGGTAACTGCTCGACCGACCGTAGCTCGGTGGTAACTTCCCAACCAGCCGTAGCATGGTGGTAAATACATATCTTCCCAACCGGCCTAGCTCGGCAGTAATAACTACCCAACCAGCCGTAGAATGGTGCTCAATACATATCTTTCCAACCGGCCATAGCTCGGCGATAATAACTGCCCAACTGGCTGCAGACCAGTAGTAAATATGAAAGCATGTGTTGCGGAACGTGCAGCCCGATCAAAATATCCCCTATAGGTACCCTTTATATACTTCTAGTACCCATTATTTACCTATTAGCTTCTAAGCGCTTCTCATGGTCATCACTTATCCGTTATTGTGTACATGGTCACATAAGACTTATAAGCACAGTTCTGGGCCATTAGGACTTCTTCCCGATTAACTCAACATTAACCAAATCCTGAGATTCATTATAAGCCTCTCTTCTAGCATGAATTACCTCTTGAGGGACCCTCTACTAGCACTCAATTCATGTCTTACAGAGCATTCCTTAAGAACACATTTCTAAATTCATCGGAGTGATGTCGGTCAGTAAACCTCCGATTTCCATTATGGATCTAATATCATTGGCATATCTCACCTTGAAGGAATTACAATCATAAGGTGAGACCAACATCAATAACATTTTAAGAGCATCAAGAAGGTAAGTTTCTAGCATTTCTATGAGAGGAATCAATATGAACATCATCTGTAAAAATTTTGAAACAATAGGATCATGCCTTTAGTAAGAAAGGGATAGCCTTAACATACCTGGAAGCTCACTTCCTGACTTTCCAACCTACCTCCTATCTTCCAGGATGAGCATGGCTGTCCTCCGCCTTGAAGAGTTTCCTATCTTTTATCCTATTTTATTCAGAGACATAGACACTTATGTATTAGTATTCCAGATTGTATTATTTCCCTTAGAAGCTCTTGTATTATTCAGACTAGACCCTGCGGGTGTTTCTCTTATTCCGCGCTATTCTACTACTTATATATATATCGTGAGACTTACGTATTTATTCTATTCTATTGCGTAATTTTATTCTTTTGTGTATTTATTCATGTGTTGGGTTGAGGGTTCGCTTACCGAGGTGGGATGGTAAGTGCTCGCACAAATTAGGCAAAATAGGTCGTGACAAGTTGCTATCAGAGCCCTAGGTTATCCTGTCTTTAATACAAGAACGTCTCTAGTAAAGTCTTATGGATCAATACGATGATCTCCGTACTTATCTGCGGGAGGCTATAGGACATTTAGGAAATCTCACTTTCCTTTCATTCTTCGTGCTACTTTATTCAATTTGGTATCTGGAAAGATCAAATTGGCATCTGACTCTATTCTCCTCTCTCATAGATGGCGAGGACTCAAGCTACGATGGCCCAAGGTTAGGTGCAAGAGGCCGCGAGGCTGCCCCAGCACGGGGACGAGCTCTTGCGGTGGGCCAGCGGCGAGAGAGGTCTCTATCTTCCGAGCCCGAGTATCAGCCGGATAGAGACCATACCGCAGAAGATGGTGTGGCCCCAGCAAAAACATAGCCTGAGGTTACTTCTAACCAGGCCGTGCATGACACTATAGCCAGGATTCTACTTCATCTTAATGCCCGGCAGGCGGCGACCGCTGTTACTACTCCCGGCGGGGGTTCAAAGACTAGGGTTGGGGTGCAGAGCCCTGAGCAGGGACATACAGGGGCAGCAGATCCCACCACAGCTATGGCTCCTCGTAATGATGCGATACGCGCCCCTGGTGAGGATATTAGGCCTGCGGAGACCGCCGTTATGACGACTACTGATAAGGACCTGGTTGGAAGATTCAGGAAGTTAGAGCCACCGAGGTTATCTTGTACTTCGTCTGAGGATACCTATGAGTTTATTCTTGATATGCATGAGCTACTGCACCGTATGGGGATAGTAGAGACCCACGGCGTTGATTATGTGTCCTACCAGTTTTGCAGTGACGAGAAGACGTGGTGAAGGTATTCGTGGCGTGCAGACCTCAGGGTTCTCCTCCTTTGACATGGACTCAGTTCTACTGGCCCTTCCTTCAGAAGTATGTGCCCCGGTCTTTGAGAGGTGTGCGTAGGGAGCAGTTTTTACACCTCAAGCAGAGCGGTATGTCTTTGGAGTCTTATGTTACCCATTTACTTTATCTGTCCCATTATTCTACTCCTTTCATCCATACTGAGGCCGATAGTATCAGGCGCTTTGTCGGAGGACTAGTGGGCTCTCTACAGATGCCTTGTCTTCAGATGGAGTCTTGATACGCTCAAATTACACCTATTAATGACGTAAAGCGGACATTGTCAAATATAGTAACCCAAACAAGGTTGGGGTCGAATCCCACGGGGAATATGGAGAGAAAAAGGTACTAATTATTTATGTAACTAATCTCTAGAAACTTTAATTTTATTCCGAATAGTATAAAGGAGAGATTTGTTTTGTATTCGCTATTTTGAAGTATTAGGAATTTGTTTGGATTGGGAGAACCAAAGTTGTGTCCCCACAGAGATTAGATGTTATGCTATGGGTATCAATATGATATATTTCTAATGGGTCGGGGTTTTGTATGCACTTAATCTCTAATGCACTTTCTAACATTTTCCAATAGTTAGAAAGTATTTCTTTTCATGATTTTCCCAAATGTAGAAAAGTTGTAAGTAACATCGATTAAATTTGCCAAGTAGAGCTCATCTTATCCCTAAGTTAGTTAATTAAACGACGGTAACCTCCGCGAGTCCTTGTTATATTATTTCAAATCATACCCTAGTTCATCTTTCCAAATAAACTAGGGTTTGTGCATAAGCAAGTGTTTGCAACCACTAACTAACAATGAATGTGAGAAATAATAAAACACATCACAACCCATTATATATATATATATATATATATATACAATGTTAGACACCCATTACATAACACCCATCATTTGGGTCCACAACTTTGATTAAGGAAACTACTCACACATGATAGTCTCAAAAGTAGTAAGCAATAAATGAGACATAAAGCTTACAAAGTGTGATAAAGATGATGGAAAATGGAATCTTATTGTCTTCACTAAGCTCCAAAAGTGGAGTAATCAATGCTCACCCACCAATGGAACTTTGTTCACGTGCATAAACTGAAAACTGGCTGCTAAAAATAATCTAAAATGTTCTTTAAATAGGCTCCAAAAAACGCACACCAGCGACTGACAAAATTGCCCCTGATAGCAAGATCGATGAACCGTCGATCGTTCGACGATCCGTCGATTCCCCCGTCCTTTTTATCTTCAGCAATGTGATCCATTCGACGGTGCCGTCGACCAGTTCGACGCTCCGTCGAGTATTCCTTTTTTCTCCCTTCTTTTTGACAGATCTTGATTGATGACACAAACGACGAAGCGTCGATCAGTTCGACAGTTTGTCGATGTCTCCGTCCTTTGTTGTCTTAAACTAAGGCCATCACTATAAAATCGAGCATATCGACGCTTCGAAGGACGGTCCGTCGATTCTTCATTTCTGGCCCATTTTTCCTTTGTTCTTTGTTTTTGTTTTTGCTTTTGGGCCATTGTTTTCCTAAAACACACCAAAAACATATTAACAAGAACCAGACTTACTTGAAAACAACCAAAATTCATAGTAAAAAGGCGTCGAATGTTCCACAAATCTGCGGCACATCAAGTCTATGGGGGTTTTCTTCCAGTCCATTATCGAGCATGCTTCTATGGTTGAGGGCACTAAGTCCCGTGGTTTTGGTGGTGGTGACGAGAGGCCACGTCAGACTGGCAATTTTGAGGGTTTTGGTTCGAGGGGCGACGGTCAGATTTTGAGGCAACCTCAGCCATATTTTGATCGTCCCGTGCATTCAGCGTTACCGGTTTCCTCTAGTGAGCCACCTAGGTAGAGAGCTCCTGAGAGTTCGTTCTCCAGACCAGTGGACAGGACTGCTTCATCCGGGTCTTCAGCTTCCGAGTTTCAGCATTCGACTCCTCTTACTTGTTATTCTTATAGAGAGGTTGGCCATGTTTCTAGGAGTTTTCCCTGACCTAGGCGGGATTATCAGCCGTCGAGGACTCCTACATCATTTGGTGGTCGCGGTGGGGCTTCTCACAGAGGCGGTGCTCAGTCAGGCCGCGGTGCTCCCCATGGTTCTAGAGGTGGTTCCTAGCCAACTAGAGGTGGTTCCCAGAGTACGAGAGGGGGATCTCAAACTACGTATGGTCGAGCCCATTGTTACTCATTCCTTAGTAGGCCCGAGGTAAAGTCCTCAGATGTTGTGATTTCATGTACTATTTATGTCTGTCATAGAGCATCCTCTGTATTATTTTATCCTGGATCTACCTATTTGTATGTATCTGCATTTCATGCAGTTGGTTGGGATTTGCCTTGTGATAGCATAGATATACTTGTTCATATGACTACTCCGATCGCAGATTCTGTGATTGTTGATTTAGTCTACAAGTCTTGTTTGGTTACTTTTATGGGGTATGACACTTGGGTAGATTTGATGATCCTCGATCTGCTAGACTTTGATATTATATTTGGTATGTCCTGGATTTCTCCCTATCATGCGATCTTGGACTATCACACCAAGACAGTCACCTTAGCCATGTCGGGCATCCCTAGACTTAAGTGGAGAGGTACTCCTAGTCCCGCCCCGAAGAAGATTATTTCCTTCCTTCGGGCGAAAAGGTTAGTAAGTAAGGGGTGTTTAGCTTATTTTTCTCATGTGCGTGATATGATGGTTGCATCTCCACCCCTTGAGTCTATCCCTATTATGATCGAGTTCGCGGAAGTATTCCCGTTAGATTTTCCAGGTATGCCACCCGATCGCGATATTGATTTGTGTATCGACGTAGATCCGGGCACCCGTCCTATTTCCATTCCATCGTACTGGATGGCACCTGCTGAGTTGAGGGAGCTTAAGGAGCAGTTACAGAATTTGTTGAGCAAGGGGTTCATTAGGCCGAGTGTCTCCCCTTGGGGTGCTCATTTGTTACTTGTGAAGAAGAAAGATGGGATCATGAGGATGTGCATTGATTGTCTCCTGTTGAACAAGGCCTATATTCGGAATAATTATCCTATGCCTTGTATTGATGATCTATTTGTGTCACGCCCCAACCTTGGTAAGGCGTGATTGGCACCCGGCACCCTATTGGGGCCGAGCGAACCAAGCTGTAACTTGCATCTATTATGTCTCGAATGGCAAAATAAGGCCAAGGAGGCTAACTATGAATTTAATATCATGCATATGTATATGTATAATGGGGCCACTAAGCCGACATAACCGCTGACAAAACATAACTCAGTCGTACACAAGAAACTGTCTGCAAAGCCTCTATGAACATGACTGAAGTATACAAGTCAGGACAAGGCCCCCGATATACCCATAACACACACAAAATATATATACAAACCCAGACTCGGCAATGCTCCAGGAAGAAGTGGAGCCCACTAATTAAGACTAGTACTTGGAGGCAGCCTACTGTGGAAGGTCCTCCTCTCGCCTGCCTATAGCTGCGGTCGTGAACGCAGCGTCCACAAGCAAAAGGACGTAAGTACGAATAGTGTACCGAGTATGTAAGGCGGAAATGTAACATAATAAACATGTGCTGCAAAAAAGAAGGATAAGAATCAACTTGGCACATCTGGCTTACTAATGAGAATCTAGTACGCATGTCTCTTTATAATATCATATTTTTAACTACATTTATGTATAATACTGTGATCTTGCCTACGTATCATCCTGGTGCTATCTGCCCAACTGATCGGTGGTAACTGCCTAACCGGCCGTAGCACGGTGGTAACTACCCATCCGATTATCGCCCGATGGTAGAGCGCAACTGCCCGACTAATCAGTGGTAACTGCCCGACCAACCGTAGCTCGGTGGTAACTTCGCAACCAGCCGTAGTATGGTGGTAAATACATATCTTCCCAACCGTCCTAGCTCGGCAGTAATAACTGCCCAACCAGCCGTAGCATGGTGCTCAATACATATATGTCCAACCGGCCATATCTCGGCGATAATAACGTCCCAACTGGCTGCAGACCAGTGGTAAATAAGAAAGCATGTGCTGCGGAACGTGCAGCCCGATCCAAATATCCCCTATTGGTACCCTTTATATACTTCTTGTACCCATTATTTACCTATTAGCTTCTAAGCGCTTCTCATGGTCATCACTTATCCGTTATTGTGTACATGATCACATAAGACTTCTAAGCACAGTTCTGGGCCATTAGGACTTCTTGCCTATTAACTCAACATTAACCAAATCCTGAGATTCATTATAAGTCTCTCTTCTAGCATGAATTACCTCTTAAGGGACCCTCTACTAGCACTCAATTCTTGTCTTACAAAGCATTCCTTAAGAACACATTTCTAAATTCATCGGAGTGATGTACGGTCAGTAAACCTCTGATTTGCATTATGGAGCTAATATCATTGGCATATCTCACCTTGAACGAACAACAATCATAAGGTGAGACCAACATCAATAACATTTTAAGAGCATCAAGAAGGTAAGCTTCTAGCATTTCTATGAGAGGAATCATTATGAACATCATATGTAAAATTTCGTAACAATAGGATCATGCCTTTAGTAAGAAAGGGATAGCCTTAACATACCTGGAAGCTCACTTCCTGACTTTCCAACCAACCTCCTATCTTCCAGGATAAGCATGGTCGTCCTCCGCCTTGAAGACTTTCCTATCTTATGTCCTATTTTATTCAGAGACATAGACACTTATGTATTAGTATTCCAAATTGCATAATTTCCCTTAGATGCTCTTGTATTATTCAGACTAGACCCTGGGGGTGTTTCTATTATTCCGCGCTATTCTACTACTTATATGTATATCGTGAGACTTACGTATTTATTCTATTCCGTTGCGTAAATTTATTCTTTTTTGTATTTATTCATGTGTTGGGTTGAGGGTTCGCTTACCGAGGTGGGAAGGTAAGTGCTCCCACAAATTAGGCAAAATAGGTCGTGACAAGTTGGTATCAGAGCCCTAGGTTATCCAGTCTTTAATACAAGAACGTGTCTAGTAGAGTCTTATGGATCGGTACGATGAGGTCCGTACTTATCTGCGGGAGGCTATAGGACATTTAGGAAATCTCACTTTCTTTTCATTCTTCGTGCTACTTTATTCAATTTGGTATCTGGAAAGATCAAAATGGTATCTGACTCTATTCTCTTCTCTCACAGATGGTGAGGACTCATGCTACGATGGCCCAAGGTGCCAGAGGCCGCGAGGCTGCCCCAGCACGGGGACGAGCTCTTGCGGTGGGCCAGCGGCGAGAGAGGTCTCTATCTTCCGAGCCCGAGTATCAGCCGGATAGAGACCAGGCCGCAGAAGATGGTGTGGCCCCAGCAAGAACACAACCTGAGGTTACTTCTAACCAAGCTGTGCATGACACTATAGCCAGGATTCTACTTCATCTTAATGCCCGGCAGGCGGCGACCGCTGTTACTACTCTCTGCGGGGGTTCAAAGACTAGGGTTGGGGCGCAGAGCCCTGAGCAGGGACATACATGGGTAGCAGATCCCACCGCACCTATGGCTCATCGTATCGAGAAGACGTGGTGAAGGTATTCGTGGCGTGCAGACCTCAGGGTTCTCCTCCTTTGACTTGGACTCAGTTCTACTGGCCCTTCCTTCAGAAGTATGTGCCCCGGTCTTTGAGAGGTGTGCGTAGGGAGCAGTTTTTACACCTCGAGCAGAGCGGTATGTCTTTGGAGTCCTATAGAAAAGTTGTAAGTAAGATCGATTAAATTTTCCAAGTAGAACTGATCTTATCCCTAAGTTATTTCATTTAATGAGGGTAACCTCCGCGAGTCCTTGTTATATTATTTCAAATCACACCCTAGTTCATCTTTCCAAATAAACTAGGGTTTGTGCATAAGCAAGTATTTGCAACCACTAACTAACAATGAATGTGAGAAATAATAAAACACATTACAACCCATTATATATATATATATATATATATATATATATATATATATACAATGTTAGACACCCATTACATAACACCCATCATTTGGGTCCACAACTTTGATTACGGAAACTACTCACACATGATAGTCTCAAAAGTAGTAAGCAATAAATGAGACATAAAGCTTACAAAGTGTGATAAAGATGATGGAAAATAGAATCTTATTGTCTTCACTAAGTTCCAAAAGTGGAGTAATCAATGCTCACCCACCAATGGAACTTTGTTCACGTGCATAAACTGAAAACTGGCTTCTAAAAATAACCTAAAATGTTCTTTAAATAGGCTCCAAAAAACGCACAGCAGCGACTGACAAAATTACCCCTGATAGCAAGATCGACGAACCGTCGATCGTTCGACGATCTGTCGATTCCCCCGTCATTTGTATCTTCAGCAATGTGATCCATTCGACGGTGCCGTCGACCAGTTCGACGCGCTGTCGAGTATTCCTTCTTTCTCTCTTCTTTTTGACAGATCTTGATTGACGACACAAACGACGAAGCGTCAATCAGTTCGACAGTTCGTCAATGTCTCCGTCCTTTGTTGTCTTAAACTATGGTCATCACTAGAAAATCGTGCATATCGACGCTTCGAAGGACGGTCCGTCGATTCTTCATTTCTGGCCCATTTTTCCTTTGTTCTTTGTTTTTGCTTTTGGGCCATTGTTTTCCTAAAACACAACAAAAACATATTAACAAGAACTAGACTTACTTGAAAACAACCAAAATTCACAGTAAAAAGGCGTCGAATGTGCCACAAATCTGCGGCACATTAACACCACCAACTTAGGATCTTTGCTTGTCCTCAAGCAAGTCAGACAAAACAACCACAAAATAAAACTACAACTAAGCTAAAAATAAAGTAAAAGTGACTATAATGGTGCTTGCTCATCACTACTGGCATGTGCATTTTTTCAAATCAACTCCCTCTTTCCTCATTCCCAAACAAGGTTCTTGCATAATAACTTATTAGAATTGACCATGACGCTTCAATCAATGACATCACATTATTAGAAGCATTTATGCGTTCGATGCCCTCACTTAGATTAGAGAATGTCCCACACACAATTTTACGATAAGAATCGGGACAAGGAGGGATGAGAATAGAAAGCACTCGCGCTCACAAAAAAGTTCATGATTTACAAGTGCAGATACCATATACTTGCCTTTAATTTCAATGCCTAACACTTTCGGATGGTTCAATTGTGATCACTATAGGACTTGTTGTTGGGTTGTAATGTAGGCTCGGGGACGGGTAGGATACTCATTTGGGAATTAGTGACTCATCCTCCTCGATACTACAGATTTTGACCTTTCTTCTCATTCCCATTCTATTCATTCTTCAACTCATGACTAAGATGTGATTTTATTCTTACTAGAATTTACAATTTTTTTATGAGACAATATTATTATTATTATTATAAATCTATCTATCTATCTATCTATCTATATATATATATATATATATATATATATATATATATATATATATATATATATATATATATATATTTCAAATTAGATCCGCTATCAAATCCAGTTCTCGACTATGCAACTCACACACCCCCAGCTTTAGGCTCTTGGCCTTTACTTCACACATATACCACCCCCAGTTTAGGCGATTTGCCTCTTTCCTCTAGTAGTGTTAAGGAGGGAACGGGTGCAAAGATGGAATGAATTCATGAAGCGGGGAAAAGGTTTGTTACGGCTAATCAAGAGAAAAATCCAAAGGCTCATCATGGGAACTAGTGATATTCATATAGAACGGGTTTTGGGCTTTTTAAGGTTAAGGTGACTATTTAAAAGGAAAGCCTATGATCACTTCACAACCAACTATCCTAAGAAATATAGCACAACCTACCAGGCAAGTTCTAGACCCACATATGCTAACAATGAACACAAGAAGTTCTCACGCTCACAATGGCATAAGGATTTGAACACTCAATTCATACACACTCTAATATCTATGATGTCACAAAAGAACCATACATGTCAATTCATTACAACTTAAGATACATAATAAACTTTCGGAGGGGTCAATTTAAAATCAATCCATTTTCAACTTCACAAATATCCTTTTTCATTCAAAATTCAAGCCATAAGTTCAAAATGCAACAACAATGAAAGTCACAATTAGTTTAAACAAAATTTAACACATATATACACTACAAGGTACATCAGGTTACCCCACCCCTAGCAAAAAGAGAATGCATTATCCCCAATGCATCAAAAATAATACCATCACACCATGGTGGAGGGGGCGACCTGAGATGCTCTAATCCTGTTGTTGCTGCTGAGGTGTCTCCTCTGCAACAGTGTGAATGGGAGCCCTCTCTACTGCTGGCTCAGTGGACTCAAGAGGTGGAGCTGACTGGCCCTGTGGCTGCAGGTTCTGAGGAGCTATCGTAATCGGCCTGACTGGTGCTAGGATAGCACTAGTGCTGGAAGATGGGCCGGTGGACCTCATGTCCAGGCGCGACCGCCGAATACCCTCCTGAAGCTCGGGGTCTTCATCCTCATTATCTTCCCCCCCATCCTCATCATTAGCCAATGTGTCAGGCCTCTTTCTGCGACTTTCCTTAGGCTCATCCTCAGTCACCAAGTCAACTACTCTGATCAAATTTGAAATGCTGGCGACTGGTGCAGGTGGTGTCAGGTCATCCACAATAACCTGCTCTCTTGTCCGAAGGGCCGTAATCTCAGCTCGGAGCTAGTCAAGCTCGGTCTTCAAATCTCCTGAAGTACCACACTCACTCTTTTTCTCAATAGTGAGTATCCGTATCTCTAAACTGTCAAGTCGCGCATTTACCCTAGCAGGATTCCCCTCCATATCCTCCTGAAGAGGTTCCAACTCTGGTGGAATCTCTTTCCGGACAAACCTACCCAACTGCAATAATATCCGGGTCACCCGCTGATCAGCACGCTCTGCCATGATGGAAAACTCTCTGAAGTTGGCTCTGTTGAGGACAAAGAGATCCTCAGAAGCTGATGCTGCAGCTAACGTAGGAATAGGAGATGAAGATGGGACAGCAGGCCGAGGTGGTGCCTCTGAAAAAGGGGTAGCATCAGCTACAAATGGTGTGGAGGTCTCTGTTGTGGACAGTCCTTCCGTGCCCATATCAACTGTGCCCTGTGGCACTGAATCCATAACATGCTTAGTGTGCTCATCCATGAGATCTAGAAATGAAGTACTGGTGGCCAGAGATGTACAGAGGGTCACATCCTTACTCAGTGTGATGTCACACACCTTTGTTGCGGGGAGAGTGGCTGCAAATGTATCAATGTGCCTCACTTGGGCCAACCTACAGAATTGTGTGATAAGGCACGGGAATATCAAGGCTGCCGCCTCCTGTGGTACGCGTGCCCGAATGGCTCTACTGATCAAATCACCCAATTTCATTGGGTACCTGGATAGTATGGCAGCCACAACCACTGCTCTGTCCGGCGTGACTATGTTATGTGCTCCCATGGGTAGAACCCGATATATGACGAAATTCCACCAAAATTTAGCTTCCAAGCTGATATCCGCCTTATGTATTTTGGCAGCCAAGTTTTCACCCATGGGGCTTGGTCCGCCGGCCATCTAGCCATCACCGTCGCAAACCATTCCCTTACAGATTGCTCAGCGCTTCTTTCAAACTTATCATCATATTCCACTATGGTCGGTGCCACGAAGTCATCACCAAAATAAAACATGTTGATTGTGCGGTCTGAGATGTCAACATGGACACCCCGAACATACACTTTTTCTAATGGCAGGGCGTCTTTCAAAGCTCTCTTGTTCTTGTGCTGCTTCTCTAGCATCACTCTATAGGTAGCATAGAATTCCCGAACCATGGTCGGGCAATAATTCCTTGGAGGCATTGTGAATGCCTCATGATGATAGTGTTGGATGAGATCAGTAATCCGAGGGTAGCTCTCTAAGCCGCTCATATTGTATTGTTCTTCTTCTTGAATATTTCTCCTCGGATTACCCCCGCTGACTATAGTGGCCCCTTTTATATAGTTCTTTCGGCACCCCTCATAAGGGAATCGGATTGCAGCTACCTCCATCTTTTGCAGCCGCAGCCACTCGTGTTCCTCATCTGAATTTCTCTCAGCAGTGACTGGTTGCTCTGTTGCTGCCTCGCTAGCATCAGTGGATGTGGAGGATGAAGCCCCCTCTGCAGACTACGAGGAGAGTGGGGTGGGTGATGCTGCTCAGGGAGTGGTGGCCTGTGCCCTCAATCTAGTCGTTGGGACAACCGCTTGACGTTCAGAGTCGGAGGGTTCATCCCTAAGAGTAAGGGATGTTTTTCCCCGACCTCGGCCTTTTCTGGGACCACTACCCCGCTTGACTGGATTCTTTGGAGGCATACCTGAGAAAAGAACACCCTTCGTTGTTAAGACAACCATAGAAATATAACAAAACTAGACAAAAGTGAAAAACATACGATAATGTTAAAGCAACCAGCGGTCCGTCGATTTGCTACCAGCCAAACATGCAATAATTCCTTTGGCTGTAGTGCAAATCTTCACGTAGTTTGGGGTTACTCAGACTTCACCCCAAATTGGCTTGGGTTAGAATAGGGAAAACAATTGGTGGGCAAAACAACTCTGTGGTCGTAATGCCCTCCAAGCCATCGTTACACACAACGCCACACTTTGGCATTTCATCAAGCAGGTGGCAGGAAAAATAACAACAATCTCATGAATGAGGTTTGTTTGTCGTAATGCCCTCCGACTCGGCTAAAGATCAATGACCCAACATCCAAAAACAAACCACCCCCAGCAAAAAAATGAGCATCCCAGGCGTAATAATAGAAACAACACGGAGCAATTGGAAGGCAAGCAAAAATAATCAAAATAAGCCCTGGAATGCGAGCAAACAACTAGCAAAAACAAGGGAGCAAACAATCCACGAACTCACATACCTTAAAATGGAAAGAGTATGATTTCAACCCTTATGGAAGGAAAAACACCCGAAGAATCACTACTAGGGTGACACACACACAGAGGGACAGAGTAATAGGGCAAAAGGGGAGTGGTGGTTTTGGGGTGATGAAGAGAGGGGGACGTGGGTAACGGTTATGGTAGAGGGAGAGGTGGAGAGAGAGAGAGAGAGAGAGAAACGTAAAAGAAAAGAATGAGGAAAGAGAGAAATGATTCAGGTTATAATACTACAGATCTGAACCGACGCATCAAAAGGACGGAGCGTCGATTGGTTCGACGCTCCGTTGAGTGAAACCCCCCCCCCCCCCCCCCCCCTTCTTCTTTTTTATATGAACGCCCGTCGATTAGTTCGACGGAGCGTCTTACCTGTCGTCGAACTTCCATTATTTCTAGTGACGAATCTTTCAGGTGGTCCACTCCGACGGTGCATTCGATGGCTCGTCGATCAGATCAACGTTCCGTCGAATGTGTCGTGTATCTGCTTTCCTGGCAATTTCTGAGTTCAACACTTAGGTTCCTCGACACATCAACAAACATCAAAACAACACAACAACAAAAATCAACGAAATGAAAAAAACATATTGCGAAAATGACCATGGGTTGCCTCCCATGAAGTGCACAATTTAACGTTGCGGCACGACGTAATACCACTTTTGGTGTTAAGGTCCGGTGCCATGTTTCAACCGGTGAGTATCAACAAGCTTGTCCCCATCAACCATCCAATGGTAGTGCTTTACCCGATGGCCGTTCACCCTGAAAGTACGAGTCCCATCGTCGGACATTAACTCCATCGACCCATTAGGTGACACACTCACCAAAGTAAAACGGCCAGACCACTTGGATTTCAACTTGCCCTGAAAGAGCTTCAACGTTGAATTGAATAGCAACACCGAATCACTCGGCTGAAAATTTCTCTTCAGAAGTTTGACATCATGATAGTGCTTCATCTTTTATTTATACAAACTTGCACTCTCATAGGCATGATACCGAAACTCATCCATTTCATTCATTTGAAACAACCGCAGCTTGGTTGCTTCGTCCCAATTCATGTTCAATTTTTTTAGTACCCACAAAGCTTTGTGTTCAAGTTCAACAGGTAGATGGAAAGCTTTACCGAACAACAAACGATAAGGAGAAGTACCAATGGGTGTCTTGAATGCTGTTCTATAAGCCCAAAGAGCATCATCAAGCTTAGATGACCAATCAGTTCTATTTGCATTAACCGTCTTGGCTAAGATGCTTTTTATCTCCCGATTGGAGACTTCGACTTGCCCACTAGTTTGGAGATGGTAAGGAGTTTCCACCCTGTGCTTCACTCCATATTTCTCCATGAGATTAGCCAATTGCTTGTTGCAAAACTGGTTGCCACCATCACTAATGATTACCCTTGCAGTGCCAAACCTTGTGAATATGTTTCTTTTGAGAAAATTGGTGACACTCTTGACGTCATTGTTGGGCAACGCTACAGCTTCAACCCACTTGGACACATAGTCAACCTCAACAAGGATGTATTGCATACTACGAGAACTCACTAATGAGCCCATAAAGTCGATGCCCCACACATCAAATAGCTCAATCTC
The DNA here is from genome assembly GCF_019175385.1 of Lycium barbarum. Classification (NCBI taxonomy): domain Eukaryota; kingdom Viridiplantae; phylum Streptophyta; class Magnoliopsida; order Solanales; family Solanaceae; genus Lycium; species Lycium barbarum. The sequence goes on from NC_083337.1 coordinate 22,257,145, forward strand.
CATGACAAAATTCATTGGCATTTCGTGTTTCCTCCCAATTGACCCTTGGCGTTGACATTGGTCACAAGATTTCACCATCAAATTTGTATCATGATAAAGGGTGGGCCAATAATAGCTACATTCAAGCACTTTAGCCGCTGTGCGGTTCCCACTGTGATGACCCTCCCCGGGAGAATCATGGCAAGCTTTCAAGATTTCTATGGCCTCGGGTTCGGCCACACATCGCCGAATGATGTTGTCGGCATAAGTGCGGAATAAATAGGGCTCATCCAAATAGTATTGACGACTATCTCTCAAATATTTCTTCTTTTGCTAAGCCTTGATGTCATCGGGGATAAGACCTGTTACCAAGAAGTTGGCGATATCTGCATACCAAGGGGAAACCTCACAAGATACAGCCAAGAGTCTCTCATCGGGGAAAACATCATTTAACTCAAGATTTCCACTCGGTCTCCCAGCTTCCTCAAGTCTAGATAGATGATCCGCAACTTAGTTTTCACAACCTTTTCGATCTTTGACCTCAAAGTCAAACTCTTGCAACAACAATACCCAATGAATAAACCGCGGCTTTGCATCTTTCTTTGTCATTACATATCTCAAGGCCGCATGATCCGTATGAACAACTACTTTGGATCCAAGTAGATAGGCCCGGAACTTCTCAAATGCGTAGACAATGGCTAGAAGCTCTTGCTCGGTGACGGTATAATTCATTTGAGCTCCATTGAGGGCCTTGCTAGCATAATAAATTGGGTGCATGATTTTGTTGTGCCTTTGCCCAAGCACCGCTCCAATAGTAAATCCACTCGCGTCATACATGAGCTCAAATGGCAATGACCAATTCGGAGATACAATACTTGGAGTAGAGGTGAGCATTTCATTCAACTCATTAAATTCCTTAAGGCACTTCTCATCAAACGCAAACTTAGCTTATTTTTCAAGAAGCTTACACATCGGGTTGGCGATCTTGGAGAAATCTTTGATGAACCGCCGATAGAAGCCGGCATGTCCCAAGAAGCTACAAACTCCTTTGACAGAGATTGGTGGAGGGATCTTTTCTATAACATCAACTTTTTCTTGGTCTACCTCAATACCCTTCTCGAAAATCCTATGGCCTTGGACAATCCTTTCCTTCACCATGAAATGACATTTCTCCCAATTAAGTACAAGGTTGGTTTCTTCACACCGCTTCAATACCTTATCGAGATTGGCAAAATCATGATGACCGATGGTGCAAGGGATAGTGAAAGCCTCGAGATCTCCCTTCTTCTCAACCTTTGATGATGAAATAATAGCGCTCACACGGTGGGTGACTCCCACCGTATCATGCTTGATTGGTATTTTCTTCATCAACAAGTCTTTCAAGTATTTAGCAAATCCCGACATTTCTTGGAATGCATCCAGAAAAAGGATATTCATTGACAACCCTTTCAATTGGTTGTAGAAGCGTTTGTACATGGCATCCTCCGTTCTTTTCATCAATCTTTGTGGGAACGGGTTTTGAGTCAAGGGTTTAATTGCCCCCGTGACCTTGCTCTTTTGGGTGCTACCCCCGGTAGCTTTTTCAACACTTGGCTCCTCATCACCCTTGAGAACAATAGGGTATGCCTCCTTCTCTTTCTCAACAATAATAGGCACTTCAATTGGTGCCTCCAGTTATTCTTCCATTTCTTCCTCAATAACCTCATCAACAATCGGCTCGACAATGATAGGTTCAACCACTCTCTGATTCACCGCATTAAGGATCTTTCCACTTCTAGTCGAAATAGCTTTGCATGAGGCAGTGTGATCACCTTCACTACCCCTTGGGTTTGGAATTGTGTCGCTAGGAAGGCCCTCTCTTTGTGGTGGATGTTTCTCATGAGAAAGATCTCGCATTTGTGACTCAAGTTTTTGAATCGAAGCGGTGTGAGAGCATACCACTTTGGTCAAATTTTCCATCTTGTTGTCACTCTTATTTTGGTTGTCCAATATCTTTTCAAGCATAGATAACATTAGAGAGGTCCCTTGATCATTGGAAGGACCCTCTCGCTAATTTTGAGAGTTAGAAGAACGACCCTTTGGTGGAACATTGGCATTGGAATTTCGATTACCATAATTTTTGTTGCTGTAATCCCTCCTGTCCGAACCACCATATTCATGTCGGCCATATTGGTTGCTTTGTTATTGGGGTCTCCATTGCTTTTGATAACCCCCGTGAGAGTTATCGATATAATTAACATCCTCACATTGTGGTTGCCCCTCTAGATAAGTTTCCTCCGAGACTTGGTACATTCCGGGAGCATGAGATGGCATATTTTCGACAACATTCACACTTTTAGCTTCTTTCTCCGCAAACCTCTTTGACAGCAAATCCATGGTGCTTTGCAATTGAGCAAAAGCATGATCTCGCTCGTGATTTTCTTTGGCCACCGCGGCAATATACGGACTACCATATGACAAGATTTCACTATCATTTGAGTGCCAAGCTTTATTGTGGTGGTGAGCTTATCGAGCAACCTGGTGATGTTAAGAAATGATTTGTCCATGAAGCATCCCCCAACTGCAGTATTGACAGCAATTTGATTCATTGTATCTAACCCCTTGTAGAACTTCTCGGTGAGAATAACATCCGGAAACCCGTTAGTTGTAGATTGAGCTAAATAGTACTTGAAACGCTCCCATGCCGAATATAATTGTTCCCCTAGAAGTTGTTTGAACTCAAAGATCTTATCCCGAAGTTTAGCCTTTTTGCTTGGTGGGAACCACTTCTTCAAAAATGTATTGGCTAACTCGCTCCTGGTGTGAATAGAATTGCTGGGGAGCTTTTCATACCATTCCCTTGCTTGGCCAGCCAAGGAATATTTAAAGACCCGTAACCAAAGTGCATCAGCAGAAAAAGAACCTTGGGATTGTTGAGCACACCCAAGGTTCTTTCAAATGTCGGAGTGGACAATCCTCCGAAGAATTTCGGAAATAACCTTCAAGTTTCAGCAGCTGATAGATAGAACTATCAATTTTGAAAGTAGCATTTCCAGTCCTAGGAGGGACCACAGCAGAAGCATAATCAGCTTCATTGATGAATTTTGCAAATATATTCTCATCCTCATCCTCTTCGGGTGCTTGTGGGTTCACTTGGAGTTCACCTTAGTTTCCTTGATTTCGATTCTGTCTTCCTGCCATGTTCACCTGGTTTATCACAACAGCAAACAAGGTGTGATGGAATAGAAAAAGTTTTATAAAAGAGTACAGAACAATCAATAATTTCAAAACCGTATTCCCCGGCAACGGCGCCAAAATTTGATACACTCAAATTACAAATATTAATCGCGTAAAGCGGACGTTGTAAAATATAGTAACCCAAACAAGGTTGGGGTCGAATCCCACAGCGAATATGGAGAGAAAAAGGTACTAATTATTTATGTAACTAATCTCTAGAAACTTTAATTTTCTTCCGAATAGTATAGAGGAGAGATTTGGTTTGTATTAGCTATTTTGAAGTATTTGGAATTTGTTTGGATTGAGATAACTAAAGTTGTATCCCCGCGGTGATTAGATGTTATGCTATGGGTATCAATATGATATATTTCTAACGGGTCGGGGTTTTGTATGCACTTAATCTCTAATGCACTTTCTAATATTTTTCAATAGTTAGAAAATATTTCTTTTCATGATTTTCACAAATGTAGAAAACTTGTAAGTAAGATCGATTAAATATGCCAAGTAGAACTCATCTTATCCCTAAGTGAGTTCATTAAACGAGGGTTAGCGCCCCGAGTCCTTGTTATATTATTTCAAATCACACCTTAGTTCATCTTTCCAAATAAACTTGGGTTTGTGCATAAGCAAGTGTTTGCAACCACTAACTAAATATATACAATGTTAGACACCCATTACATAACACCCATCATTTAGGTCCACAACTTTCAATAAGGAAACCACTCACACATGATGGTCTCAAAAGTAGTAAGAAATAAATGAGACATAAAGATTACAAAGTGTGATAAAGATGATGGAAAATGGAATCTTATTGTCTTCAGTAAGCTCGAAAAGTGGAGTAATCAATGCCCACCCACCAATGGAACTTTTGTTCACGTGCATAAACTCAAAACTGGCTGCTAAAAATAACAAAAAATGCTCTTCAAATAGGCTCTAAACAACGCACAACAGCGACTGACAAAATTGCCCCTGATAGTAAGATCGACGAACCATCGATTGTTCGACGATCCGTCGATTCCCCCGTCCTTTGTATCTTCAGCGATGTGATCCATTCGACGCTGCCGTCGACCAGTTCGACGCTCCGTCGAGTATTCCATCTTTCTCTCTTCTTTTGGACAGATCTTGATTGACGACACAAACGACGAAGCGTCGATCGGTTCGACAGTTCGTCGATGTCTCCGTCCTTTGTCGTCTTCAACTAATGTCATCACTATAAAATCGAGCATATCAACGTTTCGAAGGACGGTCCGTCGGCTGATCGACGGGACGTCGATTCTTCATTTCTGGCCCATTTTTCCTTTGTTCTTTATTTTTGCTTTTGGGCCATTGTTTTCATAAAACACAACAAAAACATATTAACAAGAACTAGACTTACTTGAAAACAGCCAAAATTGATAGTAAAAAGGCGTCGAATGTGGCACAAATCTGCGGCACATCAAGTCTATGGGGGTTTTCTTCCATTCCATTATTGAGCATGCTTCTATGGTTGAGGGCACTAAGTCCCGTGCTTTTGGTGGTGGTGACGAGAGGCCACGTCAGACTGACAATTTTGAGGGTTTTGGTTCGAGGGCGACGGTCAGTTTTTGTGGCCACCTCAGCCATATTTTGATCGTCCCGTGCATTCAGCGATACCGGCTTCCTCTAGTGAGCCGCCTAGGTAGAAATCTCCTGAGAGTTCGTTCTCCAGACCAGTGGACAGGACTGCTTCATCCGGGTCTTCAGCTTCCGAGTTTCAGCATTCGACTTCTCTTACTTGTTATTCTTATGGAGAGGTTGGCCATGTTGCTAGGAGTTGTCCCTGACCTAGGCGGGATTATCAGCCGTCGAGGACTCCTACATCATCTGCTGGTCGCGGTGAGGCTTCTCAGAGAGGCGGTGCTCAGTCCGGCCGCGGTGCTCCCCATGGTTCTAGAGGTGGTTCCTAGCCAACTAGAGGTGGTTCCTAGAGAACGAGAGGGGGATCTCAAACTGGGCATGGTAGAGCCCATTGTTACTCATTCCTTAGTAGGCCCGAGGCAGAGTCCTCAGATGCTGTGATTTCAGGTACTCGTTATGTCTGTCATAGAGCATCCTCTGTATTATTTTATCTTGGATCCACCTATTCGTATGTATCTGCATTTCATGCCATTGGTTGGGATTTGCTATATGATAGCATAGATATACTTGTTCATGTGTCTACTCGGATCGCAGATTCTGTGATTATTGATTGAGTCTACCAGTCTTGTTTGGTTACTTTTATGAGGTATGACACTTGGGTAGATTTGATGATCCTCGATCTGCTGAACTTTGATATTATATTGGGTATGTCCTGGATTTATCCCTATCATGCGATCATGGACTGTCACACCAAGACAGTCACCTTAGCCATGCCGGGCATCCCTAGACTTAAGTGGAAAGGTACTCCTAGTCCCGCCCCGAAGAAGATTATTTCCTTCCTTCGGGCGAAAAAGTTAGTAAGTAAGGGGTGTTTAGCTTATTTTGCTCATGTGCGTGATATGATGGTTGTATCTCCACCCCTTGAGTCTATCCCTATTGTGATTGAGTTAGTGAAAGTATTCTCGTTTTATCTGCAAGGTATGCCACACGATCGCGATAATTATTTTTGTATCGACGTGGATCCGGGCACCCATCCTATTTCCATTCCACCGTATCGGATGGCACCAGCTGAGTTGAGGGAGCTTAAGGAGTAGTTACCGGATTTGTTGAGCAAGGGGTTCATTAGGCCGAGTGTCTCCCCTTCGGGTGCTCTTGTGTTATTTATGAAGAAGAAAGATGGGACCATGAGGACGTGCATTGATTACCACCAGTTGAACAAGGTCACTATTCGGAATAATTATCCTATGCCTTGTATTAATGATCTGTTTGTGTCACGCCCCAACCTTGGTAAGGCGTGATTGGCACCTCGCACCTTACCGGGGCCGAGCAAACCAAGTTGTAACTTGCATCTTCTATGTCTCGAATGGCAAAATAAGGCCAAAGAGGCTAACTATGAATATAATATCATGCATATGTATATGTCTAATGGGCCCACTATGCCGACATAACCGCTGACAAGACATAACTACGTTGTACACAAGAAATTGTCTGCAAAGCCTCTATGAAAATGACTGAAGTATACAAGTCAGGACAGGGCCCCCGATATACCCGTAACACACACAAAATATATATACAAACCCAGACTCGACAATGCTCTAGGAAGAAGTGGAGCCCACTAATCAAGACTAGTACCTGGAGGCAGCCTACTGTGGAAGGTCCTCCTCTTGCTTGTCTATACCTTCGGGGGTGAACGCAGCATCCACAAGAAAAATGACGTAAGTATGAATAGTGTACCGAGTATGTAAGGCGGAAATGTAACATAATAAACATGTGCTGCAAAAAAGAAGGATAAGAATCAATTTGGCACATCTGGCTTACTAATGAGAATCTAGTATGCATGTCTCTTTATACTCTCATATCTTTAACTACATCTATGTATAATACTGTGATCTTGACCTACGTATCATCCTGGTGCTATCTGCCCTACTGATCGGTGATAACTGCCCAACCGGCCGTAGCACGGTGATAACTGCCCATCCGATTATCGCCCGATAGTAGAGCGCAACTTCCCGACTGATCAGTGGTAACTGCCCGACCAACCGTAGCTCGGTGGTAACTGCCCAAACAGCCATAGCATGGTGGTAAATACATATCTTCCCAACCGGCCTAACTCAGCAGCAATAACTGCCCAACCAGCCGTAGCATGGTGCTCAATACATATCTGTCGAACCGGCCATAGCTCGGCGATAATAACTGCCCAACTGGCTACAGACCAGTGGTAAATATAAAAGCATGTGCTACGGAACGTGCAGCCCGATCCAAATATCCCCTATAGGTACCCTTTATATACTTCGAGTACCCATTATTTACCTATTAGCTTCTAAGTGCTTCTCATGGTCATCACTTATCCGTTATTGTGTACATGATCACATAAGACTTATAAGCACAGTTCTGGGCCATTAGGACTTCTTCCCAATTAACTCAACATTAACCAAATCCTAAGATTCATTATAAGCCTCTCTTCTAGCATCAATTACCTCTTTAGGGATCCTCTACTAGCACTCTATTCATGTCTTACAAAGCATTCCTTGAGAACACGTTTCTAAATTCATCGGAGTGATGTACGATCAGTAAACCTCCGATTTCCATTATGGAGCTAATATCATTGGCATATCTCACCTTGAAGGAACAACAATCATAAGGTGAGACCAACATCAATAACATTTTAAGAGCATCAAGAATGTAAACTTCTAGCATTTCTATGAGAGGAATCATTATGAACATCATTTGTAAAATTTTGTAACACTAGGATCATGCCTTAAGTAAGAAAGGGATAGCTTTAACATACCTGGAAGTGCACTTCCTGACTTTCCAACCTACCTCCTATCTTGCAATCTACTTAAGATCGTCCGTAGTCTTGTAATCTACATATAAAACCATTGATACTATTGTTAGGCTCATCAACATATGCTTGTCTTAGGCTTCCAAATTAAATCCCTTTAGAATATGTTGAAATTCGGGCAGCATCTCTCCTGTGTATATCCCTAGCCTGAAATCACAATACCAACAAAACAACAACAACACCACCAATATCAATACCATCATCATCAACATCAATATGCTCAATAAAACATCCCACACGATGTCTCCCCAATTTCTCAACCAATCACTAGACTTTACGAAGCTTTAACAACTAACTTTTCATGACACAATTCATAATATCTGTCACGACCCAACCCCGTGGGCCGTGACTAGTGCCCGAGCTAGACACCCGTACACACTCACTTACCAGAATCGGCATACAAATGGCTTATCCAGATACGAAGGTCAGACGTCGTCTCAAGCGGTCGGATATAAACAAATGTATCACACAGAGGCCGGCAAGGCGGTCGTAAAACACATCGCCCCAAAAATATATATATAGATATACATACACGCCGATAAGGCTGTCATAATAAATGGAACCGCTCAAGACATAAACCATATTAACATAACTGGACATCAACGACCCATGACCCACATACATGTCTACAGGCCTCTAAGAGTAACCAAAGTATCATATGGTGGGACAGGGCCCCGCCGTACCCCGGAATATACATACATATATACAACGGAAAAGTCTATACCAGAATGTAGGCTCAAGAACAAGGGGACAACTCCAAAACAGCAGAATAGGTGTCCTAAGATGGCGGTTCACCAGAACGAGCGTCTGTACCTGCGGGCATGAAATGCAGCCCCCGAAGAAAAGGGGGTCAGTACGAAATATGTACTGAGTATATAAAACATGAAATACAATAATCAAGATCATAATCTGAAATAAGAAGTATGGAAAATCGGTACAAAATCAGTATACCAAACGCTTGCTTTTGAAAGACAAATAATGCATATCAAAATCATGTATAGGGCTCAGGAACGTGGTCGCCCCTCCCGTCATTGCCGCCACAGTACATCATACTCCAGAAGATTTCGTATCCACGTAACGTCTCCGTAACACATCATAGAAACATAACACATCATCACACCATAATATATATAAACGGTACCCGGCCCCCTAGTGGGGGACTTGGGGAACCGTAAGACATCATACTGCCGAATATAACATAGTGCGCACGATGACAAAACCGGCCCGAGACTCGGCGAAAGATGTAATACTGTATGCACGAGCAGAGTAGTGAGAAACTATATGCAATTTAAAAACATTATAATTTTGGACTCAGCAAATAAGTAAACTAACCAACACTCGAGAGTTAAGGCGATAATTAAGTGAAATCCTTCCAAAAGTCGTTAGAGTTATACAAAGGTAAGTCTCGGGGACCACAGACAAGTAACAACCCAATCCGAGCCCGCCTACGAAAGTTACAAACATAATTCGCTTTAGAACTCCCTAAGAACGTATCGGAGCGATCCGAGCTCGTCTAAGAAATTTAGAGACATTATTCGGCAGAAGACCTTTAAGAACAAAAATTCTGTATACACGTTCTTTATCCAATTATACAAAAGATCTAAGGACCATAGTTCGACTATATTAGGAGTGTAACATCAAGAAGTGAATAAGAATCGTCGACATGCTCGGATCTTATGAATGGAGTTACCCCGAGGCTTGTATCACATCTTATTTACATCTAAGGCATGCCAAAAGAAAGAAAGGGTAAGCTTTACATACCTTGCCCGCTCCCTAAGCTAATCCCAACTCAAGTCTCGGGCTCCCCAAGATCTACAATAACATCATTAAATACCAAACGTTAGCTACAAGTACTTAGGAATTCAATCCTAAGCTAGCACTTGTCTACAGAAATTTGGGCAGCATTTCCCCTGTAAATTCAACAACCCTGAGAATTCAACTCGGTCAAATCATCAACAATAATACCAACAACCATATTAACAACATCAACAATTAATTCAAAACACATTCTAACATTAGCAACTCCCTTTTACATAATTCGTCGACATTCCATCTACATTCACTTCAACTAGATACAAACAAGCTAACACCAATGCTCGCACACTCAAATACTAATCCGAAACCATTCAAACAAAACTCAAGAACACTTCAAACAATCCGCACAATATTAAAAATAATCTAACCAATATGCCACTCCACCCGAAACCTCCAAAATGCAACAATAGCAATAAATACACATTTCCTTCTTTCAAATTCATGAACTCCACCAATAATTCACACACTAACAATATTATTTTCCATAAATACAAAAAGAATACATTCAAATCACATTGTCTTCTAAAACAACCCACAACAATTTCAACTTCAATTTGAATCATTAAACTCTCATTTTCATCATAGAATCCATGACGACAACAACCAAAATACTAGATAAAATTAGGTCATTCCTTGCCATACAAAGTAGCCCATATTTGGCCACCACCCCAACACACAAATTTCATGGTTTTCATCCATTTCCACACACTACAACATGTACAAAACATTCATAACATATGAAATAGAGGATTAAACCTTACCTTTCTTCACTACACTTCTCAACTTGGCTAGGGTGGTAAAGTGCACAAATAAGTGTTTTGCTTGCTCCAACAACTACTTCACGTTAAAGAGGACCTTCCAATTGGTTGAATTGCTAGAACAAAATAATTTTTCTTGATCAATTTCTCATAGCTTGTTCGGCCACACCATGGCCGAATGGCTTCTCTTTGCTTTTTCTCTCCAAGTTTCTTCAAGCTTCTAAAAGATGAATATGGAAAATATGACTAATTAGTCATCTTTTATACACATATATTATGAATCCATGTGGGCCAAGGCCCACACCATATTACACGGCCACATGGCCCTTTTGTTCATGAATTCTAAGTTTTCATATATCACTTTTAACCCCAAACTTTCCTTAATATTTCCATGTGCCACCTTGTGAATTTCCCTTTTTACCCCTAGCCTTTCTTAATATTTCCACGTCAATAATTTTCATAAACAACTTGTGTATTAAACAAGATCAAAATATAGCCTTGCCCTTAACGTATCGCAATTATCTTGAAGTATCCGAACGTACAAGATACTGGATATAACATCCTCCCCCCCTTTAGAACATTCGTCCTCGAATGTTGAATTAGTCTTATGGGGTCTTATAAATACTTCGGGGGATTTTCCTTTTTAACTATCACACACATTCCACCTATCAATCAACATAACCAATTCAGAAATTGAAATTACCTGTAGATATCGGAAACTAGTGAGGGTACTTCTTCTTCATCTCTTCTTCAGCTTCCCAGGTCACCTCCTCCCTGTTATTGTTCCGCCATAATACCTTAACAGAAGCCACATCTTTAGTACGCAATCTTCTCACCTGACGATCTAGTATGGCTATTGGCTGCTCTACATAGGATAACTCCTCTGTCACCTGAATGTCATCTATGGAAAATATTCTGGAAGGGTCACCAATACATTTGCGTAGCATCGACACATAGAAGACCGGATGCACTGCTTCTAAATCAGACGGTAAGTCTAATTCATAAGAAACCTTGCCTACCTTGCGGACGATCTGATAAGGTCCAATATACTTCGGACTGAGCTTCCCCTTTTTTCCGAATCTCATTACACCCTTCATGGGTGACACTTTCAGAAATACCCAATCGCCAATCTAGAATTCTAAATGTTGACGTCGATTATCCGCATATGATTTCTGTCGACTCTGAGCTGCTAGTAACCGTTCCCGAATAAGTTTCACTTTATCCACTGCTTGTTGAACCATGTCCAGATGAATTAACTTAGTTTCACCCACATCGAACCAGCCGATCGGTGACCTGCACCTCCTACCATACAGAGCCTCGTACGGTGTCGTCTGGATGCTGGAATGGTAGCTATTATTATAAGCGAACACAATGAGTGGCAAATGGTCATCCCAGCTACCCTTGAAGTCAATAACACAGGCCCGTAGCATATCTTCTAGTGTCTGAATAGTACGCTCGGCCTGCCCGTCAGATTGCGGGTGAAATGCGATACTAAGACTTACCTGGGTCCCCAATCCTTCTTGAAATGATCTCCAGAAGTTAGCGGTAAACTGAGCACCTCTGTAGAATATAATATATGTGGGAACTCCGTGAAGTCTTACTATTTCCTTAATATATAACCGGGCATAATCCTCAGCCGAATAGGTGGTCCTGACTGGGAGAAAATGGGCTGATTTTGTCAGCCTATCAACAATAACCCATATGCAAATCATACCTCCGTGGAGTGCGTGGTAAACCTGTAATGAAATCCATATTAATTGCTTCCCACTTCCAAGTCGGCATCTCCATTTCCTGTAATAGCCCACCAGGCTTCTGATGCTCGATCTTAACCTGTTGGCAATTTGGGCACTGAGCAACGAACTCTGCGATGTTCCTTTTCATACCGTCCCACCAATATAAGCATCTGAGGTCACGGTACATCTTTGTTGATCCCGGATGAACAGAATACCGAGCATATTGTGCCTCTCCCATAATTTGTCGCCGCAACCCTGCCACGTCAGGTACACATAACCTGCCTCTATATAATAATACTCCGTCAGGTGTAATCTCGAACGGGGTCCTCTCTGTATCAAGGGCTGCATCTCTGTACTATGCCAGAACAGGATCCTCGTATTGGTGTCACTTTATCTCTTCCGTAATAGATGATTCGGCAACCCCTCAGGCAGAAACCCTCGTACCTCTAGAATCGGCCAGACGAACTCAAAGATTAGCTAGCTGGTGGATATCACGTACCATTTCTCTCTTTTCTGGTTGCATATCTGTCAAGCTGCCTATAGACTTGTGGCTAAGTGCATCTGCTACAACATTGGCTTTCCCAGGATGATATAAAATGTCAACATCATAGTCTTTCAACAACTCTAGCCACCTCCTCTGCCGCAAATTCAGCTCCCTTTGCTTAAAGATGTATTGGAGGCTTTTGTGGTCCGTATAAATACCAACAAGAACCCCATATAAGTAGTGCCGCCATATCTTCAAAGCATGAATTACCGCTGCTAATTCCAGGTCATGAGTAGGATAATTCCTTTCGTGCGGTCTGAGTTGCCGGGAGGCATAGGCTATAACTCGACCATGCTTGTCACGACCCAACCCCGTGGGCCGTGACTAGTGCCCGAGCTGGACACTCATACACACCCACTTACCAGAACCGACATACAAATGGCAAAACCAGATTCGGCGTACACTGACTTATATAGATACAAGGATAATATATCGTCTTAAGCAGTCACATATAACAAATATATCACAAAGAAGCCAGCAAGGCTGTCGTAAAACATATCACCCAAAACATATACATACGTATACATACATACAATCCGTTAAGGCTGTCATAGCAAATGGAACCGCTTAGACGCAAGCCACACAGACATAACTGAACCATAACGACCCATGACCCACATACATGTCTACAGGCCTCTAACAAAGACAACAAAATCATATGATAGGACAAGGCCCCGCCGTACCCCTGAATATATACATACATGTATACAACGGAAGAGTCTGTACCAAAATGTAGGCTCCAGAACAAGGGAGCACTCCAAAGCAGCAGAATGGATGTCCTAAGCTGTCAGGTCACGCACGTGAGCGTCTGTACCTGCGGGCATGAAACACAGCCCCCGAAGAAGTAGGGTCAGTACGGAATATGTACCGAGTATGTAATGCATGAAGTACAATACAGGGGATCATAACCAAAATAGGACTCACCAGAATCAGTATGACTGTTAAAATCATCAATACGTTTTTCCTTATGAAATGAAAGTCGTGCATTTCAAGATCATGAATCATACACACACACACACACACACACACACATATATATATATATATATATATATATATATATATATATTGTTATATCCCGTAATTTTGCACATTTGGATAAATTGAAATAAATTGTGACTTGTAAGAGATAAGGCAATATTTTGATTCTATCTAATATATATGTTGTTCATGAAAAATATTGATGCGAAAATATTGAGGAAAGCGAAGGGAAAAGTTGGAAATTTGGAAAATAGTTTTCATGAGTTACAAAAATTTGTCATGAAATAATGGGCTTGAAATAAAATAGAAGAAAAAACAATTTGGGCTTGAAATTGGCCAAGAGGTGGCCGGCCATAGAGCAAATGGCCCAAGCCGATGGGATAATTAAATCCAAGCAATAAATAGACAAAAAGGGCCTATTATTCATCATTATCCAAGAACTTTCAAGAACAAAAGAAAGAGAGTGAGAGCAAGAAGGGGTTCGGCCAACACAAGAAAAAAAAAATCTTGAAGCCTTAAATCTTTGATCCAAAATTATAGTTTTCTAGTAATATTACTAAGTTCAAGACCCTCTTCAACGTGGTATAATTATTAGAGCAAGAAAATTACTTTTGTGACAAGTGCAAAAATTCTATTCAAGTGGAAAATTGAGGAAGAAGTTAAGAATTTCTATTCTTTTACATGTTATGGAAGATTTATATATGTTGTAGTGAGTAGAATTGAATGAAAATCATATAAATGTTATGTGTTGTGTGTGGGCCGTGTGGGTGTGTTGTGTGTGTGTGGCCGTGTGGTGCTAATTGGGTGGAGGAAGATGAATTAATTTTATTTAGCATGTTAGTTGTGTTGTTGTAGCCTTTACGATGTAAATGAGAGACTAATGGTTTAAGTTGGCATGGAAATTGGTTGTAGGTTGTTGTAGGAAATTTTGTGATTTTAATATAGTTTTTATATAATTATGGAAGTGGAGTTGCTAAAGTGTGAATTGTTGTTGTTGTTGATGAATTTGGAAGAAGATAATGCGATGTTGTAGTCTTGTTGCATTTGTGGAGATTTCGGGTGGACTATGGTGTTGGTGGGATTGTTTGAATATTGTATAGATTGTTTCAAATGTTCTTGAATTGTGTTTGAATGACCTTGGATTAGTAATAAATATGTGAGCGTTGATATTGACTTGAATGTACGTAGTTGAATTGAATATGATAAGCTACGTAGAGAAGAAAGTTACTAATGTTAGAATGCGTTTAAATTGATTCTTGATGATTATTAGTATGGTTGTTGGTATTGTTGGTCTGGTTGTTGATAAATTTGGCCGAGTGAAATTCTCGGGGATTGTGGATTTCAGGGGAGATGCTGCCGAAATTTCTGTAGACAAGTACTAGTTAGAATTGGATTTTTAAGTAGTTGTAGCTAATGTTTGGTAATTGATAACGTTATTGTAGATATTGTGGAGCCCGAGACTTGAGTCGGGATTTGGTTAGCGAGCGATCGAGGTATGTAAAGTCTACCTTTCCTTCTTTTGGCATGACCTTTATGAAATGAACAAATAACGTATATGTATGCTTCTAAAGAAAATCCTATTCTTAGAGCCACTAGGATGGCTAATATCTTTGACTTCCATAAGCTATTCCATATGGCTTGATACGTATTTATGATGTTCGAAGATTCTAGTTGTTATGTTTCCGAATGTTGTTCGAAAGAAAAATCGAGATGACTAAAGTCTTTGATGAATATTTTGGTACGTAAATATGGTCCTAACGTCTCCATTTGATTTGATCCATAATGTTATTCGAAAGTTACCTAATATGAATGATACTTGAATTTCCAAATATGGCCTATGAAATGTTTTTAGAAGGTTCTGTACTTCAAAAGCTCGTAACTTTCGTATACTAATTCCGATTGACCCGATACGTGTTTCTGAGCTTTTTGATATTGGTATAGATATTTATTCATCGAGTCTTGGAATTTATTTACTTATATGCATATGGTTTTGTCACTACTCCGCTCGTGCATACTACTACTAAATCGTTCACCGGGTCCCGGGCCGGTTTTGTGATCGTGCGCACTATGTTATATTCGGCAGTATGATGTGTTACGGTACCCGAGTCCCTCGCCATAGGTCCGGGTACCGCTTATATACGGCGTTATGATGTGATATGGCATATGATGTGTTCTGATGTTGTGATATGTTATGATGATACGATATGTTCGGGGATTGTACGAAGATTTGAAACCTTCTGGAGTATGATGTGTTGTGGCACCAGCGTCGGAGTGGCGACCACGTTCCTGAGCCATATGCATGATTTTTATTTGCATGATTTATGTTTTCAAAAAAGGTTTTGATATACTAACTCTGTATCCATTTTCCATACTCCTTATTTCAGTTCTGATTTGGATTACTATATTTCATGCTTTACATACTCAGTACATATTTCGTACTGACCCCCTTTCTTCGGGGGCTGCGTTTCATGCCCGCAGGTACAGACGTTCGTTCTGGTGACCCGCCAGTGTAGGATCCTTATTCTGCTATTTTGAGTACTCCTTTGATCCGGAGCTCATATTTTTGGTACATATCTTTTGTTATACATATTTCTGTATATATGACTATTTGGGGTACGGCGGGGCCATGTCCCATCATATGTTTCTGTTATGGTTTGTAGAGGCCTGTAGACATTTATGTGGGTCATGGGTCGTGTTTGTTCGATTATGTCTGTGACTTGTGCCTTAAGCGGTCCCATTTGCTATTATGGCCAAAACGGCCCATATGTTTGTATATGTGTGTGTATTTGGGAGATGTGTATTCCGCCAGCCTGCCGGCTTTTGTATGATACTTCTGCTACAGGTGACCACTTAAGATGACGTCTGTTCTCAGTATCTGTGCAAAATAACGTATGTTAAATTTGAATAAGTCTTTGATATGTCGATTTAGTAAGCGAATGGGTTTGGGTGTCCAATTAGGACACTAGTCACGGCCCATGGGGCTAGGTCGTGACAAAAGTGGTATCAGAGCGGTTTGTCCTCGGAATGTCTACAGTCCGTGTCTAGTAGAGTCTTGTTTATCGGTGTGTTGTGCACCACATCCATAAACAGGAGGCTACAGGACATTTAGGGTGTTACCTTTCTTTGGATCTTAGATCGTGCGATAGAGCTGTGCTATTAGGATGATTTCTTTCTGACCGACTATTATGTTTTCAGTAATGCCTCCGAAAAAGGCGACGGCTGCCCAGAAGGGAAAAACGGTGGCAGGAGAGACCAGCCAGATACAGAGAGTCACTCGGGCTCGTGCTAAGACTATACCCGATATTTCACCCCAGTCAGAGGGTTCTGCTACACCCCCACCATTGGAGGAGCCTGGAGCAACAGCCGCTGCCACCACGGATCAGGAGGCGGCTCCACCAGTAGCTCCAGAGGCTCCAGCGCCCGAGCCTCCAGCTCCTCAGTTAGGGGCGGAGGATAGGGCGATGAGAGATGATGTGCAGTTATTGACGACATTTGTAGCAGGACAGGCTCGCAGACGCGGGCTAGGGGGTGATGATGGTGACAGACGTGACAGTTTGAGGGTCCGTGATTTCTTGACCTGTAATTCCCCAGAGTTCTACGGGTCTAAGTCCGAGGAGGACCCCCAGGATTTCATTCGACAGATGCAGCGCACACTGAGACTGGTCAGGGCTTCTGAGACTGAGTCTGTCGAGCTGGCTTCACATAGATTGCGGGACGTAGCGATTAATTGGTACGAGTCTTGGGAGCTGTCCAGAGGCGAGGTTGCTCCTCCAGCTGTGTGGGATGAGTTTACAACAGCTTTTCTCAGCCACTTTTTCCTCTAGAGTTACGGCGGCCGTGAGTTGACAGATTTTTACAGCTGAGGCAAAGAGGCAGGAGTGTCTGAGAGTACAGCTTAGAGTTTGATTCTCTGGCCAGATATGCGCCTGCCACTGTAGCTGACATGGCCGACAGGATGCACCGGTACGTGATGGGTTTGGATCATTACTTGGTTGATAGTTGTATGGCGATGGCATCGCAGACTGGTTACAGGCATATGCGCAAGGGTTGGAGGACCGGCACATAGGGCGACAGCCCGATAGAGACCGTGACAGGAGGCAGCCCAAGAGGGCTAGGTCAGCTGGTTATTCTGGGGAGTCTCGAGGCGGGCAGCCTCAGCAGCAGTATAGCAGATATCCTCCTCAGTTAGGCCGGAGTGCACATTCACAGCCAACAGGTAGGCGGTTTGATGGTGCAGGGCACTCAGGAGCAGGGTAGAGTTCCAGAGCCTCAGGTTCGCAGGTGAGTCGAGGTTCCAGCCAGGCGAGGCCACCTATGCCTCGATGTTCTTATTGTGGGAGGTCTCACCCCGGAGAGTGGTATCGAGCTACGGGTGCCTATTTTTCTTGTGGCCGCCAGGGCCATATTATGAGAGATTGTCCGTTGGCGGCTGGTTCTAGTGGTGCAGCTCAGCCGACGGGATCAGCTGCTGGTTCATCTTCCACTTCTGTTGCTATGCGCCCTATGGGGTGGGGTACGACAGTACCAGCAGGCCGCGGCAGAGGCCGTGGCGGGATTTCTGATTCTAGCGGTCCTTCGAACCACATCTATGCCTTGGCTAGCCGACAGGATCAGGAGGCGTCGCCCAAATGTAGTCACAGGTACATTATTGGTTTTCTCTCGAGCTGTATATGCATTGATAGACCCAGGTTCTACTTTATCATATATTTCTCCCCTCGTCGCTAGTAAAATTGGGATAATACCTGAACCTATAGAGCCGTTCGAGGTAGCTACACCGGTCGGGGACTTTATTATAGCGAGGCAGGTATATAAGGATTGTTCTGTAATTATATGTGGCTATTGCACCAAGGCCGATTTGGTAGAATTAGATATGATGGAATTCGATGTTATCATGGGCATGGATTGGTTAGCCTCTTGTTATGCTAATGTTGATTGTCAAAAAAAGGTAGTTTGTTTCCAGTTTCAAGGGGAACCAGTTATAGAATGGGCAGGAAATACAGCATCGCCGAGGGGTAAGTTTATTTCATACCTCAAGGCCAGGAAGATGATTCAGAAAGGGTATATTTATCATCTGGTTCGTGTGCATGATATTAAAGTAGAAACACCTACTCTCCAGTCAGTTCCGGTTGTTAATGAATTTCGAGAGGTATTTCCGGATGAGCTTCCAGGTCTTCCACCTGAACGGGAGATCGAGTTCACGATAGATGTGCTGCTAGATACTCAGCCTATATCTATTCCTCCTTACAGGATGGCGCCTGCAGAATTGAAGGAACAGCTGAAAGACTTACTAGAAAAAGGCTTCATCAGACCCAGTACGTCACCCTGGGGAGCACCGGTATTGTTTGTAAGAAAGAAAGACGGGTCACTGCGGATGTGCATTGATTACAGACAGCTGAATAAAGTGACTATAAAGAATAAATATCCCCTCCCCCGGATTGATGATTTATTTGACCAGTTGTAGGGTGCTAAATATTTTTCGAAGATAGACTTGCGCTCGGGCTATCATCAGGTGCGAGTACGAGAGGCAGATATACCCAAGACTGCTTTCAGGACCCGATACGGGCATTATGAGTTCAGAGTGATGTCTTTTAGGCTAACTAATGCTCCAGCAGTGTTTATGGATTTGATGAATCGGGTATTCAGGCCGTTTCTAGACATTGTTTTGATCGTATTTATTGATGATATTCTAGTTTATTCCCGATCAGCAGAGGAGCATTCAGATCATCTGAGGACAGTACTTGGCACACTTCGGCAGCAAATATTATATGCTAAGTTCTCCAAATGTGAATTCTTGTTGACCTTAGTGGCATTCTTGGGGCATATCGTCGGAGCAGATGGTATTCGGGTCGATACACAGAAGATCAAAGCTGTGAAGAATTGGCCTAGGCCTACGGCACCGACTGAGGTACGCAGTTTTTTGGGATTGGCCGGATATTACAGCAGGTTTGTGGAGAATTTTGCTGCTATTGCAGCACCATTAACGAAACTAACTCAGAAGGCAGCAAAATTTTAGTGGACCGATGCTTGTGAACGCAACTTCCAGTTGCTGAAGGAAAAATTGATTACAGCTCCGGTTCTAACTCTTCCCGAGGGGCCAGATGGGTATTTTATCTATTGTGATGCTTCCGGTATTGGGATAGGTGGTGTAATAATGCAGCATGGTCGAGTTATAGCCTATGCTTCCCGGCAGCTCAGACCGCACGAGAGAAATTATCCTACTCATGATCTGGAACTAGCTGCGGTAATTCATGCTTTGAAGATATGGCGGCATTACTTATATGGGGTTCATGTTGATATTTATACGGATCACAAAAGTCTTCAGTACATTTTTAAACAAAAAGAGTTGAATTTGCGGCAAAGAAGATGGCTCAAATTATTGAAAGATTATGACGTTGACATTTTATATCCTCCGGGAAAAGCCAATGTTGTAGCAGATGCACTTAGCCGCAAGTCTATGGGCAGTTTGACCGACGTGCGGCCAGAAAGGAAAGAATTAGTTCGTGAGATTCATCAGCTAGCCAGTCTTGGAGTCCGTTTGGCCGATTCTGAAAATATTGGGGTTTCTGTTCGAGAAGTTACTGAATCATCTATTATGGAAGAGGTGAAATGACGTCAGTTCGAGGATCCTATTCTGGTACAGTACAGAGATGCGACCCTTGATAAGGAAAAGACCCAGTTCGAAATTTCACCTGACGGGGTATTATTATATGGAGGCCGGATATGTGTACCTGACGTTGCAGGGCTGCGGCGATAGATTATGGGAGAGGCACATTATGCTCGGTATTCTATTCATTCGGGATCCACAAAAATGTACCATGATCTCAGATGCTTATATTGGTGGGATGGTATGAAAAGAGATGTTGCAGAGTTCGTTGCTTAGTGCCCAAATTGTCAACAGGTTAAGATCGAGCATCAGAAGCCCGGTGGATTGTTACAAGAAATGGAAATTCCAGCTTGGAAATGGGAAATAATCAATATGGATTTCATTATAGGTTTACCGCGAACTTCTCGGAAGTATGATTCTATAAGGGTTATTGTTGATAGGCTGACAAAATCAACCCAATTTCTTCCGGTCAGGACCACTTATTCGGCTGAGGATTACGCTCGGTTGTATATTAAAGAAATAGTAAGGCTTCACGGAGTTCCTACATCTATTATATCCGGCAGAGGTACACAGTTTACAACTAACTTCTGAAGATCATTTCAGGATGGATTAGGGACCCAGGTGAGTCTTAGTACAGCATTCCATCCTCAGTCTGATGAGCAGGCCGAGCGTACTATTCAGACGCTGGAAGATATGCTACTGCCCTATGTTATTGATTTCAGAGGTAGTTGGGATGATCATTTGCCCCTTATTGAATTTGCTTATAATAATAGCTATCATTCCAGCATCCAGATGGCACCGTATGAAGCCTTATATGGTAGAAAATGCAGGTCTCCGATTGGTTGGTTCGATGTGGGTGAAACTAAATTGATTGGTCCACATATGATCCAGCAAGCAGTCGATAAGGTGAAACTCATTCGGGAGCGGTTATTAGCAGCCCAGAGTCGACAGAAATCATATACAGATAAACGACGTCAACCTTTAGAGTTCCAGATTGGTGACTGGGTATTTCTGAAAGTGTCGCCTATGAAGGGTGTAATGAGATTCGGCAGAAAAGGAAAGCTCAGTCCGAGATATATTGGGCCTTATCAGATTGTTCGGAAGATAGGAAAAGTCTCTTACGAGTTAGACTTACCATTCGATCTGGAATCAGTACATCTGGTATTTCATGTATCAATGCTCCGTAAGTGTATTGGTGATCCTTCCAGAATATTTCCCACAGAAGATATCCAGGTAACAGAGGAACTGTCCTATGAAGAACAGCCTGTAGCTATCTTGGATCGTCAGGTGAGGAGACTACGTACCAATGATGTGCCTTCTGTTAAGGTCTTGTGGCGGAATAATAACCGAGAGGAAATGACCTGGGAAGCGGAGGACGAGATGAAGAAGAAGTACCCTCACTTGTTTCCTATGCCTACAGGTAATCTAAATTCCTTAATTGGTTATACTAATTGGTGAATGATTTGTATGTGCTGTCCATAAAAAGAAACTCCCCCGAAGTGCGTGCAAGACCCTATAAGACTAGTTTAACATTCGAGGACGAATGTTCTAAAGGGTGGGAGGATGTTATATCCCGTAATTTTGCACATTTGGATAAATCGAAATAAATTGTGACTTGTAAGAGATAAGGCAATATTTTGATTCTATCTAATATATATGTTGTTCATGAAAAATATTGATGCGGAAATATTGAGGAAGGCGAAGGGCAAAGATGGAAATTTGGAAAATAGTTTTCATGAGTTACAAAAATTTGTCATGAAATAATGGGCTTGAAATAAAAAAGAAGAAGAAATATTTTGGGCTTGAAATTGGCCAAGAGGTGGCCGGCCATAGAGCAAATGGCCCAAGCCCATGTGATAATTAAATCCAAGCAATAAATAGACAAAAAGGGACTATTATTCATCATTATCCAAGAACTTTCAAGAACAAAAGAAAGAGAGAGTGAGAGCAAGAAGGGGTTCGGCCAACACAAGAAAAAAAAAATCTTGAAGCCTTAAATCTTTGATCCAAAATTATAGTTTTCTAGTAATATTACTAAGTTCAAGACCCTCTTCAACGTGGTATAATGATTAGAGCAAGAAAATTACTTTTGTGACAAGTGCAAAAATTATATTCAAGTGGAAAATTGAGGAAGAAGGTAAAATTTCTATTCTTTTACATGTTATGGAAGATTTAAATATGTTGTAGTGAGTAGAATTGAATGAAAATCATAGAAATGTTATGTGTTGTGTGTGGGCCGTGTGGGTGTGTTGTGTGTGTATGGCCGTGTGGTGCTAATTGGGTGGAGGAAGATGAATTAATTTTATTTAGCATGTTAGTTGTGTTGTTGTGGCCTTTATGATGTAAATGAAAGACTAATGGTTCAAGTTGGCATGGAAATTGGTTGTAGGTTGTTGTAGGAAATTTTGTGATTTTAATATGGTTTTTATGTAATTATGGAAGTGGAGTTGCTAAAGTGTGAATTGTTGTTGTTGTTGATGAATTTGGAAGAAGATAATGCGATGTTGTAGTCTTGTTGCATTTGTGGAGATTTCGGGTGGAATATGGTGTTGGTGGGATTGTTTGAATATTGTATAGATTGTTTGAAATGTTCTTGAATTGTGTTTGAGTGACCTTGGATTAGTAATGAATATATGAGCATTGATATTGGCTTGAATGTACGTAGTTGAATTGAATACGATAAGCTACGTAGAGAAGAAAGTTACTAATGTTAGAATGCGTTTAAATTGATTCTTGATGATTATTAGTATGGTTGTTGGTATTGTTGGTCTGGTTGTTGATAAATTTGGCCGAGTGAAATTCTCGGGGATGTTGGATTGACAGGGGAGATGCTGCCGAAATTTCTGTAGACAAGTACTAGTTAGAATTGGATTTTTAAGTAGTTGTAGCTAATGTTTGGTAATTGATAACGTTATTGTAGATATTGGGGTGCCCGAGACTTGAGTCGGGATTTTGTTAGCGAGCGATCGAGGTATGTAAAGCCTACCTTTCCTTCTTTTGGCATGACCTTTATGAAATGAACAAATAATGTATATGTATGCTTCTAAAGAAAATCCTATTCTTAGAGCCACTAGGATGGCTAATATCTTTGACTTCCATAAGCTATTCCATATGGCTTGATACGTATTTATGATGTTCGAAGATTCTAGTTGTTATGTTTCCGAATGTTGTTCGAAAGAAAAATCGAGATGACTAAAGTCTTTGATGAATATTTTGGTACGTAAATATGGTCCTAAAGTCTCCATTTGATTTGATCCATAATGTTATTCGAAAGTTACCTAATATGAATGATACTTGAATTTCCAAATATGGCTTATGAAATGTTTTTAGAAGGTTCTGTACTTCAAAAGCTCGTAACTTTCGTATACTAATTCCGATTGACCCGATACTTGTTTCTGAGCTTTCTGATATTGGTATAGATATTTATTCATCGAGTCTTGGAATTTATTTACTTATATGCATATGGTTTTCTCACTACTCCGCTCGTGCATACTACTACTACATCATTCACCGAGTCCCGGGCCGGTTTTGTGATCGTGCGTACTATGTTATATTCGGCAGTATGATGTGTTACGGTACCCGAGTCCCTCGCCATAGGGCCGGGTACCGCTTATATACGGCGTTATGATGTGATATGGCATATGATGTGTTCTGATGTTGTGATATGTTATGATGATACGATATGTTCGGGGATTGTACGAAGATTTGAAACCTTCTGGAGTATGATGTGTTGTGGCGCCAGCGTCGGAGTGGCGACCACGTTCCTGAGCCGTATGCATGATTTTTATTTGCATGATTTATGTTTGCAGAAAAGGTTTTGATATACTAACTCTGTATCCATTTTCCATACTCCTTATTTCAGTTCTGATTTGGATTACTGTATTTCATGCTTTACATACTCATTACATATTTCGTATTGACCCCCTTTCTTCGGGGGCTGTGTTTCATGCCCGCAGGTACAGACGTTCGTTCTGGTGACCCACCAATGTAGGTTCATTATTCTGCTATTTGGAGTAATCCTTTGATCCAGTGCTCATATTTTTGGTACATATCTTTTGTTATACATGTTTCTGTATATATGACTATTTGGGGTACGACGGGGCCCTGTCTCGTCATATGTTTCTGTTATGGTTTGTTGAGGCCTGTAGACATATATGTGGGTCATGGGTCGTGTTTGTTCGATTATGTCTGTGACTTGTGCCTTAAGCGGTCCCGTTTGCTATTATGGCCAAAACGGCCTATATGTTTGTATATGTGTGTGTATTTGGGCGATGTGTATTCCGCCAGCCTACCGGCTTTTGTATGATACTTCTGCTATAGGTCACCGCTTAAGATGACGTCTGTTCTCAGTATCTGTGCAAAATAACGTATATTAAATTTTAATAAGTCTTTGATATGTCGATTTAGTAAGCGAATGGGTTTGGGTGTCCAATTAGGACACTAGTCACGGCCCACGGGGCTGGGTCGTGACATATATAACGTGTCCCGGACCTCTAGTAAGGGCTCGGTGAATAAAGTCATGCATGTCAACATCATATATCATGTATACATATAACGTGTCCCGGCCCTTTAGTGAGGGACTCGGTTAATAGAGTCATTATATGCCATCCTGGCCACCGCCACCGCCCCCGTATCATCATATCATCATATATATACATATAACGTGTCCCGTCCCTCTAGTGAGGGACTCGGTGAACAATGCAATGGAGTAGCACGAGAACGTGTCCTGGCCCGGGATTCAGTGAAGGATACATTGAGGCATGCACGAGCAGAGTAGTGAGAAATTGTATGCACATAAATCAAGACTCGAAAGATAAGTATACAAACCGACACTTGAGGATCGTAAGCACGTTTCAAGTCAATCCGGTTTAGTATGAGAAAGTTATAGACACGTTTACCACAGAACCTCTACGAACGTTTCCAAAGCAATCCAAGACTGTATACAAAAGTTAGAGACATTAATACTTACAGAATTCTTTTAGAGACATGAACTCTTTATAATCTACTCGTTATCCAACCACACAATAAGCTCAACTATACCGAGCGTACTCATATCAAGAAGTGAATAAGAATCATAGGCAAACTTGGAAACATATCAAATAGAGCTTCGGAAATCATAGATACTTGTCAAAACCATATGAAGTAGCTTATGGAAATCAAGAATGTTAGCCATCCTAGTGGCTCTAAGAATAGGAGTTCCTTTGAAATCATACACATACATCGTCTGTTTGTTTCATAAGGATCAAGCCAAAAGAAAGAAAGGGTAAGCCTTACATACCTTGCCCGCTTCCTAGGCTAATCTGAATTTAAATCCTTGGCTTCGCAAGATCTACAACAATATTAGTATATACAGAACATTAGCTATAGATACTTAGAAGTCCCATCCTCAACCAACACTTTATTTACAGAAATTTCGGCAGCATTTCCCCTGTAATACAACTATCCCCGAGAATCCAACTTGGCCAAATCATCAACAACAAATCCGAGAATTTAACTCGGCCAAATTATCAACAACAATACCAACAGTTATTCTAACAATATCCACAATCAATTCAAAACGCGTACTAACGTTAGCAACTTCTTTCTACAAACTTCGACGGCGTTTCATTTATGTTCAATTCATAATTGCCCACATATTCAAGTACTAATCCGAAACAATTCAAACAATATTCAAGAACACTTCAAACACACCGCACAATATTCAAAAGAATCTAACCAATATGCCACTCCACCCGAAACCTTCCAAATGCAACAAGGACAATAACAACACATTTCCTCCTTTCAAACTCATGAACTACACCAACAATTCACACACTAACAACATTATTTTCCATAAATACAAGAAGCTACATTCAAATCACATTGGCTTCTAAAACAGCCCACAACAATTTCAACTTCAACTTGAATCATTAGACTCTCATTTTTATCATAGAATTCATGACAACAACAACCAAAATACTAAGTAAAATTAATTCGTCACTTCGACACAACACCTAGACATGCACGGCCACAACACAACATCCATATTTTCATAAATTCCATCCATTTCTACATACTACAACATGTACAAATCATCCATAACACATGAAAAGAGGATTAAACCTTACCTTTTCCACTTATCTTCTTGCTTGGCTAAGGTTGCTCCTTGCAAGAATGAATGGTTTACTTGCCCCAACAACTACTCCACGTTAAAGAGGACCTTCCAATTGCTTGAATTGCTAGAAGAAAATAATTTTTGATCAATTTTTTTGTATGGTCTTGTTCGGCTAGGGTCATGGCCGAATGGCCTCCTCTTTTTTTTCTTTATCTCCAAGTTTCTTGAAATTTCTTTAAGTGATAAAGATGAGAAATTTGATGAATTAATCATCTATATCCACATATATAATTCATTCATGTGGGCCAAGGCCCATACCATCTTGGACGGCCTCATGGCCTTTATTTTCAAGAATTATTAGTTTTCCAAAATCAACTTTTAACCCCAAATTTTGCTTAACATTTCCATGGCCCACATTGTGAATTTCCCTTTGTACCCCTAGCTTTACTTAATATTTCCACATCAATAATTTTCATAAACAACTTGTGTGTTAAACAAGATCAAAATATATCCTTGTCCTTAACTTCTTGCAATTGTCTTGAATTATCCGAATGTACAAAATGCGGGATATAACATCCTCCCCCCTTTAGAACATTCGTCCTCGAATGTTGAATTAATCTTATAGGGTCTTATAAACACTTCGGGGGAATTTTCTTTATAATTATCATAGGATACCTTGCCTACCTTACGGACAATCAGGTAAGGTTCAATATACTTTGGATAGAGTTTCCCCTTCTTGCCGAATCTCATTACACCCCTCATGGGTGACACTTTCAGAAATACCCAATCACCTACTTGAAATTCGAGGTGTCGACGTCGATTATCTGCGTATAACTTATGTCGACTCTGAGTTGCTGGCAACCGTTCCCGTATGGGTTTCACCTTACCGACTGCCGGCTGAAATATATCTGGGCCGATTAACTTAGTTCCGTCAACATCGAACCAACCGATTGGTGACTTGCACTTCTTGCTATACAAAGCCTCATATGGTTCCGTCTCGGCTGTCCTTTTTATATTTGTTGACCTCTCCAGGTGTCTTCCATATTTTCTCCCTATATCTACCTCATAGTACACTCGTTGTCAATTTATTTCTACGTCCTTTCGTAACCTTCACGATATGCCAACATACCCTGACCTCTGGCCCCGAGCTAATAAGTCTCCTTTTCTGGAGCTTGAATCATCATAGTACATTTTAAGTATAGTATGTTCTCCCCCCCCCCCCTTATTAAGAGGGTCTATATACGCCTATTCCATTTAAGTAACCATCGCTTTCCGCGATCTTCTTACAATTGAAGTTCCTTCATCGCAGAGTCTGTCCTGTCTATCTCTTTGCTAACTACGTTTACGTATTAATCGGAATACTTATAAGGGCATCCATTTTCGACGCTTACTTTTTCCATTTTGACATACCCCTATCTTTTATGTCTAACGGTGTCATTACCCTTTTGGTGCGTAACTGTTTCCAGTTACATTCTTCCTAAATACTCTCTTTTTCCTTTGATCAAGCCGTCAGTATCCTTAATCCTTTTTAGGGAGTAGCTTTCTTCTCTTGTTGTTTATAGTGTTGGCTCTGAACTTCGTAAGATATTCTTTTATATGCGCGAATCGGTTCCGTTCTTAAGTCACCCTCCAGGAGGGCTTCTCTATATTCGAAGCAACCATATCGATATGGCTACGCATCCTTTTGTAATTATATCCTTCTATAATAGAGGATTCGGCCAAGTTTTCTTTTCCTTCATGCCCGTTCATTATCTTTCATCCTGTTTTCCTTGTATAATCGAACCTCTCAGTCTTCACATGAATCCTCTTTCCATATCATGGGTTTTCTAGTCAACTGCGTCAACTCATTATCTTAGTCCTTCCTTTGATAAATAATCGGTTTCCTGTCACCAACTCATTAAAGTATCCTCCGTATTCCCATACGCTCGTCCTATGTTCACTGGTAACCTTTCTCAAATCTATTCCCCTTTTTGTTCCTTACTATCACACTCTAATTCTTTTACAGACCTGTTCTTCGAATTTCTACTCAGATAGCTTCCTGAATTTCCTGTCGTTTCCTTTAGAGGCTTTACTCACTCATATTCCTTTCCTTTGACATTACCGACACTTCAGATCTTCTTACCCTCCACGTTCTCACTTTCGTTCTACTCCCGGACATCGTTGTATTAGGACTTTCCAACTTTAACCAGTGATGGAACCAGTATGAGTGTACCTTATAATATCTGTACTATATCTTCCGTTTTGTTTCTTAAATTCCGTTCAGTTAATATCTTCCATACATCGCAACACTGGTTGCTGGGACTCACCTACCGATCGATACAGTCATACATGGGATATCATATGCATACATATATGTCCATCATCCTCTCGCTTACAAATATTTCCAAACGCGATTCAAATTCACCCTAATTCCAGAGCTATGACGCGCTTTCTTTCTCTGTACCAGTCTAGTCCGCCTTAGCCTACCTGACTTCTTTAAGATTTCTAACCACTCCGCATATTCTAATTTCCTTTAGGTTACCCAACTTTCACATCTGTCTCTTATATCTACATTTATGGAACTTTAAGTACACTTCCCAGGAGTCACCCATCCCAAAATTTCTCTCACCCTAGCACGCTTAACCTTAAAACTTTAATGCATTTCGATGCGTTAATGCTGGTATAATTGCACCCACTTCGTCGCACGACCTTTATCACGTAATCTAGGGCAAGTCGGGGTCTTAATAACTTCCAGAAGGTTCTCGTAATGTGTCTTACTCCGATCTAAAGAGGGTCCCTTTTACCTTTCTGACTATGCAATTACCGTGTTAACCTATTAAATCCTCAATATTAACTTTTCATCTGTACGTATGACTACCTCTCGTCCGAAGGTTCCAGATTCCCTCTGGCGGCGGGAACACCTTAGTCACCATTACCTATAAATACTGAGTCATCGGCCACCTTTGGGTTTTAGCTCACCACAATTAAATAATACTCTACAGAAGTTACATCTACATAGAAAGTTCCATAAAGAACTCATATACCTGTAGTCAACCTGTCTCTAGTATGACCTGATGGGCTGCCGTATGAAGTATGCTCCTCACCATCATCTATCCTCCATCTGCTCGTCTGACTCTCGTCATCACTCGTATCTGAATCTGTGGAGTATAGATAATCGGGCAATTCCTGGTTTACTGACGGCTAGGATAGGGGACTGGAGTAGTCTGTAACACTCACCGGAGAGGCCTGTCTAACGTAGTGCTCCACCACAGGAGCAGCTGGCATGGCCCCAGAAATCTCCTCCTCCGGTGTCCTAGAGAAATGCTCGGATGGATCTGTATCATAACTGTCCTCTGCGAGGTCCTCCTCCCTAGGGGTAAGAAACTCTGGAGGAATCATTGCCGGATCCTCCGAGGGATCTGTATCGTAACTGCCCTCCGCGGGATCCTCTGCTCTGGGGGTCAGAAAATCTGGAGAAATTGTTGCTGGGTCCTCCAAAGGATCAATCTCAAAAGAATAGTTGAAGCTCCTGTTACTCGGCCGTGGAGATACCCTAGGGGCCTTCTTACCACCCTCACTATCTGAAGCTAATCTATTAATCTTTCGTCAATCTACAATCACCTGCAAGAAGAGGGTCAGAAGCAATTTCCCTAAATACTGACGCTATCGCTCTTTTTGGAGCCTCGCTGTAGACACAGCAATTCGTTACAAGGGAACCATTCTAATAATGCAGCTCTATCGCACGATCTAAGATCGAAGGAAAGGTAACATCCTAAATGTCCTGTAGCTTCCTGTTTATAGATGTGGTGCACCACACACCGATAAATAAGACTCTACTAGACACGACCTGTGGACATTCCGAGGACGAACCGCTCTGATACCACTTTTGTCATGACCCAACCTCGTGGGCCGTGAATCGGCATACACACCCACTTACCAGAATCGGCATACAAATGGCAAATCCATATTCGGCGTACACTGACTTATACAGATACAAAGATCAGATATGGTCTTAAGCGGTCACATATAACAAATATATCACATAGAAGCCAGCAAGGCTGTCGTAAAACATATCGCCCAAAAAATTTACATACGTATACATACATACAGGCCGTTAAGGCTGTCATAGCAAATGGAACCGCTTAGACGCAAGCCACACAGACATAACTTAACCATAACGACTCATGACCCACATACATGTCTACAGGCCTCTGACAAACACAACAGAATCATATGACGGGACAGGGCCCTGCCGTACCCCTGAATATATACATCCATGTATACAACGGAAGAGTTTGTACCAAAATGTAGGCTCCAGAACAAGGGAGCACTCCAAAGCAGCCGAATGGATGTCTTAAGCTGTCGGGTCACGCACTTGAGCGTCTGTACCTGCGGGCATGAAATACAGCCCCCGAAGAAAGGGGGTCAGTACGGAATATGTACCGAGTATGTAAGGCATGAAGTACAGTACAGGGGATCACAACCAAAATAGGACTCACCAGAATCAGTATGACTGTTAAAATCATCAATACGTTTTTCCTTATGAAATGAAAGTCGTGCATTTCAAGATCATGAATCACACACACACACACACACACACACACATATATATATATATATATATATATATATATATATATATATATATATAACGTGTCCCGGCCCTCTAGTGAGTGACTCGGTGAATAAAGTCATGCATGTCAACATCATATATCATGTACAAATATAACGTGTCCCGGCCCTCTAGTGAGGGACACGGTGGATAGAGTCATCATATGCCATCCCGGCCACCGCCCCCGTATCATCATATCATCATATATATACATATAACGTGTCCCGGCCCTCTAGTGAGGGACTCGGTGAACAATGCAATGGAGTAGCACGAGAACGTGTCTTGGCCCGGGACTCAGTGAAGGATACATTGAGGCATGCACGAGCAGAGTAGTGAGAAATTGTATGCACATAAATCAAGACTCCAAAGATAAGTATACAAACCGACACTTGAGGATCGTAAACACGTTTCAAGTCAATCCGGTTTAGTATGAGAAAGTTATGGACACTTTTACCACAGAACCTCTACGAACGTTTCCAAAGCAATCCAAGACTGCATACAAAAGTTAGAGACATTAATACATACATAATTCTTTTAGAGACATGAACTCTTTATACTCTACTTGTTATCCAACCATACAATAATCTCAACTATACCGAGCGTACTCATATCAAGAAGTGAATAAGAATCATAGGCAAACTTGGAAACATATCAAATAGAGCTTCGGAAATCATAGATACTTGTCAAAACCATATGAAGTAGCTTATGGAAATCAAGAATGTTAGCCATCCTAGTGGCTCTAAGAATAGGAGTTCCTTTGAAATCATACACATACATCGTCTGTTTGTTTCATAAGGATCATGCCAAAAGAAAGAAAGAGTAAGCCTTACATACCGTGCCCGCTTCCTAGGCTAATCTGAATTTAAATCCTTGGCTTCGCAGGATCTACAACAATATTAGTATATACTAAACATTAGCTATAGATACTTAGAAGTCCCATCCTCAACCAACACTTTATTTACAAAAATTTCAGCAGCATTTCCCCTGTAAATACAACTATCCCCGAGAATCCAACTCGGCCAAATCATCAACAACAAATCCGAGAATTTAACTGGGCCAAATTATCAACAACAATACCAACAGTTATTCTAACAATATCCACAATCAATTCAAAATGCGTACTAACGTTAGCAACTTCTTTCTACAAACTTCGACGGCGTTTCATTTATGTTCAATTCATAATTGCCCACATATTCAAGTACTAATCCGAAACAATTCAAACAATATTCAAGAACACTTCAAACACTCCACACAATATTCAAAAGAATCTAACTAATATGCCACTCCACCCCAAACCTTCCGAATGCAACAAGGACAACAACAACATATTTCCTCCTTTCAAACTCATGAACTACACCAACAATTCACACACTAACAACATTATTTTCCATAAATACAAGAAGCTACATTCAAATCTCATTGGCTTCTAAAACAGCCCACAAATATTTCAACTTGAATCATTAGACTCTCATTTTTATCATAGAATTCATGACAACAACAACCAAAATACTAAGTAAAATTAATTCATCACTTCTACACAACACCTACACATGCACGGCCACAACACAACATCCATATTTTCATAAATTCCATCCATTTCTACATACTACAACATGTACAAACCGTCCATAACACATGAAAAGATGATTAAACCTTACATTTTCCACTTATCTTCTTGCTTGGCTAAGGTTGCTCCTTGCAAGAATGAATGGTTTACTTGCCCCAACAACTACTCCACGTTAAAGAGGACCTTCAAATTTCTTGAATTGCTAGAAGAAAATAATTTTTGATCAATGTTTTTGTATGGTCTTGTTCGGCTAGGGTCATGGCCGAATGGCCTCCTCTTTTTTTTCTTTGTCTCCAAGTTTCTTGAAATTTCTTTAAGTGATAAAGATGAGAAATATGATGAATTAATCATTTATATCCACATATATAATTCATTCATGTGGGCCAAGGCCCACAACATCTTGGACAGCCACATGGCCTTTATTTTTAAGAATTATAAGTTTTCCAAAATCAACTTTTAACCCCAAATTTTCCTTAATATTTTCATGGGCCACCTTGTGAATTTCCCTTTTTACCCCTAGCTTTACTTAATATTTCCACATCAATAATTTTCATAAACTACTTGTGTGTTAAACAAGATCAAAATATAGCCTTGTCCTTGACTTCTTGCAATTGTCTTGAATTATCCGAATGTACAAAATGCGAGATATAACAATGCTGCATTAATACACAACCTATCCCAACACCGGGAGCATCACAATAAATGACATACCCATCTGGCCCCTCGGGGAGAGTCAGAACTGGAGCTGTAATTAACTTTTCCTTCAGCAACTGGAAGCTTTATTCACAAGCATCGGTCCGCTGGAACTTTGCTGCCTTCTGAGTCAGCTTCGTTAACGGTGCTGCGATCGAAGCAAAATTCTCCACAAATCTCCTGTAATACCCTGCTAATCCCAGAAAACTACGTACCTCAGTAGGCGTCGTAGGCCTAGGCCAATTCTTTCCGGCCTCGATCTTCTGTGTATCGACCCGAATACCATCTGCTGTGACGATGTGCACCAAAAATGCCATAGAAGTCAACCAGAATTCACATTTGGAGAACTTAGCATATAATTTCTGTTGCCGGTGTGTTTTGAGTACTGTCCTCAGATGATTTGAATGCTCTTCTCCTGATCGTGAATAAACTAGAATATCATCAATAAATACAATCACGAACATGTCTAGGAACGGCCTGAATACCCGATTCATCAAGTCCATAAACACTGCTGGGGCACTGGTCAGCCCAAAAGACATCACTCTAAACTCATAGTGCCCATATCGGGTCCTGAACGCAGTCTTCGAAATATCTTCCTCTCTTACCCGCACCTGGTGATAGCCCGAGCGCAAATCTATTTTCAACAAATACTTAGCACCCTGCAACTAGTCAAATAAATCATCAATCCGGGGGAGGGGATATATATTCTTTATGCTCACCTTGTTCAGCTGCCTATAATCAATGCACATCCGTAGCGACCCATCTTTCTTCCTCACGAACAGTACCGGTGCTCCCCATGGTGATGTACTGGGTCTGATGAAGCCTTTCTTTAATAAATCCTTCAGTTGCTCCTTCAATTCCTTCAGTTCTGCAGGTGCCATTCTGTAAGGAGGAATAGATATAGGCTGGGTATCTGGCAGCACATCTATCGTAAACTCTATTTCTCGTTCAGGAGGAAGGCCTGGAAGCTCATCTGGAAATTCATTAACTACTGGAACTGACTGAAGAGTAGGTTCTTCTGCTTTAATATCATGCACGCGAACCAGATGATAAATATACCCCTTCTGAATCATCTTCCTGGCCTTGAGGCATGAAATAAACTTACCCCTCGGCGATGCTGTATTTTCGGCCCATTCTATAACTGGTTCCCCTGGAAATTAGAAGCAGACTACCTTCTTCTGACAGTCAACGTTGGCATAACAAGAGGCTAACCAATCTATGCCTATAATAACATCAAATTCTGTCATATTCAGCTCTATCAAATCGGCTTTGGTGCAACGGCCACATATAATTACTGAACAATCTCTATATACCTGCCTTGCTGTAACAGAATCCCCGACCGGTGTAGCTACCTCGAATGGTTCTATCGGTTCAGGTTTTATCCCAATTCTACTAGTGACAAGGGGAGAAATATACGACAAAGTAGAGCCCGGATCTATTAATGCATACACATCTCAGGAAAAGATCAATAGTATACCTGTAACCACATTTGGTGACGCCTCCTAATCCTGTCGGCTGGCCAAGGCATATATGCGGTTCGAGGGACCGCTAGAATCAGAAACTCTGCCACGACCTCTGGCGTGGCCTGCTGATGTCGGCATACCCCGCCCCATAGGGTGCATAGCTATAGAAGTGGAAGAAGAACCAGCAACTGAACCCGTAGGCTGAGCTGCACCACCGGAACTACTCGCCAACGGGCAATCTTTCATAATATGGCCTTGACGGCCACAAGAAAAACAAGTGCCCGTGGCACGATAACACTCCCCAGGGTGACTCCTCCCACAATGAGAACACCGAGGTATGGGTGGCCTTGACTGACTGGGACCTCTGCTCACCTGCGAACCCGAAGCCCTAGAACTCTGGCCTGCTCCTGAATGCCCTGCATCATCGAACCGTCTACCCACGGACTGTGGATGTATACTCTGGCCTGGCTGAGAAAGATATCTGCTATACTGCTGGTGAGGCTGCCCGCCTCGAAACTCCCCGGAATAACCAGCTGATCTAGCCCTCTTGGTCTGACCTCTCTCACGATCTCTATCGGGCTGACGCCCTCTGTGTCGATCCTCTATTCCTTGTGCATATGCCTGTACTCGAGCAATATCTATCCCGGGCTGAGATGTCACCGCCATACAGCTATCAACCAAATAACGATCCAACTCCATCACGTATCGATGCATCCTGTCAGCCATATCAGCTACAATGGTGGGCACATATCTGGCTAGGGAGTCAAACTCTAGGTTATACTCTCGAACGCTTCTGCCCCTCTGTCTCAGCTGTAAGAATCTGTCAACCCTCGCTCGCCGCATCTGGAGGCAGAAAGTGGCCGAGAAAGGCTGCTGTAAACTCATCCCACACCGCTGGAGGAGCACCCTCGCCTCTAGACAGCTCCTAAGACTCATACCAATTGATAGCTACATCACGCAACCGATATGAAGCCAGCTCGACAGACTCGATCTCTGAAGCTCTGAATAACCTCAGCGTACGCTGCATCTGTCGAATAAAGTCCTGGGGATCCTCCTCGGGATTTGACCCGTAGAACTCTAGGGGATTACAAGTCACGAAGTCACGAACCCTTAAGCTGTCATGTCTATCTGCATAATCACCTCCCAGCCCGTGTCTGCGAGCCTGCCCCGCTACAAATCTAGTCAGCAACTGTACTGCATCTCTCATCGCCCTATCCTCCGTTCCTGGCTGAAGAGCTGGAGGCTCGGGGGCTGGAGCCTCCGGAGCTAATGGTGGGGCCGCCCCCTGATCTATAGCGGTAGCGGCTGCTACTTTAGGCTCCTCTGATGACGGCGGCATAGCAGAGCCCGCTGACTGGGGCATAATCTCGGTCATAGTCTGGGCACGGGCCCGAGTAACTCTCCGAGTCTGACTGGTCTCTCCTGCTACTGCTTTGCCCTTCTGGGCAGCTGTCGCTTTCTTCGGAGGCATCACTGTAAATATAGTAATCTGTTAGAAAGGAACCATCTTAATAATATAGCTCTATCGCACGATCTAAGATCGAAGGAAAAGTAACATCCTAAATGTCCTGTAGCTACCTGTTTATAGATGTGGTGCACAACACACCGATAAACAAGACTCTACTAGACACAGCCTGTAGACATTCCGAGGACAAACCGCTCTGATACCACTTTTGTCACGAGCCAACAACGTGGGCCGTGACTAGTGCCCGAGCTGGACACCCGTACACACTCACTTACCAGAATCGGCATACAAATGGCTTATCCAGATACGAAGGTCAGACGTCGTCTCAAGCGATCGCATATAAACAAATGTATCACACAGAGGCCGGCAAGGCGGTCGCAAAACACATCGCCCCAAAAATGTATATATGGATATACATACAAGCCGATAAGGTTGTCATAGCAAATGGAACCGCTCAAGACATAAACCATATTAACATAACTGGACATCAATGACCCATGACCCATATACATGTCTACAGGCCTCTAAGAGAAACCAAAGTATCATATGGCGGGATAGGGCCCCGCTGTACCCCGGAATATACATACATATATACAACGGAAAAGTCTATACCAGAATGTAGGCTCCAGAACAAGGGGAGCACTCCAAAATAGCAGAATAGGTGTCCTAAGCTGGCGGTTCACCAGAACGAGCGTCTGTACCTGCGGGCAAGAAACGCAGCCCCCGAACAAAAGGGGTCAGTACGAAATATGTACTGAGTATATAAAGCATGAAATACAATAATCAAGATCATAATCTGAAATAAGAAGTATGGAAAACAGGTACAAAATCAGTATACCAAACGCTTGCTTTTGAAACACAAATAATGCATATCAAAATCATGTATAGGGCTCAAGAACGTGGTCGCGCCTCCCGTCATTGGCGCCACAGCACATCATACTCCAGAAGATTTCATATCCCCGTAACGTCTCCGTAACACATCATAGCAACATAACACATCATCACACCATAATATATATAAACGGTACCCGGCCCGCTAGTGGGGGACTCGGGGAACCTAACACATCATACTGCTGAATATAACATAGTGCGCACGATGACAAAACCGGCCCGGGACTCGGCGAAAGATGTAAATACAGTATGCACGAGCAGAGTAGTGAGAAACTATATGCAATTTAAAAACATTATTATTTTGGACTCAGCAAATAAGTAAACTAACCAACACTCGAGGGTTAAGGCGATAATTAAGTGAAATCCTTCCAAAAGTCGTTAGAGTTATACAAAGGTAAGTCTCGGGGACCACGGACAAGTAACAACCCAATCCGAGCCCGCCTACGAAAGTTACAAACATAATTCGCTTTAGAACTCCCTAAGAACGTATCGGAGCGATCCGAGCTCGTCTAAGAAAGTTAGAGACATTATTCGGCAGAAGACCTTTAAGAACAAAAATTTTGTATACACGTTCTTTATCCAATTATACAAAAGATCTAAGGACCATAGTTCGACTATATTAGGAGTGTAACATCAAGAAGTGAATAAGAATCGTCGACATGCTCGGATCTTATGAATGGAGTTACCCCGAGGCTTGTATCAAATCTTATTTACATCTAAGGCATGCCAAAAGAAAGAAAGGGTCAGCTTTACATACCTTGCCCGCTCCCTAAGCTAATCCCAACTCAAGTCTCGGGCTCCCCAAGATCTACAATAATGTCATTAAATACCAAACGTTAGCTACAAGTACTTAGGAATTCAATCCTAAGCTAGCACTTGTCTACAGAAATTTGGGCAGCATTTCCCCTGTAAATTCAAAAACCCCGAGAATTCAACTCGGCCAAATCATCAACAACAATACCAACAACCATATTAAGAACATCAACAATTAATTCAAAAGACATTCTAACATTAGCAACTCCCTTTTACATAATGCGACGACATTCTATCTACATTCACTTCAACTACATACAATCAAGCTAACACCAATGCTCGCACACTCAAATACTAATCCGAAACCATTCAAACAAAACTCAAGAACACTTTAAACAATCCGCACAATATTCAAAATAATCTAACCAATATGCCACTCCACCCGAAACCTCCAAAATGCAACAATAGCAATAACAACACATTTCCTTCTTCAAATTCATGAACTACACCAATAATTCACACACTAACAACATTATTTTCCATAAATACAAAAAGACTACATTCAAATCACATTGGCTTCTAAAACAGCCCACAACAATTTCAACTTCAATTTGAATCATTAAACTCTCATCTTCATCATAGAATCCATGACGACAACAACCAAAATACTAGATAAAATTAGTTCATTCCTTGCCATACAAAGTAGCCCATATTCGGCCACCACCCCAACACACAAATTGCATGGTTTTAATCCATTTCCACACACTACAACATGTACAAAACATTCATAACATATGAAAAAGAGGATTAAACCTTACCTTTCTTCACTAGGGTGGTAAAGTGCACAAGTAAGTGTTTTGCTTGCTCCAACAACTACTTCACGTTAAAGAGGACCTTCCAATTGGTTGAATTGGTAGAAGAAAATATTTTTTCTTGATCAATTACTCATAGCTTGTTCGGCCACACCATGGCCGAATGGCTTCTCTTTGCTTTTTCTCCCCAAGTTTCTTCAAGCTTCTAAAAGATGAATATGAAAAATATGACTAATTAGTCATCTTTTATACACATATATTATGCATCCACGTGGGAAAAGGCCCACACCATATTACACAGCCACATGGACCTTTTGTTCATGAATTCTATGTTTTCATATATCACTTTTAACCCCAAACTT
The DNA here is from genome assembly GCF_019175385.1 of Lycium barbarum. Taxonomy (NCBI): domain Eukaryota; kingdom Viridiplantae; phylum Streptophyta; class Magnoliopsida; order Solanales; family Solanaceae; genus Lycium; species Lycium barbarum. The sequence goes on from NC_083337.1 coordinate 22,295,904, forward strand.
TCCTTAATATTTCCATGAGACACCTTGTGAATTTCCCTTTTTACCCCTAGCCTTTCTTAATATTTCCACATCAATAATTTTCATAAACAACTTGCGTATTAAACAAGATAAAAATATAGCCTTGCCCTTAACTTATCGCAATTATCTTGAAGTATCCGAACGTACAAGAAACGGGATATAACAATATCCATAGTAAAGAATATCCTTACATCAATCAAGGTTGGTAGAGCTTGAAATCTTATTTTTCTTCGGCGGCCTCTTTTGATTCGTCGAGATTCGTTGTTTAAAACAAGAACTAAAAGTCCTTATACGCTTCCCGAGCCTAAATCCCGGGGTTTCACTTGATTTGGGCTAAAATTTTATGGAGGAAGTTGGGAGAATATTCTAGGGGGTTAGGGAAGGTTTGGGGAGGTGGTAGAATGAAAATAAGGGGTAAATCCCCTTTTATATTGTTCTATGGTCGGTTTGCACCGACCTAGAACTTTCCGCGCACTGTAGCGCGCATATTGCTCACTGTAGCTGCTCGCGTCGCGCACTGTAGCTACACGTTTATGCTCTGCCCGCCTGACTTGTAACGTCCATAATTCTCTACTCCGATGTCGTATCGACGAGCGGTTTGTTGCGTTGGTAACTAGACTTCATGAAGAACTTCAATTTAGGCTTTTGTTTCACTTCAAAACTCCTGGTATATTAAGAGATATTCCTTCCTCAAGTTGGACCAAAATTGTGCCCATCGTTTTTCCAAAGTTCCAACAAACTTAATTTCCTTAATGCACTTGTTCTCCAATCCTTCCATAGCTTACTATATGAATTTAAACCCTCATAACCATAAGATGGGCGCATATAATCTCATATATCCTAGAAGGTAACTCTAGTGTCCACAATTAAAACAACCAACACCTAACGAATCTCAACGTACAAAACTACGAGGTGTAACAGTTTGAACAACTTCATGGTGCTTCGGTATTTACGAATATTAATTTGCGTTCCGGCTATCACCAGTTGAAGATCAGGGCGGAGGATATTCTGAAGATAGCCTTTCGGACAAGGTATGGCCAGTATGAGTTTCTAGTGATGTCTTTTAGGCTTACCAATGCCCCGACTGTATTTATGACTTTAATGAATCTTGATTCCTTTATGATTGTATTTATTGATGACATCTTGGTGTATTCCAAGAGTAGAGAAGAGCATGAGAGCCATCTCAGCTCTGTTCTTGGATTGTTGAAGAAATATAGCCTGTTTGCTACATTTTCTAAGTATGAGTTCTGGTTAGAGTCTGTAGCATTCTTGGGCCATGTGATGTATAAGGCTGGGATTATGGTGGATGAACAGAAGATTGAGGCGCTGAGGGGTTGGGTGAGGCCCACTATGGTTACTGAGATTCATAGTTTTGTGGGTTTGGTGAGTTATTACCGTCGCTTTGTAAAGGGTTTTGCTGTCATTTCTTCATTCTTGACTAGATTGACTCAGAAGGATGTCCCCTTTCAATATACGGATAATTGTGAGGAAATATTTCAAAAGCTCAAGCTGTTTTTGACCACAACCCCGATCCTAGGATTACCCGTGGAAGTAAGGATTTTGCTGTCTATGGTGATGCCTCCCATATGGTTTTGGGGGTGGTGTTGATGCAAGAGGTTAGAGCGATAGCTTATGCTTCCCATCAGTTAATGGTTCATGAGAAGAATTACCCCACCTATGATTTGGAGTTGTTGGCCGTAGTCTTCGCTTTGAAGCTTTGGAGACATTATTTGTACGGCGTTCATTGTAAGGCTTTCACCGATCACCATAGTCTTCAACATTTGTTCACCCAGAGAGATCTTAATTCCAAGAAGCACCGAAGGATGGAACTCTTTAAGGATTATGACATCTCAATTCTGTATCATCCCGAGAAAGCCAATGTGGTGGTTGATTCCTTGAGTCACATGGTATTGAGTATGGAGAGTTTAGCTCGATTGATTGTTTCAGAGCGTCCGTTGGCCATAGAGGTTCAGACTTTAGCTAACAGTTTCGTCTGTCTTGATATTTCAGCTCCGGACAGGATTTTGGCTTGTATAGCAGCAAGGTCGTCTTTGTTGGATTGGATCAGGATGCATCAGTTTGAGGATGGTCAGTTGAGAAAGATCCGATATAGAGTTTTGAAAGGTGAGGCCAAGGAGGTCGTGGTTGATTCTGAGGGTATTCTGAGAATTAAAGTACGCGTGAGCGTTCCTCGTGTTGGGGATTTGATTCAGTTGATCTTAGCTGAGGCTCATAGTTCTATCTATTCCATTCATCCGGGGGTGACTAAGATTTACCGTGACTTGAGAAAACACTATTAGTGGCGTTGGATGAAGAGAGATATAGTGACTTGGTGGCTAAGTATGGGAACTGTCAACAGGTTAAGTATGAGCACAAGCGACCCGGTGGAGTGCTTCAGCAGATGCCCATTCCCGAGTGGAATGGGAGAGGATTACCATGGATTTTGTCACGGGTCTTCTGAAAACCCTTGGCAAGTTTGACTCTATTTGGGTGATAGTGTATTGGTTGACTAAGTCCGCTCACTTTGTTGCAGTTCAGGTATCCTATACCGCGGAGAGGTTAGCCAAGATTCACATTCAGGATATTGTGAGATTGCATGGGGTCCCTATTTCTATTGTATCTGATCGGGGTACTATCTTCACTTTCTGTTTCTGGAGGGCATTTCAGGAGGAGTTAGGTACCCGATTGGATCTTAGTACAACATTTCATCCCCAGATCGATGGCCAGTCCGAGCGGACCATTCAGTTGCTCGAGGACATGTTGAGAGCATGTGTTATTGATTTTAGTGGTCATTGGGATCAACACTTGCCCTCAGTAGTGTTTACGTACAATAACAGCTATAGATGGTATCGCGCCTTTTGAGGCCTTGTATGGTAGGAGATGTAGATCTCCGATTGGTTGGTTTGATGGGTTCGAGCCTCGGTCTTGGAGTACAGATTTGTTGAGAGAGTCTCTTGATAGAGTGAGAGTTATTCAGGCCAAGGTTTAGGCAGCTCAAAGTCGGCAAAAGATGTATGTGGACCGAAAGGTCCGGGATTTGAAGTTTTCCATTGGTGACAAGGTTCTGTTAAAGGTTTCACCCATGAAGGGCATTATAAGGTTTTCTAAGAGGGGCAAGTTAAGCCCCAGGTATATTGGTCCATTTGAGATCGTGGACTTCATCGGTGATATAGCTTATGAGTTGGCATTGCCGCCAAGCTTGGCGGGAGTTCATCCCATTTTTTTTTGGTTCGATGCTGAAGAAGTACCATGCCGATGGTACCTAAATTGTCCGTTAGGAATCTATATTGCTTGATAAGAATTTGACTTATGAGGAAGAGCTTATCGCGATCTTGGATAGGCAAGTCCGAAAGTTTAGGTCAAAGGAGTTTGCTTCTGTGAAGGTGCAATGGAAGCACCGTCCTGTTGAAAATGATACTTGGGAGACCAAGTCCGACATGCGTAGCCGATATCCCCAGTGGTTCACTGATTCAGGTATGTTCCCGCCTTCTTTTCTATTCTTCGCGCGAGGATGAGCGACGGTTCAATTGGTATCTGATGTAACGACCCCTGTTGGGAATGGTCGTTAGTCTTTTTGGCATTTTTGCTCTTTCTTAAGCACTAATTGGCTCAATTTTGACCCCAGGGACCATTGGCAAGCTTGTCGAGGTGTCTAGACCTAATTCGGGCAACCTTTGTGAAATATAGGCTTAAAGTGAAAAACAATGGTTGACCAAAAGTTGACTTTTGGGTAAATAAATCATTTTCAGAATTCATTCGATTCCGAGAGGTCCGAATGGTCGTTTAGAACCTGGGTACGTATTTGGTTCGGTTCCCAATACACTCGGATGCATTTCAGGATTCGGGTTGGAAAATTGGAATTGAGGCATCGGGGGTTGACTCGGTCAACGAGACCTCCATTGGTAATTTCGAGGCCACGGGCGCATTCGTAGCGTGTTTTTATGTGTGTCAATGTGTATGGTATGTGAGCAGATGGCGTCCGAAACTACTCAAAAAATCGGATCAAATTGTGAAACTTGGGAACTTTTCTGGTGTCTGGTGCCCGCTTTGGCAGAACCAGCACCGCAATAGCGGTACCGCTGGAGCGATAACCCTACTGCTGTAGCGGCCCATACGTCTTAGGCTTGACCGCTAAAGCGGCGCCGCTAGGGCAGTCCCAGTGCCGCTAAAGCGGTGACGGACAGTTTATAATAATTAATAAAGTGTTAAAAGTCCTTAGACCCTCATTATTTCCCATTTCGAAATTAGAGCCTTGGGGAACAGTTCGTGGAGATATTTTGGAGACATTCTTGGAGGTAAATCTTACTTGTCCCTTTACTCTTCCTTTAATCATAATCATCCTAGATTCCCCTTTTCCCTTTAATAATACATTAGTGATGGAAATTGGAAAAGGGTTTTGATGAACACCTTCCCTAGGCTTAGTAATGATAAATTGATGGTGTTTATGATAGATTGTGATGAATCTAAACTTATTTATCATATATCTTCCCTTTCTTGTGATGAATTTCAGAATCAAAGAGTAAGGGTTTATACCCAATTTGAGGGTTTTTCTTTAAATCGGAAATTAGGCTAATCCTTGAGTTAAAATCAGCAATTAGTGGTTGGGTAATGATCACCTAGTGCTTAATTTGATATTTTGCTAGTAAATTTTTTGTTTTGCCCTTGTGGGCCCGTTTTCCCAATTTCTAGGGCCAGAATTAACCTAATTTGAATAGTAGAAATATTCGTATCATTCTTCATGATTTCTAATCTAGAATTCGATTATGCTTAGACTACATTGGTTCTGAGGTTCCGGAAAGAAAAGGCAAAGGAGTGAGTTGTTGGTGTTGCGGTTCGGCTATCCAGGTAGGTTGTGTCTTACCTTTGGTGAGACTTCGTATAGCGAAGCATATATTTAGATTATATCGTTGGAGACAACATGTGAACCTTCGGGTATGAAGTCGGGTTGGATATTGCCTTAGGTTGGGCCCTATTGTGTGTTGGGGCTAGCCACCCCGTTATGTGTGATTTGATTGTTCTATTGTGCCTGCTTGATGCCATGAGTCATTGGTAGATGTTGGATTTTGTTTTATCATCTTGATTATGATATAGTTGGCACACCCATTGGTGGTATATGTGCTCGGATATATTATCGGCGTACCCACTGTTGGTACTTGTGATTCGATTTTATTATTGACATACTCACTATTGGTACTTTTGATTCGGTTATATTATTGACATACTCACTGTTGGTATTTGTGATTCAGATCTAAGAAGAACTTTCAGGCCAAAACTAAATAAATAACAATAAGGGAGAATTTATGCCCAAACAGGTCACATAACCTAACCAAATAGACTAGGCTAAATATAAGTCAACTTTAACATATAAACAGAGGCTCAATCAGGTAGAAAGAAAGAAGCCCAAAGACTGAACATACCCAACAACAGTTTATACTATTAGGGTGATATACTCCATATATATTGAATATACCAACTTATATACATTTGAGCATATAGAAGATTGAATATACTTTGTATATCTGAGTATATCCCTTTGATATACCACAAATCATCAATGATACAGAGAGAAAATAGGAAAAGAAACATGTTAAGACCTCAAATGTTTTAGGTTTCACTCAGATACAGTTAAGCAAAATCAAGGAGGGACAATATACAAGACAAGCACCAACAATATACATGATATACACAGATTTCTAGTTATCTTTTTAACACTGAGTTTCCTATAGGACATGGATTCCTATGAGGGAACCCGAGCAACCTAGGATTGAAGAATTAGAGTGAGTTAGCTAGAAACCTAAAGTCCTCTTCCCTTCTCCTTTTGACCTAGGTAAGTCACACTCATATTCAACCATACCCTAAGTGACATCCCTCTTAATTTAGACTCTTCAATACCCAAATTCACATATTCATACTCCAAACATCGTACATGTTTCACTACTAGTGTTCAGTCCTATTTAATAGTCATGCAGGAAGGGACACAAATATGCAATATCCTAGTTAACAGACATGAGCATTTTGGAGCATAAGTGTAAACCAAACAGACAGTAGACATATAGGATTTGATCATGCAAACATTCCTTTGGCATTTTCCTTTTTAACATATTAGCTAGACATAGCTATCACAACATTCTTACAAGTCCAAACAAACATCATACACGGGCATACACCCATCTAATTCCAGAATCTTCTTAAGTGAGCCTAATCAGGTTCAAATTTAATAAGAGATGATCACGTAGTACACAACGGGCATGTTTTGTCAACCAGGGACTTCAAACAACGTTACAAGACTCAATAGAGCATTGGTACAGGTTCACAGACACTGCAGTTAAATTCAAAATCCTTTTAATCCCTTTAGAGCACATTTTAAGACTCGTGATACTACCAACAACAAACCAAATGGCATAAACCTCATATTTGAAACAGAGTTCATTAAGGGAGCATACAAATGGTCTGGTTCTTTTATTAAGTCAAGTAAATGTCATTTCCAGGTTCAATGGATACAGTTTCAAGTCCAGTAGACATGAGGGTTCCATTTTACCATCAATAACATGTTTTGAGAACACTACATGACTCAAGCAACACACCGCAGAGAAATCATTCTAGTATATCAAACGCATAGGTCACAAATGACACTAAACTTAACTTAAACAGGTACATACATGTCTCAGGCAATCAAAATCAATTCACATGCCAGTTAAAACCAGACAAAGAGTTGAGTGCACTAATCATGGTGTCAAACAAGAAAGCTTATGCACTGTCTAATGTATATTTAACCATATTGATCAAGTCCAACACACATTAATCTAGGTTTGACCCAAACAGTTAATAGGATGACCAATCATAGCAAATTTTTAACCATATTAGCATGATTAGCAGATTTCGAGGTCATAACTGAACATAACACTCATCAGATGTCATAGTAGTGAACCAACAAACCCAAGTTTAAGAGATCAAGCAAGGATTAACATCATTCTTCTAAACAATACATAGAAGTAAACAGAATAGGCATGATAATTGTCACGACCTAATTTGACATAAGTCGTGCGGGCACTTACCTTTCCCACCTCAGTAAACGAACCCTCAACCCAACGATAAATAAAGACATAAATAATAAAATCAATCAACGGAAAAGAATAAATACGTAAGTCCAAATGATAATATATATAGTAGAATAGTGCGGAATAATAATAATGCCCCCAAGGTTTAGTCTAAGGCATACAAGAGCATCTAAAGGAAATAATACTAGTCCGAAATAATAATACATAAAAATGTCTATGTCTCTGAATAGGAATAGGACATAAATAATAGAGAAGTCTTCAAGGCAGTGAACAACCGTACTCACCCAGAAGACTCGGTGCTAATGCTTCAGACGACAATCAGCCATGGGAAACGGAAGCAGAACCAACCTGATACTCTGTATTCATAAAGGAATACAACAAGAGCAGGTCAGTACAAAACAACAGTACTGGTAGGCATCATCGGCCGACTAAGCATAGCTAACACAATTTAGATAATAAAGCAAGATAAGTAGATAAGCCAACAAGTATAAGTCAAACATAATAGAAGACAAGTATGCGTCAACACCTAAGTAGAGCATCTAATCCCAAGTGTGCTAAGTCTCAATATATCAAGACCGAATCCAACATCACAAGCACAACATCAAATCATCTCCAACTCAAGCCGTGATGCAATGCAATGAAATAATGTATGAATGCAATGCAATGCCATGAAAATGTTGTGTACACATATACTCCAAATGGAAATATCAACATCTCGGTAGCACAACCAAGGTGACTCGCGAAGCCTAAGTGCCACCCATCCCAAATCTTTGCCCAACAGACAGACAGGACCCCAGATCTTTGTTCACGGGGGGTTCTAACCCTTCACCATCCTAGAGGACCTGCGGAGTCCATGCACTCACTCAATCCACGATTTCAGAGTGAACATTGGATATCGGACTCTCAAGTCACTCAAGTAAAAATCGAGCCCAGCTCAGCACAGTGTCTCAGCAAGTATCATCAGTATATCATGAAGAGTGAGAATGCGTGCAATGCATGTATCATCATCAATAATCACGCTCAATATCACAAGTGCCAATAATGGGTACGCCAACAATATATACAAATCACAAGTACCAACAGTGGGTACGCCAATAATATATCAGAGTCACAAGTACCAACAGTGGTATGCCAACAATATTATAATCAAGATGGAAAAAGAGATTCCAATATCTACTAACAACACGTGGCATCAAGCCAACACAATAGAACAATCAAATCACAACTCACGGGGTGGCTAGCCCCAAACACAAAACAGGGCCTAACGTAAGTCAATATCCAACCCAACATCATACCGAAGGTTTACATGCTGTCTCTGATAATGACATCTAAATATATGCTTCGCTGCACGAAGTCTCACCAAGGTTAAGCCATAACCTACCTGGATGACCGAGCCGCAAACACTAACAACTCACTCATTTGCCTTGCCTTTCCGCTGAACCTCAAAACCAAAGTAGTCTAGGCATATTAGAAATCATCAAAAATGATACTAATATTGCTACCAGTCAATTTAAGTCAAATCTAACCCTAGAAATTGGGGAAACGAGGCCCACAAGGTCAAAACGGGAAATTTGGAAGCAAAATATCAAATTAAGCACTAGGTAATCATAACCCAACCACTAATTGCTGATTTAACTAAAGGATAGGCGTAATTTATGATTTCAAGCAAAACCCCCAAATTGGGGTATAAACCGTAACTCCTTTATTCAAGAATTCAACTCTAATAATGGAAGATAAGTGATTAACAACCTTAGATTCATCAAAATCTAGCATAAACCCCATCAATTTAATCATTAATAAGCCTAGATAAAATGGTCATCAAAACCCACTTTCATTTTCCATTACTAAGGGATTATTAAGAGAAGCGGGAATCTATGATGATTAGGATTAATGAAATAATGAAAGGATTAGGGAAACTTACCACCAAGAATCTTCTCTAGAAATCTCCAAGAACCGATCCCAAGAGCTCTATTTTCGTAATGGCAATAAATGATAGACTAATTGCTTATTTAAAACACATTTATTGAAATAACAAGCCGTCACCGCCACGACGGTAACCGGGCCGCAACAGCGGCGCTGCTACAATGCCCAGCAGACCACCCCAGCAGTTTGGGCCAATCCCACTAGGCTGCCCTGGCGACCATCACGCCGCAAAAGCGGTGCCGCTGGGACGGCACTGGTGCGGCCAATGCGGGCAGTAGGTACCAGAATGCACCAGATTTTCTAAGTCTCAAACGAAATCCCGAACCACTCCCGAGGCCATCTGCTCATAAACCACGTACATAGACTCACACAAAAATAGCTACGGACGGGCTCGTGGCCTCAAAATTCCCAACGGAAGTCTCGTTGACTGAGTCAACCCCCGGTACCTTATTCCCAATTTCCCAACCCAAGTCCCAAAATGCATCCAAGTGCATTGGGAATCGAACCAGATATACACATAAGCTATACATGACCATCCAAACCCCTCAGAATCGACGGATTTTCAAAAAAGGTCCGTTTACCCAAAAGTCAACTTTGGGTCAGCTCTATTTCACTTAAGCGAATATTTCACAAAAAGTCATTCGAAACAAGTCTAGACACCTCGAAAAGCACATTAACAATCCCCTCGGGTCATAATGAGCTAACCAAGCTCGAAAAAAGGAGCAAAAATGTCGAGGAGAATATAACGACCAAACGGTTCGTTACATAAGATACCAATTGAACCGTCGCTCTTCCTCGAGCGAAGAAGAGGAAAGAAGTAGGAAAATACCTGAATCTATGGACAATTAGGGATATCGGCTACGCATGTCGGACTTGGACACCCAAGTAGCCTCCTCAACAGGGCGGTGCTTCGATTGCACTTTCACATAAGCAATCTCTTTTGACCTCAACTTTCAAACCTGCCTATCCAAGATCGCAATAGGCTCCTCTTCATAAGTCAAATTCTCATCAAGAAATATAGAATCCCAACGAACAATGTAGGTACCGTTGGCATGGTACTTCTTCAGCATCGAAACGTGAAAAAATCGGCTAGACTCCCGCCAAGCCTGGCGGCAATCTCAACTCATAACCATAAGCTATATCACCCATACGGTCAACAATCTCAAACGGACCAATATACCTAGGGCTCAACTCTTCCCTCTTACCAAATCTCATAACACCCTTATGGGTGAAACCTTCAATAGAACCTGGTCACCAAATAGCAAACTCAAAATCCCGGACCTTCCGGTCTGCATACATCTTTTGCCGACTCTGAGCTGCCAAAAGATTGGCCTCAATAACTCTCACTCTATCAAGGGACTCTCTCAACAGATCCGTACTCCAAGGTCGAGCCCTGAATCCATCAAACCAATGAACCGGAGATCTACATCTCCTACCGTGTAAACCCTTAAAAGGCGTCATACCAATATTGAATGATAACTATTATTATACGCAAACACTACCAATGGCAAGTGCTGATCCCAATGACCACCAAAATCAATAACGCACGCTCTCATCATGTCCTCGAACACCTGAATTGTCAGATCGGACTGACCATCGGTCAGTGGATGAAAAGTTGTACTAAGATCTTATCGGGTACCCAACTCCTCATGAAGAGCCCTCTAGAAACGAGAAGTGAAAATAGTACGCCAATCAGATACAATAGAAATAGGAACCCCATGCAATCTCATAATATCCCGAATGTACAAGTTGGCTAACTTCTCCACGGTATAGGAAACCTGATTTAGAACAAAGTGAGCGGACTTAGTCAAACGATCAACTATCACCCAAATAGAGTCAAACTTGCCAAGGGTCTTTAAAAGACCCGTAACAAAATCCATGGCAATCCTCTCCCACTTCCACTCGGGAATGGGCATCCTTTGAAGCACACCACCGGGTCACTGATGCTCATACTTTACCTGCTCACAATTTTCACACTTAGCCACAAAATCAACTATATCTCTCTTCATCCGATGCCACCAGTAGTGCTATCTCAAATCACGAAACATCTTAGTTTCCCCCTGATGAATGGAATAGTTAGAGCTATGAGCCTCAGACAAGATCAAATAAATCAAATCACCAACACGAGGAATGCACACGCGTCCTCTAATCCTCAAAATGCCCTCAGAATCAATCACGACCTCCTAAGCCTCACCCCTCAAAACTCTATCTCAAACTTGTTTAGCTAAGCATCCTCAAACTGATGAGTACTGATCCAGTCCAATAAGGACAACCTCGCCTCTATATAAGTTGAAATCCTGCCCGGAGCTGAAATATCAAGACAGATGGAACTGTTGGCCATAGTCTGAACTTCCATGGCCAACGGACGCTCGAAAATAATCAATCGAGCTAAACTCCTAATATTCACTGCCTTATGACTCAAGGAATCAGCCACCACAATAGCCTTCCCGGGATGATAAAGGATAGAGATGTCATAGTCCTTCAGGAGCTCCATCCATTGGCGCTGCCTGGAATTAAGATCTCTTTGGGTAAACACATGCTGAAGACTATGGTGATCGATGAAAACCTCATAATGAACACCGTACAAATAATGGCTAGGGTAATTCATCTCATGAATCTTCAACTGACTAGAAAGATAAGCTATCACTTTACACTCCTGCATCAACACAGCACCAAACCCATACGGGAGGCATCATAATAGACAATGAAATCCTTACCTTCTACAGGTAATGCTAAGATCGGGGTTGTAGTCAAAAAAAGATTAAGCTTAGAAAGAACTCCTCACATTCATCAGACCACTAGAAGGGAACATCCTTCTGAGTCAAAATGGTAAAAGATGAAGTGACAACAGCAAAACCCTTCACAAAGCGACGGTAATAGCTGGCCAAACCCACAAAATTTCGAATCCCAGTAACAGTAGTGGGCCTCGACCAACCCCTCACAGCCTTAATCTTCTGTGGGTCAACCAAAATCCCATCCTTAGACACAACATGGCCTAAGAATACTACATACTCCAACCAGAACTCACACTTAGAAAACTTAGTAAACATGCTATGTTTCTTCAACAACCCAAGTACGAAACGAAGATGGCTCTCACGCTCCTCCCTACTCTTGGAATACACCAAGATGTCAACAATAAACACAATCATGAAAGAATCAATTAATGGCATAAAGATGCCATTCATCAAAGTCATAAATGCAGCCGGGGCATTGGTGAGCCCAAAAGACATCACAAGAAACTCATAGTTGCCATATCTCATCCGAAATGCCGTCTTCGGAATATCCTCCACCCTGATCTTTAACTGGTGATAACCTAAACGCAAATCAATCTTTGAAAATACTGACGCAGCCTGAAGCTAGTCAAATAGATTATCAAAATGATGCTTGGGGCACTTGTTCCGAATAGTGACCTTGTTCAGCTGGCGATAATCAATGCACATCCTCATTGTCCCATCTTTTTTCTTCACAAATAACACAGGAGTACCCCAATGTTATATGGACCGTATATAACTTTATCAACACTAAATCAAGACTAATCAAAGATCAACTTTATCAAACCAAGAGAACCAAGTGTAAGAAACTCACTAGTGTTCATCTAAGGCAGGAAATTCCATTTGAAGTGAACTAGGGTTTTGGCTCAAGTGAATTATTTCCACTCAAGGATCATTCTCACACTATCTAAGGTAAGTTTTATGATCATTCCATGTTGTTTAAGGTATTGAGAGGTTGAAAGACTTGGATTGTAAAAGGAGATAGAAAATGGGTCATAAATATGATAATAGTGACATCTTTGAGTGGTAGCTTAGAATGAATCATGATTTTTGAAATGTTGTGATTATGATTATGCTATAAATGATATTAAGAACATGGGAGAAACATTAGATGAGGCTGAATGTAATGTTTTATTATGATCAATATTATGGATGACCTTGAGAGGAAATTGTGGGAGTTGGATAATGATGAACTTGACAAAAGTTATTGATTATGATATTACGAATGTTATTATTGATGATTGGGAGTTGCTATGTGATATGGAGAAAGTTTTATAAGCAAAAGAAGTGTTGTCCAAATTTTCTCTAGCTTTAGTTCAAGCGTGTTTACATTATCTATTATCTAATATTAGTATGAACTCTCTTGAAGGTAGAAATGTGAATATTGGAGAGGAACGTCCAAGTGATAGAGTAGCTAAACGAAAAGGTATGTGAGGCTAGTCCCTTCCTTTCTAAGGCGTGAACCTTATGACATGATTTTCTCTTATTCTCCATGACCTTCTTACATTTCAAAAATTATGAGTCTATGTTCATGAAGAGCCTCATATGAGATAAAGATAAGAGATACGTTATGTGTATGATAATGATGATGATGAGCTTAAGTCTAAAGATTCTGAAGTTCATGATATGATGCTTCTACAAGCTAATGATTCTAATTATGATCAATTGATGTTGTTCTTTGTGCTACACTCACCTTATATGCTAATTCCTTCAAGGTGAGGCAGAATGCTTATGAACTCTATAATGGAATCGGGGGTTCAAGACCTTATGTCACCCCGATAAAGTATAGTTGTCTTTGAGTTCCTATGCATGCATTATAATGAGTACATGATGATGGCATTACACCATGCCTATATGGTCGGGCAGACACTGCTAAGGAGGGCAGCGTATACACCATGTCTAGATGGCATGGCCAGACACCACTAGTAGGCGGCATGAGATGGTTACCCCGGACGCGGGAGGCCCGGACGCGGGCTAATGATTATCACACCGTACATATATGGTCGGGAAGCTTATACACATATGCATACATGATATGATGATGTTTGTGGAGTAAGTCAGCATGTATTATTTCTAGTAAAATTAACAGTCAGTTGCAGGTTATTCTTCACTTGATATCTCCATATTTCATTGATGTATTATTATTGTTTATGCCTTACATACTCAGTACAATATTCGTATTGACGTCCTCTTTCTTTGGACGCTGTGTTCATATCCACAGGTAGACAGGGAGGTGATCCAGATCCGTAGGGGCTATCCACAGACTTCGAGAGCACTCTATTATTCCGGAGGTGCCATTGCTTATTATTTTGTATATATATATATATATATTTTGGGCACGGCGGGGTCCTGTCCCGTCCTTATGTCTAGTACTCCAGTAGAGCCTCGTAGATACGTATGTATGGGTAGTATGGTCTCACGATGTCCCTATTATATGTATATCATTTTGATAGCCATAGGGCTTATGTATACAAAGGTAATTACGTTTCAAAAATGAAATTGGTATTCCCTATGATTATAAGCATGAGATTAATGAATGAGCACAGGATGAGTACGATGAGTAATAGAATGAGTGGTGCTCGGTGGTTAGCCCCGGGTACCAGTCATGGCCCCTAGTCGAGTCGTGACAAAAGTGGTATCAGAGCAGTTCAGTCCTAGGAAGTTTCTATGAGCTGTGTCTAGTAGAGTCTTGTTTATGGTGTGTTGCGCGCCACACTTATAAACAGGAGGCTACAGGGCATTTATAAAAAATGACCATTCTTCTTCTTATGAGATAGTATGATAGAACCGTGTTATAAGATTTTCTCCTCCCTAATAGTGTGTTATGATTTTAGAGATGCCGCCAAAGAGAAAAGCTATAGCCGCCCAGAAGGGCAAGACTACGATAGAAAGGTGGGTAGAAAGGGAGCTGCCAACGAATATGGAAGAGGGTGAATCACATAATGAGGCCCCATCTAATACTTCTCCCACTCTGCCTATTTTAGAAAAACAAGAGGGGGCTTCGGTTTCAGCTCCTATGCCTCCAGTTCCTCCCCCGGCTACTTCGGGTCAACAAATGACCGAGGCTATTCATCTATTGACACAGTTAGTTGCCGCCCAGGCACAACAGCAGAGTTTGGGTACAAGTGACAGGGCAGTTAGTACTAGAGCCCGTGACTTCATGAGTCTGAATCTTCTGGAGTTTTTCGGGTCAAAGCTGGATGAAAACCCGCAAGGTTTTATTGATGAAATGTTAAGAACATTAAAAATTATTCATGCCTCCGAAACTGAGTCTGTGGAGCTAGCATCTTATAGACTCCGGCATGTGGCGGTCTTATGGTATAATAATTGGATATCCTCAAGGAAAGAGAATGTGCCTGCTCCAGTTTGGCAAGAATTTGTAGATGCTTTTATCCGCCACTATTTGCCACCTGAGGTCCGTCGAGCTAGAGCAGATAGGTTCTTAAATTTAAAATAAGAAAATATGAGTGCCCGAGAGTATAGCCTTCAGTTTAATTCAATGGCTAGATATGCTCCAACTATGGTGGCCGACATAGGAGATAGAGTGCACAGATTTGTGAGTGGCCTAGGGCCACATTTATTTAAAAATTGTTTAACAGCTTCATTGCAAGATGGGATGGATATTTCCCGCATTCAGGCCCATGCCCAGAATTTAGAAGAGCAACAATATCCACAAAGGGGTGAGCGTGATATTGATAGAGGGCAAAGTAAGAGGGCCAGATCTATGGGTGCCAGTAGCGACTATATAGGGGGATCGAGGCAGTCATATTCTAGACACTCAGGCCAGTCGGGGACTAATGCACCTCCTCGGTTTACAGGCAGGAGATTTGACTGCTCTACTCGTTCAGGACAGGGTCAGAGTTCGAGAGCCTCAGGTTCTCAGTTTAGGGGTGATTATAGCTAGAGGAGACCACCAGTGCCGCGATGTAGTCAGTGCGGTAAGTTACATTCTGGTCAGTGTCACCGAGGTTCAGATTCTTGCTATGCCTGTGGCCAGGTTGGGCACATGATGCTAGATTGCTCGTCGATGAGTGGTAGAGTTGGGGTTCAGCCCACAGGATCGGCTGCTGGTTCTTCTTCAGCACGCCCGGTAGGGCAGACTCCCCAGATTCCAGCAGGCCGAGGTAGAGGTAGAGGGGGAGCGTCCAGTTCAGGTGGTATCCATCCCCGTATCTATGCCTTAGCCGGACGACAAGATCTTGAGTCCTCCCCGGATGTGGTTACAGGTATATTATCCGTATTTTCTCATAACGTATATGCATTGATAGATCCGGGTTCTACGTTATCTTATATTACTCTGTATGTTGCTGGTCGTATTTGGGTAAAACCCGAGCTAATTAAACCTTTTGAGGTGTCTACTCCGGTTGGTGATCCCGTGATAGCTAGATAAGTGTACAAAAATTGTGTAATTATGATATGTAACAGCCAGACTAAAGTTGATTTAGTTGAGCTAGAAATGCTAGATTTTGATGTGATTATGCCTATGGTTTGGTTGGCCTCATGTTATGCTAATGTTGATTGCCGAATGAAAGTAGTTCGATTTCAATTTTCGGGAGAGTCCGTGCTTGAATAGAAGGGTAATACAACATCTCCAAGAGGTAGGTTTATTTCCTACCTTAAGGTAAGAAAGATGATAGCTAAAGGCTATATGTATCACTTAGTTCGAGTTCATGACACCGAAGCAAAGTCGCCAACCTTCCAATCCGTTCCGGTAGTGAATGAGTTTCCGGATTTATGTCTAGATGAACCTCCAGGTCTTCCTCCGGAACGAGAGATTGATTTTGCTATTGATGTGTTACCGGACACCCAGTCTATTTCTATTCCTCCTTACCGAATGTGTCCTGCAGAATTGAAAGAGCTAAAGGCCCAATTGAAAGATTTGCTTGAAAAAGGATTCATTAGGCCTAGTTTATCACCGTTGGGAGCACTTGTCCTATTCGTGAGGAAGAAAGATGGTTCCCTACGGATGTGTATTGATTACAGGCAGTTGAATAAGGTGACGATAAAGAATAAATATCCTCTTCCCAGAATTGATGATTTGTTTGATCAATTACAGGGTGCCAAGTGGTTTTCCAAAATAGATCTAAGGTCAAGTTATCATCAAGTGAGAGTTAAAGAAAAAGATATTCCCAAAACAGCCTTCCGAACGAGATATGGCCATTATAAATTTCGGGTGATGTCATTTGGGTTAACTAATGCTCCGACAGTGTTTATGAATTTGATGAATAATGTATTTAAGCCTCTCTTGGATCTGTTTGTAATCGTGTTTATTAATGATATTCTGGTATATTCTCGGACGGAGTCAGAGAATGCAAACAATTTACGTATCATTCTTGGAATTCTTCGAACTCGAGAATTGTATGCAAAATTTTCAAAGTGCAAGTTTTCGCTGAATTCTGTGACATTTTTGGGTTATGTTATTTCAGATGATGGCATCCGAGTGGATACTCAGAAGATTGAAGCTGTAAAGACTTGGCCAAGGCCTACAACGCTTACAGAAGTTCGTAGTTTTCTGGGATTGGCAGGTTACTATAGGAGATTCGTGGAAGGGTTTTCCTCCATTTCAGCCCCATTGACGAATCTAACTCAGAAGTCAGCTAAATTTCAGTGGAGTGATGCTTGTGAACGTAGCTTCCAAGAGTTGAAGGACAAATTAACTTCAGCCCTAGTCTTGACACGCCCAGAAGGACCAGATGGTTATGTTGTATATTGCGATGCTTCCGGCGTTGGGTTAGGATGTGTATTGATGCAGCACGGTAAAGTCATTGGTTACGCTTCGAGATAGCTGCGGAAACATGAGAAGAACTACCCAACTCATGATCTTGAATTGGCTGCAGTAATTCATGCACTAAAAATGTGGAGACATTACTTGTATGGTGTTCACATTGATATTTACATAGATCACAAAAGTCTTCAATATATTTTCAAGCAGAAGGAGTTAAATCTACGGCAGAGGCGGTGGTTAGAGCTACTAAAAGATTATTATGTGAGTATTTTATACCATCCCGGGAAAGCAAATGTAGTAGCTGATGCACTTAGTCGCAGATCAATGGGTAGCCTATGCGAGGCTCCTCCAGAGAAGAAGGAATTAATTCGTGAGCTCTACCAGTTAGCCAACCTTGCAGTTCGTCTAATTGATTAAGGCAGTGCGGGAATTGATATCAATAATCCAACTATTTCATCCTTGAACATGGAGGTGAAAAAACGTTAACATGAAGATCCTCCATTGAGCCAGTATAGAGACACATTTCATCAAAAAGCTAATTCTCCGTTTGAAACTTCTATATATGGAATTCTTAGATACCGAGGCAGGCTATGCGTTCCAAATGTTGCGGAACTACGTCGTCGAATTCTAGAAGAAGCTCATTATTCTCGGTATTCTATTCACCCAGGTGCAACAAAGATGTATCATGATCTCAAGTTAATATATTAGTGGGATGGAATGAAGAAAGACATAGAAAAATTTGTAGGTCAATGCCCAAATTGTCAGCAAGTGAATGTCGAGCATCAAAAACCAGCAGTAGCAAGCAATGGAGATTCTAACCTGGAAGTGGGAAGCGAACAACATGGATTTTATTGTGGGATTACCTCGTTACCGAAGTAGATATGACTCCATATGGGTGGTCGTGGACAGACTTACAAAAGTAGCTCATTTTCTTCGTGTCAAAACCACATACTCAGCAGAATATTATGTAAGGTTATATCTTAAGGAGATAGTGTGACTTCATGGTGTCCCGGTGTCCATTATTACTGACAGAGGAGCACAATTTACAGCTAAGTTCTGCAAATCTTTCCAAGAAGGTTTGGGTACTCAAGTAAATCTTAGCATGGCATTCCATCCGCAAACTGATAGGCAAGCCGAACGTACCATTCAGACCTAAGAAGATATGATACGGGCATGTGTACTAGATTTTGGTGGTAGTTGGGATGACCACTTACCTCTTATTGAGTTTGCATACAACAACAGCTATCATTTCATTATCCAAATGGTTCCGTATGAAGCTTTATATGGAAGGAAGTGTATATCCCCAATTGGGTGGTTTGAAGTAGGAGAGATACAACTAATAGGTCTTGAGTTGATTCAACAAGTAGTGGAAAAGTTCAAGGTTATTCGAGATCGATTGGTGAAAGCCCAAAGTCGTCAGAAATCTTATGCGGACAACCGCCGGTGAGACTTAGAATTTCAAGTTGATGACTGGGTATTCTTAAATGTGTCGCCAATGAAAGGACTAATGAAATTTGGTAAGCCCCGGGTGGTTAGCCCCGGGTACCCGTCATAGCCCCTAGTCGGGTCATGATAGTAACATTCTCCCCCGCCCCCCCTTAGGAACATTCGTCCTCGAATGTTAGACTCTTGGGGATTCTACAAAAAATTTGCAAGAGTTTCCCCTGTAATATGGCACTACCATCCTATCACAGCAACTCAAAATATGTCCCCTCACCGGGCTACAACAACAACATCAATAATTATGGCCACACACGACCAAGAAAGCATCAAAGAAAGCATTACATACCTGGGGACAATGGCGCCTCTGCTTGAGCCTCTTCTAGGGGTGGAAATAAATGCGGATATCTGGACTCTATATCTTCTTCTGCTTCCCAAGCCATTTCCTCTCTATTATTCTTTCTCCATAAGACCTTACCTGAGGCCACATCTTTGGTTCTGAGCCTCCGTACTTGCCTATTTAGTATGGCAATGGGTACTTCTTCATAAGACAATTTCTCAGTAACTCGGGCATCATCTACAGGCACGATTCTAGAAGGGTCTCCAACACACTTACAAAGCATTGACACATAAAAACCAGATGGACTGACTCCAAATCTGAAGGTAGATCTAATTCATAAGCCACTTGACTTACCTTGCGCACAATCTTGTGAGGCCCAATATACTGGGGACTAAGCTTTCCCTTTTTGCTGAATCTCATTATAACTTTCATCGGTGACACTTTCAAGAATACCCAATCGTTAACTTGGAATTCCAAGTCTCGTCGACGGTTGTCCGCATAAGATTTCTGGCGACTCTAGGCTGTCAACAACCGGTATCGGATAAGCTTGATCTTTCTACTACTTGCTGGATCAATTCTGGGCCTATTAGTTGTGTCTCTCCTACTCAAACCATCTAATTGGCGATCTACACTTTCTCCCGTATAGAGCTTCATACGGGGCCATCTAGATACTGGAATGATAACTGTTGTTATATGCAAATTCAATAAGTGAAAAATGACCATCCCAATTACCTCCGAAGTCTAATACACATGCCCGCAACATATCTTTCAAGGTTTGAATAGTGCGTTCAGCTTGTCCATCAGTCTGTGGATGAAATGTTGTGCTAAGTCTCACTTGACTTCCCAAACCTTCTTGAAAGGACTTCCAGAAATTAGATGTAAATTGTGCTCCTCTATTTGTGATGATGGATACTGGGACACCATGAAGTCGCACTATCTCTTGAAGATACAGCTTGGCATAATCTTCTGTTGAGTATGTAGTTCTGACTGGTAGAAAAATGAGCTGACTTCGTAAGTCTATCAACAATTGCCCATATGGAGTCATACTTACACTGAGAACGAGGCAAGCCTACAATAAAATCCATGTTGATCACTTTTCATTTTCAAGTTCGAATCTCCATAGCTTGCAACAATCCTCCTGGCTTTTGATGCTCAATTTTCACTTGTTGACAATTTGGTCACTGAGCTACAAACTCTGCAATATCCTTCTTCATTCCGTCCAAACAATACATTGACTTAAGATCATGGTACATCTTTGTCGCCCCTGGATGAACAGAATAACAGGAATAATAGGCTTCTTCCAAAATCTGGTGTCGTAATCCTGCAACATCCAGGACACATAGCCTGCTTCGATACCTGAGAACTACATTCGAAGAAATTTCAAATGATGGAAGTGTATCTTTGTAATAACTCAATTTGGGGTCTTCATATTGGCGCTTTTTCACCTCCATTACTAAGGATGAAACAACTGGGTTATGAACAACAATTCCTGCATTGCCCGAGTCCATTAAGCGAACTCCTAGGCTAGCTAGTTGTTGAAGTTCACGAGCTAATTACTTTTTCTCCGGCTGAACGTCACATAGACTACCCATGGATTTACGGCTAAGAGCATCAACCACAACGTTTGCCTTTCCGGGATGATATAAAATACTCACGTCATAATCCTTCAATAGCTCTAACCACCGCCTCTGTCATAGATTTAACTCCTTCTGCTTGAAAATATATTGGAGACTTTTGTGATCTATATAAATATCAACATGAAAACCATACAAGTAATGTCTCCACATCTTTAGGGCATGAATAACCGCAGCTAGTTCAAGATCATGGGTCAGATAGTTTTTCTCGTGTTTCTGCAACTGCCTGGAGGCATAGGCAATGACTTTACTATCTTGGATCAACTCACAGCCCAACCTAACACCGGAGCATAGCCTTCTGATCCTTTTGAAAGTATTAGGACTGGGGATGAAGTCAATCTATCTTTCAATTCCTGGAAACTGCACTCACAAGCATCGATCCATTCGAATTTTGCTGATTTTTGAGTTAGCTTTGTCAATAGTGCAGAAATAGAAGAAAATCCTTCTACAAATCTTGTGTAATAACCTATCAATCCCAGAAAGCTACAGACCTCTATAGGTGTTGTAGGCCTTGGCCAAGTCTTCACAGCCTCAATCTTCTGGGTATCTACCCGAATGCCGTCAGCTGAGATGATATGGCCCAGAAAAGTTACAGAATTTAACCAGAACTTGCATTTTGAAAACTTGGCATATAATTCTCGAGTCCGAATAATTCCAAGGATAGTACGTAAATGATCTGCATGCTCTGCTTCTGATCGAGAGTATACCAGAATTCCATCGATGAACACGATTACAAATAGATCTAAGAAAGACCTGAGCACATTATTCATCAAATTCATGAATACTGTTGGGGCGTTAGTAAACCCAAACGACATTACCCGAAATTCGTAATGACCATATCTTATTCTGATAGCCGTTTTCGGAATGTCTTCTTCTCTAACTCTCACTTGGTGATATCCTGATCTCAGATCTATCTTTGAAAACCACTTAGAATCCTGTAATTGACCAAACAAATCATCGATTCTCGAAAGCGGATACTTATTCTTTATTGTCACCTTGTTCAACTACCTGTAGTCAATGCACATTCACAAAGAACCATCTTTATTTCTTACGAACAAGACAGGTGCTCTCTATGGCGATTAACTAGGCCTAATAAATCCCTTCTCGAGCAAATCCTTCAGTTGTGCCTTTAGCTCTTTCAATTCTGCAAGAGCCATTCTGTGAGGAATAGATATGGGTTTGGTGTCTGGCAGAACATCAATGGTAAAAATCAATCTCCCGTTCCGGTGGAAGACCTGGAAGCTCATCTGAAAACACATTCGGAAACTCATTTATTACCAGAACAGATTGAAAGGTTAGCGGTTATGCTTCGGTGTCATGAACCTGGACTAAATGATAAATATAGCCTTAAGTAATCATCTTCCTCGCTTTGAGATAGGAAATAAATGTACCTCTTGGGGATGCTGTGTTACCTTTCCATTCAAGCATTGGTTCTCCCAGAAATTGGAATCGAACCATTTTTGTTCTACAATCCACATTAGCATAACAGGAAGCCAGCCAATCCATGCTCATAATAACTTCGAAATCTAACATTTTTAGCTCAATCAAATCAGCCACAGTATGAAGATCACA